>NC_059486.1:14412024-15033096 GCF_018139145.2 Gymnogyps californianus | reverse complement strand
ACAGTAAATAAGCAGTTTGCTTGACTAATTGGAGCCAATTTTTTATGGCAGAAGTTTCTACGTAGAATCATACTCCTAATGAAGCCTCTTTAGTTACGATAGCAGCGGTCAGGTTTTTCCACTGTCAGGGACTCAGCTTTTTGAGCTCTGTGAGTGTCACTTAATTCAGGAATGTACCTGAACCTAACTACTCCTTGCAGCCCCGTATCAGGTGGATGCGAAGGAGTGAGCTGGTTCCAAGACGGGCATTTCCATAGGCCTCCTGGCTCTGGCATCTGAGCTGGTCTAGGCTGCTGCCAGCCCCTTCAATTACTCTTTCTCTATACGGTATAAGACAAGAATAATCTCGGTAAGAAAACAGCTCCTCCAAGTACCATCGCAGCTGTCCTGCAGTCCTCCCACATCACAGGGCTGTGTCTAGGCTTTATTATACTTCAGCCAGATCTTGTTATCCCCTAGTACCTGACATACCGAGGAGAGGGGCTTCATCTGATCATGGGCAGGGAAACACCCCTTACGTCCTCTACTGTGCAAAGTGCTGCTAAGTCTCCAATAAATAATCTTTCAGTGAGCCCGTATATACACTCTACTTCTTTCCCCTTATACTTTGAATTTATTTGTAGAACCGCAGGGGTGTGCTTTGCAAAACACACAGAAAAGTTAGGTTCCTATACATCGGCCATGAGAATGGCAGGATCAGAGGTTTGGATGGAGGTTGAAAAGATGGGTACAGAAGCCTTCCTGGCAGTCTCTTACAATGCTGTGGTATAAAAGCACACGAATGAGCAGGAGCCATGTCTCAGACGGAAATAGATTCCTGTCGCCCCCTGATACTGCATGGAAAAAATTGCAGAGCATCTTTCTTCCACCCTTGTTGGAAAGTGGTGCTCTCATCTCCCTTTCTGATGCTTAAGCAGCAAATTCTTGTGATGAAAGTCTTTTTCTGTAACATTATTTTCTTTGTGACCCTCAAGCTTCTCTCTTAACTATACACTTAAGATGTCCTCAGTCTGTCATCAGCCCTGTCCTTTTTTCCTAGCTCCGTTTGCAGATCTGCCCTGTTTATATATAGAAATAGTGACCAGAATTGAATATAGCATCCCACATGGCGAGTGCATTACAGGAACAGAGGCAGCGAGTTCTCCCTGATGCCTCAGTTGTGCTAAGCGAAGCAAGCCAAACCCCTAGCCTCCTTAAATAGCTCTCCATTTTGCTCATCTTATTAACAGCCCTTCTTTGCAAGTATTCTGGTTTGCGCTCATCTTTGGGCCACGTGTCCTGCTCTTGCCCAAGCCACGCACGATGGCACAGATCTCGATCAGAAATTCCTTGCTCAACACAGCGCGCGGTTGCACTCGTGTTGCATCAGGGCACAATCAAACGCCGATAGCAGAGGACGTGCACCCCTCTCTTTCTCTTACTTCCCGATGTTTTCTCAGTCCCTGGCAGAAATTCCTGCTAATTCTGAGCGATCTGGCCTTTTGCATTTTTAAGTGCCATCTTAAGTTTGCTTTTTTAATGTTTATTCAGTTATTCTTCCTGCTCTCCTCTGCATTTGTCACTGCCTTTGTGCCCTCAACGATGTTCCTGTGCTGTCTTACACAGCTATTTAATATTCACATATGAGAAGGTTCCATGCAAAGCTGGAGGAACTCTGTTCCTAAACCCCCCAGTCTGACACGTTCTTTTGCAATGCAACACGTTGCTGGCTTTGCTCTAACCAGTTCCTATGTTCCTCGTTTATTTTTATAGCCTCGGCTGATGAAATTGTTCCTTCAGTTCCTTCAACACCCTAACATTTTGATTTCTGTTTGAGCCCGTTTAGCAGAGGTATTCATTGAGTTCCCACAGCAAGTTCCTCGCTGTTATATTCAGGAAAAAAAAAACCCAAAAGGGTCAATTTTAAACCATGGTTTTGGTATGACTTTAAAATTGAGCCATAAAAATACACTTGCTGCATTTCAGAGCCTTCAGGAGGCTGCCAGTCTGCAGGGAAAATGGCCCTCCTATAACTTAATTGCATCGTGTCCGCTCGGATCCAGCGCTGCGCCGGTCACTATGAATTACTTCTAATGTGGCTTGACCTTCCGCGAGGGGTGAGCCGAGCCTGCGCTTCAAAGGGCCTGCGTAATCACAGAAAGGGAGTTTTTACTCATTTTAAATGTCTTTTTTTCCTTTCCAAGTTTTAGTAATACCGTGGTTTTTGGTTGGTTTGGTTTTTTGTTTTTTTGGGGGGGGTTTCTTGTTGTTGTTGGTGTGGCCGTGGCTTTTTGCTGCCAGGCAGGCAGCTCCCGGCTCCCTCCCCGGCCATGGGCAGGGGCTGGGGGGTCGGGGTGGGTGGGTGGGGGTGATTTTGGGGTCGGGATGAGCACCCTGGGACCCGGCATGGAGCACCCATGTGCTGGGGAGGAGGAGGAGGAGGAGGAGGAGGCTGAGGTGCCCCGCCCCGCCCCGCGCGCCGCGCGCGCGCGCACCCGCTCCCGCCGCAGCGGCACTGCGGCGGCCGCGGCTTTTTACCTTATATGGTCATGGCAGCGCTCGGGGCCGCCGGCCGCCGCCGCGCTGATTGGCGGGGGCGGGGGCGCGGCGCGGCAAGTGCGCGGCCATTAACCCTTGCGCCGCCGCGGCCCCGCGCCCTGCCCGTGTCCGTCGCTGCGCCCCGGGCCGCGCCGCTCCTCCGCCCCTTGCCCCCGCGGGGCGGACGGAGGCGGTGGTGAGGGTCCCTCCGGCAGCCCCCCGGGGTGGAAGTGTGCGGAGACCCAGGCGGCTGCATCCTCCCTCCATCCCTGCATCCTCCCTCCATCCCTGCATCCTCCCTCCATCCCTGCATCCTCCATCCCCCGGGGCTCCCCGCAGAGCCCGGTGCGGAGCAGCAGCAGCAGCCGGGGCTGGTGCAGCTGAGCTGGCTTTGCTGGCTGTGGAAATGCTTTGTCTGAACTTCCTGTTTTCTTGCATGCACATGTGCAGGGTCTTTGCCAGGAACTCGCCATTCCCAGGCTCCAGCAAGAGCCACGGCCACCGTCGGAGTTGCTGAAAATTGCGATTCCCACAGGTTGGTTGGTCTGCAGAGAGATGGCCTCTGTTGGAATGAACCACATATTTTTAAAAAGCTGTAATTTATATCAATTAATGGGGTGTAGATGATAAGAGTCAAGCTAATCAGCTTAAACTGTACACACCAGGGAAAAACACTGAGAACTTGCCTGCTTATTCTGGACTATGGGTGACTGGTACTGAACAAAGCATTAGTGTAGAATATTGCCATTAAATTGGAAGCTTGCAGGCTTTTAGAGTTGATTTTCTTTGAGCCTTATCCCAGGCAAAACAGTGGGTGCACAGGGAGGGAACACCAGGATAAAACTCTTCAGTCAAGTGGTGCATGCCTCAGCCTTTGCTTGCTGGTGGGCGCGTGCTGTTAGATTAGATGGAGATCAGCTCCAGCGTGGTAGGTGGTCACTGTTGTTAGGGAATTAAGGTAGAGTCAGGCAGGTAAGGGAAGAAGCGATTCTCCTGCTTGCATCCCCCGGAGATCTCTGGTATGAGCGCGATGGGTGTGTGCTCGGTGGCTATGGGTGCACAGCTCAGCTGGCAGGTCGGGCGCTTTCACAACAGCGTTGTGCAAGGGCCGAGAGTCGGTCGTTCTGCCTTGTCGGTCGTTCTGCCTTGCCCCTGCAGCCCTCCTGTGCTCAGCCCGGACGGGGCGAGTTGCTTGGTGTTCAGGCGGTGGGCTTGTCATCTTCGCTTCTGCACGTCATTCCCAGCCGAATGAACTCGGGACTGCAGGTTATCCTCCGGGATGCTGTTAGGAAGGGCTGTGCCCCTCGCTGTGCGGTGCTCGGTGTGCTCATCTCCCTTCAGATGACAATTGAAGCAGCAGGGCAGAGATCTCCCTGCCTCTGCTATCAAAGGAGAGGGGTTGTGGGGGATCTGCTCGCCCAACTCGATGGGGGATCCCTGTTTTACAGCCCAGGTGAAAATTTTGTGGGTTTCTTGATGTGCTGGGGAAAATGACTTGCAAATACCTGGGTTTAGTGCATGGTTCTGGTGCTGGGTCTACATCACAGCAGAACTAGATACAATTTTTTTTTTTCCCCTCCTCGAAAAATCTTTGCAGTTTGTATCTGCAAAGAAAAAAGCTGCTGCAAAGGGTTCCTTTTTGTTTCAGTTCATCTAGAAAGATGCCTTCAGCTGAAAGTCATGTTATGTAAGGCCTTTAGAAGAGGCTTATTCAGTCCCCTTTGGATATACCTTTTATTAGATTTTCTGTTTGTGTGCCTGACTTCTTATTGCACTCCCTTTGCATAGGCAGCATTCCTGCAGAAGCTGTGATCAGATGGGTGCCCTGAGAGGCAATTAGCGTGTGGGTGGATGAGTGCACACCTCAGGAATGATCTTGAAGGAATATGTTGTTCTGCAAGTGACATGCCTTAGTGTTCAACCATGGCATATGTAAGTTGTTAATCAGCTGTTCCAGATTCTCATTCCTCCAGGAGGGACTGGGGTGGTGGTGGTGGTGGGGAATCATCCTTTTCTGAATTGTGTGTAAAATAAAATCAAGAGGTACTGCTGTCAATGGGTTCATTGAGCCCTTCCAGCAATTTTAGGTGGAGTGTGGATGGAAGGATACGAATTAAAATGAGTTGCTGTCGTCTTGATTTCCACTGCCGTGGAGCCCCTGTCAGTACTGGTGCTGTAGGTCTTTTTCGTAGCAATGTCCCCGTGAGGGAAGTTTGCAAGGTTGAAGACTATGAAGAGATATTTCCCCCTAAATTTTGGTCAGACTTCCATGCAGCTCCAAGTAGTTTTGAATGTTGGGTGGAAGAGATTAAAATTGAAGACAACTCTGCAACAACTGAATAAAAAAGCAAGACATTGGTGGTTTTTAAAGATCTAAGTTATCTTGTGACCAGTGGAACTGCTAAAACCTAGTTTCTTGCAGATTTTTCCTATATCCACCCTGCATAGGGCAAATGTTCCCCAGCTCCCTTACACGTCCTTTCTCTCTTGGCCCATCAGCACGTGCCCACCTCCCGTGGGTGCCTCACTGGCCCAACTGGGGTGCCTGTGCCGCTCAGGAGGGACGTGGGCTTTAGTTATAACTGTGTCTTCCCTAGTGGGGCACTAATTTGGATTTCTTTCTTTTATTTCACCTTGGATTTTTCTCTAAAGCTGATTTAAAAAAAAAAAAAATAGTTTATATTTATCACTGTCAGTTTGATTCCAATGGATCATCAGGTTCTAGTGTAGTAGGGAAGAGAGGGCAGGCAGTGTGGATAATAAATCTCATTTCTCTAGGAAAGCAAGCAGCAAATACTGTCCCCTGTCTTACTGTCAACCAGTGGTTTGTACAAATATTGCTGCAGTTTTAAGGCCTTGTCCAATAATGCAAATGGAAGTTGTGCTTGATAGTTTTGTCTGCAAGCAGGTACGAAAGAGAGATTGTTGCACTTGGAGCACACTACGCATGATCCACATCTGCCTGCCTGTCTGTATACAGTGGTTAAAACGGAGCATAAGGAGTGGAGTAAGTCCTCATGAGTTGTATATTTGTCCAATATTCAGATGAAAAATAATGTTGCTCTACCAGCAGCATGAATTTCTGAGGAGTTGTCTCCATGGCATAATGTCACTGGTTTATGTAGGATACAAATGTATGTATGCAAACCATGCATATAAGCACGCTTACAGGAGGGCTGCAGGTGGGCCTGAAATGGAGGGTAAAATCCTGGTTCAGCTGTTTAAATTTCCAACTAAACTGAAATCTTGGAAGTGCAGGGACAAAATGAGTTCAACAGAAACGGTTGGAATAGAACGGCTTCTTTTCTGGGATCTGTCCAGACTTTCTTCTGTCTCCTCCTTCCCCGTCTGCATTTTTACTGGTCCCAGTTTGTTTCGCCGTGGCTGAGCATGGCCAGTGCTGGAGTCCTAGATCGTCTGTTCCCAGCTCTCGGAGATGAGCGTGTTTGGGTGATGCGAGGCTGTTGTTCCCCATGGATCCTTTCTGGGCATTGCATCCTTGCTCAGCAGCTCTGCCCTCTCCGGACGGGTGCTTGTCTTCCACCGCTCCCTGAACTGCAGCAGGGTTTTACCGTTTTACCCAGAACCCTAAACTTCTAGGACACCGATTAGTTTTCCTTCAGTTGGAAAGGTAGTACACCTATTTTACTAACAGAGGCATTAACTGCATTTGAAATCATACTTTAGAGACAGAACAAAAGAGCGACTCTATATCTTGTTAATTGTAATGTAATTTCTGGGCAACAGGTCTCTTTGTTTTGAATCTTTGCATCTTCTGCCCAAAGGGCTTCCTCAGCTAAATGTTAGCTGAGGCTGAAATTTAATTTTGAAGTGTGTTTAGAGCTTTTCTCTAGAAACTGGATGGACGTTAGCTGAAATGCTGGAGCTGAGTGATGGGAGTTAGCAGTTCGGGTTGGGTTTTGGGGGCCTGTTTGTGTTGGGTTTTTTTTCCTTTTTTTTTTAAAGCCAGCGTGTGAGTAGCTGACTGTTGCAATTAATTTTGTGAAGGATTCTGCAGCTAAACATACATTTTTTTCCAGTGTAAAGCATCCTGCGGTTGCAGCCAGCTCTTACCTCTCCATTCTCTGCTCAGCTGCAAACACCCGCTGCAAACCATGAAGTCCCTCAGCTGCTGCAGCTCCTTTCCCAGCGGTGTGAAGGGAACTTCGGCATTGCTGCCTGCTCCACCCGGCTGTCCACACGCCTGAAACCCTCCAAAATGTGCTTTGAGCCGCGATGCCAAGTCTGCTGGGGCCGCGCAGTGCCGTGGTTTTTAAAGCCCTGCTCTCGCTGCTCGGGCAGGGTTGGCTTTGCGCAGGATTCCTGTCTGTCACCGCAATTTTCTTCCCTTCTCTTTGCACATCCATTTAGGTCTGGGCACTCCGGAACAAGGACCTTTGTCTCCATTCTGTAGCAGCCTGTAATGTCTACTGTAATGTCACAGCCCTGCAGCTGTCAAGGTGATAAAACGAGAACAGGAGCACTGCCGAGGAATTTTTGGAGGGCACAAGCAATGTTTATAGTGGTCCGGCTTGAAAGCAGTACGTAGTTATGGATGCCTTAAAGTCTCTTATTGCATGACATTACAGTAGACCTTTTGGGAGTAAGACTTTCCATAATCTTCCGCATTAGTTATGGATGCCTTGATTGGTTTGCTGGGTGACTAATGTCTATTTGTTATGGTCACGAGAGAGCAATGCATTTCCATTACATCCTGCTGCAGTATTTTTCTCCCAACGGCCTCCTGCGTGACCAGCTGCTGCAACCAGAGGTGGAGGCTCAGTGGCCAGAGCACGTTAAACTTCACTCGACCGGACTTTGTGAAACTTGAGTTTGTTGTAAGAAAAATACACAATTTAGCTAAGAAAAAAAGGAATATTTTCTCTTAACAGAGAAAAGATACTGGCCGGTTTGTATTTCAAACTTCGCAGTTGTGACCTGATTTCCTTCCTCAAACTTCTGCAAAGTAAGGGTGGGGGAATTGCTTTTGCTTGTGCAACTTGATGCCACTTCCCTATTATAAATGGGGATCTTAATGAGCGCAACCAGGGGTTGGGGGAAGCAGCTGTTCTCCATGATATTTTTACCATAATCCATGAGCTGTTTCCTGCAACCAATTGCCCTTTTCTGGCAGAGAAGCGATCGTAAGACAGTCAAATTAATTCATAAAACTACCACTTTTAGGAACAGTTTTCCTGTGCCGCTTATCTGTCCCTTCTGGATTTAATAACAATTTTTTTTCTTCTCATCTGTCATTTTTTTTCTGATCTGGGATACATGAAAGCGCTAAATGAATTCATTTGGTAAGGTCAGCTTACCACCTGTTGAAGAACCTGAACATTGAGTGCGCTTCTGGTCAACGCCATCCAGCATATTAATAGTAATCCTCAAGTTCACCTTTTTGGCTAACTTTTTATAAAATACAACTCTGAGTTTCAAAAGTTGTTACTGTGATGTGTTGCTCGGCCAGAGTCATAGTGGATTATGAGAAGGATTTAATTTCTTGAAGTCGTACCGAGTTAATTTTAAGCTGTATATCAGCACTTGAGATTTATTTTAAATCCTTAACTAATTAAAAGATTACATTTTAAAAATAAGTCAGTCCCCAAACCTGGGAGTATTACGGTAGCATGAAAACACACCCATTTGGCAGCAAAGGTGCAAACCTCATGGTGTTCTTGGGGCAGAGGCGTCTCTTTTTAAAGGAACTGTATTTAGAAACACTGAATTTGGTAATTTTACAGGCTGGCGTTTTTTTAATACCCTACTGCAGGCTTCCTGGTCTTTCCCTTTTGGCAAAGCCCCCCAAATATTGTTTTTAAAGCTCTTCTGTGCACAGCTAATCCCGCGCAATGCTAGGAATAGGGGTCCCCTGCTCCGAGGAGGGGAACACTGCTGGGAGGAGGAAGCCTGCGGTGTAGCCTGGATGGACGGTGTTTGCAAAACTGGCGTAGAGAGGTGGTGAAGTAACACATCTGAGTTAAAAACTGCTCATTTCTTACCCTGCTGGGTGGTTGAGGGGAAGGTGTGCTGGGTCAGGCCCTGGGGTGGTGACGTGGGTTATTGTCCTTCGACAGCCCCCTGATCGCCTTTGAAGGGTCATGCTTTCTAATAAAAGTGTGATGTTTTTTTGTTTTTAAAGTAGAGCAGATGAAGTGCATTTAGAAGCGTGGCCGAGGAGAGCTCTTGCTCTTTGTTATGTTTTCAGGAAAGCACCATGGTTTCCTCTGCCCTGCGAAGACGGTTTTGTGTCTCTGACCACAAGTCAGCAGCTTCTCTGAAAGCGGTTGGACTCTCCTTGCCGAACTCGAGCAGCGCTGCAGCCGTTTAGTCACCCATCCTGTCCCTCTGCATCCTTATTTATTCTCATCTTGCTGTTTTGACACTGTTCTTTGTGGACCCTGGTGAGCAGCTGGGTTGGTCCTCTCATGCAGTAGTGCCGTGCCCAAGCGTAGCAGTTGATGCCGCTGGGCTGTGCATCTCCCGTGGCGTCGTCTTCCTCTGCCAGACCCTGGGGAGCTGTTGTGTTTGCAGGCAGTGTGACGTCTCCTTCTCTTGTTTGTACTCTGCTTGCTTGGTTTTGTAAATTTTTGTGAATAAATATGCTTGAGGTTGCTTGAAGTTTTTGCATCTCCCACACTGCTTCTAAATAACATCTCATTTTCCCCATCCTTATTCTGTCTGTTCCCTTGTTAGAAATAGTTTTCGTATGTCACTAGCCACATCCAGGCAGGAAAAGGGCGCGCTTTACAGGTGATGCAGATAAGCATCTGTTCACCTGTAACATGGTGCAAAGATACTTCTGCTCAGTTTGGTGTAACTTCCCCTTTCTGCATCTGCTATTTCTTCTTGATACAGATGGCTCTGGCCCGAGAAATGTATGCTGTCCTGGTCCAAAACAGCTGCGCCTGTGCATCCATCTCAAGTTCCTCAGCTTGATGACAAGACTTGAGTTTTATTCTAGCTTGGTGACAAGACTGAGCTTTACTCTAGCTTGCTGCTTTGCCTGCCGAGGGAAGGGAACTCGCTCCCCCGGGGGAGCTGGAAACCCATGCCTGCGCTGGTCCCTTCTGCTTTCGGGCATCGCGAGCTCCCTCTTGCCACGGGCTCACACGGAGCCTCCGCCATCTCGGTTTCCTCGCTGCCCTCAGAGCACTGCCGTTTAGTGAGCTAATGGAAGTACAAGATAGCTGGTTTAAAAAATGAGCTCCGTTTTAGGTGATCAAAAGCAGGCGGTGGGGTTGCCTGGTCCCTGCGGTCAGCTGGCTGTCACAGGCAGTTGGCTGCTGCTGCTCGTGCTGTTCAGGTTCATCGTGATCAAAACTGAAAGGTGAAGTTTGTGGTTTAATTTGTTCAAATTAAATCCCCCCCCCCCCCCCCCCCCCAGTAATAAATTACTGTAAAAACTCTAAACTAAACTGACAAGCACTCGTGCAGTCTGCAAATAATTACCATAGGCTCCTCTTAGAGGATTACTCTGAGCCCTGCCTAGGAGCAAGAACAGGTAGTCACTGACGTCTCACAGTATTAGTCGTATTTTTTCTTTTGATTTAGGTGTATATTTGTATTTAGCCTGTAATGTGACTTCTGAAATATGTTTGTGCGCATATGCTCTGCATGGTTCTTTTTTAATTAGATAAATTAAAATGGATGGACTATACATGTCAGTTGGATGTATTAATTTTTTAAATCCTATTTCACATTATGGCATCTAAGAGGGATTACACAGACTTTAATTTTTGAATGTCTGGTTTATGGCTTTTCATCTACAACACTTTCACTTTTAATAATTTCAAAAGCGTTTGAATCACTGAGACGGTCTTTTTTTTGAAACTTAAATTTGGCCATTTAGGAAATAGTGGTGGTTTTGTTTCTGTAACTTAGTCTGTTTGGATCTATATCTTGTTGTGTTGCTAGTAGAGGTCTTCAGGTCAGTAGTCTCCAAAAGCCAGTACCCAGCATTATTCTGATCCTTTGTACGTATAAGACAGCGTTGAATAGGAACAGCCTTCCGCATGGAGATGGTAGGAGGCATATATTAAGAGATGTAACCTCCAAGGTTGGGGAATGTTATCACCGAATGGCAGAAGTGAAATGCCAGCCATTTCTTCTGCATGTTTAAGCACGAAAGAAGACGACCCCATCCCAGACCTCTCCCTCCTGTCTCTCTTCTCCCATCGCTCATGAAAAGGCCATCGCAGCATTCCCTGGAAACAAAACTCCTCGGAGCGGGATCCGGGTTCTGGCCCTGGAAGTGCAGGAGTCTCCTGGTCACCCTGCTGCTACTGCCGTGTGTCTTCAGTATTTTAAATATTGCTTCCCGTGTGTGCGAGACTTGACCAAGAGAGATAACGATGATTAGCTAGAGTGATTTTTATTTCCTTTCACACAGAGGAAGCTGGGGTGTTAGGTGTATCAGCAGTTTGGGGGGCTCAGGTGCTTCAGGATATTAAGGGGCTCCATCAGCAAAATGTAGACCCAGTTGGTGAAGTTAGTGTCTTTGCAACAACTGCGTTGGCATCACTAGATTTGTCTCAGTTCAAATGGGAACATCTCATTAGCTTGTTTTCTTGGAAAGTTTATCTGTGTAGTGAGCTTGACTTTGGCAGCATGCTGGTGGCCTTGGTCCTCCGGCCATAGAGAGGCAGGTACGGATCAGGGGCGGGTGGCTGCAGCAGTCTGTGTCAGCAGTATTTATTCCTGAAAACAGTATTTTACTCTGCACAACTGTGTCCTAAAAACTCTCCATCTAAGCAAAATACTTCTATGATGAAAGCAAGCAGACTTGGTAAATTCAATGACCAGCAACACCCTTCAATTAAAATTTTAGCTTGGTTATCTTCAGCTGTCGCTGGCCGCCGTTGTGAAGCACAGACAAAACCAGAGCTTCACTGTGCGGGCAGAGCCCTCTTCCCAAAACACTGGGGACGGACAAAGGGACGGTGTCGCAGCAAATGCTGAGATATGGGCAGCGAAGCATCCCTGCATCCAAGGGGGAGCAAAGCCCTCCTGTGCTGAACCTCTGAACCCTTTTCTTGCACCATCGGGAGTTTCCAGCTAGTTGGTGCTGGAGAAGAGAGTTGCTGGTTTGTTTCCTCTACCGATACATGAGATGATTCAAATTTCATGAAGTTGTGAATACTGAAAGAGTTAATGGAGAATTAGGAAGCATCTTCCTCCGCTCTGAGATGTGCTCTGTGCTGTCTGTGTGTTACAGCTCGCTCTCTTGTTTCCCCTCTTCAGACAGGCAGAATTGACAAGTCCTACCCAACAGTGTGTGGCCACACAGGACCGGTGCTGGACATAGACTGGTGTCCTCATAATGACCAGGTCATCGCCAGTGGCTCTGAGGACTGCACCGTCATGGTAAGCGTATTTCATTTGTCTTGTGGGGTGGGGTTTGCTTCATGCTAAAAATGCTGCTGCAAACGACACTTGTATTTCTGAAGACATCTCCTGTTCTGATGCCGAGGGCAGAGGCCTTGCTGATGTGATAGCGGTCATGGGCATTCTGCATGTTTTGTCTCGGCTGAAGAAATGATGCTATCTTGGCTGCAAGACCTAGCTAAAAACTGGAGCAAAAATAGCAGAGTGAGCTTTATTACCTGCATAACAGCAGAATTTGGACTCTCACAATTGGTACTTTCTTCTCACGTTACTGTTTGAGAAGGTGCAACCTCAGACTTCTGAGAAGAAACTTCAGCACTGAGATGGCACTTTGTGTAACGGACTTGGCCTCTTGTCTTCCTGGCTTTGTCTTCAATGGCTCTTCCATTTTTCCTTCCCCTGGGGATTTGTCTGATGCTTGGGAAGAGGAAAGAGAAGAAAGAGTGCCGGTCAGTGGTGAGGTGTGTTGATTTGTAGCGCTTTGCAGAAGACAGAGGTGGTTCCTTACCTCAAATATCCTATTGGATGCAGTGGTGTGTGTTGGGAAGAGGTGGGGATTGGAGGGGAACAAGCCCGTCAGGTTTCAGAATTGCTTCAGCCCTTGATTGAAGGGTGACACTTTCATTTTTTCCTATATCTACAGGTTGTGAGTAGATGTCAAAAGGGTTTTTTTTTAATAGATAAATAAAAAATAATCCAAATTCTGCACCTGCCAACCTTGGTCCTGAGACCTATTTTACCTCACTCAGAGCCCACTGAACAATAGACGACCTCGCTCCATGATGGATGTGGAATCCCGTGTATGCAAACACAGCAGAATAAGTGAAAGAAAATCCTTGTAAGATGAAATAATGCCAAATAACTTCAGTGATCTTTGGCCATATTTAGAAATGCTGTAGGCTGAATGTTATATTGAAATCTTATTATAGATCATGTCAGATAAATTCCTTTGCTTCTGTTCATCGTTAAAATGTTTGGGAGGGGATTCATCCCAAGAGGCTTATCCTGGGACAGCTCTTGCCTGTGATCTCTCAGTCTTGGAAGCTGAAGCATGTTAACAAAATGTACTATATTTAATATTAAACAAAACAACAAGCTTCTGCATTTGTAATGTTCACTACTGGGCTAGAACTGAGCTTTGAAGGATGCAGGAATGTTCTTCCAGAAACTAGGATCCAGAAGGGCTGCGAGTCTGAAGGAACGGTTTCTGAAACACGAGCATCAACAGAAGCAGGCGAAGCTAAGGTCCATAGCTGCCTTCTTGAAGGCAAAATAAGTCTCTAATCCAAGTGCAATGAGAAGTATGTTGTGAGGCTCCGGAGGGATTGAATTCTGTAGAAAAACCAACAGCGTTCAATTACAAGTTGTCCAAATGCTCCTAAAGTAGACGCAAACTGTCTGTGAGAATCTGAGCCTATGACTGCGGAGACAAGCTCCGTGGGGCGTGGGTTCACCGTAGGTTGTCTGCTCTGCGGTTGCCGCTTATCGGCACGCACTGAAGCGGGGGGTGAGCTTCCCCTCTGTCCCTGGAGGCAACACGCGTGTGGACAGACACCGTGGTGCAGCTGGCTGCGAGTTTGCACGCTCGTGTGCGTGTACGGTACCTGTTGGTGTGGCCGTGTCTGGAGTGGAAGGCAGCAAGCAGCTGGGAAGGTGAAATAAGTGAGTCCTTGCTGCGCTTGAAGGAACAAGCGTGCGCAACTCATGATTTGGAAGATGTTAGGTGCATGTTAGCTGGAGGTTTAAAATGCAGTGAAGCTGAGTGCCAGCAGTAGCGATGAAGAAAGCAAAGAGGACTAGCTAAAGACTTAAGTTGAATCTCCTGTTACGTATCACATAACTTCTGGTGGAAAATGATGTATCCCAAATCATGTGGGACAGTTGTTAACTGGGCTGGACAGAGCTAGAGTATGTAGTGTGAGGAACAACCCTGGCCTGGACTATTTGGAAACAAACTGGATGAGCTAATGAGCCTTCCCATTTTTAATTGCTTTTCTGTCCTGGCACGAGTAATTTAGCATCCTGTTTTCTTTGCTTTTCTTCAATAAGGTTTTGGAGTTCTGCTTCCTGAACAGCGTGTCACTGAATAAACTCGTCTTACTTTAAAGGATATGTGGTTGTTCATCAGCTCTGAACTCTTCATTAGCCAACGTGAAATGAGAAAAAGTGATGTGGTATAGGAAATCATGTGGCTTTCTGCAGAAGTGCCAGCTGCTTTAAAAAAAAAAAAATACTGTATGTTTTTAAAGACCATCTGTGCGTTGGCACTCAAGGGTTTAGGATCTTGCCCTCTGCTACAAAAGACTTCATCAGCGTCAGCTAGACGTTTCATCAGCGTGTTGAGGGAGAGAGCATGGCTTTGAGATGCTATCTAACCAGTGTCTCCAGGATGAAGAGGGCTGATTCCCTGCAGCCATAACTTTGAACTGTCTGCAGCCTTTGTGTTGCACAAGGAAGGTTAACTTGGCCCTTTCAAAAGCTAGAAGCATTTTCATATAAATAAAAACTCAGATTTGTACAAGGTGGAAGTACCCTGTGAGCTGCATATAAACCTTGAACAGGTATGGTATTTGAGATGCTAAGACTAGGGGTTGAAATAAGGGACTGGGAAAGAAGACATCTCTTTCTGATACTGCTGGGCTTTGTAGCTTGGACAGCTTTAGAGGTTTAACTATTTGTAGCTGCATCGAGATTTTTCTGATGAGAGGCACTTGATAGTGTGATCTGACAGTTTCAGGTGATACACTCATTCATTTTGCTGTCACATCTGATGCATTCAGAAATTATTTGGAGGTAGAGAAGAAAAAGATGGTGGGGGTCAATGCTTAGGACAGCTCACCTTTGCAAGACCACCTTTGTGTAGGTCACGGTGCCAGTGGGTACAAGCGCATCACTGTCTGATCCCAGCAGAGGGAAAAGTAGAATGGCCCCCTCCAAAACACCGCGTGCTTTCTTCTCTGTGGGAGCGTAGGCTCGTGGAGGAGCGAATGCTCTTCCTTTGTCCCACGCCGGGTATTCCTCGGGGCACGCGTTGGCCTCTGTCCCCTCCTGCCCTTGCCAGTTGGAGTGCGAAGCCAACAGATTCCTTTTGAGTTGGCACATACAACTCGCTTGAAGTGGTTCGAGAGAGAATGAAATACTTGTAGTCTGCAAGTGTTAAAAGTATTTCCTCTTTATGCCTTGTTCTCAGTTCTCCAGAACGTGGCCCATTTCATATGTCCAACGTAACACAAGAGCCCTAATCAGACAAGCGACGGGTAGATAATGGCAGTAGCCTCTCCGCCCCGTTTGCTGGTTTCTTGCCAAATTTCTCTCTTCTTTTGCAGAAGAGCGGGACGAGGAGTCCCCACCTCCTCCGCTCTGAATTGCTCTCCGAAAGACTTCCTTTAAAACACTGTGGCATGCAGATACCTTCTGCAGCCTCTTCTGGTGTTCTCTTTGAAGAATTGTTTTCTTGTGCCAACAAATAAGGAATTACTTAAATATTCATGCTTCATATTCTGCTGAATGACTGTAATGTACTGCAGGTTTCTTAATTCAGCTGGAAAATGTTTGATTATATAAAGGCTTGTAGATGGTATCAGAGGGCCTTTCTCAGATACGGAAAATTTGCTTCATCAGAAGGTGAATACTAATGAGTTTGCATGTAATGGCCAGAGTAGAGTTCATCTGATTGAGCAAATTGTTTTAAAAATTAAACCAGAGCCCTTGCAATGACCTGGGACACCAACCTGTTAGAAGACAGTTAAGATGTGGTACCAGGACCGGCGAGCTGTGGAGAAGGTCTTACAGCTACAAAAAAAAGGATGCACAAAGTGCCTTTTCCTGCAGCAATACAAGAGCAGGGATGTAGATAAGACCCAGGGCTCAAATTCATTTGTTTCCTCACGTAATGTGAATATAGGAGTTGATGTTGTTTCTAGAAATTGACTTAATCTTCTCTGCAGGTTGGTGCAGGGCCAGAAGAGACAGGTTTTGATTCTCTTTAAAGGGTGTAAAAAAAGCGCTGAAAAAGTTTGCTTTATTTTCTTTCTCACATGCTGTTTGTGCAAAACCTTTCCCTCCTGCTCTTCCTCTGAGACCCAAACCTCTACACACCACCATAGCGTGACTTCACTTCCTCAATCACAAACAAACCAGCTATGTTAACTTAAAAAAAACCCCGCAAGACCAAAAAAACCTGTCAACAACCCAAAAACCCCCACAAGTGGGAGAGCTGACAAAACTGTTACTGATGTCCAAGTTAATCTTGCAGTATTTTAAGGTTTCTTTTGTACACTCATCCCGAGTCCTCACCTTCAGCAGGCTGGGTCCTGCATCCAAAGCGAAAGTTCCTTAATTTGCCCTGTGAATCTAATTTCATCCCACGCTGAAGACAGGCACCCCACCCTGTGCAGGAATGAGTGGGCCAGGTCGCTTGGGAGCATACCCCGACCTTTCATACTCCTGGCTTTATTTTTTTTTTTTTTTTTTTTTTTTTTTTTTTGCCCCCCCAATACCAAGCAGGATTATTAGGTCAGTAGTTTCTGTAATCTGCGGAGGATTACACTGGTCTGCAGCTGCTGTAAACTATAAGGGCTTTCCCTGAAAGAAAAAAAAACAAACCTGTCTGTCTTCCAGAGGCTTTTAAAAAATCCTTTTCATTGGTATTTTGCTTCTAATACCTCCCTTTCCTCTCCCATCCCCTGCACTCACTGGCTCACATTTAAACTTGGTCCTGGAGTTTTCTGGCACGCAAGTTACTTTGCTACGAAGCTGCGCTTGCACAGAAGGATCCCTGCACCGTTCCTGGCTGAGACAGCGCAAAACAGAATTGGGGATCTCGGGGACCCGGTCCCTTTGCTCCGGCTGCCCCTCGGCAGGGAGGAAGGTCGGCTGCAGCTGCAGGTTTAGAAGCTGCTCTGACCCTGCTGCTGTCCCTGTGTGGCTTGTCTGCAGGTCACGCTTGGCCCAGAAGCTTGTGCTGCTCCTGGGTCTTTTTGTGAATAAATTCAATTTTCAAAGCTTCCCCCACTAAGAGAGTGAGGCTGAGGGAGTTGGGGCAGACCACTTTATCACACCATTTCTTTCAGGGGAAGAAAAGATGGTGTTCATCATGGCTTGCCATTTTTAAGGGCTCCTCAAGACTCCGGAATAACCAGATGTCTGGCTCCCTGCTTAATCCTCAGTGCGTAGGTCAGTCTTGGCTGTCATGGCCTTTTCATCTAGTGGAGAAGTGTTTTTGGTGTGGTTTTTTTCCGTTTCTCATCCCCACATCAGCTGTGCCCCAGCATCTGCCTGCCAGGAGGAGCTGTCGGACCCAAGCTGCTCGTGTCGAGCATCCTCTGCCCCTGCGCTGGTGTCACCTAATGCTCTGCTGGGCACCTCCTGTGCCTCTGCTTCAGAGCCCCTGGCTCCCCTGCATTGCCTCTTCTGCGGGGGTCTCCCACCTCTCACGTTCTCTTTCCAACTTTCTTGCTGGTTTAGGTAATACCTGTTTTCTGCAGCACGGCATCAGTGCTTACAATTGTGAGGGGTTTGGAGGTGGTTCATCTGAGAGACCTGCATACAGTTACGACATTAAGTGCAGGTACCAGTTTTAGCAGACTGACGTTAAAGTTCCCCTGTCAGCAGACATGTTTTAAACTGTTGCTACTCTGAGGTTGTTATTCCCTGACTGGCAAGAAGAAAGCTGCTTCTATGAAAATTGACGGCTTTGTAACCCAGTTTTATCATGTAATGGGCAGGTGAAATGATTTATTGCAGTTCGCAAGGCGTGTTGTGTTTCAGCACAATGAGAGTGTGCTGCGGCTGCAGTCACTAGCAAAGCTGGTGTGGAACTGGAAGCGAGCAGGACAACATCCTGCTTCTCCAGGCTGAACAGCTCCAGCTTGCAACCCAATTTTAAAAACGTGATTGCTGGTAAAAGCCTCGGTTTATGTCATCTTGTTGCTAGCGCTGTTCTATCAGGCAGGAAGAGAAAGAGGGATTTTCAGCCCTTGCGGAGAAATTCACTGCTGAGGTGGTGTACCCATCGCGGGTCATTCCTCCTGGGATGCTGAGGGTGCTGGGAGGGATGGCGCTGAGAGCTGCGTCGGTGAAAAGTGAAATCATTTTAGGGTTATTTAGAGGTGAGCTGGCACGTGCTGAGAATTTTTGCATCTCGGAGGTTTTTATTTGAGCAGCAGCCATCCCTGCAAGAAGTGAGAAACTGGGATTAGTGCAAAAATCCATGTTGCCCTTACGCATGTCTGTCTGCCTCGCTTCTGAAATCCGCTCGGCTCGCGTCTGCTGGCTCTGACAGCTTGCTTGGGCAGCGTGGGCAGGGTCTGGCAAGCCCTATTCTCTAACTCCAGAAAAAGCAAACAATAGAAGGCGAAGCAAATGCGCTCTACTGCTGCCACCTATCTATAGATAACTATAATTGCTCACTGATGGGCTTTCTATTTAATTTTTTTAATACACTATATGTAGGTCAAATTCAGTTCAAAGATGATTGTCCAGTGCTGAATTGCAGGCATAGTTTCGGTAGGGCTGATCCTGCCTTGGGGCATGGGGTGCTGGGTTTTGTCTCTCCTGTCCCTGGTCCCTGCCAGTTGCAGAAGCTGCCTCCTTCAGTGCATAAACCTGCTCTGACTCTGCAGCTGGAATTCCAGTGCTCTGCGATCCTTGGGGGTCTGTTCCTCCTCTTGATGGCATTTTTCTGAAGATGCTTGCAACGGAAGGGTTGTGTAACCCAGCAGGCAAGAAGCGAACAGGCAGTTCGCTGCCTTCGAAGGTAGTTTCTGCAATGCTAACTCAGGCTGCTTTCACCTTTGCCAGGACCGAACCGCTCTTCCCCAGTTAAATGGCATCTGAAAGGAGGCTCTAAACATAATGTGAAAACTAATTGCCAGTATTTCTAAAGAAATAAAAAGTAGGCACCAGTATAGGTGCAATATTGTCCCTCCGAGGGACAGGCGTAATTTGAAAAGACAGTAGCTTGTTCAGATGGAATTTGAGCTGCAAGGCAAATTTTTTTGAATCCATCTCGGGCAGCATCTGAGATGAATGGATCTCTGGACACAGCGATAACAGGGCGTTTGCGGCGTGAGGAGCCGGTGGTTATGTGCTGGCAGCGTGAGCTAGGAAGGATGTTACGCACAGATCAGCCGAAGGTTTATTGGTGGCTGGGAACGATTCCCTCCCCGATTCTCTCTTCCTGTTTATATTGAGAAGTGACAACTCGGACTTCTGCCGTGGCGTGGCGCAGGATGCAGGAAGCAGACGAGTAATGTGCTTTTCAGAGGGGATGGCCCTTGGCTAACCATCTTTCCTTTCCCCTTTCCAGGTGTGGCAGATTCCCGAGAACGGACTCACCCTGTCCCTGACGGAGCCGGTGGTAGTGTTAGAAGGCCATTCCAAGAGAGTCGGCATTGTGGCTTGGCATCCGACGGCACGCAACGTGCTGCTCAGTGCAGGTACGGTGCGTCAGGGCTGTGGGGTCAACAAGCATCTCTCCCTCACGTTTTGCTTGCACACCAGATATTTTGGAGAAGAGCTTGTTGACTCCTTTTCCTTCTTTCCTCTCCCAGCTGCTTAGGGCCAGTGAATCACAAGACTAATGGCAGTGCCTGGGAACACCAGGACACGTGGCTCACAGCCCCCTCCTTATCTTGGCCTTTTATTATCTTCAGTTTACAGGGACAAGAACCAGGAAATTGTCTGGAGGCATGAATTACAGTATTAAAATTGTTCCAGACTTTATTTGATCTCCAAGTTTCATCTGCTGATAACTATTTACATCTGCACTCTGCTCATCCCTGTTTTCATATACTTTTATAAAAGGCCCAACTGTTTCTCCTTTTCACTGATCCCTGCAAGGTATCCCAGAGTCTGGCTGTTCCTTCCACAAGCTTTCATTTTCAGCATTTTCCAAATTGTCTCCTTGACGGGTGTGGTCTATGCAATGAGATTCTTTTGACCACTGAAAAACAGTCGCATCGTTATGGAAATAAAATGGATAAGTCATTATGCATTAGCACAGTCTGAGGCTTTCATAGCATGACCTTTAGGTTGGAGCCCAATAAAAGAAGCCAGTCCTTTCAGCTGGACTGTCAGATGAGCTGTGCGTTTTCTGTTGATATAAATGCATTCTGAGGTACCGGTTTGGTTTTGATCTGGTTTCCCCAAAATGCTTGGAGTTGCAGACCTTGGGGCAGTTAATGTAACGAAACTCAGTGTGAGAACATACAAAAGGAGAAGGTGATTTTTCTTAGGTAGCTTCCTCAGACTCCTGTACTCACTAGCAGCAAGATGTGTGTGTCCAGGCAGTCCAGCCAGGATTACTCCTAAGAAACACAGAGGAGAAGGGATGCTGTCAGGTCATTGCAGTCTCCAGGGTTCCTCCTTGTGACAAAAAAACCTGAGTTTGGATGTCTTTCATGCCCTTTGGGAGTTCAGAGTGATTGTTATCTTTTGCCTCGTTACATGTTTTCACCCCTCCAGAGCCTTAGGAGAGATTGCTCAGTCACACATTGTACTTTCCTTCCCTTACCTGGTCCTCCAGTCCTGTTCTTTATTTTGCTGTCATCTTGTCTTAGGCTTTATTCTTTGTCTTCTTGCTGTCTGGTCCTTGAACAAAACCACCCGCCTGATGGTTGTAGTTCTTGTGAAACTGCTGACCTCAGCTTTTGCTGCCTGCCATTCTTTTTTCTCTTTGTTCTGCTGTTCCTCCTGCTGTCACTTGCCTATTTTCCATCCATGCCGCTTTTACTCTTTCTCCTGCAAATCTCTCTGACCTGAGAAGGCAACGACTGGCTGTCAGCCAGCATTCTCACGTATGGAGTTGTAAGAACATCGCCTCTTTGCCCTTGGCATCTCTTGCTCTGTGGTCCTGCAGTTGAGCCAAGACCCAAGAGCTCCTGCACAAAGCTCCTGCGGTAGCAGTGGCCAGGGCACGCTTTCACAGACCTCCTTCAGCTGCACCGGTACCTCCTGCTTTTCCCTTCAGCTTTTTCTCTGCCGGGGACCTCTCCTGTCCCTCCTGCCCACCTCGTGCCTGCAGGCAGCACGTTGGCTGGGGTGGTGGCCGTCTGTGCTAGCGGGGCCCAAATACCCCCACATAAACTGCCTTTGTTTGGGACAGCTACAGCACCTCAGAGGAGGTGCTCGATGCTTTCAGGGGAGGAATTTTGCGCCTTCTCTGGCTGCTTGGTCCCTGCTCTGAGCCTGTATTTGAGTGAGGATGTGCTGCCTGGGGCTCTGTGTACGTGATGGTGCACAGAGCGTGTTTAAAAGTCAGCATCTGAGGCTTTGGAGCCGCAGCAGATTTTATTCCTTGTTCCCTGCTGCTGGGTTTTTTTCTGTATACACCAGTGTTGTGACTTTAGCTGTTATTTTCTCTTTTAGGTTGTGATAATGCAATCATCATCTGGAATGTGGGAACAGGTGAAGCCCTCATAAACTTGGATGACATGCACGTGGATATGATTTACAACGTGAGCTGGAATCGCAATGGCAGCCTAATCTGTACAGCTTCCAAAGACAAAAAAGTTCGAGTTATTGACCCCAGGAAACAAGAAATTGTTGCTGTAAGTTTGCGTGATAATTAAAGAAGCAACTGGGTTTCACTCCAGCAGATAGTTAGCAAGAGCATATAGAGAAAGAACCTTCTTGCTTATATATATGCTGTGTTTAGTAGTGTTTTTCACAGTGAGGAAAAAATTACAGGAGGGATAGCAGTGATTGAAGGATTTCTCTGGGTTTATTGGGATTAGTGTTTGAAGTAGGATTTTAGGGCTCAGTTTTAAAACCTGCGGAGTGTAATTCCACATCTAATCCTTTTGTATAATTATAGTTCCAAAGTTGTGTATGCAAAGTGGAGATGTAGCAGCCTGCACGTGTGTCATAGCTTGCAAGGAAGTCTTCCTTCAACCGTGCAAGAGTCTGATAGGCAAAGCTGAAACGAGCCGGGAATGACCACTTCTTTTGTAGTTTAGTAAGTGGTTTCTTCCCTCAAGCATCAGGCAAAGATAGTTGGATGTTGCTCCATGTAGCCGGCATCCTGCGTGGAGGAGCAGCGCGTCCTGCCAGGGATTCTGTGCAGCTAGAGGCTAAGCCACCACCAGGTAGGCTTCCTATTCCTTGCTAAAGGCTAATCTGTAAATCTCTTTCAGGAGAAAGAGAAAACCCACGAGGGAGCCCGGCCCATGCGAGCCATTTTCCTCGCTGATGGAAACATCTTCACAACTGGCTTCAGCCGCATGAGCGAACGGCAGCTTGCCCTTTGGAATCCAGTAGGTTCCTGTCCCGTTACTACTTGGCTGTTGCAGTGTCCGTTGAGTTACTAGCCCAGACCTCCAGTCACCTACTATGTTCATATACTTGAGCATATTCCCTCCTCCCCACCCCGCTCCTGCTCAGGCTTCCTCTGCCAGAAGGTATTGCCATTGTTTAGGCTGGATGTTCACTCGGTAAAGGAAATGAGTTCTCTTGTATCGATCCCTGCCTCACCGAGAGCAGCGATGAAGCTGGCAGCTGCACGTTTGAAGGGCCCGAGAAGATGTACACGGAGAGCAGAGTGGCTGCGTGAAGGTCGCGTCATTCTATACGTTACACGTGCAGAGCAAGACAGCAACAATCCCATCACACTGGCACAAGACACTCGCTAGCATGACTGTGTCGCATCTTTCCCCTGACTTGGTGAATTTTCTTGGGTCCTGCTTTTATTGCATTTTGTGATGAAAATGTCCTTGGGGAATGAATAAGCTTGTGAACACTTACAGCATTTGCTGTTGGAACACACAGATCCTTCAGGGTAGTGAAGGCACCGCTGTGTGTTCACTAGCTACAAAGAACTGTTAATAATTTAGATCCTATGGTAACATGAGCTTTTCCATTCTTCATTAACATCACTGGCATTTTTTTATTTCCAGAAAAACATGGAGGAGCCAATAGCCCTTCATGAGATGGACACCAGCAATGGGGTCCTGCTGCCGTTCTACGATCCAGATACCAACATTATTTACTTGTGTGGCAAGGTAAAGAGAAGCTTTTGGAGTGACTGGGTGTGTTTAGAGGGAGACTCCTGTTGAGTGAATGATGCCTGTGAAATGTTCCCCAAGTGTCTCGATTGAGAAAGGTAGAACCAAAAAATTAGCACTGCAGCAATGGTCAGGGCTGCAGACAAATCGGGCTGCTCTGAGATCGGTTTGATCCTCACGCTGCAGCACCATCCAGAGAGCCTGTGAAGGTCTGGTATGTAATTGAATGTTTCGTGGAGATGGATTTACTTAGGTAAAGCTGCTCTTAATGCAACAAGTCAGATACTGTCATCAAAACATCTCTTGTTGGTGTTGACCCAAATGATTGTACGTTAGTGTGGGAGGAAGGTACGTTTTAGATGTTATCCTCCTCATGCTTGAAGATGATGGAGCATGTAGCAACACTCACTGTAATGTTGTGGGGTTAAATAATAGAAAACGAATCACGTGCTCCTTTCTAAAAGCAATTTGTGGGCGTTAAGTGCTCTGAAGTGCCCACTTCTGATGCCACAGCTTTGGACTTCCTACAAATAGGAGCCGAAGACAAGATGAACAAGTAATTACAAAGGAGGATCCATACAAGTACATTCAAGAATCCCATCTTTGTAACAGCTAATGAGAAATACTTGTTTTATATCTGCTACCTCTTCTGCTGTTTCAGAGATACTAGTGTAGTAGAATTGCCTGGAATCAAAGAGAAACCGGTTTATAGCCTTTCTGCCTGACTGTGGCAGAAAGTTTAGCTTTTTCACAAGAGGAGATGTGGAAGTTGACCCCCCCTAGTCTTGAAGTACGAGCTCAGGTCACTGTACCACAGTATTCTGAAGAATAGCACTTCCCGCTGAGAAACTGTTCAGCTCATCTACCTGGGTTACCGTAGGGATCTGCTTTATGGTAGTCCTGCTGATGCCGTATGGATAGCGAGAACACAGCAGTGTGCTGTCTGATAGCGACTG
Organism: Gymnogyps californianus; assembly: GCF_018139145.2. NCBI lineage: Eukaryota > Metazoa > Chordata > Aves > Accipitriformes > Cathartidae > Gymnogyps > Gymnogyps californianus. The sequence goes on along the minus strand of NC_059486.1, from coordinate 15,009,233 downwards.
CTGTCAGCAGCCCGAGATGAGACATATTCGACTGGTAAGCAATGGAAGTTTTAGCTTGAAAAAAAAAAAAAGAAAAAATAGCTATAAGGTGTGCATTGCTCTGTGGCGGCCTTCCTGGAAGGAAAGGCTGTTGAGTGAGAGCGATGGCTGCCTAGCCTAGCAGGGAGCAGGCGTGCGGGCCCGGGGAGCGCTGGCCCCTCCAGCCTCTGGAGTGGTTCTCCTTTCATTTCTCGCAGGGTGACAGCAGCATTCGCTACTTTGAGATCACGGACGAGTCCCCCTATGTTCACTACCTCAACACCTTCAGCAGCAAAGAGCCGCAGAGGGGCATGGGGTTCATGCCAAAGAGGGGCCTTGATGTGAACAAGTGTGAGATTGCCAGGTAAGGAGAGAGGCTGTCAGGGTGGGGGGCAGCGTCTTAGCAAGCCGCCCCGTCACAAGCTCAGCCGCTCAGAAATGGAAAGTCCTGCTGCTGGGTGTAGGACCCTGCTGTTGGAAAGAGCTCTCTGCCATGCTATTGCTTCTGCAGTCTTTGTTGGGACGTGTGACGCGAAGCGATACTTCTGCTGGGCATAGCATGATATAACCTGAAAATGAGCTGCAACTTAGGCTGAGTCTGTTTTAAATGAATGAGTGACGTCTAGCAGAATACATTGTCTGCAGAAAACTTAGCATCAGGTCGGTTACAGCCTACGCTGTCAACGTATCGATGATAAACTTTGGGTGCCTAAATCTGGTATCGGTCTCCAGCTCGTACACAGCAAGCGGGTTGGAAGCGGGTTTCAGGGATTTAGAGAGTAATTAAAGCAGCAGTGCAGTGACCAGAGTGCAGCTGGGACTCAGAAAACATGGCAAAGGAAGAAGGCACCTCAGGAAAGCAGGTTTGTGTCACTGCAATGGCTCCTGGCACACCTCTGGTAGGGAACGTGCTGGGTGTTGCCGCTGAAGGCTTTTGATGCTCCTTTGATTATTAATGAAAGCAGGACCCCCTGAAAGGGAGCAGAGCAGGCGCTTGCCTGAGGCACATGAATATTCCAGCAGCAGTGCCCGGTGGTCGGGCTGAGGTCGGTGGAGTTTGTGGCGCTGGCCCAAAGCAGGACGGCAAGGGGTGAGCGGAGCGTGGAGACGCGCGTGAGCGGTGAGCAGAAGGCTGGCTAGCGTGTACCTGTAAATCACTGGTGCGGTGCTTGTCTCGACGGTCCGAGCAGTGGGCTGTGCCTCGCTGACAGCCTGTCCCGGCCAAAGCGCAACCCTCTGAAGTCACCCCGTACCTAAGAGGGGAGCTCTGCACGCACCCAGATCGTTTTCTCCAGCCCTCCGCGCGCAGCCCCGCTGTGACTCCTTGGGGTTGCTCGTTTTCCGTCGCCTCTTGTCTCCTGGTACGCTGCTGTGCGTGAGCGGCAGGACCGAGGCCTCCTTTGCGTGGCGTTGGCTGTCCTCACATCGAAATCACACCTTTTCTTTTTCTTTGAAAGGTTCTTCAAGCTTCACGAGAGGAAATGTGAGCCCATCATCATGACGGTTCCTCGAAAGGTGAGCGCTACCTCCTGGTGATGTGGTTTGAAGCCACCTCGTGCCTTTCAGTCCCAAAGCACTTGACCAATTCATCTCTTCTGGCTTGCAGTCGGACCTCTTCCAGGATGACCTGTACCCTGATACAGCTGGCCCAGAAGCAGCTCTGGAAGCAGAGGAGTGGTTTGAGGGGAAGAACGCCGATCCCCTTCTCATCTCCTTGAAGCATGGGTACATTCCAGGCAAGAACAGGGATCTCAAGGTGGTCAAGAAGAACATACTGGACAACAAGCCTGCCGCAAACAAGAAGAGTGATCTCATAAATGCTCCAAAGAAAGCAGCTGATGCCTCAAACACTGTGAGTAAAATCCACAAGCTTTTGGGGATGGTGGCCTGAGACGTGATTACCGGGGTGCTGCATCTTCAGAAATAGTTATAACGAAGCTCAAGCATGTATGACTCAAGTACCCCGGGACTTGGGTGCCGGTGGGTGACCTGGAGTTGAGGTGGTACTCGTGGTGTTCCAGGCAGGGTTTCTGCGGCTGTGGAAGGTTACTGGGAGTTGTGACACAAAGGAAAGCTTGGCTGGTTGTTCTAGCCACCCACCTGCCTGGGAAAGCTTCTGTGCACCTCTTTTTTGTGTAAAACCCAGCACAGACAGCGGGACAAATGAACCTCAGACTATGCAGATCCAGAAGGAGGTTGTACAAGTCCGTAATTGGGGCCTGTAGCTAACACGGGGTATAGTAATATGCAGAGATGTGGAAGTGACAGCTGTCAGTCAAGTAGGTCCTTAAATGCTGTTAAAGAGCAGATATTGGTCCAGTATGTCCTTGAAGCTTGCACTGCTGCTGCTGGAGATGCTGGTCCATGCCCTGAGCGTCACGACTGCCGCAGTGCCTGTGCCAGGCGTGCGTTACAGACTCGCCCCGCTTGGCCGCGCACCCTGGCACGCTTACGGCTCGCGCGAATCCCATTCAGAGGAGCCCCTTGCTTTGAAAACTCCCGTCTGCAGAGCACGGTCCGGCCAGCTCTCCTAACAAATACATGTCTTGTCTTGTCTTCCAGCAAAACGAAGCCAAATTGGATGAGATTTTGAAAGAGCTGAAATCTATAAAAGACACGATCACCAACCAAGACGAGCGCATTTCCAAGCTGGAGCAGCAGATGGCAAAGATCGCGGACTGAGCGGGGCGAGCGGCGCTGGCCCGGCCGCCAGCCCAGGCACATTCCAGTTCCCCAGTTCGGCAAGCAGCAGTGTGCAGCATTCCAGTACGAGCTTTCCTGTTCTCCTAAATTCACGTCAACGAGAGCTGATGATTAAAAGCCAAGCTTTTTAGTGAAAGATTTTTTTTTTCCTGATGTTTTAATGAATTTATGTGACTGTGTCAAACAAGTCAAAAAGAATAAGTGCTACTTTTACAGTCTTTTTTTTTTTTTTCCAGATGTTATGAATTCTTGAAAACAAATCCATTCTGACTTTTAATGTTGTGCCCAAATATCTTTTTCTAGATTTAGGGACCAATGCCACATTGTTCTTAACCATTTTTTTAAAGTTGCCAAAAAAAAAAAAAAAAGTTGCTTTTTATTTTTCTTATTTGCCACTTTGCAGTATTTGTGTTTTAAATTTAAAGGGACAGCACTGCGTGTGTGTGCGTGTGTGTGCGCGCGTGGTGAGTGTTTCTACTGTTCAGAGAACAAAACTGAAGCTATTTTGTATAAATCTTCAATTTCGAACAATCAGATCGGTTTCCTTTGCAGTGTGGCCGAGGCTGCTGCTGAGACTCCTCAGAGATCGTACGAGCTGCCTTTCCTGCCTCCCTAACGTGTCCCCATCACCACTGTCTGACAGGTTAAAGAAAAAAAACGTAGCTCTGAATGAGGTGACTCGTGCCACAAAATGCCTCCTCTCCTTTTTACACCCTGAAGAACTTTTAAACTAGCGTCATGTTGCCCTTTTAATATACTCCCATGTTTTGGATTCCGCTAGCCGTGTCCAAACGGGCATGTTTTACTTGCTGGGTTTGGTTTTTTTTTTTTTCCCCCTTTATTTTGAGGCAGAAGTTACTTTCATGCAGGAAATGTTTTTATGCTTATCCATGGAGTACAGAGTTTAAGGTGTGCCATGGGAGACGCGAGCCCTGGGACATTTGCAGGCACCGGGTTCCCCGTGGTGTCCGCTTCAGCTGTATGCCTTGCTGTAAATGCTTGTTTCTGCACTCGAGCTGCACCACCACGCTCTTTGGCTCATTGACTTTAAGAAGCTTTTGAAATCGGCGAGCTTGCAATTCTCCGGCCCCTCACATCAGCGCTGATGTTAGAAATTTAGACTCTGCTTCCAAAGCGGCGTTAGCAGTAGCTAGGTGACTTTATCATGACGGGTCTCCAGAAACAAAATGCCTCTGTTATTTTTTATTATAATATTTTTTTTTTTGTCCTCTCTCCATCATTCCTGCCTCACCACCCCACCACGCCGTAAAACTTTGCAGGAAATTACTTGTTCCCGGATCAGATGAGTGACCTCCATCCCCAGAGCCCCTGCACTCCCAGGCCTTCGGAGTGAAAGGGACTGGGGAGGGTGGTTTTGATCCCAGTTTGGAGAACTGGTTTCTCACACGGTCCTTTGAGGTCCTCGGGGGAGAGAGACCCCGTGAGCACGCTGGGCTCGCAGGCTCCTCGTGGAATTTCTTGGATGCCTCAGCTCAGCAAACCTCTGCTCAGGTGGGCTCTCCCCTGTGAGAGGGGGGCTACCAGTGTCGGGGACGGGGCAGGCACGGGTCCCTGCTCGCAGGCTGGGTCCCTGGGGCGTGAAGAGGATCCGTGCCACCCCGGCGAGCTGTGCCAGGCTGGATTGGTGCTGCCCATCCCGGCCCAACCCGTCCCCGCAGTGCCGGGGAGATGTTGGCAACCCGTATTGAATCCAAAGGTGGGCAAAGACTATCGGGTGTCCGAGAGCTATCAGCTGAGGAGCCTCAATACCTGTCCCAGCTGGGGATCGATCCCTGAAGCAGCTCACTGCGTCCCCCACGTGCGTGCACGTCTGTGTGCTTGGGAGCTGCCGCACCAGAGCAGCCTCCCCCCGCCCAGGGCATCCCCGGCGGCTGCCGCTCGGCGGGGGGATGCGTCCCTTCGTCCAGGCTGAAGTGATTCTTTTTTTTTTCCATTAGGTTAGCTAGAAATCCTCAAAATTCTCCGTTTTTTCCAGTGTTTGCATGTTCAGAACTTACAGATTAAGGATTCTCTGTTCTGGAGGGATGTCTGTGTGTGTGAAGGTGAAACCACACCCTCGGGACAGCCAGGCGACGTAGCTGGAGAGGCACGAGAACGGGACGCGAAGAGACAGAGGATGTGTTCTAATTGCATAGCATGAAAGCTTCATAAAAGTGGGTTTTCTTTGTTTTAAGTGGCGAGCACAGCAGGAGGGACGAGCGTCCCCTGCCCTGTGTCCGTGACCGCTGATGCTGGATTCACAGTCCAGATGCTCCGGGATATTTGAATGTTTGGTGACGTTTTTGTATTGCAGTAAATGGCTGAGATGATGTGTAATTTTTTTTTTTTTTTTTTTAAAACCAAAACCAAACGTACTGCTCCCCAAAACGGTGATCTCTGTGTTGATTTGTACGTGTGACTTCAGGGTTGTGTGCTTGGGGACCTTTTGTTTTTTCTAATTGGAGGGAAATAAGTTTTCTGAGTTGCTGGATTGAAATGCCCAGAGGAGATCGGTGTGTGGTAGACGGCCTGAGGAGGGCGGAGGAAAGGCCGCCCTGGTTTTTAGTTTATAGCCTGTATTTTATTTAAATGAACTGATGCCTAGCCAGGCTCAACCGGAGTCAGTGCCTGAAGCTTTTTGTAGCCGTGATATCCCAGAAGAGAACCAGCGAAGTCCTGAAAGATGCGCTCTTATAGAGCGGCCATAGTATCTGTCCAAATATTTGCTTCCATTTTCAAAAGATAAAAGTCATTGATTATAAACTTCCTCTGGTTTGCTTTTTCTTTGACTCTCCGCGTCTTGCACCCACCCGTGCCTGTTAGCATCTGCGCTTTAGATTTTATCAGTAACCAGGTTATTAAATGATGGCACTACCCTTAACCACAGCGATAGAAACCTGGGCGTGTGGGGTTGTGGCTGAGCGGGTTCTGTCCTCTGGGACCGTTCCGCTCTCGTCTGCTCCGTGCCGGGAGAGCCGAGGTCCATCCCCAGGCTCGCACGTGGGCTCGCCGGTGATTTCCCTGTGAGTGAGCCCAAGAGCTTGTCTGGATGCGGGACTCGATGGCACGGACTCGCTGGGGGCAGTCGGGGTAGCTGAGATCGGGGTGGTGTGGTCTCTGGCACTGGCTGGGGGCTGCCCTGGAGCTGGGGGGGGGGGCTCGTTCTGCTCTTTCCCGGCTGAAACCTGCTTCAAGGGTGCAGGAAAGCCTGCAATGGCAAAGAAAGCCCAGGCTGGGAATGGCATCGCTGAGTCCATGCCCAGGTTTGAGAGCCTTCCCCCAGCGCAGCCTCCCCCGGGGCCGCAGCGTTTCACCCTGCATTTCCCAACTGCCTTCAGCTGCCTCCGGCACATCCCGACCCCGGCACGAGCCCCAAGGCCCGGCCGTGCCTGGGGAAGGGACCAGGGATGCTCTCGGAGAGGCGATGCTCCCTGGCCACCCACGCACGCCCTGGACCCATCCCAGGGGATGCTCATCCCTGCGCCGCAGCCGCTCCCCCAGACCTGAACCCCATTTTCTGTGCGCGTTTTCCCACGAGTGACCTGGGGGCGGCAGGAACCGGGAGCCTTTTCCAGCCCCCATAGCCAGGAGATTTTGAGAAGGGATGGGGTGAATCCGGCCCACGGCACTGGGGGGTTCACGGTCCTGCTGGGGGGGGGAGGCGGAGGCAGTGGGGCTGTTTACCCCCCCAGGAAGCAGCCGCAGGGCGTTGCTGCGGATGTGCTCTTGCAGCACCCTTCCTGCGGCTGCACCTCCTGCCTGCAGCCACGCCGGTGCTTGCGGTTAGGGCGGGGTATTTCCCACCCGGTGCAGCGCCATGTGCCCGTGCCACGCAGCTGGGACAATGCCTGGCAGCCCCGCGGCCCCCCAAGAGCTCCTCGATGTCCTGGGGACATCGGTGCCGAGAGAAGGGCCCCGGCACAAGGGCTCTGCAAACACATTGAGCCAGGCCCTCGCACTCCTCTTCTTCCTCCTTGCGTGCAAAGGCCGTTTCCCAGTGTTGGGGTACCTCCATGTCCCCTCTTGGGGCACCACGACCTGCCCCCTCCATCCCGTCTGTGCCCACACCGGGCACGGTGTGGGCTGGCAGCCCTGGCACCAGGTTTGCCGTCACTTCTGCTTTCGGGGCGGCGCAAGCCCCAGCACGCAGCTCGGCGGAGCCGCCGGCGGGGCTGAGCTGGCCAGGGGAGTCCCACGGGGTGCCAAGCACACCAGGGAGGGGCAGGAAGCCCCTTTTTGGGGTGCACCCCACATCCCGGCCAACCCTCGCTGGCGAGCCCCCGGCCCTCGGTGGCCCCGCTCCTGGCGTGACGTCCTTCCCCCGCCGGGCTCTCCAAAACCACAGCCGCTCTTCCGTGCCCGCCTTTCCTTCCCCGCCCGGGCGGGAGGCGCAGGCGGAGGGCAGCCCGCGACGCCCCTCGGGTTTCGGCCGTTGCCCAGCCCCTGGGGCTGCCCTCACGCCCCCGTGCCGGTGCAGCCAGGCCCTCGCTGGTGATGCCTGCCGGCGCTGCAGCTCGGGGTCCCGCCATGTCCCCCGGCAGAGGTGAGCCCTGGCGGTGGGCGGGGGGGGGGGGGTTTGCCGGACCGTGGCTCAGCCCCGGGGATGCTGTGGGTACAAAGGGGATGCTCGGGGTGCCCCTTGGGGCATGTGAGGGTCCCCTGGGGGGTGCCACCCTCCGTGCAGTGCTGGTCCCTGGGGTTTTTAGGAGGTGGGTGGGTGCTTTGGGGATGTGGGAGCCTCCTGGGGATGCTCGGTGCCGGGGGAGCATTGATCTGTGTTTGGATGCTGTTGGGTGCGGGGCTGCAGGGACCTCACTCGCCTCTGCCCACCGGGGGCTGCTGAGGGGGGTATTGGTGATCAACAGATGTAACGGGGGGGGATTTGGGGTGGTTTGCCTCTCCTCCTGCTCCGGCACAGATGCACAGGCACATGGTGGCCTCAGCCAGGGAGCCCCTCGCCAGCCCAGCCGGCGGAGGGGGAGGCCGGGCACCGCGGTGGGTGTCGATCGAAGTGTGTGCGACATCCCTGCGGTTTCATTTCTGCACGGGGAGTCATCCTGCAACTGCCCGTCCTGCAGCAGCCGTCTCCATCACGGCTCGTTTCCCATTTCCAGACACTCAACTTCCTTTTCAAAACTTTCTTCTCAAGCGGAACCGGCGGGGCCGAGCTCCCGCAGGTGGAGGCAGCTCGGCTCTGCCGGCCACGGCTGGAAGAGGTCGGTGTTCACATCCTCCAGGCCCCCAAAACACAGGGCCCCTCTCCGGGAGGGGAGGAGGATGCTTCGCTCGTGTGCGATCCCTCCTTGGGGCCGTTTCCAGCCTGAATGATGGAGCTCAGCATCCTCTCGCAGGGAGCAGGGTCCTTGATTTCATCTGCCCCCTCTGTTCCCCCCACAGGTCCCATGGCGCCAGGCTGGGCCGTGCTGGTGCTGCTGGTGCTGGTGCTGAGCACCCTGCGGGCATGCGGGGCCCTGCCACCGCCGGAGCCGGGGCAGCACCGTGGCATGCAATGGGTCTGGGGGGCAGCCAGGCAGACGCAGGCCGAGCCCCTGCCGCTCTCCCGCAGGAAGAGGGCCGACAGCGAGCAGCATCCCAGTGCCACCACCGCCACGCCGGGGCATGGCCACGCTGCCACCATGATGCCCAGCGGCAACGACACCGATTCCACCAAGCCCGATCCACTGCTGGGCTCTGTGCTGCCGGTGGAGCCTGGCACCACCGCCAGCCCACCCTGGGCACTCGTGGTACCAACCACAGCCAATCCCCTGGACGAGACCAATTCCCCCAAGCCCAACCTGCTGCCGAGCTCTGCACCACCACCAGCACCCAGCACCAACGCCAGCTTGCACCGGGCACTCGCCGTGCCGACCACAGCTGATCCGGAGGATGAGACCGATTCCCCTGATCCCGACCTGCTGCTGAGCCCTGTGCCACCGGCAGCGTCCAGCACCAACGCCAGCCTGCACCGGGCACTCGCAGTGCCGACCACAGCTGATCCGGAGGATGAGACCGATTCCCCTGATCCCGACCTGCTGCTGAGCTCTGTGCCACCGGCAGCGTCCAGTACCAACGCCAGCCTGCACCGGGCACTCGCAGTGCCGACCACAGCTGATCCGGAGGATGAGACCGATTCCCCTGATCCTGACCTGCTGCTGGGCTCTGAGCTGCCGACGGAGCCCAGCACACAGGCAGCATCCCAAAAGAGCATCACCACTGTCCCCAGCCAGCTCACGTTGCCCGGCAAGGAGGGGATGGTGGCCGGTGGCACGGACAGCAGCTCCTCTGCGGGGCCGCACTCGGCGACCCCCCCAGCCCTCAGTCCCACCACCACGGGTTACGAGAAAGTCAAGAAAGCCGGGACTCCCCCCGCGCCGACTCGTTCGGCCCCTTGGGACACAAAGCTCGGAGGGACCACGGTGCCGGTCCCTTGGGACCCCAGCAGGGTGATGAGCAAGTGCCTGCTGGCCATCCTGCTGCTGGCACTGGTGGCCGCCACCTTCATGGTGTGCACGGGGGTGCTGGGCGCCCTGCTCTGGCGGCGGGCGCGGACGGCACACCGCCGGCTCAGCCACACCGAGATGGTCTGCATCTCCTCCCTGCTGCCCGACGGTGAGGTGGCCGCCAACGGCCCCAAGCCCGGCCAGGCCCGGCGGCCGAAGCTGCTGCTCGACGGTGGCTCGGAGGCCGACGGTGACAACCTGACTCTCAGCAGCTTCCTGCCAGAGCACTCCTGAGCCACGGGGACAGGGTCCTGCATCCCAGAGCATCAGGGGACCGACCGGTGCCTGCGCCGTGGGCATGGTGCCCGGTCCCCGGTCCTGCCACGTGTGGAGCCACGGCCAGGGGACCCCCATCCCCTTGGGTTCGTGTTTTAACTTGGACTGGTGTGACGGGGAGCTGCTTTCCCCCGGGGCGAGCTCAGCCCTCGAGGCTGACCCCATTAAAGCGTTACCTGGACATGGTGGTCTCTTCCTGGTGGGGACGGCACCCGTCAGCCCCCCGGCCCCCTCCCCGCTCCACCGCCTGCCCACAGCCCCCTGCCAAAATTTTGCTTCTCCATCCTCCTCCCTCCAGCAGCAGCCCCAGCCTGCCGGGGGGGAGCAGAAACGAAACCCACAGCCACCCCTTCGCCGGGCAGGGGGCCAGACGCCGGGGCGTTGGGGACCGCAGCCCCTGGGACCCCTCCCCGCGTGGGGCTCGGACTCGTACCATGGCGTGGGAGCGGAAAGGGTGGTGGTGCCGGGGCGGAAATGCCGGGGGAGGGGGACGGGGACCGGGACGGGGATGGGTGCGCTCGTGGCGTAACGTGTTCCTGCCCTGTGGTTGCCTGCAGCGAGGTGACGGGATGCCTCCGGGACCGTCGCTGCCCGTCGGGGTGGCCCTGTGGGCTGCCGGTGCACCCAGGGCCCGTTCCTGGTGAGCAAACGGTGGTCGCAGGCTCTCGACCTTGTAGGGCGGCGTTGGCCCGGGCTGTCCCTGCCTGGTTGTGGCTGGGGCCGGGAGGGACGGGGAGAGCAAAGCCATGAGCAGCCACCGAGGGTCCCACCATCTTGCCTGTACCTGGGGGCTGAAGGGGGCTCAGGTTTGCTCCCAGGTCCCACCTCTCCCCTGTGTGCAGGTGTCGGTCACCCCTCGAGCCACCAGCCCGACCTCTTCCCTGTGCCCAGCCCTGGGGGAGCCACCCAAGGGGAGCAGAAATGGCCCAGGACTGTCCCTGCCCTGCCAGGCTCGATGTCCTCACGTTCCCATCCCTGCCCCGGCCAGGCTCAGTGTCCCTGTCCCCACATCCCCATCCCTGCCCCGCCAGACTCAGCATCCCCATCCCCATATCCCCACCCCTGCCCCGGCCAGGCTCAGCATCCGCATCCCCATCCCCATATCCCTACCCCTGCCCCAGTTGGGCTCGGTGTCCCCATCCCTGCATCCCCATCCCTCCATCCCCATCCCTGCGGTGGCCAGGCTCAATGTCCCCATCTCTCCATCCCCACCTCTGCCCTGCCAGATTCAGCATCCCCACGTCCCCATCCCCACGTCCCCACCGGGCAGCTTACACCGCCCTGGATGTTTGCAGCGCACGCTTGGGCAGCGAAGCATTTTGGCACGCACCCGAGGCATCGCTGTGCCACCCCATCCCCGAGCCGAGCCCTGGGTGCGCAGCCACCCCGAAAGCCGCTTTCAGGGCTGGCCGTCCCACGGGTGGGTTGGCAGCGCGGCGGCTCACCTGCACCCCGGCCGCCCCAGCTCCGCCGCCTGTTTACATTCGCGCTGTGCTTCGGATATTTTCCATCTGGGGCCGAGCAGCCTCGCCGGCCCCGCTCCCTCCTGCAAATGTAAATGTTTACGGGTGAGTCAGCGCAGGCGAGGGGATCTGTAGCTGGCGGCGGTGGCCGGTCCCTGGATGGGACGCCCCGGCTCTGGGCTCCCCGGTGATGCCACCCTGCTCTGACCCCACTGTGTCCCCACGCATGGGGATGCCAGCGCCCTGCCGTACCAAAAAGTGGCCGCAGGAGTTCACGGCTCAGCCATAACGGGCACGGAGGTTTATGTGCCTCCGGGCTGTCGGGGCCAGGCTGGGGAACGGGAGCCCACAGGGACCACTGTCACCCCCAGCTCCGCTTTCTCTCAGGCGAAGGGATGCTCCCATCATCCGGCTTCACCCCACAGCGGCTCGTCCAGCCTCTGCCCCCGTCCGGGTGAGGATGAGGCTGGCAGGTCCCGAGAAGGCTGATGGGTGCAGGTCGGAGGGATTGCTCCCGCTCTCGCCCAGCCCGTGCCTGCCTGTGCCTGCCGCTCTGGAGCAGGAGCCCAGCGAGGATAAACTTTCCTCCACCGCCGGAGCGTGAGCTGGCTGCCAGGAGCTGGGAATCGCCCTATTTGGCGTAGTCAGCAGGTCCTGTCGGGCTGCCATCTCCCAGCTCACGGCAGAGGAATCTGCAGGAAGCCAGCGCGGTGTCACAGCAGGATCGGTGCCGTGCCGTGGGAGGGCAACGTGCGGGGCACGGGGCTGCGTGTGGCGCGGGGCTGTGCTGTGTATGGTGCTCTGCACGCCGTGGTGCAGCTCTGCAGGATCAGTCCCCCCCGGGTATTTCGCTGGCACAGCAAAGCACAGCCCAGTGAAGCAAATTACAAGCAGAGCAGGGCCGAAATGTCTCAAATTGCAGGTTTCCTCGGGCCGGCTGTGCCGCGGAGCCGAGCCCTGCGGGTCCCCACGTTCCAGCTACCCCAAATTACAAAGCGGGGCCCGGGCGGCACAGCCCTGCCCGGTGCCGAGGGGCCGAGCCCTCCCCAGCCGCAGGCAAAAATGGCATCGTAATGGCCGGTGTGCGCTGGCACCGGGGGCTGCCTGTCCCTGTGCCTCCGCCGCCCCGGGAAGAGCCCAGGGCAGGGACGGGGACCCTGGGTGGGAGTGGTGGGGACCACGACTGGGGAAGGGTGGGGACCCTGGGTGAGGAAGGATGGGGACCCTGGATGAGGAGGGAGGGGGACCGTGGATGAGGAGGGATGGGGACCCTGGGCAGGGACAGATGGGGACCCTGGGCAAGGAAGGATGGGGACCCTGGATGAGGAGGGATGGGGACCGTGGACGAGGAGGGATGGGAACCCTGGGCAGGGACGGATGGGGACCCTGGGCAAGGAGGGATGGGGACCCTGGGCAGGGACGGATGGGGACCCTGGACAAGGAGGGATGGGGACCCTGGACAAGGAGGGTCAGCCCAGCGCCAGCATCACTGGGTGCATGGGAGGGAGGGGAAATCCCATCCCCATCCCCATCTGGGCTGCAGGAGCGAGTCCGGATGCAGCCGCCGGCGCTCCTCCAGGCTGGCTCGCCTCAGCAGCGCGGCCGCCCTCGCACCCCCTGGCCTCCCCTCGCCTTTCCCCCTTCCCCTCTAAGATTTCAGCGCTGATCGCTTAAGGCCGGGAAAAGCCGCCCCAGCAGCTGCGCGGAGCCGCCGGCTGCAGGCAGACGGCCGGACCCGTTATTTCTGGGAGCCACGATTACGTTTGGCGACGCCGGGAGAAACCCAAACGGCGCCGGTTCCCCTCCGGCTTCCCGGTGCCAGTGGCGATGGGGACAGGCACCCTCGCAGACCCCGGGTGCTGGCGCTGGCTTTTTTTGGGGGGGGATCTGGCCGGGTCCCCAGGGAGGCGCAGAGGCGAATAGCAAGAGGATGAGGTCACCCGCCGGCAGCGGCTGCAGCCTCTTGAGCAACGTCAGCCCAAGCGGAGGGGAGCACGGGGGGCTGGGACCCCCGGCCTGGAGACCATGCCCTGGGGAGCTGTGCGGCTGCCGCCGCTGCACTGGCCTGGGGAAGCCCAGGGGCGGTTTTCTGCACCCCTGCCTGTACCTCTGCCTGCACCCCGAGGCAGAGGTGCCTGTGCTGGAGCATTTCCAGGCTGGGACGTTTAGGTAATGGTCTCCTGAAATCATGGCAGGGGGGCTCCCAAGCCCTGTTTGCCCCCGTGCCACACTGCCAGCCCCCAATAATGCTGGGGCACCGAACCCGAAACCCTCACCGTCCCCCTCAGACGCTGGGTGCTCTGTGGCCTCGGTAGCCGTGCCCCCCTGGCTCGTGCCCGCTCCCAGGCAGGGCAGCAGGGTTTGGGCTTGCAGGGCTGGGCACAGGAGCAGGATCTGGCCCCGGGCTGGGGTGATGAGGGGCCCAGGAAAGGCAGCTGGGTGGGGGCCATGCTTGGTCCTGGCACGGCATCGCCGGGAGGCATTTTGGGGGTGCCAGCACCACTGTCCCGCCATGGTGGCTCAGCCACGTGGCCAGGGGACGGGGTTTTACCTCCACCCTCGTGGATAAAAACACCTTTGCAACACCCCCCCCCCCACCTTGTGACCCTCTTCCTCACTTGCACCCCAAAAAGCGGCTCCTTCCAACAGCGCTGCTGGGATGACGGGGGGGGACCGGGGCTCCCCCCTTCGCTGGCAGCGCAAAAGGCTGGGAAGCTCCCCCAGCCCCCAGCTGGATTTCAACTGGGAGGGGGCTGGGGGCCGCCTGCCCCTCACCGGCCTCCTGCAATCCCTCCCCAAACCGGCCCTAATGAGAACAAGCTGGTCCCGGGCTGCGGCACAGGAGGAGGAGGAGGAGAAAGAGGAGGAGGAGGAGGAGGAGGAGGAGGAGGAGGAGAAGGAGAAGGAGAAGGAGAAGGAGAAGGAAGAGGAGGAGGAGGAGAAGAAGGAGAAGGAGAAGGAGAAGGAGAAGGAGAAGGAGAAGGAGGAGACTCCATCCCAGCAGGCAGCAGAAAGGGGCACGAGGACGTGAGGTGTGTGGGACAGACCCCCGTCCTCCCGGCTCCCTCCCGCCGACGCGGTGGCTGCAGGCGAGGTGAGGATCACACTGGCAATGCCAGCCTACCCCCCAGTTTTGGGGTAGCTCCCAAGTGGGGTGCAGGTTGCCCCACGGCTGGGGGTGCTGTGGCGAGGGCTGGGCATGGTCCCCGCGGTGGGACGTGGGATGGAGCCGGCCCCGCGGCCGTGCGCCCGGGCACGGTTTGGAGGATGCTGTGCCTGGACAACATCAAAATTGTGAATTTCCTGAGCGTTTGGGGAGCGGAGGGAAGCGGAACGGGGTTCGCCTGCATCCGGCAAAGCCGGAGCCGGGGACGCACTGTTGGTCTGGGGGTGGGTGAGGATGGGGAAGGGATGGGATGGGATGGGATGGGGATAGGGACGGAGGGCTGGCAACAGCCATGGTGACAGGCCCTGCTCTTGGCACTGGTTTGGGCTTCGGTCAGCCCCTCCGTAGCCGTGGCTGCTCATCGGCTCCGCTTGCTAATGGCAAATTAATGCCTTCACCTTCCCCGGGACCCCTCTCCCTGCCGCAGCCGAGGGGCCCCTCTCCGCAGCAAAGGCAGCGGAGGGGGAGGATGACAGGGATCGTCCCAGCCCCCCCAAAAACCCTCGTCCTGGCAGTGCCGCTGTTACCGCAGCGAGCCCAGAGCCCACGGCAGCGGCAACGCCTGCGGCAAGCTGGGAGGGTCGGGGGTCCGGGGGTCTGGGGGCACCTCCCGCCTCCGCTGCCATTTGTTTGCTCTGGTTTAATGCAAACCAGATTTTGCAGCCGGGAAGGAGCCTGAAAGCCAAGTCCCGCTGCTGGAGTCCCTCCCGGTTTGCAGTGCTGCTGGTTTGGGTTTGTTTGGGGGGAAAATGGGAGGCGGGTTGGGATTCGGGGGGGCCCGAGGTTGGGGGAATTGTCCCAGGGGGGTCACCACCGACGGACCCAGGGAGCTGGTTCGTGAGACCTTCCCGTGGGGCCATGCGGAGCGGGAGAGCTCTGGGAACGGCTCGATGGCGTTACGTGGCGCGGCGCAGCCGAAACGCGCTGCCGTCCCCCGGCAACGTGCCGCGACGTGCTGGGGACGGTCGCACCCCGCTCCTGAACCCCGCGGGGGTGCAGAGCCCGGCCGGGGGGGGGGGTCTCGCCCCGGCTTATCGCTTCGGGCTGTGTGCGGGGATGGGGAACACTCGTCCCATGTCCTACAACGCATCGTGGGCTGTGGCTGCCGGTGTGGGGCAGATCCGGCCCCATCCAGCACAGAGGAGCACGGCACGGTGTGGGGACAGAGCTGGCCTTCACCGGGGATGCTCGGGCAGCTGGGCCCCCCGGGACCCCCTGTTCACTGCACCCCAGCTCCAGGGCTGCCCCTTTGCAAAGGCTCTGGGGGGTCCCGCGCCCCGTCCCGGCACTGCTCAGCCGCCGCAGCGGCACCGGGGTGAAATCCTGCCACCAACCTATTTTTAGCCGCGCTCAAGCTGGGAATCGTTTGTAACGGTCCACGCCAGGAGGAGCGGTTGGGAAATGCCGTTCGCGCTGGCGGCCGGCCCCTCTGCAGCGTCGCCTGTGTCAAAGTTTCCACTGGAAACCTCAATTTTTGAGGAATTTTCTAATCAGCCAAATGACCGTTGTCTCAAGCCGGTCGTTGGCAGCGGCCCCGGTCCCCTCGCCGTGCATGCAGCGTTCCCCAGGCTTGAGCAATTCGGTTCAGCTGGTTTCCATCTATTTTTGCAGTGCGTCGTTGCAAAACAAACGCAGACCCTTGCTCGGCGTCGGGGCGAGGAAACTGGAGCTGCGTTTTGCTTTTCTTAAGGAAATTCAGCTGGGTGAATAAGCGAGCACCCGAGCTAACCGTCGGTGGTTCGACGCTTGTGCTTGTCCCTCTGTGCCAGAACCGCACGCGGGACTCGGGGTGGGTGCACCGTGGGGCTTCGCTTGGGGTAGAGCTCGGGGGTCTCACTCCATCGGGGTGTTAACGTTTCGCCCTCCCCTCTGCATCCCGCAGGCCGCCGTGCACGAGCCCCGGGGGAGATGATGGCGGTGCGGCTGGCGATGGGTGCGTGGCTGCTGCTGCTGCTGCTGCTGGCGGCGGCCCCGGTGCGCTCGGCAGCACCCCGGCACGCCGCGGTGCTGCCCGACGGCGGGGGCAGCGGGGACGGTGAGGAGGTCTCGGCCGCGCCGCCTGTCCGCCGCGTGACGCCGGGGACCGGCCCGACGGTGGGGGACGCGGCGGGGACCACAGTCACCAACAGCTCGGCGCCGGGCGGCATGCTGGACGGGCTGGTGGACTTCTTCAAGGAGTACATGCTGCTGGTGGTGGTGGTGGGCTCGCTGGCCTTCGTCCTCCTCTTCATCATCTGCGCCGCCGTCATCGTCCGGCAGAAGCACAAGGCGTCCGCCTACTACCCCTCCTCCTTCCCCAAGAAGAAGTACGTGGACCAGCGGGACAAGGCAGGGGGGGCCCGGGCTTTCAGCGAGGTGCCCGAGAAAGCCCCCGACCCCGGTGCCGAGGAACCCCTCGACTGCAGCCGGCAGCTGCAGGCAGACATCCTCGCTGCTGCCCAGAACCTCAAATCCCCCCCCAAGGCGCCGCTGGCCAACGGGGCCCGGGGGGAGCAGAAACCCCCCCTGAGGAGGAGGAGGAGGAAGAAGGAAGCAAAAAGTCGGGAGATGAGCAACCTGCCGAGCCCCCTCCCCAAAATCCAGGCGCCGAGGAAGCGGTGGGTGCAACAGGAGTGGGGGGCGAGGGGACCCCTGACGTGCCTCAGGATGGCCCCCCGGCCCCCCCCGGCATCTAGGGCAGGGACCCGGTCCCGGGCGAGCCCGAGGAGCCGCCGGCTCAGGGGACGCCCCGCAGACATGCGATGGACGTGGTGGTTTGGTGCTCCATACATATGTGGCGCCTTAAGGAAGCCCCAATGAAGCCCCCCGCTCCCCCCCGACTCCCCCCCCCCCGGGGCTCACCAACCCTCGTGGGACACTGTGGCAAAGCCATGGGGTTTTTTGGCAGATGGCGTTTTTCCACAGTGCTGGAGTGCCGTCAGCCCCATCGCTCCTGCTGCCCAAGGGGCTTTTCCCACCCCCGGGCACTGGGTGGGTGCATCCCCCCCCTCCCCAGCTCCGGCTCTGCCCCCTCCCGGTGCTGTGCCGGGCAGCCCTCAGCCTCCGCCACGCACCGCCAGCTTTCTCCCAAAAGTTATTTTACTAATTAGCGGCATCGTGGTCCGTGCCGGGTGCCTGGCCGGGAGCTGCATCCCTCCGGGCAGAGGCGTGGGACCATGGCCGGGGGGGTCTGTGCAGCAGCCCCCCCAGACACACTCCCCGGGGAGGGGGGCAGGGGCTCGCCGCGACCTTGGGCACCACAGGCCGGCTTTGCTGATCACTGTGGCCACCAAGGACGGGATGACCTTGTCCGTCCTTGCCCAGCTAAAGGGAGAAGGGAAGAGGACTTAGTGGCAAGACCCATCCTTTTGTTTTTCTGCCCCAAAGCCGTGACCTGAGGGCAGCCCAGAGCCCAGCTGGACTTTGGCCTTCTTTTCTTAACCCCTTCAGCTAGTAATAAAGACGTTTCCTACGCAGATCTCCTCTCCTGTGTGTTTCTGCAGCTTGCGGGGTGGCCGAGGCACAGTCCCCATATCCGTTTGCTCCTTCAGGGCCCTCCCTGCATCGCGCTGGTGTTGGGGTGCAACCGGTTTCGGCTCCAGCCCTACCGGGGTCCACGCATGTCCCCAGAGCCCGGCAGGAGCAGCCGGCATGGCCGTGCTTCGGGGTGAAGGTTATCTGTGTGGGTGAAACCCCGGGGGCCGGAGGACGCGCTTATCGCTCACAAAATCTGTACAGCGACACGCCGTTTCTGGGAAATTTTTATCTCGCACCCCGCAGCCAAGGGCGGGGGGGCCGCGGCGCTGCCGCACGCCTCGGCACCGGGACACGGCTGCGCCCGGCAGGGATGGCAAGCGAAACCTGGAAGGGGAAAGAGGCTTTTCTGCCTGGAAGGTAACACATCCCCATGTCCCTGTATCCGTTCATTCCCACGTCTCTGCATCTGCACATCCCCATATCCCTGTATCCGTTCATTCCCACATCTCTGCATCTGCACATCCCCATATTCCTGCATCCTTGCATCCCCGTATCCCCGCATTTTTGTCCCAGCCATGGGGCAGGTAGGGATGTGTCCCCACGTCCCGGCATCGGGACAACCTTCCCCCTTGGCAGAGCGTGCTGGCTTTTATCTCCCTCTTGCATTTCGTCGAGGGGCTCTCGTGAGCACAATGAGCCGATTCTGCCCCAAAGCGGACGTGGGCGTCTGAAGTTTCCCTGATTTTTTTTTTTTTTTTTCGGAACTGGGAAACCGCAGGACTGTTCCCAGGGAGCGAGGCACATTCCTCGCTGCAGGAGGGCGGCAGGAGACAGGGGCCGTGCCGAGGGCCAGCATCCGGCAGACGGGGTGGTGCAGAGCTGAGGTACCGCCAGAGCTGTCACCACAGCAGCAACAGCACGTGGCCTGCTCTGTGTTCTAAAAAAAAAGAAAAAAAAAACCAACCCCAAAAGCTGTGGACACATAGATCAGAACGAGCTACTTATTTTTAAATGTGGTTTTTAAAACACCCTCGGTATGAAAAAAGGCAAGTAAGGTTTCTTGGGTGGTTTAAAATCTTAAGAGCAGGCGAAGTTTTCAAATGTGTTTTCTGTTTGTTTTGGAAATCTATGGAAATACTCCCCTGGAAAAGAGCAACCACCAGAAGGCACAGGAGAGCACGGCGGCCTGGAGCACAGAGGGTAAGCCACGCCTGATCACCACAAAACATTTAATTTTCAAACATTGGTGTGCCCCCAGCTCCCGGGGAGCCAGCTCACACTCAGCGTGCGAATCCTCGAGCAGGCGAACACCAGGCACGCTCTCCCCACGAGCTGCTCCTCTGGCAAAGCTCAGCTGAACTGTGCCCCGGGGGACGCAGAGGCATCAGCCCCCGAGGGCACAGACCCCCCCCTGCTCCCCTGGGAGCTTCCCCTCAGCTCTGCACCCCAGCTACACTATTCCCCTCCTGGGTTCAAACCCAAGGGTGTATTTACTCTTTTTACAGAGAACTTGGCCAATCCAAGGGTTGAATTCTTCTAGAAGACACTCCAAAATTAAGATTGTTCCTCTAATGGGAGCTTCAGGGGAAAAAAAAAAAAAAGCAAGCATGAGTTGTGACAGGATGCGAGCAGAAGCAAGCCCTGCTAGCACTGGGTCCGCGCTTCCTGGCACGGTGGCACCCAGCACCCAGCCGCTGCTTGCTCGTCTCCCACCAGCGTATTGTCAGTGCCCTCTAGTGCCTGCTGAAGCGTCCCAGCACCCCGGAAAGGAGGAACTCGCACACAGATCGTGAAATGAAACTCCGACACGGCTGTAGTTCGCAGGCAGACGGGCTGCCCCACATTACTGCATTGATATACACAAGACTGATCTGCAGTTCTTACATAAACATTAAGATCAAGGCAACGTTTCCCACTAAATTCTGTAAAATATTAGGCAAAACTATACATCTTCCAAAAAAAGTGCAGCCCTTCCAGTACCGGAACAGCAGGATTCTCTCCCCAGAGAGAAGCCACCGAGTTCTCTGCAATTGAGCAGTCTTCTTCACTCTAACATTTCAAACACAGTCGTGACAGGATACAGGCTGCCGAAATACCCACATCCCAGTCGTGTAAGCACTGCGAGAGCGGCTGTACACACACGAACAGTGACACGTTGTGCATAGGTTGTGCGTATCTTACAGCTTCATTTAGTAGTGCGCAGGATCCTACTAATAGCTAGAATAATTGCACCGCAAATTTAAGTGGAATGAGAACAAGCTTTACAGTCACTTTAGGCATTGTCTGCTTTCTTCTCTGACTCTTCTTTGTTTGGATCCTGCTTCAACTTGTAATCAGCCAAGGCAGCCTTGATGGCGTCTTCAGCCAACACTACAAACAAAACAAGACAAGTATTTCAAGGACAACAAAAAGTCATTTAGAACAAAAGATGCCGTAAAAAGAACGGCAGCCAGCAGTGACCACCGCTGCAGGCAGCACCGGTCGGCATCTTAAAACGTCAGAATCTGAACACTTACTGTCAGTCTGCTGAGCTACGCAGCCCAAAAGACGAAAGAGATCTGAAAACTCTTAAAATAACCCCGAAATCTGAACAGAAGCAAGTTTCTCTTGTGGGCCAAGCTTAGCTGTTCCTCGTGCAGAAACTTTATTTGGAAAACAACATTCAGAAGCATCTGCGCTATTCCCAGAAGCCTCCCTCTCAAATACAAGCTTGTGTTTGAACTTCTACCGTTTAGTCCGCTACTTACTAGAGCAGTGCAGTTTGACCGGAGGAAGGCAGAGTTCTTTAGCGATATCTGTGTTCTTGATTTTCAACGCTTCGTCAACCTGAAACGCAGTTAGTGCGCGGTCACTGGTCATGCGAGGTACAACACGGGCTACAAAGGCATTTGCTAAGAGTGCTTTAATGCTCCAGAGCCAACAGAATCCACACGGAAGAACATCCCGACTGCCAGGGGCAGTGAAGGATGCCAGAATTAAGGAATGTCTCAGACTGAGCAGTGGGGGGAACGAACCAAAGCACAGCAGTGTCACAGACTGAGTGTTAGCGGATGGGCTGCTCTAAGTCTGCTTATTTTCTACCATAATACAGAAGCCCATTTCTTGTCTGGCAAAAAAAGAGAGATCTAAATGACCTAAAGATGCTCCATAATTAACTTTCTTCCAGAATCTGCCATCAGCATGTTTTTGCTTGTTGCATAAGACACAACGTACTCCCCTGCAGATTAATGGAGATGCTTGGGAAAGGCAACTCTTGCCCTGGAAGTCAGGCCACGAACGGGGCTGGCAGTCGCTGCTTTCTAAGCTACTGTACCGCACCGCACAAAGTCAGCGCTGGGATTCCTAGGCCACCGTTTCCTACGCGGTCCCGACAGAGAACGCAGGCAGGTTCGAAGCTTTGAAGGCTTTCCACCGTGTCACCTCCGACTCCGGTGGGGACCCTTACCGTTTTCCCTTTGACCCACTCCGTCGCCAGCGAACTCGACGCGATCGCCGATCCGCAGCCGAAGGTTTTGAAACGGGCGTCGACGATCCTCCCGTTCTCGTCCACTTCCACCTGCCAGAGCGTCGGTGGCACCTCAGCGGCCTGCGCGGTTCTGCCAGGCGCCCCAGAGCCACCTTCTCAGGCCCAGGCAGGGCCCACAGCACCCTCGGGAGGGGGACAGGGCCTGCCCGGGTCCCAGGGGACATTTCAGGGCAGGGGGGGGTTGTGTGAGGAGGCAAGGCCGCGCTGCAGCCCTGGGGGGGGAGTGTAGAAGGGGGCAGGTTTGGGCCTCGCAGCAGCCCCAAGCGACCCCCTCCCCGGTGCCAGCGGGTCCCCAAGGTCACCTGCAGCTTCATGACGTCGCCGCAGGCCGGGGCGCCCACCAAGCCGGTGCCAACGTTCTTGGCGTTGCGGTCGAGGGAGCCGACATTGCGCGGGTTCTCGTAGTGATCCACCACCTGCGAGGGCACCGTGTCACCAACGGCCACCGCGTCTATCTGTCTCCCTCCCTCCCCGCCTCCCCACAGGCCCCTCGCCCCTCACCTTCTTGTGGTAGCCCAGCCTGGCCACCGCCGCCTCCCCGCGCCCGGGCCGCAGCAGGGCCGCCCCCACCGCCCTCAGCGCCGCCATCTTGAGCCTGGGCGGGGGCGTCAGGCCCCGCGCCGCCCTTTTATAGCCTCGCACGGGACGGCCACGCCCCCTCCCTCGGCCACGCCCCCCCGCTGCCTCGGGCCTGGCGCCCACGTTTTAGCCCGAGCGCGGCGGTGGGCGCCGTGCAAAGGGGGCGAGCGCTGAAGGCCGCCTGCGGAAAAAGCCTCGCGCTGTCGCTACAGCGATCAACAAACGCTGTTTCCAATCACGACACGGTTTATATCGCGACACCCGGCGCATGTGCGGGTCCGCGGCGGCCACACTCAATATGGCGGGCGAGCGGCGCCGCGCACGCCCCGGACCTCCTCGAAGGCCCCCTGACGGCCAGGACCCGGGGTGCCTGCGGCGCTGCCTGCGCCTCAGCCGAGAAGACAAGGGGCCCGGCCCCGGCGGCGCTCACCGCAGCGCGGCCTCGGTGCGCAGCCGAGCGTGGGGTGCTGCGGGCGGCGGCTCGTCCCTCTCTTCGCAGCGCTCGCCCGGCGGCAGTGCGCGGCGGCGGGACAGGCGCCACGGGCCAGCCTAGGCAGGCGGCGGAGCGCGGCTGGCTGCGAAGGGAGCTGCATAAGATGGCGGCGGCGGGAGCCGAGGCGGCTGCGGTGGCGTCGGAGGAGGAGAAGCGGTTGCCGGAGGGCGACCCCGAGTCGGGGGGTGACTCAGAGGATGAGGGTGACTCGGACTCGTCTGGCGACGGTGAAGATGAGGAGAAGGAGAACGAGGCCGAGATTCAGCGGCTGGAGGAGCAGGTGGGGCCTGGCTGGGCTGGCGGCGGTGTGGGGAGGGGGCGGTGGGACAGCACCGCGGCCTCCGCCCGTTCCAGGCCCTTAGCCCGGGGGAAGTGGTGTTGGCGGCCGGGCCGGGCCGAGCCCTGCGCTGGTGGCCCGCCTGCGTTGCTATGAGAGACGCGTAGGTCCCCGCGGGAGCGGCCCCGGGGCTGTGGGGAAGGCTCGTCCCGCAGAACTGAGGCCTCTCCTCCGGGAGACCTTGGAGTGGGGCGAGACGTGGCCTTCATGGGGTCTTCCTTTTTGTGACTGCCTGCTGGAGTAGCTGTGGTGGTAATGGGGGAAAAAATCCATGGCTGCTCGTGTGGTTTGATGCTGGGAGCTGTGAACACGTGAATGTTTGGAGTCTGAAGAGGAAACTAAGCGTTTTGGGGTTTTTTAGAGAGAGAAATTAGAGAGGAGAGCCCTAGTGGACAGTTTGTACTCATTGAAAAAACTTAGCTAGCTGTCTGGGGTTTTTTATTGCCTTTGAAGAAATTAAAACACATTTGGCTCTGTTGAAAAAGGCTTTCTTCATTTTGCACTCTTGGGTCTGTTTCTGCAGCTGGTAGCTGCTGTACTCTTGATGCTGGCATTTGCACTGTTGAGCAGTAACCTTTAGAGCTTAGAGCCATAAGCTAAGCTCTAAGCTTAACTTTAAAGCTCTGTTAAACTTGGAAGTGTTTTTTATAAATGTCTGCTTGTGACCTGAAAGCATCTTGCAGAAAATAGTGAAGTTTGGTACAACTCTGTGCAGGAAGATAGGTGTTGTCTTGGCTATGTGAACACATGATGAGATTTATATGCCCCAAAAGAGAGTATGAGGTTCTGTTCTGCTAAATGTTCTCTGATTTCTTCATGTCCATCACTCAACAGTGCTTTTAAAAAAAAAAAAACAAAAACAAACACACAACTTTTTTTTTTTTTTAAAGCTTTCCATCAATGCTTTTGACTATAACTGTCACTTGGATCTGATAAAGCTGCTCCGCCAGGAGGGAGAGCTGGTCAAGCTCAGAAGAGCTCGTCAGAAGATGAGCGAACTCTTTCCACTCACTGAAGGTACAGAGCATCTTCTCCTCATGTTGCAGCTGATCCAGCTTAAGCATCATCCATGTAAAATACCGTTGTTTCAGTAGTGAAATAATGTGTTTGTGCCAGGCTCCAACAACATTATTCCAGTCCAGAGAAATCTAAAAGAACAGATTTGGGACTTTTTAAACTCTGAATGCTGCTGGTGTTAATGGCCAGCATTGAGCTTGGCCTCTGGCAGACGCAGGGTAGCGAGCCTGTTGCAGGAATTCGAGTTCTTGCCACTTGCGACTGCGCCGTCCTGCCCTGTCCTCTGCCAGAGGCTGCTGCAGGAGCGTGGAACTGGTGGGACGGGGTGTTTGTGTGTGCCCACCTACTCCAGTCCCTGGTCTGTCTGTTAGCTGGGTGAGTTGGTGCCAGGATGCGACCTGCTGTAGCCCCGGAACAGGCGTACATTTGCTTGTGCTGCCTTTGCTGTAGGGCTGGTAACATACAGCTGTGGGATGGCAGCACTGAAACGGCTGCAGTCACTTCGTCAGTGAATGTGACTGAGAGCCCAGCCAAACTCATGCCAAAAGTTGAATTTCACAGTCAAGCAGCAAAAAAATACAACGATGGTGGAAGTTGTAGGTAGCCCTTGAAGTGGGTGTTTCTTTTTTATTCATAACCCAGAGGCAGTGTAAATACTGCAGAGGCTGCTCTGCCAGTGTGCTTTTAGCCTTGGCAAGGGAAGGTTTCCTTCTGTATGTGTGGAAACTTGCAGTCTCTGAAGCCGTTTACTGTTTCTTGTAAAAGTGTGAGGAAAGGTGTACCTCTTGATGCCTCTTTGGTTACTGGTACATACTGGTCCTCTGCCCAAGGCACTGAAAAATTGCTGCTTGCAACTTCTGCTCTCTTTAAATAGAAGTGTGTTTGTTTAGTACCAATTTGAAAAGATCTCTACCAAACTTTTCTTTTAAATTAATTACGAGTAGCTGTGGAGGCTAAAATTGCTCTCTTCTCCCTGTTTTTAAGTCTGCAACTAAAAACTCTCATAAAAAAATCAACAAGTGGATTTAACTTATTCTTTCTGAACATTGGTGATGTATTCTAAACTTCTTCCTTTTTCAGAAATTTGGCTGGACTGGTTGAAGGATGAGATAAAAATGGCTTCTGAAAGCTCTGAGCGAGAGAAAGTTTATGAGCTGTTTGAGAGAGCTGTGAAAGACTACATCTGTAAGTTGTTAATATATGCTATAGAATGTATTGTGTTGCATTCAGATTATGGCTTTCTTTTTTTAGGAAAGTTTCTTCCTTCTGTTATAATGCAGTAATTGGATCAAAAATATTAGTGTGAAGTGATCCTCAGTTTTTCTGAAGCATTGGAGTTAAGGCCGTTCAAAGGCAATGCTTTAAGTACCACTGCCGTCTTTAAGATCTTCTAAGCGAATGTTGTAAAAAGTTTTAAATGCAAATTTTGCACTTCTCTGATGTCTAAAAGCAGCAGGTATTGCGCTCACTTAGGGAATGCTTTCTCCGTTACCCATTACGGGTTCTTCAGCTCTTTCTTTGAGGAAAGTGAATGCTTTTAAAAGGCTCACTTCTACTCCTGTCTTCTGTGTTGGTTAGGACTGTCTTTACTGCCACTTCCACTATGTGACAGCTCTTTCAGAACAGCTCGTAATTACTGTCTGGGAGACAACGTTCTTGAAACACTGCGAAGTAGGTAACCCTAGCCATGCTGCGGTACCAGGCTCTGATCATCCTTGTTAAAAGCGAGGGAAGTACGTGGTGTCTTGTCTCTCCATTTGTCAGGAGCTGCCTGCAGCTGTAGCTTAAAACTTTTAGCTTAAAGCACTGAGTAACTGCGTGCTCTTTGGGTATTGTGGTGAGGTGCTGAAAACGTGAAGCCTGAAGAAGCAGAGAGGGCTTGGTAACACGGAGGCAACTCCCTTGCAGACGCTATGTACAAACTGTCACACTACAGCGCCGGCATAGCTGGCCTCACAGGGTGTTGGTGGTCGTTCAGGAAGAAGGAATGGAGAGACGAAGAACTGGGAGGAGGTCTCCTCTGGATCTGCTGGATGGATTGCACTTGGGGTTTGGAAGACTTCTGCTGGAGCCTGAGACGTGCAATATAACATCCATTGGTTGGATAGTCTCTGCTGGGGGTCCCTGAACCTAATTTTCTCAGAGACTGCTATTGGTGGGAGAGGTGCCAGGCAGCTAATGGTGTTCTAACACCTCCTCCTCACCTTCATGGTTACACTGCTTAATCAGTTGCTGAACAGGTGAGTATAGGAGTCTGGAAAGAGAAGGAGGACCTACTTTAATCTGAGTTATGTAGGAGTGCGACAGCTTCATGGTCCCGGCTCTGCACACGTGCTCAAGAAAAGTGAAGTTGCTGTTAGGGGGTCATGACGTAGCTGGTGTAGCTTGTGTAGCAGAGGTGGCGTACAGGAATCAATCGGTGTCAGTAACAACCACAAGAATGACTTCTTTCAGAAGAAAACTGTAGCTGCTGGTGCTGAACCAGGAGCGTAGAATACAATATTTTAACTTTACTACATTGGATGGTAAAGAAAATTGTCATGTGTTGGTCTGTTTATAAGCAGCAAATGAGGTGTTTAGGAAGCAGAGAGTTGCCTTTTTTTATTTTTGAGGGGATTAGGTCATCTGTTTCTCATAACTCTGTGTAGGTCCTGAAATTTGGTTGGAATATGCCCAGTATTCAATTGGTGGCATTGGTCAAGAAGGAGGAATTGAGAAAGTTCGCTCAATATTTGAGAGAGCGTTAACTGCGGTTGGACTGCATGTGACGAAAGGAACAGCTTTATGGGAAGCATACCGCGAGTTTGAGAATGCCATACTGGAAACGGCACAGGTAAGGCCAGTCTCCTGGACTCTTGTAAGAGACAAGTTGTGGTGTAGTTTCTGAAGTCATCCTGTGCTCCCCCATCATCAGTCTCCTCTGAGAAAAGAGGCTGTAATGTCACACGGTTGTTTCTTTTCAGCTGTAGAAACTGACCCTTTGGTCTGGGAAAAACATTCTGTGTATTTAGTTGATACAGTAATGGATTTGTGTTTAAATAAGATCATAAAATCTCATATCCAGAAGCAAAGTTTCACTGCTGCTTTTGAACTGGCAAGAATAGCTTTAAATTGAGTAGCTTCACTATTAAACAATGTTTTTGCCAGTGAATATTTTTGCACATATTCAATCATGTTTACGTTTCTAGACTGTTTTCTACTTCAGCTTTTAACTCATTATTTCACACTTTTTGTGACTTTTGAATAATACTGTGTTATCCCTGGAACATACAGTTCGACATCTGCAAAAGATACCTTTACAAGATGGCCAGAAGGTGAATATTTCTTTTTATTTTTTGTAGTTTACTACATAAGATATGGAAGTTAAAAGATGTCCCTGCCCATGGTAGAGCGGAGTGGAACTAGGTGATCTTTAAAGATCCTTTCCAACCCCATTCTATGAAATGCTCTAACAAAGGAGTAATGGGAGAACACCCTTTCATTCACATACAGAAAGAAAGCTGGAAGTTTTAAATCATCTGTGCACACACCAGGGATTTATTGAAAAACTGTTTAGCAGCCCAGTGGGTTTGTGACATGGCACGATCACATGCTGCTTACTTTTTTCAGGTTATCATTTCCCTATGCGTGTGTCAGCTTTCAGTGAGGAATGCTTTTCACATTCATCCAGCTTCTGAGTCTGGCAATTTCCAAGTTTTAGATTTCACAGCAGTGACCTGAAAAAGTTGGCTGTGTCTGTTCTTCAAGGATCACGTAGTCATTTGGAGCCCAGATCCCCGAACTCATAAACAATACCCCATCATCAGCTCAGGCTTGAGGGTACTGATTAAATTTCAATCCTTTTGTTTGTAGCCAGCTCCTGGCAGTGTTCCATCGCCGGAGCAGCAGCAGATGCTCTGCAGCCAGCTTGAGAAGATCCACACGCTGTTCAGGCGCCAGCTGGGGATCCCGCTGTTGGGTAAGAGCCGGTGCACTTGGAGAGATGGCATGGATAAGCTGTGTTACAGTGATCCAGGCATTAGTCATGATTATTCTTTTGGTAGAGCCACACAAACTGCAGCTGTAGTACTTGTGTACTCTTTAATAAATAACACTTGCCTGTCTTTAGGGCCTCTTGAATGATGCACAGATCCCTTTTGTTCAGAAATATTCTTACTGATTGAAACTTGGTTTATCTGTTTCTTCAGTACATAGTTTGAGGCTATTTAAAGTACAAGTGATGAGCACAAAACATGACCATTAGGAACTAGGAGTCCAGCTGTGGTGATGACTACATAAGAACCTTGGTTGGCAGGGAGTAGTACACACTGACAGCTGGCTTGTCAGAATCCTGGCATATCTGGTTCGTACTTTAAACTCCTTGAGTCACTTTTCTCGCTGCTTTGCTTATAGGAGAAAGTTAAGCACAGTTCTTGGACTTCTTCGTTTGCATATTGAAAGAATTTTGGGTTGGTCTCTCTTCTTTAAAGCCTTGGGAAAATATTGCCACTTTGGTTTTCTAAATCAAAATCAGTAGCTTTAATATAACTTGCCCTGAGTTTGTGTTGTAGTGCACTGTGTAAGATGAAGTGTGTGAACCCTTTAAGCATGCAGTAGTGTGACAGTTAAGATACAAAAGTGTAAACAGACATACATATGTGTTAGAATCAATTACAGGTTGAATTCTGTTTATTTAGTCCAATGACTGTGCTGTTGATGGGGTTTCATGTCTGTTTTAATAGATATGGAGGCTTCATATGCTGAATATGAGGAGTGGTCAGAAGATCCGATTCCAGAAACAACAATAAAGAATTATAAAAAAGCTCTACAGCAATTGGAGAAGTGTAAACCATATGAAGAGGCACTGGTAATGCTGTTACTTATACTGTCCTTTAAAACTAAGAGTTAATTGCTTTGGGGTGGCTTTTTCCCCAATTTTATTATTTTTCTAGTCACAGAGATAAAGCAGCTGAGTACTGCTAGGTGACTTTTTCAGCTGTGAGCAATGTGAGGCAAGAAGCTGTACAACTGGGAATACTGGAAACTGTTGAATCTATTGGCTGTGTCAGGCCACCCTAAGGTGCACATGAGTATTCTGGCTGTTTCTTCCAGCATTGACGAGCGTGCTGGGCTAAGAGGAATAAAAAGTAGGGATCTGAGTGGCTTCAGAACCAGAGTGATATTCGGAGATATGTGAAAATCAAAAGCTGTTGATATTTAGAGGCCAAACTCTTGTGTGAAATTTTGAATGGGACCTACTCTGAGTAACAACTGAACTGTTTGAATTGTGCTTTGTTTAGAAGAGTTTAATTTTTTTGTATCCCTGTTTGTTTTTTAGCTGGGTGCTGAAACACCAAAGCTAGCAGAATATCAAGCTTACATTGATTTTGAAATGAAAGCAGGTGATCCAGCTCGCATTCAGTTGATCTATGAGAGGGCTTTGGCTGAGAACTGCCTTGTGCCAGATCTTTGGGCACGCTACAATCAGTATTTGGTAAGGAAAAAAACCCAGATGTTTGCAGTTTTATTTTCCTGTTTTTTTTAATCTTAGTGGCTGATAAACGAATGACCAGTAAGTTCTACCTCAATCCTGTCCCTTAGTCTTTAAATTCTTCAGAAACTGATTTTTCACCTCACCTGGTTTCTTCCTGTTTTCAGTGGTGTGTTTATTGATCAAGTGAGCATTTCCTCACTTTTTTCCTCTAGCTGTGTGTTTTCTCTGCAGAATTAAACTGGGTGTGGGCATCAAGGCTTGCGCTATCTGGCAAAGAGTTGACTAGGTGTAACCAGCTGTACTGTAAGCCCCGGCATTGTCTCTGGTAGCTAGTCATCCAGAGGCATTGCTTCTGAGGCTGTCCCTCCTTTTCTTCTAGCTTTTGTAGGCAAAGCAGTTCAGTGCTGTCTGAATCACTGAGGAGCCTGCCTGTCTGTCAGGAGGCACAGATAAATTAATGAAAGTGCTTGTTTGAGGGCTGCCAGTGCTCTCTTGAATGTTTTACGATGGAGAACAAAAAACTAATTTACCAACAAGCTGAAGCAAACCCAGGTGTTCGGCCTATATTTACATGTGGGCTAGTTAGTGCAGTTTGAAAATCATATTGAGCTTGAGAGGCAGGGCTTTACATATGGACAGAAGGTTGCTCTATTAAGAGATCAGTGTAACTCGCTACAGGAGGCTTATCTAGGCTGAGTTGCTCCGTCGTCTCTTTATCTTACCAGCTTGAGACAGCAGGTTGTGGGTGGAACAGTGCCTGCCTGAGTAGGCTATGTGTGCACCCTCTTTTCTTGTATTCTTTCCTCCCCTCCTCTTAACATACTAAGAACAGTTGGGAGTTTACTTGGTGCCTTTATATTTATCTCACTGGCAGAAAATACCTAACTGGCTTGGTTAGAAGCAGACAGTTAGGTATTGCAGACTGAATATGGCATGGAGTTCTTGTTTGTGTCGCTCCTGAGCGTATCCTTTCTGATTTGAAGGTGTTCACTGGGTTTTTAGGAGTATAGAATTTAAAGTACTGTCGTGGTTTAACCTCAGCCGGCAACCAAGCGCCACCCAGCCGCTCGCTCACTCCCCCCCGCTGGGATGGGGGAGAGAATCGGAACAGTGAAAGTGAGAAAACTCGTGGGCTGAGATAAAGACAGTGTAATAGGTAAAGCAAAAGCCACGCACGCAAGCAAAGCAAACCAAGGAATTCATTCACCGCTTCCCATCGGCAGGCAGGTGTTCAGCCATCTCCAGGAAAGCCGGGCTCCATCACGCGTAATGGTTACTTGGGAAGACAAACGCCATCGCTCCGAACGTCCCCCCTTCCTTCTTCTTCCCCCAGCTTTATATGCTGAGCATGCCGTCCTATGGTATGGAATATCCCTTTGATCAGCTGGGGTCAGCTGTCCCGGCTGTGTCCCCTCCCCACTCCTTGTGCACCCCCAGCCTCCTCGGTGCGGGGTGGTGTGAGGAGCAGCAAAGGCCTTGACTCTGCGTAAGCACTGCTCAGCAGTGACTAGAACATCCCTGTGTTATCAACACTGTTTTCAGCACAAATCCAAAACATAGCCCCATACCAGCTACTATGAAGAAAATTAACTCTATCCCGGCCAAAACCGGCACAAATACCCATCTTCTCTTAGCTTTTCAAATACAAAATGAAAGTACTGTTTTTAAGGTGTTAGCTCTTTATAAGCTGGTATTTGTCTTGGATGGTCTCTGTGGCTAACAGAAACTTAAAACTTTGTATGATTATTTCAGGACCGGCAGCTGAAAGTGAAAGAATTGGTCTTGTCCGCTCATGACCGTGCTGTTAGGAACTGTCCCTGGACGGTTGGGCTGTGGATTAGATATCTTTTGGCGATGGAGAGGCATAGAGTTGATCACGGCATTATTTCTGGTAAAGAAAGACCATCTCAGCCAAACTTGTTTACAGTACAAAACTGCTTTCTGCACTCTGAATAATGTGTGACAAATGGTGACTTGTAGGATGCTGTAGGATTTGTTTTCATCCTGCTGCAACAGTCTTAAAGCTGATGAAATGTACAGTAGCGTGCTTCTAGGGCAAAGCTGCTTTTGTTGAGCAGCTCCAATTCTGAGCAAGCAATGAACAACTTTGCATGAACATTACTGAATTAAACTGGCTTTTAAATTCACTTCCTAAACCAATTTACCATATGTAGGATTTCTTGTATTTTCCTGTCTTCCTAGAAATGTAAGGTGTATATACTTCTTTGTGCTGTACACTGTAGCTTGCTACTTTTGTCAGTATCTGAAAAGTAAATATGTTTGTGTGGGGCTTTTCCCCATTTTCTTTCAGAAATGTTTGAAAAAGCTCTGAATGCAGGTTTTATTCAGGCAACGGACTACGTAGAAATCTGGCAGGCATATCTTGATTACCTGAGAAGAAGGGTGGATTTTACACAAGGTATATATGATATATGTGTGAGTAAATATTTCAACTGTTTTCTATGTACTCTCTGAAGCAGTGGTATGACTTTTTAAAGAATTTAACAATAGTTTCATGTCTTTCACAAAAATTACTTTCTGGCCAGTTAGTGTCTATAAAATATATGAACTCAGTTGGTTTAAAGCAGCTCCTTGCTGACAGAATAGATCGTGCTGTTGCAAAAATGCTCTGGCTTATATTTTAGGTACTTGCTGGTTTTTTTTTTATTATGCAAGTAGTGAGTTTTACTGAAGTAATAAATTTTGGCTCCCCCCACCCCCCAATAAAATCATTGTGGGTATTAGGGAAGACGTTTTAGTGGATGGGAGATGAAAATGAAATTATTATTTTAAGGCAATTCTTTCTTTTTTCTAAAGACTCGAGTAAAGAACTAGAAGAGCTTCGGTCTGCATTTGCACGTGCTGTGGAGTACTTGAAACAAGAAGTAGAAGAGCGTAAGTTAAATCATCCAATATACTGTTTTCTCTTGTTCAAAACAATTTTTATAGGACCAGTTCTCCACACAATGTTTAGCTTGTCTTCAAGTGTCTTGAACGTTTTAAGAAAGCTACAGATAAACATTTCATCTACAGTGTAGAACTTGTTTCATAAACGCTTTATTTCCAAGAGCCATTCACAAACAGCACTTATTTTTATTCCCAGGATTCAGTGAAAGTGGAGATCCATCCTGCACCATCATGCAGAACTGGGCAAGAGTTGAGGTGATGTTTCTATCTGCTGTATTTAAATAGCTAGACTAGAGCAAATTGATTGTTTTAATGTCCCGACCACAGAATGCAATCCTCTTGTACTTTGGCATTTTGTCTGGGTAACTTCAATGAGTAAATCTTTCTTCTTCCACTCCTGTGCCTGGACTGGTCAAGCACACAGTGCAGCTTTGGGCTTGA
Organism: Gymnogyps californianus; assembly: GCF_018139145.2. Lineage (NCBI taxonomy): Eukaryota > Metazoa > Chordata > Aves > Accipitriformes > Cathartidae > Gymnogyps > Gymnogyps californianus. Next base: position 14,976,878 of record NC_059486.1, on the reverse strand, counting down.
AGCACAACATCCCAGGAAAGAAACAGCATTCACTTTGAGAAAGTTGTTGGGACTGTTAGCATGTTTATACTGCTTTGACTGCGGTATGGTACAGAGATGTGTGAGTAACTTGGTTAGCAGGCTATAGCCACAGTGTCTTGGAACTGAACACTAAGTCAGTAAACTGCCTTGAATCCTGCCTAATTTCGTGCTGCCTACACTAACTAGTTTCAAACTAGTACAGGTGTCAATGTGCTGGTGCAGTTGCTGCCTGCGAGTGGATGTTTTATTTTCCTTCCTTTGCCACAGGCTCATACGAATCAGGATAAGTCACGTTACTTTTGTGCTGTAATTTCTCTGGGCATAATGCGTGGGATGGATTGCCAAAGTCTCGGGCATTGTAATCCTCCTGAACAATGTGGGCCTGAATCTGAATTAATTACTTTCACTTTCTGTCTGCTTAGTGGAGGGAGAAAGTAGGTACATCCAGGTGTGATTCAGCTTATGCTAAAGCAGTTCTAGTAAGTCAGCTGTCTAGCGTACCCATGTACCTCTACAGTTAGATCAGGTGAATCCCACTTGGGTGTCTTAATCCATTTCCCCTCTTCCCCTGCTCCCTTTCCTAAGCACTTCTCTTAGACTGAGACCTGGTTTTGCGTTTCAGTGCTCTATTGGGTACATTCATGAATAATGACAAAAGGAAAAATTCAGAAGCAGCTATCTGATTTTTTTTATAATGACCAAAATGCAACGTATGTGGGGAGCTAGAAACCAAGACTGATATAACAAGTGGGCAGGAAAGTATTATTCAGTAGTAGGATTGCATTAGGTGTTCACTTTGATCGCTTAAGGAGCAGATGTATCTTCCTGGGTCTGTGTAAGTCATGTGTGGTGTTTTCTTGTTTTGAGGGGTGGGGAGGAGGCAGGGGGGTAATGGTGTTGAACAAGTAATCCTAAATTATATTGAGTACTTTGGATGCTATGTTTCAGGCCCGCTTATGTAACAATATGCAGAAAGCCAGAGAACTCTGGGACAACATTATGACTAAAGGAAATGCCAAATATGCAAACATGTGGCTGGAGTATTATAACCTAGAAAGGTAAGAGCTTGGCTGGTTGAAAGAGTTAATTCACTTTTTAGTTTCCTCATCTGTGTGAGATAAGACTTAGATGCTTAGCATGGGTGTACTTCATATGGGTTTATAATGTGCTTTTGAGGTTCTTACAGCAGCTCTGCAGTATATTTCAGAAGTGTTACAGCAACAATGTGTAGCGCGAGTTTGCTGGGGAAGGAGGGAAAACATTTGCATAGAATGTAGTTAACTGCCCTGCCTTGTAATCTCGATGTGGAGGGTTGGCTCCTTACTGCCGTGGTTTCCCTGCTGCAGGGCTCACGGGGATACCCAGCACTGCAGGAAGGCCTTGCATCGAGCTGTGCAGTGCACAAGTGACTACCCAGAGCACGTCTGTGAGGTGCTGCTCACGCTGGAGAGAATAGAAGGTAACTAACTGCGCATTGTCTCGTTTTACCCAGTCTAGTTAGTGTACAATGATACAGAGTGAATTTTGATCTAGTGTTTTGTGTTCTGGCGAAGGCTTATTTTCCTTTCCCTACTGTAGTATACACAAGCAGCTCCTTTTTTCTTTTTTCTTTTCTGGCCTGACTTGAAGCCTGCTGAAATTACTGGGTTTTCCCATGCCTTTTTGGAGTGTCGTATTATAAATGAGAGGTTTCTGCTCTGCTTGGGTTTTGTTTTCTTTTTCTTTGAAGGCTACTTATTATTACTTAGAATTTTTCTGTGTAATGGTTAACATTAAGAGCAAGTTCCATGAACTCATTGACTCTTATTTTTCCAGAATTGTATTTTCAAATTATGGGAAAGCTAAACACAAGGCTTTTTTTTCTTTTTTTTTTTTTATCCTTTAGGAACATTGGAAGACTGGGATGCAGCTGTTCAAAAAACAGAAAACAGATTAGCTCGAGTTAATGAACAAAGAGCAAAGGTAAGAACTTTCTGTGAACTATCTAAGCAGTTTATAGGAAATACCTATGTTAAGATCATGTTTGTCTGAACATTAGATTTCTAATGTTGGTTCCCATAGATAAGCCTGAATTGTCTTAAAGCCTCAGAACTATTGATTTTAGTTTAAAACTATGGTAAGCCTCTTCTGATGCTTTTTATCTTTCACCTTTTGACCCTTGAATGGATACAAGAGTAACATGCACTCCAGGAAAGCTATAAGAGCCAACAATTGAAATGTGCTTTAAATGATGATCCTGTTAGCGCTGTGTTTAATGTAGCTTAGGAGAAAACCCTCCAGGTTCAGTACTCTAGAAAATGCTCTGCAATCTGCAGTCACTAGGGAAAAAAAAAAATCTTGCCTATTTGTAGGCTGCTGAGAAAGAAGCTGCTCTGGCAAAGCAGGAGGAGGAGAAAGCTGAACAACGAAAGCAGGCTCGGGCAGAAAAGAAGGCTTCCAAAAAGGCTAAAAAAACCAGGATTGGAGACAAGCGCAAAGCAGATGATGATGATGATGAGGGTGAATGGGGACAAGAAGAAGGTAAAAAAAAAAAAAAAAAAATTAAAACTTCAGACCTCTGGCAACAGGGTTATCGGTTGTCTCCCTTCTGTTAGAGGCAGATGGGGAAGTGCCATCCCTGGTGTATTCAGAGCTGCTGTCTATTCAGGGTCTCTTTCTCTTAGGAGATCTTTGTGGTAGTGAAATGAAAGCAAGATTAAATGGTTTTTGATCAACAGAAGTATATGTTTATAAGAACTTCTATAGGGTTTTTTAGGGTTTTTGTATTTCAGAGAAATAGTGATTTTATTTTTCTTTGTATAAAAAAAAAAGTTATTTTTCTGACTCATCAAATGATGCTGAGGCATGTGTCTAAATTGGGTTATTCAGTATTGTAGCAGTCTCTTGCAAGGTGGTAACAGAAGATTTTAACAGATTGCTGCCCCTGGGAGTTCTGGGAGCTTTTAGATTTTTGTTTCGTACTTCAAAAAAAAAAATAATCCCATTAGACAAAGAGAAAGAACATGAATCAGTAGTTGTAACTGACAGAAAAAAGGAAAAAATATTCCTGTTGCTTTCATCTAAATCCTTGCTGTCTTGGTCAAATAATCTGTTGTTACTCATTAAAAACCTGAGGGAGGTTTTTATTTTGTGTCTTTAAGACCTGTCGTCGTATTTGTGGTTTCACATGCCATTTGCAAGCTCCACAGTGGTAATGGAGGACAGCTTAATTTCAATGGTGAATGAAATGGTTTAATTTTTTCTAGTAAGACTTTCAATGTCATTAATCAGCAGAGCAGCCCAGCAAGAGACACAAGGGAGATGGTGATGGCAGACTTCTTGAAGAAGACATGGAGGTAGAAACCGGGCTGTTTGGAAGAAGTGGACCTGAAAAGCCAGATCGCCCAGCAAACCAAAAGGAAAAGGCATCTACCAGTCGAAAAGACATCCCCAAGGTTTTACACGACAGCAGTAAAGATAATGTCACCGTCTTTGTCAGCAACCTTTCCTACAACATGGCAGATCCTGAAGTGAAACTGAAAGAGCTCTTTGAGAGCTGTGGGGAGGTAGCAGAAATCCGTCCAGTATTCAGCAACAAGGGGACTTTCCGGGGCTACTGCTACGTAGAATTCAAGGAAGAAAAATCTGCTCTCCAAGCTCTTGGATTGGATCGTAAAGTTGTGGAGGGAAGACCAATGTTTGTTTCTCCATGTGTTGACAAGAACAAGAATCCAGACTTTAAGGTCAACCTTTATTCTTTCAAGTAATAGGTTGAACAGTGGGACTGCATAGGAAAGCTAGCAGAGTATGTTGCTTCCAGAGTGCTTGCATCTAATGAATTCATGTTGTGCTAGTTTGGAATGGTAATGTTATGTCTTAGCAGTAAAACTGTTTTCTGGGAGTTCTTACATCTTATGTTGCTTTGCCATAAACCAGGATTGACATTAGCTTACTCAAGAGTTGCAGAAATCTGCTAATCTGGGCAGGTTGTTAATGGTGTGAGGTACCCAGATTCTTACTGGAGCATCTCAATCTGTGAAGTACTTTTTTTGGTTGAGTCCATACAGCTGTGGGCATTTATTACACAACCCACCTATTCTTGTTAATGGCCTGTACTAGAGATCAGTTGTATAATCAGTGGTTTTCTGCATTACGGAGTTATTGTACAGAAAAACTTAATGGTCAGATAGTGACAACTGAGCAAGAAGACATTATCAATGGCTGTCTTCATTGTGAAGGAGATGTAGATGTTTAGAAGCATTTACTTGCAAGTCCTTAGTGTATGCCTGTGTTTGTATGCAAATATCTTTCAAGAGTATCTTGAAATATAAAAGTATCTTAAAGCCACTCCTGGCTTTAAGGTAGCTTTGGATCACACAACTATGGAGTACTCTGGTAACCTTTTAGGGGTGTAATAGATTGCAATCCTTGGAGTCTCTGACTGGTGTGTGAACTAACAGCCTTTTCGTTTCTTCAGGTGTTCAGGTACAGCACTACACTGGAGAAACATAAACTGTTTATATCTGGTTTGCCATTTTCCTGCACTAAGGAAGAGCTGGAAGATGTGTGTAAAGCACATGGGAATGTGAAAGACATTCGGCTGGTCACCAACCGAGCTGGAAAACCCAAGGTAGGCATCCTTAATGCACTCTTAATTTTAAGAAATCCTTGAAAAAGCAGCTCTTCATGAAGTTTGGATACAAAAAGTAGGTTTTGTATTTTAAAAGTTGCCAGCCTGGCTTTGCATTAAAACTTGTATAAATCCAAGCATTTCTACAGCCCAGTGTGCCTTTGTGCCAACAAATAAGAAGTAGGAGGGGAAGAGGAATTTTTCCAAAATACTTCTTAAATTGCACAAGAAGAATGTGTGATATCAATGGGATGGAAGGGAAGATGTTTACAGCCTTTTCAGTATAGTAAAAATAGACATTAGTAAGTCTGCAAAGAATATTTGTTTTTAAAGTAACTGACTAGATAGGGTTCACCTGGTATAACCGTTTCCCCTCCTCCCTTTCTTCACTTTCTTGAGGCTATTGTTCATAACACCTGCTGCAATAATAGATTTGCCAGTGAGAAATGAGCCACCTCTCTCTGACAGGGCTCATTATTTCCATCCTGGAATAAATGCCTCCTTCTTAAATAAGAGACTCTAAACCAGCTGCTGCTCTGCCAAAAGTCTACCTGACACCTCAGCCATGTCTGCCTGTTGGGCACTTCTAACAGGTGCCGTCCTGGTGATGAAGTGCATGTATTTTTAAAATGTATTTTCTCGCTCTTGGCAATATCTCGAGTACAGTTCCTGTTGCATGCGTACCTTTTAACGAGTGCTCTCGTGTACCCCAAGTCTTGCAATCCACGTTCTGAGCTTAGTTTGAGCTGGGATTCTGTCTAAACCACAAATAAAGGTACTTTGAATGGTCTATAACATCTGATGTATTTCCTGTGAAACTGGATAATCCAAAAAATACAGCTTAAGGGTTTGAATGTCATTTAGAATAACAGTAACGGAACTGAGAGGTGATGCCTCCCAGCTCGTGTACTGGCTGCAGGAGCCTGCCGTGGCAGATGCTGGGGGGTGCCCTTTTGTCCGTTTGCTGGAAATCAGGCCCCGTTACTGAAAGCGCACCAGCAGCAGCGCGGTTAGCGGCTCTTAACTGCGTGAAGTCCACACAGATCCATTTCCTGCAAAAAACGCTTTTGTCGCCAGTCACTGTTCTCGGGGCAGCAATGCCACTCTCTTTAGAGACGGTGCCTGTCAGTTTTGTTAGAGCTGCTTAAGATGGGTTTTACTGCTCTTGAAACCAAGGTGGCCGCAATGGCCCTATGTTAGCGGACTTGATTCCTTAGGTACGAATTGTAGCTTAGTGAAGAATCACGGGAGAGTTAGTGCGGATCTTTCTGTTCTACCTCTATAGATTGATTTATCTTTTATTCCACTATGAATCCAAATCTGTCCAGTACCAGATTCAGCCTGGATATATGTATAATATACATTTAGAAGCGAAGATGCCACTGACGCAGTACTTCATTATATTTACTTTACTGGGATCTTGGTTTTCTTCTTTTTTTTTCTTTAATACCTCTTCTGTAAATTAGGGCATCATGAATGAGAGTCAAGAAACGCAGGTTGTAGATTTGTGTAGGTAAGAATTTTTTTAGCTAAAGAATACTGGGACTTTTAGCCATCTTTAGGTCTGCTTTCTGTGTGATTTTCTTAGCAGTTGGCCAAATTATTTGCAAAAGCAGTCGTGCAGAGAAAGAAGCACTAAAACTAATGTAGGTTACCCCTTTTCCTTATTTAGGGCCTGGCCTATGTGGAATATGAAAACGAAGCTCAGGCCTCGCAGGCTGTGCTGAAAATGGATGGCCTGACCGTTAAGGAACACGTCATCAAGGTGGCGATCAGTAACCCACCTCTCCGAAAGCTGCCAGACAAGCCTGAGGCAGGCAGAGCCTCGCCATTTGCAGTACCACGACAGGTTTATGGAGCGTAAGTATTAGTGAGGGAGACTGCTTGGCAATGCTTAAAAAGGAAACACCGGGTTTCTTTATATGCTAAAAGGTAGGAATCTCATATATGAGAGAACATTTAAAAGGTGCTGAACCATAAAAAATTGGATTGATGAGAGAAAAGCAGATTTTTCTTCTTTATCAATAGAAACAGGTCTGTAGTGACTGAGAGTATCGGGCATTGGACATCCCGTTGGATCTGACGTTAGCACCTGAGCGCTAATAACTTCCACGTCCTCTCATTCTGGAGAACCAGCCGTTGTTCACAGTGAGCATTAAGGTTGCTCTTTCATCTTTTAGAGCGCTCCTGCTGCCTAGCATTGCATTGGTGGTGTATTGTCCGTGCCCTGCAGATAAACAAGGAGCTTCAATTTCTGGGGACTGTCGGGCAGTTGTTTACTGCCAGGACTTAGGTATACTGTTTCAAAGGGCACCCATTGAAAGCTTTGCACTACTTATTACTGAAACAAATGACAGGAATAATATTTAAATGAGTGTTCCTCATGGTGAACAAAGTCCTTTTTGTTTCCCCGAGCTAAAACAGTATGTTCAAAGAGCACTGGGATATTTTTAAATGTCACTTTTTGTTCTCCAGGCGAGGGAAGGGAAGGACGCAGCTTTCAATGATGCCTCGTGCGTTACAGCGCCAGAGTAATCCTGTGGCTAAGGCTGAGAATGGGATGGTCCAGAACTCACCAGCAACTTCATCCGAAACCCCTGAGGAGCCCAAAAAGATGTCCAATGCTGATTTTGCCAAGATGCTACTGAAAAAGTGAGCAAAAAGTCTGCCATCAGCGGGTCTGGTAAAATGTGAAATGCCTTTATGGAAGCCATGTTGTGTCCTTATGCTAGCAAGGAGAGAACGCCAGTCACAATCATGTGTAAATACTGTTCTGGACTACTGCATTCATCGAGATCAGTGTAGGATGGTACAAATCCCGTTTTTTTTCCTCTGTTTCTAAGAGCAAAGAGTTATGCTATGTTCTGGTAAAATGGCGTTATATGATTCCTCATATTGAGGGTAACGAGGGGGGAAATATTTCCTGTACAGGTTGGATGCCACATCAAGTTTTATGAATACTTTACAAATATTTCTCTTTCATTAACGGATGAGATGTAATGTGAAAGCCTCGTGATAACCTTGTCAAGCTCCACTGGTCAGTTCAGATTGTGATGCAGTCATTCTCTCTGACAACAAACCCATTTTCCACCCAGACACACACACGCAGGGACATTCATCTCCTTCCATTAAGAGTTAAATGACAGATGCTAGTAACTTCACCACAATGGCCTATTTTAGTATTGGGAGAGTTTCTATACATATGTGTGTATATGTATATACACAAATATACATATATATGTATTCAGTTAATGTTCTGTTCAAGTTGACCTGTTTTTTATATTGTGTATTTGTAAAAGACATTCAAATTATTATTTTTAACTGTCATGAGATAGTACTTAGATCTGGTAAATTTTGTTTCCCATAAAAGCTGTACATGCTGTTGCTGAGGACCATTTTTTTTTTGGTTGTTTTTGCTAGCTAGTTCATATGTCTTTTGCAGGTGGTTTCTGTATGGTTTTGTACAAATGTGAAGTGCAAGCTGATGTTTCTTGGTTTATTAAACTCAAGTTCTCAAAGGTTTTCTATAAATACTGTTGCTTTTGTTTAAATGTGGGTGTTGGAATTGCACTTATCCTATGGCAGCTGGGTAATACTGATGTACCTTGCCTCTCAGGTGCACTGATACACAGTGTCACTTGCATACCTTTTGAGTAGCTCATTCCATCTAGTATGAATATCCTGGAACCACTTCAGTATCACCTTGGACTTTAAAATAATCTGGTACGTGATCTTGGATAGAAATATTACTGCTTGTCTGACTAAAACTGCTGCTAACTCTGGAAGTCAACACACGTGGGGGCTGAATTGAATGTGAGGGGGGACCCCAGTACCAAGTTCACTTGTACAACACAAGCACTGCTGCAAATAAACACTATTTTCAGTGCTTACATTCTGTGCTGATTTGACTTGCCTTTACTTTGAAATGATGAGGCTGCTTCATAGCTTTTGAACCGTGTAACAGCGGCAGCTGTGGTGATACAGCGAGGGCCTGAGTTCTGTCGGTGCTTGCTCACAGTGTGGTGTGCAGCCTCTTCTGTGCCAGACGCTTGGGCTAGCCATCCAGTATTGTACTGATGATACAGTGGGATTGTATCTCAAAATCAGCTTAGAAACATTCTAATAACACTTTAATATGCAGCTTTGGTCGTGGGGTAGGAATGCTGAGGCTGGTGCATCTGGATGCTTGCCTTGTCCTGATGGCAGGCAGGCCCTGTGCACACCACTAGCGATGAATTAAGTTTCCTTTGGCTGCTGGGGTTGGACTTGCTGCTTCGGAGCCCTCCGAAGTTGTACGCAGCTGAGGGAGCCAGGATGTATACCCTGTAACTTGCTACACCACGAACCGAGCTGTGACTGCTTCTTAGTTCACTGCAGCAGAAAAGTGTTTTGAGAACAGCCTATTCCAAACAAAGACTTTAATATTAAAATAGTTTATTAATCTGTTACTAAAATAACATTTCCCCCCCCCCCCCCCCCCAGAGCTCTAAAGTGCAGATTTTATTTATACTCACCTTGCACTACCAAACTAAGCAGGCTTTGTAAGGACAGAACAACCTCCCTCATTTATTGTTTGCTTTCCCTGTCAGCAGTAATTGCTACATAAGCATGGAGTAGTGCTGTAGTACATAGATAACTCCCAGTCTTGTCCTATAGTCTGCTTGTATAAGATGTGTCCTAACTACCTTGCAGGTAAGAGAGAGTTAGAAGGGAAGAAACTTAACACTGGCCTGGGACAGTCTTGCAAAGGGTTTAAGCTTAACAGCACTCTAAACTGGACTGAATCGAAGTTTTTCTGAACTTAGAGGTGTTGGGATCAGTCATGCTGTTACAGAGCTGGCAGGCAGGGCTGTAGAGAGCTATTCTTCTAGGCTAGGCTGCAGGTGCTTTTACCTTAAAAGCAAAGATAAGGTATGCTGCTTTGAATTGCACAGCAGCTTCCAGGTACTACACCAACTGCCACTGCAGCACAAAGAGGCTTTGTGTGATTCTTGACGCGTTTATCACAGTAATAATGTGACCTAGTAATTAATTGTGAAAAGTTCTCTTGTGTAGACTGAAGAAACTTAAGTTTTTTGCAAACTTGCTATACGCATTCTTACCAAAATGGCACAACTGATAAAGGCTCTATTATGGTTATGTATAATAACCTTTTCTGCCCGCAGCTCTGCAGAAGCAAGCTCCTTTCAAACCCTGAACTGAAATGTATAAGGACAGTTGCAGTTTCCCAGGGATTCCTGGGGTCTGAGGCAAAGCCTCAGAGCACTAGGTAGTCCTTCTGTCTGAAGTACAGCAAAAGCACCTCGCAGTTCAGTGAAATGAGTCAGAGAGCATTTCTTCTCTTGTTCCAGTCACATCATCTGTAATCTTAAACCAAATACTTCCCACTTGTTGTACAACACTCGCCCTAGGAAAGGCAACTGAAAGTAAACATGCAAAGTGCTGCTGAAAACAGAAATGGGAGGGGAAAGATGCCTTTGCTGAACTGGAGTTCAGCTTCCTTCCTGATCAGTACTGTCAGACTTGTGTGACTGACAGGAAAGAGTCTGATTAACGTAGCTGGGAGAGCGCTGTTACTGCAAGGGTTGCGTTTTGGGGTTTTGTTTGAACAACAGGGAAGAGGTAACACAAAAGCAACAACTCAGTTAAGACTTTGTCTTGCTTAGCAGCTCCTTGACAAGGTAAGACAATGCAGTTGACCGACTAGGTGAAGGGTTGTGATTGAAGCAGCTTCTCAAAGCTTAATTTTAAGGAGAAAATTCTACTTCAGCTTGTTGAGTCCTTCTGACACCTCTCCCCACCTCCTTCCAGTAGCACAAGCAAGTCATAGTGCACAGTCAACATCAACAGTTCACATTTCAACTTGGCATAATGTATATAAATAAATTATATTAATTTAATCCAATGTAAGACACTTTAAATAAATGAAATGCTAAAGAGTGACACCTCCTGTCGAGTTATTTCCCAGCAGGAATACTGAGTGGCTTGGCGGTCTGTTCTCCCACGCGTTCGTTGGCTCCTGAATGTCCACAACCCTCAAGTCTTGACGGGGATAGTTTGCTTGCATCCAGCAGTGCAGCCATCTGCTTCAGGTAAGCCCACGGAGTATTCGGTGGTGGCAATGAGCAACATGTCCAGAGTTGTCTCGGTGCACTTAGCAATAAAGCGTATGAAAGGCCTCACGTCGCCCTCGTTGGCTACTTCTAAGACGTGATAATACTCGGCCCGTTGCTCCTTGCGGATTGTGATGGGCGGGTAGCCTGCCTGCATTAGTATGAGGTTCATTAACAGGCGTGAGGTCCTTCCGTTACCATCTACAAATGGATGGATGTAAACCAACTTGTAGTGGGCTAACGCGGCAAATTCCACAGGGTGCAAGCTCATGGCATCTTCCGAGTTAATCCACTGCACAAACTCCTGCATCTGTTTCTCCACATCCTGGGGATGTGGTGGTATGTGATGTCCTACAAACACCTGAGTAGTCCTGAACCGCCCTGCCTCCACCGGGTCGGCATAGCCCAGCACTCTCCGGTGTATCTCCAAGATGTCACTGATGGTTACGGAGCCTATCCGCGATACCAGCGTGGTATTGACGTATTTCAAAGCTGCGTGCATGCCAATCACCTCATTCTGCTCCACTAAGCTTTTTCCAGGAACAGCGTATCTGGTCTCAATGATGTGTCTTATTTCTGACAGCGTCAGAGTGTTTCCTTCAATAGCAACCGTGTGGTAGATGTGGTGATAATAGGACTCCTCCATCACTCGGCGCAGGGCAGAATTGCCTTTGGGGATCGCCATCACTTTTTTAACCTTGCTGTCAATAATGCTAAAATACCTCTGATCTATCTCTTCAACTAAAGGTAGTGTCCGGTCCCGATTGATCAAAGCCTTCTCGTTGCAGGGAGAAATGGTTAGTGCTTTGGAGTACAAATAGTCGGCTTGAAGAATGTCTTTTTCCTCTTCAGAAAAGATACCGAATTCATTCAGGGCATCCACATAATCGGGGTCCATTTTGAGGGCGTACACAAAGAGTTTGTGGGCTTTCTCCCGCTTTCCTTGGCGCTTCATTTCGAGGGCTTGATTCAGAGCCGCTTTGGCTTCTAACTTCACTTCTGAAATGCAACAATAACAGTTAGATAACAGGGTAGGGAGTTTTACTGAAAACCTCTGGAAACGGTCACTGTTCACTGATACAAACATTAAATAAAGCCAGTCTATAAGAACTGTGACGGAGAACTTGTATTCCAGCCTTTGCCGGGCTGCAAGCGCAGAGGCTTATGCCACATTTACAGGCCGATTACGCGGCAGCAGAGCTGTTCCTGGCAGGAAGCGTGGTGAGGCAGGATCTGTGAGCAGCACGGCTCAAGCTGGCCACAGGCCTGTAGCCAGCCTGGCAAAACTCGCTTTGGCCACCAGGCTGCTTTGTGGGGGAGGATCCAGAGTCTTAAATACGTTCTCTTGGCAATCGTGCCAGTTCTCTTGCTTCGAAGCGCAGCCCACAGCTGCTAACAGCACTTCTATCTGTTTTTTCACTGAACTATCAAACATCTTCCCAGCGATAATAGCTTTAATGCGAACAAAGATACAGTGCTGGAATTCTAATGATTCCTCTGAATGTTTTCCAAATTAACATCCTGGCCAATAAAGGCAACAACCGCAGCTTGTCAGTGCCAGAAAGGCTGTTCTATGACAGCCAGGATTGCAGGATTAAGGCCGTGTATCCCAGGTTACTGTGTATTAAAACACCACTCCTTATTCCAGTTACCTTAACAGAACTTACTAGTACTGAAAGCACGAGGAAAAACTTCTGAGAGAACGCCAGCGCGTTGCTGTCCTGCCGCGCAGGGCCATGGAATGCAGTCGGGCTGCTGCCGGCAGCCAGGCTGGCGATGGCATATCTGACCTCTGGGTCATTCGCAGCTGACGTTCATTTGGAGTTGGGCAGTGAGAGTTCGTTACCATTATGGGGTGCAGGAGATCATCAGGTTGGGGGGGGCAGATCTCCAGATGTGGGTTGTTTTTATACAGTAACTCGGCTGTTCCCCTGCGCCCACCCGGGGACACTCTTACCTGGGGAAGCTTTGCCTTTCAGCACCAGCAGCTCCAGCCCGTTGGAGGTCACGCTCAGCCCAGTTGTTTGTCCTGTGTATCTGGTGACTCCCGAGGAGCCCGCGCCTAGTTTACTTTTCAGGAAGGAGAGTCCTTTGAGCACTGCGTGGCACTGGTCTTCCACAGCAGCCAGCGGGAGCAGCAGCATCACGAGCGAGCCCAGGAGGAGCATCAGCACGGCCGCCCACCTGATGCGGACCCACAGGGTTATCCATTTTAACTCAGGATCTGTCGCCATAGACACGAGATTCATCCTGCTTCCAGCGCAGACACAAGGAACATCTCCTTTCCCGCTGTTCCCACCTGGGAAGAGAAACAGCTTTAGCCAGAGCTCCACGTCACGGGGCAGGCATGGTGCTGGAGATGTGGCACCTGAGCGGGCTTGAGCGTACATGCTCTGGGTTTCTGTCACAGCTATTAGGGGTTATGCCAAGCGCCCACCTTTCCCTGCCACCTCCAAGCACATCAGGGCAGGGCGTGTGCAGTATTCAGCATAACACAAATCCTTATGGGATCCGCTATACGTTAATGCGACATGAGGAGACATTGATGCCCACAAGCAGCATGGGCACCCGGCTCTGCAGGGACGAAGGAGCTCTGTCCCATACACATATGGCACAGCTACCCACCTCCTCCCTGCCCTCCTCCCGGCCTGCGACCCCCGAAGCCAGAGGCTCCAGGCTCCTGCGCGTCCTCCCGGTGTGGAAATCCCTCCCCAGACCCCCATGTTCCCCCCCCGGTTCCCCTTCAGCCGCCGCTCCTCCTCCCGCACCGTTCCCTCTCCAGGTCTCCTTCCCCCAGCCTGGCCCCCTCACCCCCAGCTCCTCTCTGTCCGGGCCCCCCGGTCCTCCGCCCTGCCCCGGCCCGCAGCCCCCCTCCCTCCCCCAACCTCAGTCTCCCCTCAGGCCGGCATCCTCCTCACCATCGGGCCCGCCTCGGCCCGGGTCCCCCCAGCCTCCCCTCAGGCCGGGGCCCCCCCTGACCCCACCAGCACCCCCGGGGTCCCCCTCGCCCTCAGGTTCCTCCCCCGCCCCGGGGTCCCTCCAGCCCGGGTCCCCCCGTCACCTTTGGGGCCTCCCGGAGCCGCCGGCTGCCGGCTACAATAGCCACGCCCTCTCAGACCCCGCCCTCCGCGCCCTGCCATTGGCTGAACCGCCCGTCTTCTCCTTTTCTATTGGCGCTCACAGCGGATCCTTCTCTCTTGTGTTCCGCCCTCCCTTCCTGCCCTCGGCTTCCTGTGGCGTCTTCCGGGTAGCGTCACACCCCCGGTGCGGGAGAGGCTCGTGGAGGGTGAGAACTGGTGAGAGCTCACGCCAATCGTAGGAGGAACAGCCAATGAGAAGGGAAGATGGAGGAGGGGGCGGGCCCACTTGCCATTTAAGGACTGGGAGCCCGCCCCTCGTTGCTATGCGATGGCGGCGGCCTAGGGACGGGGAGCGGGCCGCCATCGCTGCCCTCAGGCTCGGGGCAGGGCCCTGCAGGCCGGGGCTGGGGCCGCCGTGGCTCTCCTCAGGCTCGGGGCAGGGTTCCGGGGAGTCCCAGCCCGGCTGGGCCGCTTGAGGATGCGGGGCCGGGAGACGGCAGCAGCCTGGCTGGTGCGGCCTTCTCTGCTGGGGATGGCCCGGAGCTTCCAGCGGCGGGGCTCTGTTGGGGCGAGGCGGTGTGGGGAGCGCAGCAAAGCGACCTCAGTGCTGACAGCTTGTTTATTTGCATGATTAAAAAAACCTTTTCTGTTTGATAGAAGTGTTCTTGTCACTTGTCCCTGAAAGAAAAATACTTTTTCTTTTTTTTTTTTCCTTTTGCCCAGCAGGGTGTGTCAGTAAGCAATGTACCTTGGTGCTCCACAGCAGGGCCGTGCCTTTCCCTTGCTTTTGCTAAAGACCAGGAATGGGGAGAGATTTGACAAAAGCTGAAGGAAAAGAGAATGTTTTAGGGAATTGCAGGTAACTCACATTTCAATATCTAGCAAGATGATAAGATGGTTGTCTACCAGATGCTTACGCACCAAATCATCACTGGCAGGGAAAAAAAAATAACCTGATTTGTCAGAAATAAATTGTGGCAATTTAAACTATTTTTCTTCTTTGTAGCTGACAATAGTGAAAAAAGCAGGTATGGTAAACGCAGCTCTTGCGTTGTGAGGGTTTGGAGCTCTCCCGCACGACGTGCCCAGAGGAATGCTAAAGGAGATGGGCCTGGATTGCTTTTCCGCAGACGGTGCACACCATGCTTCTGTGCAGCATGGACTTTAACGGCGTTCTTCAGCTGCGATGGCTCCTCTCGCTGCGGGGTGTTGCAGGGGGAAGTTTTACCAGCATCTGGCCTTTCCACTTCTGCTTACTGTTGTAGCACTGGCTGGGGTGAAGGAGTAAAGAACGTGTCTAAAATTTGCTTCTGGTACCGGATTGGGTTTGTTGGCAAGAGCTTAGGGAGAAAAAGGAGCAAATTTAAATTATTTTAGTAAAACGAACAAATGTTCTTGAACATGAAGTTCAAAAAGGCAGTCGGGAAGAGGAAGTCAGGCCCGAAATATGCCCCGATGCCTGCCCGTGTGTCTGCCTCTGCGCAGGCTGTCCGCTGCGAAGCCTCGGAGAGGAGCCAGCTCTGAGATCCATCCGGATGTTCCGAGCACAAACGCAGTATTCTCTCCTTCTCGGATGCTGTTCCTCACAGCCTTGCGTTTCCCTCGCGCCTGTTGGGACCGCACCAAGGGTCCCTTTCCTGAACAGTGACTTGAAACCAAACCTTTCAGAGGAACTGCTGGTCCGGTGGTCTCTTTGCAGGGTGGACTTCCAACGACGAGGGCAAGCCGCCTTTGTGCCCGAATGATCAAGGAACACACTGCCAGCACTTAAGTAAGAGCACGGCATGGGGCATGCTGTCCCACAGTATGGATGCTGTCTGCGCACAGCATCCTGATCCAGGTTAGCTTTGTGCTGCTCCTACGCTGCTCTGCTTCCTCCACAAACAGCTCGGAACTGGGCTGATGTTGCGTTACATGGAGGTTTCCAGAGACAGTCTTCCTTTTCTTGCTCGTTTTCAGTGGGAAAGGCAGTAACCGCTCTCTCGGTGCCAGGGCTCTCTCAGATGTTTATTGATTTTACTGGGATTGACAAAAGCAGCTTGATGAACTCAGTTCAACCAGTGTCCCTAAAAAGAGACTGACAGCACCTCAGCTCTGAGAGCACTCAGCAGCAAATGGAGCCCAAGGCGATTCCTGCAGCACAAAATTACTGTGTCCTCCAGTCATTTGGAGCCTGCCAGAGCCCGTTAATGCTGAAAGATAAGTTTGGGGGATAATTAGCATTTGAAGGATGAGCAAATCTATCTGCCCTCCAAGAGGAAGCTTTGACAGAAATGTGTATTTTCCTCAGTGCCAGTGATATGGCACCCAAGCCTAATTATGGAATAATTATAAAGCGATGATGTATTTTTCATTTTAAAAAGGGTCAGAATCTGTTCACCAATTAAATCTGATCCAACAGAGGAGAACAACACTGATAGCCAGGAATGCCTGACATCTCATCCCGGCTTTGACGCCTCTCGGTAGCCTTGGAGCGGTACTTCTTTGTGACTGCTGTGCTAGAAGCCGACGATGCCACGCTGTCCCTCAGGTATGCCAGGAGTACTGCTTGATACTTGGCATTTCCACAGCTCTTCCTCAGCGTGGATCCGGGCCAGCTCAAGGGCTGCCATTGCCAGTACATCGTACATCACAATTATTTATGATTTTGCCAGGGATAGTGAAGGGAGATCCCCACGTAGAGGGTAGGAAAGAGTAGGGCTGTGAAACGCTGGACCTGTAGCCCTGGGTTGGCCTGCTGGCGGCTCTCGGCGTGGTTGGACACGGACGTCCGGAGCCACGGTTGTGCCGGAGGGCTCCGATCTGGACCCTTAACCTCTAGGGGGAATTTGCGTTTGAAACGGTGCCGTTGGGTACGGCGTTGCAGGGGGGATGCTGGAAGCATTACGGTTGTGTCGTGGGAGAAGACGTGTAAGAGGCTGGTTCTTATTACTTAATATTTGAGGCTGAATCCGGTGAATGTGGAAGCGGACGGGGCCCTGCAGCCGGTAGATGGCACTGACTCGTTTCACTGCTCCGCAGAAACCTCCCAGTGTGCTGCAGTCTGTCTCCTGGACCTTTATACCTTCTGCCTTTAGAGGCAGTGATCACAAAAAACATATTTTAAGGTTGAGTAAGGCTCTGGCTTCCTTTTGGAACTGTTTGTACTGGGATGAAAATCGCCTTTCTGTGCGCTAAGGAGGTTTTTGGGATCTATTGCTGATGAGGCGTAACGGTGGCTGGCGGCACAGGCCTTGCGTTTCTCTGAAGCTTGCACAAGTGCTGTGTCTGATGGTGGCTGTTAGGCTGATCCTTGTGATAATCTTACCTGACATAAATTTGGAAGATGCGATAAGGCAGAAACGTTAGTGTGGTTTCTTTCTGGCTTTCCTGGGCCACATGTTAAAAGGGAAAAAAAAAAAAATCTTTGCAAAAGGGAGGACTTGTCTGTCCTCCCCTTCCAGCCTCGAGTCCGGCCGTGCTGCAGAGCGGCTGGAGGTGGAGCCCAGCATCCCCCGCGAGCCTTGCCATGTTGGGGGTGCTGGTGGTCTTTTTTTTGTCCCCCCTCTCAGCCCAGGTTTCATCTCTTTTATTTTTTGTGCTCTTGGGCAGCATCGCTGGGGCTTGCTGGTGACTTGGTTGCCCTTGAGCTGTTGGGTTAAACCGAGGCAATGAGGAGGCAGGGATCTGCTTGAGGAGCATCACTTGGGAAAGGCTCCTTGTCTGTGTGAGGCTCTTGGTGTCAGGAGAAGCTACTGGATGCAGAGGCAGAATTGCATATTGAAGTGTGGGATTTTAATGAATGAACAGATGGGCCAGGAAGAGATCAAATGCCTGGTGGTAAAGCTGCCACCCGGGTCAAAGCAAGGTGGTTGTGAAAAACGGTTTTGACATTCTCGGCTGCACTGTTTGCAAGGCAAATGGAAACCACGTCCCGGATCCAAGTGTAAGACCAAAGGGATTTTTAATTAAAGAGAAAATAGAAGCGTAAGCAAAAAGCAAGAGCTAGATTGCACTGTGGTGATTACTTCTTCTAGCTGCAAACCAAAGACACTGAGTGAGGGGGTTCAAGGCTAAGTGAACGATTTAAAGCTCTTAGTGCAAACATTGAGAAGCACAAACAGAAGACTGAATAGATAGCTGAAAACAAAGCTCTGAGAGGGTGCAGGAACAGAGGGCTTTGTTGGCTCTCTTAACGAATAATGAGGAATGAGCTTCTCAGACAGATTGGTTTGTGGCACTGGGAATAAATGGACAAAAGAACTTTCAAAGCAATACTGCAGCTGAGCGCGACGTTATTTCAGCTAAGCTGGGACAGAGCTGTTCTAACATCAGACCAGTAAGCTTGTTTCAGCCAGCAGGTCCCAAGCAAAGCCACTCTGAAATGTCTGGGTATAATGAGGAATGCAATTTAGAGGGAAAAAGGGAATAAGGAGTCCCATCTGTGTGGAAGAAAAGCTCTTTCAGTATTGCACTTGTGGTCAGCACAGTTTTCCAATCAGCCGTGCGTTGCTGCTGGTTTGAAGGTCTGGAAGGAAGTGGGGCACAGAAATAACCATCCACAGGGAGCGGCGAATGCTGCTGGGCTGGTACTGTCCCCAGGCAGGGACAGAGGTGGAAATGGCAGTGCTTGGAACACCTCCCTGTTCTAGTATTTGTGAAGAGTTTTCAGTCATGGTGCTGGGAGCTACCTGAAAAATCTTGGAAAAACCCAACGTATTGTGTGAGAGAGAACATTGTTTCTCGTGGCAGTTCCTGTTCTTGCTGGCTGTCCTGCCTTGGGGTAAGAAACGTCAGCTTTAGGGAAGTTGAGGGCTGTAGAAAGCCGCAGTCATACATGATCCCAAGGTTGAAGAGGACACTTCTCGGGGACCTCAGTCTGTTTCTAACACCGAGCCTCGCTAGGGACTTCTCAGCCATTTACTCGCAATCCCCAGACTCCGTGGGAGCCCTGCCTCAGAGGGGACCTGCGAGAGGGGTAAGGCAAGCGGCTGCCCGCTCATCTCCAGCCTGTCCTTGAAGCCGAGGTGGAAACGCTGACTCTATAATAAGAGTCATTTTGGACTAACTGCCACATATACTTGACTAATGTGACTCCACGCCAGGGAATCTGGAAATATATTAAACCCGTGAGCTACTGCAGCGATAATTTGCATGTCAATAACAGAAGGGAAATTGCCTCCCACAGTCTCCTCTCTGGGTTTTGATCCTGTGAAGTGCCAGGTATCCCCAACTCCAGTCCATTTAATTGATTCCAGGAGGCAGTGGCGACCTCCTGGGATAATGAGGGCTTCTGGGGTAAGATGCTTGGTTAATCTTTTGTTTTTACCTCTCTGCTTCTCTGGCTGATTGAAGGCAGGGTTCAGCTAAAAATGCAACAAAAACGATGCTTGTTAAGAGGGATTGTCAAAGTCTATGTAGGCTCATGCTCCCGCTGCCCATCCTCCTGGCACGCTGGTCTCTGACCGAATATCAGGGAGCACGGAAACCTGCTTAGGACATGGCACAAGGATGAGCAGCTTCCCGATAGCCACGCAGGGGTGAGAACAACCTCCTGATCCTTTCCAGGTGCCAGAGGAGCGGTCGGATCCGGGCAGCCGCTCACAGTGCAGCCTGGCAGAGAAGGATGGAGAGCTGTCTGTGCCGCAGCAGAGACCTCTCTTCCAGCAGGCACGCTTACTGGGGATGCGTTTGCAAGATGCATCGTTTAATAGTCAAAACTCTGCACTCTTGCTGTCTCCAGGGCTTGTAATCTAGGACAAGGAGGGCTAAAACAGGCAAGCAGGTAGGTGTTTTGTAGGAGCAGATTACAAAAGGAGCTATTTTACCTCGTAAGATTCTCGGCTCGCCCCCTGCTAAGGTACTGACAGCTGTCATTGCCTAGGAGGTGTCCCCGCAGAGATTTGGGAGGGCAAGGCAACAGCTTGTCAGACTCGGAGGTGGCACTTCTCCTCGCTAATGCAACCGTGGGACAGACTTGGCTGAAGGTGGCCCTTCCCGCAGGTGGGGAGCCCGAGGCTGGCACCATTGGGGTCTCTGGGGGCCTGTGCGTGTGCCCAGGGAGATGCCAATGCCATCGGCTGTAGCGGGGCTGGAGGCAGCGGTGGCCCTAGAGACCACGGGCACCACGCTGTGGCTCTCTATGCTCAGAGATCCTCTTCTAGTCTTAGATGCCCTCAAGCTCTTCCCTCCTCGGACTTCATTTCAAAAACCCACCCTGTTTAGATCTGGGAATGACTAGATCCTCGTTACTCTTGCCTTTATTTTTTTTTCTTTTTTCCTCAGTGACGTTCAGCTGCAGGAGGCTTTTGGAGCCAGCCGTGTTGTGCGGCTGGAGACGCGTCCTCACAGGCAGCTGTCCCCGTCCTGCCCGCTTTGGCCTGGGGGACCAGGCTGCCCTTCTGCTGCCTGCCAGAGCCCTGGGTGCAGGATGCGGCCGAGAGAGAGCCAGAATCTGAGAGCGGGTGGTCTGGGGACAGCCGTGTGCTATGGAGGGCCACGGGTGGCTGCTGAACAGGGGGACATTTTTCCTGAAAGGTACCAGGAGAGGGGACGATGCTCGGTCACCATGGCTACTGCAGCCAGCACAGGGATGCTGGGGAGGCAGCGGTGTGTCCTGGCAGAGGTGCCGGGGGATGCTCGGTGGGCTGCGAGTGAGCCCGAGCTGGGTGCTGGAGGCCAGCGTGTCTTGGTCCCGGGCTGATTTCCAACATTTCAGTCTTTTGGTGGGTGTGGACTGCTTGCGAGGGTCTCCGCTCAGCTGGGACTGCCCTGAGCGGTGTTTGACAACGAGGATGCTCCCTGAATTCAGTCTTTAAGAGCTATTTCGGTTCCTAAATCCCAGGAAGAGAAACAGGGGCTCTGGAGCAGAGGCCTCTGTAACTGTCGCCCACTCTGGCTTTGCTTCTCCATGGATCTAAGTTTCCAAAGGCTCGTGGAACCTGGGGTATTCAAATGGCTCTTTATATGTGCTGATTGTTAAAAATACAAACCAAAGCAGGTGGATGATCCTTTATAGTTCATAAAGCACCTCTGTGGTTAGTAACGCTGATGTGGAGATCTGATCTCAGGAACCCTGCGCAACTGTTTTCTCAGCACCTACACTCAGAAACAAGGCAAGAGTTGGAAGAAATGGATTTGCAAAGCAATCTGTGCTGTTCTCAGCAGAGCTCAGACGCTGACTCGAGAGCCCTCTTGGAAATATGGAGAAAGAGCATGTGTAGTTCACAGCGTTCCATGGCTCTCTGTTAATTTTCCTGCATGCTGCTAAATAAAATGTGTCCTCTGAAATTCCTCCAAATTAAAACTTGAGCTCCCCTCTCCCCCCTGCCAGTAACGGTGCAGAGAACAGACCCTGTTTATTACCAGCAGCGTAACTCCATCTTTATCAGGTTCCTCCAGCGCTCTGCAAAATTCAGAGTTGTTAAACATTTCACTTTATACGGCTGGATTTAATTACTTTGGAGATGGAATGTTAAATCTCCTCTGTTGGGCTTTACGGCTTTCAACAGGAAGAGGCTGAGCTGGAACAGGAGCTGCGTGTAAATCTCTCTCTGCGCTGGTATGTAGGGCAATCACCGCGAGCAGCTTTTGCAAGCGCTCGGCATCGCGTGGAAGCTCCTTGCTGCGCTGTACGCGTGCAGCTCTTCTCTGCGGACGCCAGGCACCACACTGGGCTCGCCCCGTCTGTTCCTGAGCCCTCACTGCTGGCTGCCTGTTCCCAAAAGGGGTGATGCTGGGCTGGGCTGCGGCAGGCTCCTGTTTGGGCTGGGTGAAGGGATGGGAAAAGCTGAGCGCGGTGTGCTGATGCTCTTGTGCCGGCTCTGTCCGGGCTTTGTCCTGCGGGATGTGGGTGCAGCGTGCTGGCGGAGCGGGACCGAGCTGCGCCTTTCCCCAGGAATGCAATGCAGACGCTGTGGAAATAAACACAGTGCAGCTAGGGCACGCACGTGCGGGCTCGTGCCTTGTCCGTCAGCTCAGGTGATGTGTCTAAACCCGCGTGCCATCTTAGCAGTGAGGAAGCCTTTCTGGTGAAGCACTGTTGTTCCCGTTTCTTGCCTCGTAGCCAACTTGTTACCTGCTTTCTGGTACTCGAATCTCACGCCTGTGCCCGTCTGCGTGCCGCCCCCCCCTCCCCGCAGCTCCCCAGCCGTGAGCGATTGTCAGGCTGAGCTCCGGCTCTCTGCCCTCCCTCGCTGCGGCTTCCTCGCCTGCCTTTCGCTCATCTCCAGAAGCTGCGGCTTACATCTGTGCTGTTTGTAGCTAATGATCAGCTCCTGCCAGGTGAGCCTGAACCCCAGCCCACGGTGTTGGCCGCTGGATGCAGTTCAGGTCCCGAAAGCGGTGGCACATCTATTGCTTTTGCTGGCCGGGCCACCACCGTGCCTTCGCACAAAGCAGCGAGGTGCCTCCCTTTTCTCAGAGATCTGTCCATTTTGGAAGCAATTATAAGATTGCCATTTCTCCCGGACATGGCAAATGGCTTCAGGCAAGAGCTAAGAGCTCTGTGGAATTACTTCAGCGGAGCTGACGCTTGCTGAATGTTTCGGTAAATGGCCAATGCTGGGTCATAATTCAGTGCAGCTCCTCCAGGGACGGAGCTGTAGTTCAGCCAGCGGTGCTGCCCAGCATAGCTGTGTGCTCAGTACGAGTGCAAGCCAGGACGATGCTCTCTACTTTGGTGGGGATCAGCGTTCAAGGGCTTTTTACTCTAGAGGGAAACAGGAATGTTTCTCCTCATTCTGCATGCACGGACTCCTGGCTGATGGTGCATCTGTGTCATATATCCAGGGCTACCAAGGAAGAGAAAAGCCTGAGGACGGAGGCGGCCCTTTGCTGTCCCGTTGAGCTGTGGTCTGGGAAGATGCCTGGTGATTACCTGGCCTCTGCTCTGGGAAGCCTGGATCACTCGTTAGTCCAGCTACCAAATTAGTGACAGTCAGATTGTGCAGAAAACAGCAGCTTGCCTGGGAACCCTTGAATGTCAGGAGTTAGTAGTAGCCTCATCTGTTATAGTTACTTTATTTGCAGACGTTTAATTGAGGCTCCTGCTGACATTTGGGTTATGTGCGTCGCCAGCCGTGGGCAGCAGGCTGGGCAGGCTCCCTGACTTCCCAGAGCATGAACCTGCTAATAACCGGGCGTCTGCAGAACCCAATCTTCGCTGCGTTTTTCTTCTTGTTTAGTTATTACATTTAGTCTCTAGTGACTACAGAGCGGACAGCTGGTAAAGATTTGCATATGGCATGAAATTAAGTGAGTTCATTTTAATGTCTAATCTGTGCAAAGCTGAAATTTGGTTTCTAAAAGCCTTGCTTTGCCTTATCATTGCTGGCACATCTGCTTCATGCATTAGCCTTTGATTTCTAAAAGTTTATTTTCCCCGTATTTCACCAGGATGAACAATTAGAGCAGATCTTTGCAATCTTTTGTAAATGCTTTAACACCAGAGCTCAGGATCCTCCGGGGCGTGCAGCAAGCGTTCTGCCTAGCTGTTGAGGAACA
This sequence comes from Gymnogyps californianus, assembly GCF_018139145.2. Taxonomy (NCBI): domain Eukaryota; kingdom Metazoa; phylum Chordata; class Aves; order Accipitriformes; family Cathartidae; genus Gymnogyps; species Gymnogyps californianus. Next base: position 14,953,572 of record NC_059486.1, on the reverse strand, counting down.
TCCCTTGAGTTTCCAGCGTGCCTTTCTGCTGGGCTCTTCCCAGCAGCGATCTGCCGTGAGAAGCTCCCCTAGCCCTTGCTGCCATGGCATGTTCGGCAGCGTACGCTGGGATTACCCAACGCCAGCCGTAAATGAGCTCCTTCCAGCCAGCGCCTCTTTGATCAGCTTCCCCCGAGCGTGCAAAAGTTACTTCTAAGCCTTCGCTTGTCCTCAAAGCGTGAAGCCGGCTTCAGAAGTGGGCTGCGCTATTTATTTCAGTTTCTCTTCTGCCTTTTCTCGTTCACCTCTTGTGCGAAGCGTTGAGAGGGAAACCAGCTGTGCCCAGCGTGGGGTATGGCGGGGAAATTGCTCTTAGACCTCGTCTACGCTCAGGGAATACGGACGTGATTTCTCAGGTGCGGGGAGCCCTGGAGTAGCAGGTCCTGCAGCTCGTAGCATTCCCACCTCTCTGTCCCCGAGATCAGAGTTTGCCCCGTCAGGGCTGTTCTGGGGCTCAGGGATGAGGCAGCAGGTAAGAGTGATGTACGAGAGGTCAAAATAACACAGCAGCTGCTAAAGCCAAACCAGTGACTTGTCTCATATCTAACAGGGCTGTTTACTGGTATTCTAAGAGCGGAGAAAATGCTGGATGGGTGTTGTAAATGCTTTGTAGGGGCTGTTTCCTTCGATGTAAATGAGCTGGTGGACTGGCCTTCCCGTACGCTGTGCTCGTGGTGCCCAGCTTTGGGGGAAGATGACAAAAGCATCTGGCAGGAGTGTTTGATGTTTGTGAGACGTCGTTTCTGATTGAGGTCTGCACCCAAGTAGTGTTTGGAGGATCTGGGAATGCAGATGGAGCACCTGAAAGGAGGTTCTCAAATATTTCCAGTTAGGAGAGAAGTGAAAAATACTCTGAATCTCAAGAAGCGAGTGCTGAGGAGGCATCCATCCAGCTGTGGCCCCAGAGCAGACCTCTCGCAAGCAGTTACTCTTAATGCAGACCAAAATGGCTCAGGTTTGTTCATGCGCGGAAGGGGAGTTCGGATCCAGACAGCAGAGAAAGGGGATGCTGGGGCAGAGTTGCTGGAAACAGCCGGGTGGGACTGGGCTGGGCTAACCAAGATGTGTCCCAGCGGGCTCGCTCCAGCACGACCATGATTCAGTAGCGCTGAAGTTCAAGAGAGCGCTTGACTTGCTCTTTTCTCACGTTCGGCACCAAAGATCTTGGCGTCGTTCAGCCATCAGCTAACCAGCTCCTTGGGATGTGTCTCCGTCTCCTTCGCCTGCCTTTTCAGGTGGGGCGGGTGAAGCCTGGGGTGGTGAGAGGACAGACTCCGATCACAGAGCCGGGAAGCTGGGGCAGAATTCAGCCGGGGTGGAGTGCCCAGCCGCAGCCCCGGCCTCCCCGCATGCCCCGCGTCGGTGGTCTCTGCTTGAACGGAGGCAGAAAGCAGAAGCAGGGAGTGGATTTGACAAGAACACAGTAGTCTTGGGTTTGTGTAATGAGCTGGAATGGCAAACCTTGTGAATCTAGCGATGAGACAAGAGTAGAACACACTGCAGTTGTCTCTATGGGAGGTCTGACCTTTCTGAGCTTGAAATTCAGGACTGAGAAAGCAAAATCCTAGCTTTTTGGCAAATGATACGAGTTTTCCTCCAGACCGTCTGGAATGGAGTTTGGAGTTGGTTTGTGGGTTTTGGTTTTTGGGTTTTTTTTTGCTTTAAAGTGTCTTTTATTTAGCAGGCAAGACATCTAGAGACTGGATAAGGAGTCAGTCAGGGGCAGGAAAAACAGCAGGCCTGCAGCCTGTGCACAGAAGCCATTTGCAAAGGCTGTGATGCTGCTGAACAGCGTCTTGCTTTAGCCTCCCCCCCAGCATGGCCAAGAGAGGAGCCGAAGGGCTCCTGCCTGCTCTTCAGCGTCAGCAGGGTCCAGAGGGAGCTCTGTCCTGTCCCTGCCATGCTCAGCCCTTGCAGGATGCCACCGAGCACCCAGGTTTGCCTTTTGCTGACCAAGGAGCCAGACCTGGTTTGAAAATCTCCATCGCTCAGCGTTCCCAAGCGACTTGGGGTCTGAGCCCTGGCATCTGCGTGGGGAGGGCCAGAGGGACGTGGTGGGGGAGCTGCACGTTGGCATCAGCAAAGGCCCCGGGGGAGTCAGAGGATGGTAAATCTTGTTTGTGGAGGGAGAGCAAGTTCTAGCAGAGATGGGTTGTGCCTTCGTCTCCCCCAGGCTGCGGTGGGGTCATGCACACCTCCTCTTTGCTGGCGTTTATTAGTGCTGTCACTTGAAAGATCGTGGCGTTAATCAGGCTCTTGGCTCAGGCGGCTGGCTCATTCGAAGAAATCAATTAAATTGGACTGGGTGGAGGTGCAATATGGGTGCAAAAGGCTGTGGCAGAGGGCTGTAAATCCTGCTTTCTGCAGTGCCGGAGCTGCCCCTGTGCTTCCCGTCTTCCCCTTTTCTCTGAAAACAAAACCCTTTTTGCAGCTCCTTCCCTTGTCCTTGCTTCTGCTCTTCTTCAGGAGGAGAGAAGGTTGGCAGGGCAAGAAATGCAGAGCAGGAGAGCCGATAAATCCTTGCTGTATTTATGTTGCACGAAGCCACATGGGGCTGGGTGCTCCCACTGTGGGCAGCACTGGGAGCCGGGCTCCGCAGAGGCGGCCGCCTGGCCGTGCTGAGCATTGCCTGCCCGAGGAGTCGGCCCTTCTGAGAGCACCTTGCCTCATTCCAAAGAAGCACTAATTTGCTAGGGGTAATTTATTTTGCTGTGGTTTTGCTGCTCGGGGGGCAATAAAAGCAGGCAGGTTGATCTCAGCTGTATTTGAATGCAGCTTCCCTGCCGGCTTCTGCGCGTAACTGCTGCTGCGGCTGGGTTCCCCGCTCCGCGGCGATTGAACAAAAACACACAAACAGCTCCTGGGTTAATGAGATTAAATGTATCCAGTGGAACATCTCTATTTGTCTGGAGTGTGCTGCTTGTCCAGGCGCTATTTAAATCCGTGTTTGAAGTCGTGAGGCTTCGCAAATCCGCCTCTCTGTGGGCACCGTCTCTAAGTTTTGGTCTCAAGTGGGGTTGAAATTTCCCTCTTGAGCTCCTGAAAGCCTTCCCCGGTGCAGAGCCATGCCGACAGCCAGCCGACGGGCTGATCCCCCGGACCCAGGGGCACGGGTTGTAATGCCACTGGTAGCTCCCTGTGCTTCTTTGGCAGCTCAATGGGAGGAGTGGGCATTTTGAAAAAAGCACAGCAGGGAAGAAAAACCCATGATCTAAAGCAAGCAAGCGAAATCTCATTTTCTCCTTGAATTTCAGAGGGCTGAGCAGCAAACAAACAATTATTTCCCCGCGACTTTGCTGGGTAGATCTATAATTCCTGAGTCACAGGGGACCAGCGCTCCGAAAGCGAGCTGCTGGCTGATGGATAACCGGGGCGACGGCGGGGACGATGTTCTGCTGGCACAGAGCGCTCCCACCGCCTGCCGCACGGTAAATCAGCGCGGCGGGGAGAGACCTCCTCGGGGCTGCAGAGACGCCTCCAGCCCTCGCTCCTGGGACCCGTCGCGGCTTGCTGAGCCTCGGAGGTGCGGGGCCGAGGTCTGGCAGGGCAGAGAGTAGCGATGCTCTGAAGCGATGCGTGGAAGGAGCAAGCGATTCCGTGTTGCGTTTTTCCCCCACCCCCGTCGGTGCAGAGAGTTTTATGTACTGTAAAATTTGTTGTGTTATTGGGAATGGCATTTTGGCTGGGGTTTGTACAAGGGAGTGCTGCTAGAGATAAAGAAAAGGCAATTGTTTTTTTCTTTTAAGCATAGCTTTAATTTTTCTCTAATCCCGTGGCACAGAAATTCAAATCCTGTTCTTTAGTGGGGAAAGAAGATGCTATTTCCCCTGCCTCTCTCAGCAGTCATTTTATAAACTGGAGATAAACCGAGTGGTTCCAGTGAGGTTGCTAACGGTGGGCAGGGGGTCAGGTTGGGAGCGGGGCTGTGCTCTTGAGGTCCCAGGGGACGGCTCCAGCTCCCTGCTGTAGCCAGCAGCAGCCTGTTGCAGTTTTAATTTCCAAGGAAAATCAGCAAAAGCCCCCCCCCAGCCCAACTAGCTCTCTTCTGGTATTCTAGTGATGTTCAAGTCAGTCCTCCGCCTAATTAGCTTGTAAATATTACTGCAAGTTTTTCTTCTCTTTTTAGGCCAAGCGCACCACGTTAGGCAGTAAGTGGAAGGAGAAATGTATTAGGCAAACCACGAGGGAAAAGCATGTTTCCCTCTCTCCCACTCCCAGCACAACCTGCCACTGAAATGGAACAAAGACACAGCTCTGAAAAGTACCTCTTCTTGTTGGGGAAGAGAGAGAGACACTTTCAGGTGTCGGTATTGAAGTTTCTCTGAAGAACCATGCAGCTGGGGCATAAAATGTGTTGGGAACCATGGCAGAGGGTGGGAAATGCACCCTCTGTGTTAGCAAGGGGGATGCTCGCTGGGTGCACGGGGCAGGACCAGGGTGAAATCCCCCAGAAGATGCATCAGCCTTAGGAAAAGTGTTTGACGGTCGCACTCCGGCAGGAATTAGGGAGATGTCCCTGTGTCGGCTGAGTTGCCTGCGCCTGACAGTCCTGGAGAACAGAGCTGGGGTCCCCTGGGTGCTGCCCACCCGTGCGGAGCATCCCTCGCTGCTGCCCCGGAGCGTGGTTTTCGTTGTGGAGCTGCTTAAAATGTGCTGGGCAGGGGAAAGCTCAGCAGGGCTGGGGCTGTGCCTGGAGACTGAGGCTGGAGAAATGCAATTTGGCACCCTAGCTTCTGATTAAAATGACTTCACGGGGTTGAGAGGGGCATTGGCAGAGCCGGAGCTGGCAGCATGCCGTCCGTGGGGCTGGCTGTGCTGGGGGCAGGCGGGGACGAAGCATGGCCTCAAACTGCGCTGGCCTCCCAGCCTCCTGCTCCTTTCCCATTGCAGTTTTGATTTTCCCGACAAAGCCCTGAGTTTGGGCAGCTCTTAGCTTCTGGAGTCATTGGAGAAGCCGTGGTATTTCTTGTTTTTAAGCTTAAAATAGCCTGGAATCGGCTCTTCGTGTTTCCTGGAGTCTGCTTCGCTTTCCAAACCTAAGCGAGAGTCACCACGATGCAAGCAGGAATTAAAAGCCATTGCAAGCCCTGGATTGAAGTCTGTGTATTTTACGGGCCCGCGACAGCTAATGCAGGAGCTATCCCCCCGATAAGCATTATTTTGGATCACAACAAAAGCCACATTAGATCAAGGCTTTTGGCAAGACTCATTTTATAGTGGTTATTAAAGGCTGAAGTAAACTGCTTGGGGATGGGCCCCAGGGTGCATCAGTAAATAGAGAAAGCAGAGGATCAAATAAAATGAAACATGTTTTGGGTCTCTCAAAACCATCTTTAGAAAGAGCTTGGCATTATTATTATTTTCAGTCTAATGTTGTTTTCTGCCTAAGTAATGTCGGGGAAGTGTCTTGAATAGCTTCCTAATTTGCGAGGGTCCCAATGGCATAACGTTCGGAAGGAATTGGATTAACACATGAAAAATAAATTACAGGCTGAGTGCTCGTTAGATGATTTTGAATTAATTTATTGATCTGAGGCTGGAGCGTTAGAAAATAGAGGGGAAAAATAACTGACGGCACTTCATCCCCAAACACACGCGATTCTTTTACTGAATAAACAAGGGGGTCAGGCAGCGGTTTTCTGGCAACCCCTTTGATTTGAGGAGCTCGTCGAGCTGCGTGGAGGGGCAGAGCCGCCGGGCTCGGGGCTCCCACGGACCCATCGGGGTAGGTGGAAAAGCCTGAGGGACTTCCCTGGCTTTGGCAGCCCGCGATGGCCCAGGGGAAGAGCGGGATGCTGCGGGATGCTGTGCCCTGCTCCGTCACGCACAGTGATAAATCTCCCTCCTGAAGACGCTGTCGTCCCCCGGGAGTCGGGTGGTAGAGAAGATGGAGCCAGGCTTTTCTCGGAGGCGCAGAGTGAAAGGCGAAAGGCAGATGGCAGGAGGGGACGTTCCGCTGGGCATAAGGAAAAAACCCTTTGCGGTGGGGGGGGATCACCCCTGGGACAGGGGCCAGAGCGGTGGTGGGATCTCTGTCCTTCGAGATGCTCGGAGCTCGCCTGGAGAACGTCCTGAGCTGCCTGATGTACTGGGAGGCTGGCTCTGCTTTGATCCGGGGCTCGGGCCAGATGATCTCCAAGGTCCCTTCCAACCTCAGTTAATCTGTGATTAATGAAAATAGCTCGAGATACAAGCGTGCTTTCACCCAGCTTGAGCTCCAGCTTGCCGTCCTTGTTGACCACGGCAGCTAGCCAGCAGGCAGGAGCAAGTGGTGGAGTACCAGTGTGCAAACCATCAGTGCCCTTGTGCAAAAGGCACCCAAACAGGGTTGGCTTGGACAGCAACAGGGGTTTTTTTTGCCAAGTATTTGTGGAAACTGTGACAGGCATTTGCCATTCAGTGTGATTGTCTTTTTTATTGCTGCTTTCTCGGTCTGACTGAGTTGCGCCGTCTCTCGAGGTGCTCTCTGCCTATTGTGGGCCTGCTACAGCGAAATCAGTTTCAGTGAAAGCTGGAAACTTGGCAAACTTCTGCGGTATAAAGTGAAGCTGGTGTTTCTTTTTAAAGGCTGAAAGCAAATACATCCCAAGAACTGGCAGTCCATTAAAAACAAAGATAACAGACTCTCTGGGTGCCTCTCTGCTGGCAGTCGTCTGGCTTCCCATATTTACTTGATAACGTGATGGCTAGCGCAGCAGGCACCGCTATCTAAAAATAAACGAGGGAGCTGTTCCTTCGGGCTCTGGGTTAATCTCGTTTGGGGGAAAATGGGCCGTAGTGCAAGCTCGGGAAATCACACTACTGTTTTTTGAACGTAAAGCAGGACTTGCAGTACCGTGCCGTATAAATGAAGAGCAGCCGTAATGAGATATTTATCACAAGGCACATGGTGTGGTTTTCCACAGGGGTCAGTGCGGGTGTGCATCCCACCACGCTGCTCTTACTGGTGTTACTGGTCCTGCTCTCAGTGAGGTTTTAGTTTCTAACACGCTTATTTGGGGCTCCCTGCCCCGGGTTCGGTGCGATCCCTCTTGCCATGGCATCGCTTGGAGCAGGTCAGCGGTGCCCACCCAGCCTCAGCACCGTCCTACTGGTTTGTACTGGAACCAGTAGGACGGGGTTGCTGGGAGCGCCTGTGCCTATTACCGTCCTGGGTGGGGGAAAGGGCTGACCCGAGGAGCTTGGATATACCTGGAGGATTTATTTGCCCTGAGGCTCCTGTGGCGGCGATCTGGGTGTCGATGGCTGGACTCGGCTCCGAGCTGCCAGCAGTGGGCTTTGGCCATCGGCACGGTGGGCGCTGCTTGGCACGGGCTGGCCCTGCGCTGGCACGAGCCAGTCCCCTGGGGCGCACGGGGACCCTCGGTGGCCGGGTCTGCCGGGATGAGCGGGGGATCCTCCACCCGCCGGCAGCAGCGGTGCTCATTTACACCCCGCCGTCTGCGGCGCAGACCCCCTGGACCATAACCCGCTTATTAAAGTCAATTAACTCATTAACTCTGCGCGCAGGGAGCTTTGGCTTAAAAAAATAAAGTGAAGTTTTCACTCTGAACTGGGTCAGAAGCTTTTCTTTCCTTTTTTTAAATTTTTTTCCCTTTTTCCTTCCTGGAGACAGGTTTGGACTTCGTTCGGCAGCCAGCAGCTCAGCTGCGGGGATCTCACGCTCTTCCTCAACAGCAGCCATAAATCCTCCCGAAGGAAGGGGAAGGAGAAATACGCTGATGCCGAGCCGCTGCCGTAAATCCTGGTGCGGGGAAGCCGAGGCCGTGCCGGGAGCTCTCCCACGGTGAGCGGCGCTGCCGGGGCTGTTTTGGGGTCCGAGCCCGGGTGCGAGGGAGATGGGGGGGCCTGAAGGAGGAGCAACGCTTCAGATCAAAGGATTTGCCAACATCTAATGAAACAAGAGCCTCCAGGCTTCCATTAATTAACAAATTAGCTCATCAAGAGTCTCCCTAATTTGTCGAATATAAAGCTGCCCTATTAATTAAACAAGAGGACAGATTTTAATTTGCCTGGCAAAATCGCACATTTAATTGATAAATGACTCATTTAAACCGCTCTTGGTGAAAGTTTCCAGAAGAAGCGATGGGGGACGAGCAAGGCGTCGGCGCCGGGCTCCTCCGAGCGAGCAGCACCGGCGCCCGGGGCTCGAGCCACCGGCTTTGTGCCTGTGCCGTGCTGTGCTCCCCTGCATCGCCGGGGCTTGGGGACCACCGCCCGTCCCCTGCCGCTGCCGCTGGTCCCATCACTCCTCCTGCCAAGCTGCCCTCCTCTCTAGCGCTGGGCTCTGCCAGTGCTTAATTGACCCATCCGCTAATTGGGTCTGATTACATCCAACCGCTTGTTCTTCTTCCCCGAAATCCCTTTGGCTCGCTGTTTTCCGTGGTGGGCAAATTATTTAGCAGAAGCTCCGCACCGACTGCTCACTGGCGGTCCCAGGGGTTCACCGGGGTTGGGGAGATGCCGGGCTGGGAGCAGCGGATGCCCCGGCACATGGGTAAAGCACTCGAGGATGGGATGCCCAGGGCAATGCTTTACCTCTCCCTCGGGAATTACGGCCCCATTGCTCCTTCCTGAAGGCAGCTTCGAAAGACCCACGCCGGTTCGTGCTCCCTGCTAGCAATAAAAGCAGTTCACCGCGCTCACTCGGCCCTGCTGCTGGAATTTCTTCCTCTGCTTGAAGGATAGGGGAATAAATCGGAGGTCCCCTGACATTCAGATGATCTCCACGTGGGATTAATTGCTCGCAGAGCATCTCCCCGGCCAGATGCGCCAGGGAAGCAGCATCGAGCTGGTGTACCCCAGGTTCCCCTTTACCAACGGGGTTTTTTTCCCCCAAAAGTAAAGAGAAGTCTTAACAGGAGAGCGAGTGAATTATGTGGAGTCCTGCCCGAGTTTTCAATTTAGCTCTATTGATTTATAAGGTCTTTTCAATTACTGACTCCTTCTCGGTGGCAGCGTGCGGAGCAGCTGTACGTGAGCTTCATACCCCATCGGGCCGGGCGCTGTGGTGGGGACCTTCTGCGTCTGCTCCAGGCTGACCGAGGCACAAATAATGAGGATTTCCTCTGCAACATTTAGTAAATAAAAATCAGGAATTCATTAGCACAAGAGCTTGTCTTATATGAAGAAAAGACTGGAGGAAAATGGGAAGTGCGGGAGTTATCATGAACATAATATATGAAGCAATTTGAATTCAGGAGAAAGCAATTTGGAATCTTATTAAATTTTCTTTTTTTTTTTTTTTTTATTGTCTGGGCATGGTTGGGTGATTTCTGAGGGAGCTAGAGATTAAAAAAATACATGGACAAGAAGAAGTGACCTTCCCTTGCTGCTGGGCTCAGGATGTCCCTGCTGCCTCGTGGCTCTCGGACAGGAGCTGCTGGCTGGGAAAGACATGAGGGGTCAGGAGCCCAAAAAGCTCTGAAATCCACCCAAAACCAGAGCAGCCCACGCCTGATCATTTCACTTTCTTTTCCTAGTGAGTGCTGCAGTATTAATAACCTTTTGGTGTAAAATTACTGCATTTTAAAATTTTCATTATATCTCTAAGTCATGGGACATAAAGCAGAGGCAAACCTAATTAAATTACCAAGAATTAAATTGCCGGCCCCTCCAGCAAAGCCTGGGGGGAGGCGACTGATCCCTCCAGCTTTGCAAGGGAGCCAAATTACTCGGCTCAGCTCTTCTCCCACCAAAACTGGAGCCAAGCTGCCCGGAGCCATAGGGAAGGAGCCCGGCTCAGCCCCTGCGCCAGCCGCAGGGAAGCCGGGCAGGGAGGGAAGTGATGCTCATGGCGGATTTATTTATTAAGGTCCATAATTAATAGTGAAGACATCCGCGGGAGAGGGAAACTGTCGCCTCCATGAGGACAGGGGAGGGTGGGATGGTTTTGGTGCTATTTAAAGGAAAATCTAAAAAGGCACCAGGCTGCAAATCCTGAAGTTCCCGCAAGCTCAGCAGAGCTGGTTTCCTCCGTCAGCGTGGATGTGGCCGGGGGGCTCGCGCAGGGGGACGGTCCCCAGCCCGGCTCCCGCTCTGCAGCATCGCTGCTCCTGACTCTGCTTCCCCCATCCTGGGGCTGGGTATTTCAAAATACCTTTTTTGAGGTATGGAAATGGAATGTGGCCTATTCCTAAAAACCCGGCAGCAATTTGCCGAGGATTTCCTGCCATTTTGGGAGAGGCCAGGAGCGGAGGGGGCCCAGCGCGGCCGTGCTGCCCAGCTCTGCCTGCGCCCATCGGCACGCGTACTGGGTCTGGCCGGGGTGATGTAGCCAGCGCCTTTCCAGACCCCTTTGCCGAGCCACCATCGCCCACCAGTGCAGTGCCGGGGCAGCCGCTTCAGCAGCGTTGGGAGCATTGTTGGTCGCAGGAGATGAGCATGGCACCGCGGCCGTGGCACGTCACGCCGTATCCTTTCGGGAGAGCGCCGTATCCGTCCCCATTAGCGATGGCAGGGCTGTCTGGTGAGGCAAGGGGTGATTAAAATAAATCTGTTTATAAATAGAAAGGTGCGCTCCCTGTGACAGGGGATGTTCCCCGTTGCAGGGGGACGCAGGGTCAGACCTTCCTGCCCAGCCTCCTCCTTCCCCATGCATTTGAGAGCCAGAACAGACATCGCCGGGCTGCTGCCCTTCGCTGGCCTCGGGCTCATTGGCACGGCCGGTTGCTTGTCCCCGCGGTCCCAGGGTGATGGGGTGCAGTGGTGACACACGAGTCCCGCAGCCGGGGTCCGGCTGGCTCTGCTGACCCCATCCCACATGCTCTGGGGTGGAGTTTTAACCCCCAAACCCCACTGAGGGTACCAGGAGCACCCGGCACGGACCCTTCGGGCTGCGTGGTTCAGCCTGGAGGAGCCTCGCTGGGGCTGTGTGCTCTCCTGGGGCAGCAGGGAGGGTTGGTTTTCCCTTTCGAAGGTATGTAGCTCTGGTATTGATGCTGCTCCTCGTCTCTGGAGAAGGGCCGGGCCAGCCTCGCTGTTACGGCTGGTAGAAAGCAGCTTTTCAGCCGCCCCGGAGCAGGTCCACGACCTCCACCGGCGGATCCGCAGCAATGTTCAGCACCGGCCCTGCCGCGTGGATGCAATGCCGGTGCTTTCGGCCGCTCCTGAAACTCCCCCTCCTGAAGGCTCCACAGGGGCTGGGTGTGCTGCAGCCCCTCAACAGAAGCGAGAAGCAGGGTCTTTAATCTGCTGATGGGTTGTGCCCTGCGAGATGGAAATTAGGACTGGGCTGCTCTGAGGGACGGTCCCTGGAGGTGCTGCAAGCAGGGCTGTAGAGGTTCAGATAAGATGCGGTCTCATCCCCGCATCCCTTCTTTCTCCATAATTGCTCCCTGCATTTATACCATGGGGCTGGTAGCGATGCTGTGGGGCTGGTACCCTCACCCCTGACCATGGGCCACCCTGCTGCCCCGATGCCGGGAGATGAGGATGGAGCCACCCCAAAGTCACCTGCTCCAGCTGAAATTTCAGGTGCTCCTTCCCTTGGTACTGCAGGGAGGGCACTTTTGGGCTGGGGAATAAGGTTTCTCCCCACCGGGGACTAACAGCCATAGCAAATAAACAGCAGCTCTGCAAGGAAAAGCACTTGGGAGATAATTACAACTTGTGACGAGGGCTCTTGAGTGCAGTATCGCGTGGGGTGAGTGGCTGATAAGCCCCGCGCTCCCCGGGGAGCGGCGTCTCGGCAAGGTGCCCAAGGCCACCGCGTCCACCAGGGCCAGCACCAGTGTGGTGATGCTGCGTGGCCGGAGTCAGTCCCCGAGGGCGCCCGGCACGTCCCCGCTGGATCTCAGGTGGGTGTTTGGTTTATGAAATGCCTTTTCTCTAAGCGACAGTGTCGGAGGGAGCCGTGCTGTCCTCTGCCTTACCTGTAATGACAGTTTCAAACTCAATTTCCAGCCATTTATATATATTTTTTTTATATCAGCTCAATATAGCTGCAGCAGGGTTGCAGGGTCGCCCCGCTCAGCACCCGATGTGCACAGGCTGGAATGATGGGTGCAGGGACACCCCACCACCACCCATCCATCCGGGCTCCGTGTGCTCTTTGGGCACCCCGAGGGGACTGATCCTGCCCGGAGAGGTTCCCCAGCCCCGGGAGGAGCTGTGCCGGTGCCGAGTGTGGCAGGCTGGCAGGAGGTGCCCTTTCTTTGACGATACATCCCCCATAAACCATGTTTTTAGGCAATTGTGAACCTGAGCAATAAAGTTATATACGGGGTTCCCATTTTCTGCCCACGTTGATAATGGAGACAGTAAATGTAGCTCATGTGTTATTCACCGCTGTGGTTTAATACCTATTACTCAGAGGGCTCGGGTCAGAGCCCTTTCTTCCAAGGTAAAAAAAAAAAAAAGCAAAATGGAAGTAATTTAAACAGACAGTTTATGCTGTTGGTGTTCCAGCAGCTATCACCAGCGCCGTTTGGCGCGGTATGTATTATTTATGAGATTTCACTAATATGCAAACCTGCACCACTTGATTGGCTCTCCTGGCGCGCTTCCAAGGCCCTTATAAATTATATAAGTGCCTGGCTGCCTGGCCCCACTGCCACGCTGGGGCTGGAGCGAGCGGGGGGCTCTGGGGGCCCGGCAGCCAGCCGGTGCAGCTGCAGTGGGAGCCCCATGCCGGGCTGGAGCTGCCGCCGATGCCTGCCCAGCCCTGCTCTGCTCCTGCCAGCCCGGCATCTCCCCTGATCCCCTATTTTTCTCTCCTCCTGCTTTTCCCCGCTCCGGTCTCTTTGCAGGCAAACCCAGGAGTTGGCGTTGCATTTTCCAAGCTATGATATTTAGGGGGGCTCAGGCTTGTTGGATCATCTCTGCCTCCGCCGCGGGGTGCAAGCGAGGCGGTGGGAAGCCGGAGGTCCTTCCCTGCAGAGGAGGAGAGGAAAAAGGAGAGGAAAAATCCCATAAAAAGCCAGGGTGGGCAGCGATGCTCGACGATTTCTCTCCCAGTCCCCGACATGGCCAGAGTGGTTTGTTTTACACGGGCTCCTGCCGGCACGCAGCGGGGAATTACACCTCATCCCTCACAGCCTGGATAAAAGACGTGATGCAGATGCATCTGCAGGTTAATTAAGAGCGAGCAGGTTGCGCGGTGCAAACCCCGTGCTTCCAACCCTGCAGCCGTGGGTTGCAGAAACCTCCACCAGCTCTAACGAGGGATGGGGGAAACATCCCAAGAGCCCAGCTCCCAAACATCGTCTCTTTGCTAATTTTCTGCCCAGCTGCGAAGGTGTGAGCAGGACACGGCGAGCGGCCCTTTGCCCAGCGCTGGGCTGCCGGCCGGGAGATTCCCAGGCTCCGGAGGACACGTGGCTGCAGGAAATTAAAGCTGGATAATTGCAGAAGACCTCTGGCAGGGCATGTAATTGAAGTGAGGATTTGACAGCGGGTGGATGAGGGGGGCTCTCCCCGCTGAGCCAGGGGATTGGCAGGATGGGAAATCGCTTCTGCTTGGGAATAAAAAACCAAAGACAGAAAACATCCCTTCTGCAGGGGATAAAACACGAGCAATGATCGTCCTGCTGCTCCCCAGGCAGCTCTGCTTCTTCCCTTGCTCCTCCTTTAATGCACACAGGTTTGAGAGTAAAAGTCCATGGCAGGAGCGGACCCGGAGTGCCGGGAGCCCAGCAGAGCTGCTCTGGATTTACACTGGGGGAGCACGGCAGGATCAGGCAGCCCCGGTGCCAGTGGGATTAGCAGCATCCCGGGGCGGCGGGGGGACCCAGCCTCCCGCCAGCCGTCTGTCTGTTCAGGAAGAATCGCCTGGGAGGAAGGATGGGTTTCTCTTGGCATGGGGAGCCTCGAGCTGTTGGTTTGCCGGCTGGGACCAAGAGGAGCCGCTCCGAACCTCCGAGCCTCTGGCTCCAGCGCCAGGGTCTGGGGGCTTTGGGGGTCTGGGGCTTCGGGGACCAAAGCTGGTGTGCAGGAGCCGGGGACTTCGAAACCTCATCGGGGGCATTTCAGGCCCCAGCTGGGACGTGGGTTTGATCTTAACACCAGCAAAACCAGAGCAGCCAAAACCCAGCCTGCACATCCTCCGGAGGAGCCGCTCTCCGTGCCGCTCGGAGCCAGCCCGGGGACGGGGCTCATCCCCCGCCCGCAGGGCTGCCGCAGTGAGGAAGGCTCCGGTGCCCTTCCTTCGTCCTCCTCGCGGAGCCCGTAGGGGTGGTGGCGAGGGTCCCCGCGGGTCCCCGCGCTGTCCCCGGGATGCGGCTCCGCTTGGCTGAGGGCAGGCAGGAGAGGAGCCGAGATGCTCTTTGCAGTCGGGGGCTGCGGCGTGCGAGCCGGTTGATTCCCTGGCAGGAGATGCTCGTAGCCTGATTAAAACCATGCTTTAACGACGCTGTCCTCTTGCTCCCAATTAACTCTGCGGCACTGTCAACAGCGTTCCCCCCACCGCCCCGGCCTGGCGTCGCAAAAAGAGACGGGGGAGGATGAAGGGAGCCCAAGCCCCCGGCAATTATCCCAGTGGCCGATTTAATTTGCAGGCGACAGCAAGAAGGCAGCAGCTATCCCGACATCGCTCAGCCCATGCCTGCACTTTGGTGCTGCTGCTCAGCTGCTGGGCCCTACGCAGGAAGAAATTGGGGAGAAAAGCCCTGAAAATGTCACTTCCCCATAGGAGGGGCTGCCGGAGCTGCCTGTCCCTGCCTGCAACGCTGCCGGGGGCTCCCGGGCTTGGTCCTCGCCCGTGCCGGGGGGCTTTCCCGCTCTGGCTGGGGATGTGTTTACGATGAATTCATCTCTGTCAAATGAAAATGGTGATTTTCCCACCTGGCAGATGCCACTTTGACTGCAGGTCTCACGGCGGGTAAACATTAATTGCAGCACGCCTTTAAATAGGAACAAAAAGTGACAGGACTGAATTACTTCACTCCGGTACCCCGATGCCAAGCCATAAATCACGCGCTGGAGTTTACAGAGACTTTATGTGTCTTGGGCCGGGCAGGATCAAAATTTTCTGAAGAATAATGACATGTTAATAATAGTCTGCCTCAGAGATAAAATTAGAGAGGGTTTTTTTTGCTTCTATTAAAGTCAAAGCTGGATTCTTTTGCCTTCATATTGGTCTCTTACATGGAGAGAAATCCCTCGTGGGGTTGGATGAAGTGATGCTGAGCTCCTTCCAGCAAGGGACGGCGAGCCCAGAGTGTCACCCTGTGTCACCAGTGCACTTATGAACTGGTACATCCATTAACTCATCGATAAACTCTCCGGTATCTGAGCAAGTCATTCATTTCTGAATGTTTTGTGTGACATCCCTTTGTCATCACGGCACAGGCTTGATGTGTATTTAGCCTGGCTGTTGCTGGCCAGAGCACGCGTTGTCCATGGCAGTGGACGGGCAGGGGTAGGTGTGCCAGCTGCCCGCTTTACACCCTCTTTAGCCCTCGAAAATTCACATTTGCCCACCCCCAGGGCACACAGCCCCGTCATGGCCCGGGGGGGCCAGCACCGGGTAGGCAAACCCGCCTTGAAGGAGCGTCACCGTTGGGATGCGGGGATGTCCCCATCTCGCTGCCACCCGCTGCAAGACCCTTAAGGGTGCAAGACTCGTGGGTCCGAGCTGAGACCTCCTCAACTCATCACATGCGTGCATGCAGAGCCAGCCAGGCCGCGGCCATCACCTCCACGTCCCCCGGGAGCCGCCGCGAGCTGGGTGACCCGTGCCCGTGCCCCAGGAATCGCCGTGCAGCACGTCCTACCTGGCGGCGATTGCCGGCTGGCGGGTGTTAAATTCCTGCCAGCGGCAGAGGTGACTCGCTCCAGTCCCGCTCCCGGGGGGGGGCTGCCAGCCCTGCTCCCCACCCCGCTGCCCCTCCGGCCCCCTGCCCTGCCCCGGGGTCGGTCCTCACCCAGCCTCGGCCAGGAGCTGCATCCCAGGCACCCCCCGGCTCCCGGGGTGATGCCGCGCTCAGGACGAGCTGCGCAGCTGGGAACAAAGCTGAAATTATTATTTTCCAGTAATTAAAAATACATTATTCGTTATTTGCCGCTGCTCTGCGAGCGTGTGCTGTGAGGGCCAGGGTGTCCTGCTGCTTGCGGCCGCCCTGTCCCACTCCCTGGGGTGCCTCATCTGCAGGGATGCTCTTGCCTCTTATTCCTGTGCCAGGTTTACGGGTGCTGCGGGATCAGCCGGCTCCGGGCAATCCTGAAGATGTTTTTTCAGTGCAGGATGCAGCCCTCTGAGATGATAAAAAAGGTTTCAAACCGTCACCCTGAGTCAGAGGGGGGAAGAGCTGTGTTTTCCAGCCGGGCTGTAAATGGGCACGCGAGCCTCCGGGATGCAGGGAAAGGGGCTCCGGTACCGCTTGTGTTGCCCTGTCCTGTCTGCTCCAGACAGACGGATGGATGGGTGGTGTTGGATCAGGCTTGGAGTGGTTGGAACAGATGGACGGATGGACGGATAGATGGATGGATGGATGGACAGATGGACGGACGGACAGGCAGTGTTGGATGCATGGCCAGGAGGGTGAGTCCGAGTGAGTTCAGAGTGGTCCAGAGGGATGGATGATGTTGGAGCGGTCTCAACAGATGGACAGACGGACGGGCGATGCCGGAGTGCTCCAGCCAGAAGAAGACACTGACAGCCAGAGCCAGCAAAGGTGGCAGTGGCCACACGTTTCCTCTTCCTCACCTTAAATCTCCTTAGCAATAGATGCTGGATCTTATTTCTAAGCTGTGGTTTCCACCTGGATGGAGTCGACTCCGCACCTGGCTGGAGCTGCGGCGAACGGCTCCCGGTGCTTTGAAGATCGGAGCCGTAACGAGGCAGGGATTTACGGCAGCCATCGAGAGAGGCGAGGGGCTCCGCTCCCCCCAAAGTCCCCCCCGGGTTAGATTAGGCTGTCTGCAAGGAAACTTAATTGATTCTTTAGGTTAAAGCCTTTTCATCTGCGCAGACAAGCCGAAGCATTAATTCTGTATAATGTGACACGGAACATTTGCGTGCAGCTCTGCGGCATGGCTTTCCCTCCCTGTGCTCCCTTTTGGGCTCTGATTTGTTTTCTTTCCAAGGCAAATTCTGGATCTGGCTTCCATCAACAGCACTAATTAATCCCTTTCGACATATCCCAAAATTTATTTATTTTTTTTAAATAATTCTCAGATAACGGGTGCATTTCGGGAGCAGGCTTCCGTGCATCATGCCAGTCCCAGGAGAGGATTGCATCCAGCGCGGGGCTGAGCTTTGGACATCAGGATGCTCGAGCCACGTCTGGCCGCGGGAAGAAGCTGCAGGGGGGACCCCGGCAAGGGCACAGGTATCACCACGGCTCCCCTGGCACCACCGAGCGACTCTCTCATCGCTCCCAAAATAGTCCCACCGCTGGCACGGGCTCAGGAATAAAACATATTTTGCTGTTATTTTTAACGGTGCGGGGGGAGCGGAGGCCCGGGGACCTGCACCAATGCCACCCCCCGGCCAAAACGGGACCGAAAATGGCATTGCTTGCTCGGAGCCGGCAGCCGGAGCGGCAGGGACCTGGCAGGGATGCCGAGCCTTCCCGCAATGAAGCAGCGGCCGTGCCACTGCCCAGCCCGGTGCCCGGCAGCCCCCGCGCCCGTCCCCACCGGCTGCCGGCGATGGGAAGCGGGATGGGGCCATTGGCAAAGTCGGAGAGCACCAGCCAACCTCCGAAACACTTGTCTCTGCAAAGCCTTGCTCCGGGAAGCAGTGATTGCCTAGAAATTAATTGCAAGGAAAACTGGTTTTATTCATTAAAAAAGAAAATCACGAAGGAGAAAGAAGGTTTTCTTATCGGTGTTTGGGAAGTTGAAGCCCTTTGCTGTTATTAAGACAAATCCAGCTGGTGCCTTAAATAATGGGGTATTTCCCAAGGGGTTTATCGGCCGTGTCACATCGATGGTTCTATTTTTGCCGGGAGATTACAGGAATACTCGCCTCTATCTGTGTTTTGTATCTGGCCGCTGTGGTCCCTGCACACGGGACACTGGCTGCGGGAGAAGCACAACCTGAGGATTTTTAGGGTGATGCTGAAGTGTAGCGTGAAAGACGAGCCCATATTAAGCTTCAGCAGTTTCGTAGCCGACGCAAGCCATTAAAGACCCGTCAGCATCGTCCGTCTCCCCGGCAGGATGATCGGCATCCAAACCTGGAACCCTGGCAGGGCTGCCTTTAACCCCTCTGCATCCGAAATTCCCCCAGGGCCAGGGGTTGGTGGCCACTGTGCCACCAAATGAAGAGAGCGGGGACCTCAGGAGAGGGCAGGGACGCTGACAGCGAGCCGCATCCTCACACCCACCGAAGCCCGGAGGAGGCGGCTGAGCTTTGCACGATCACAAATGCCCGAGCCTTCCCGTTTTCCAAACCCAGAGCTCGTGGTTTTTTTTTTTTTTTTCCTTCTGAGATGCAGAAGCAAGCAGACCCGCTCTGAAGTGGTTGCCCACAAAAGATGTCACGTTAAAAAAAACCACCCTGAGTGGGAGAAAAAGAGACGAATGGCACATTTTCCGCAGGAAAGGGTTTCAGGGTGACGCGGTGCCCGGAGAAAACACTCGCTTCTGGCAAAATTAACTTTCTAGGAGTAAATTGGGGGTGCAGAGCGGGGAAGACCTGTGCTGATATCAGAAGCTGCCTGGCCACGAACCTGTTCGAAGGATAATAAAAGCACACACACACGCACAGCATGCCCCGTGTGCCAGCTTGCTCTGCCCATAGCGAGCCTCGGAGCCGTTCCCTCCCGCCTCTGCCGAACAGCTGGGGGATAAAAATCCTTAAAATTAGATAAAGACCATGAAATGAAGGAGCAGCACTGCACTTGGAAATTCAACTTTCTGGCCCTCATGTTTCCAAACCACCTTCCAGGAGGGGAAGAGGACGGAGGAGTTTGCTGCGCTGCACCGGCATGCAAAGGGCCCCGGGGAAACCTGTTTGAGAGTGTGAATCCCAAAGGATTCGGCCGTATGCTCCGTCTCTGAATATTTATGGGAAAGTGCTCGTTGGGGCTTTTTCCAGATTTATAGCGATGTCCCAAGGTGACAAATGTGATTTTATATTCACCATTAATCTTGTACAACAAAACACATGGAGGGGATCCTGCGGGGAATTCAAATTAATTGATGGAGGTGGTAGGAACTGGTACGTAACTCGCAGAAAGAAGCTGAAATCGTTGTCGTTTTAATCCCTTACTTGGTGGCCTCGTTTCGTGGTCCGCGCCGCATCCGTACAGCCGGCGGATGGGATGAAGGGCTCACAGGACCCGCCGGCGCCTGCCGCCTCTCTTTCCTTGGTGGGAAAGAAAATAACCTCATTTTCCCCTTTATTAATGAAATCCAGCCAGAACCGGGCCCGTTCCCTGGCACAGGGATTTTCTTTCTGCTGCGATGGGTTTTAATCGCGGAGTTTCTTAATTCCGCTCGTGCTGTAAAAAAAAATGGGAACCTGGAGAGGGAATTAGAGGAACCTCTTTAAAAAAAAAAGTGTCACATGAAGATGTTTGTGTTTTTAACCTAAAACCTCATCATGCGGATGGGCACGATGGAGATCTCCTGTCCTGACGCCCGTCCGCACGCCCGCCCGGGAGCTCACGAGTCTCCTCGGCTGAAGGTTTATCCTGAAGCATCTCCTGCAGCTCGGGATTTATTAAGGGTGGATCAGCTGTGTCCTTACTACAGCTTGTGGCCGTGCCATTAAATTTCCAGAGATTAGAAGCAGGAGGAAGAATTTAAATGACAAACTGGCCCCAATGAGCCGTCCGGCAGTGGGACCGTCTCCTTGGGGGGGAGCAGAGTATTTCAGAGCTCAGAGGGGTCTCAGCATTGCTGAGACACGCCGGGTTTACAGCAAGTGAACTAGAGAGCCTCTGGGAAAATGCCGTCCAGAGACAAGAAATAAAAATAATTCTGAGAAGGCAAATAAAAGGAATTTTATTTCTCCAGCCGCTCTGAGCAAACAAAAATGCCCCGCTCTCGCGGCACAGTTTTGGGCTGCGAGCCGGCTCCAGGACCCTGGGGTGGATGAAAATGCTGTGCCGTGATGATGTAGCTGCCGTGCCGCGATGATGTAGCTGCCGTGCCGGGATGATGTAACTGCCGTGCCGGGATGATGCTGACGCGGAGGCACCTCCCTGGGAGCAGATTGTGGGTCCACCCGGCCTTGCTGCCTAGTCCCTGAGGTTGCCTCTGCTCAGCAATAACGTGTAACAGCTACGTGTGTAACCCAAATTCTCCCTGTGCTGCTCCATCCTCAGGCGTGGCCGTATCCAGCGTACCCCCACCACAGGGATAAAATGCGTCTCTCCAGACTCCTCCTCAGCATCCTCCCGTGGGAACCAGCCCCGCTCAGTGCTCAGGTGCTTTTTAGCCAGATATCCTAAAGAGATGAGCCCTGTGCCTGTGTGCCTGTCCATCTTGCTGTCCTCCTCCACCAACTCATCAGTCTTTTTTCAGTTTAATTTCTTCCATATTGACCAAGAGAGGTCTGAGAGGCAGCGCCGGCGAGGGGGAGGAAGGCTCTCGCTCATCCCACCCCATGCAACGCAGGCTCAACCCCGGTACGAGATATCAGAGCCGCCCTGGTACGAGATATCAGAGCAGCCCCCAGAGAAAGGCAGAGAAACCCGCAGCTGGGGCGATGGTTTTTGGATACACCCCAGGGCCTGTGTCTTTTCAGTGCCATCAGCCTTAAAAATCCAGAGGTCGAGGTGTGACATTTAAAATGCTCTAAACGGGTTTATTCTCCCCAGGCTGGGCTGGTTGAAGGCAAATCCCCCAGCAGCTCAGCTGCAGCCTGGGGAATAATTCACCCTCTCGCACCCTCGGGAACTGATCTCCCTGGAAAGCCCCAGCATGTGCTAATTAACCCTGCAGCCTCAATAAAAAGGGGGCAAGCTCTCTCCAGCACTGGTTGTGCCCTGTGATGAAGTTAGTCTGAAGGTCTGTGCTCAGCTGGGGTGTGGGGGGGGAGCTGCTGCCCTTCTGCGACAACCCCCTGCGGGGATGCCATGGTGGGGGCTCGCACTGGCTTTGCTGGGGACAGGGGCTGTGACCACCGTGGTTCCCCCCCCAGTTTGGGAGCTTGGAGGTGCTGGATTAGAAACCAGGTAGGAGAGACCCTCCCTGAACGTCCCCCGTGAAGCAAAGGTGAAATGGAGCTGGGTCGAAGTTTTTGGCTCTACATGAAGCCCCTGAGCTAATGGCTGGAGCTGGGCTGTGAGCCTGGGGGCTGCAGCGGGGACCCTGAGCATCCTGGAGGCTGTGACCCAAGGAGCTTTGCTGGGGCAGATGCTGCTGGTGATTCCTCATCCTGGACCATGAGCTCCTAGGTATGAACCTCTGTGGGATCCCTGTACTGGGAGGGGACTGGGAGGCTCCCAGGGAAAACTGTTGCATGTTTGAGCCTGGGAATAGTGGGACGGTCCCCAAATATCAGCCCCAGGATCTCGGTTTGTTTTTCCAGCTCCTCACCAAAGGGCTGTTGGACATGTCACTGTTTGTGGTGGGGGCTGATTTCTGAGTGCCGGAAGAGCAGTGCCCGCAGAGACTGGGCAAAAGCAGGTCGGGGTGGATGCCGAAGGAAGATTTCACTATGATGAAGCGCATCTCTGGCGCATGGGAGATGTGCCCCGGAGCAGGGCTCTGCAGGAGGCGATGGGGCAAGAGCCTGCGCTGCCTCCGGGGACGTGCCAGCCGGGGCCACCACCGCGTGCCCCTGTCATCGCTTGCCTGCCGGGCAGCCACGGTATGTACGGGGGGAAAAAAGCAAAACCCAAACCGGTCCCATAGGTTTTGTAACGAATCAAGCTGCAGGCGAGAGAAATGCAGACTGAAGCTGTGCAGGTGCCCAGTGGGGACACACCAGAGCCTTTAGCTCTGCCCCGGGGGGACAGATGAGGTGAGCCTGGCTTCTGTTTTGATGACTTGCTCGTTACCAGACTAATTGCTTCCTTGGCAGATGTGGGAGGCCGGAGGGTGTGAGCGGGGCTGGGTCACCCGCACCCCTGGGTGGGGGAAGCGCTGCCTGTGGCTGCAGGCAGGGAGCCCAGAGCAGGGTGCCCTGCGATGCTCGGGACGTTTCATCTCCCGCTTTTCATCTCGGCTGCAATGTCCCTTAATTCCCACTGAAGCTTATTGAGTGCCCTGAGCCCCTAACGAGCCCCAGGTCATGAAGCACTGTGTGCAGGAGCCTGGTGCTGCTCCTTGTCTCTCCCTTTGGGAGTTGTTATTCCCCCTCAGGTTTTATTGCTCCGAATAATTTTTTTTTTTTTGGTGGAAAGACATAGGAAACTCTTGCTCTCACCCCCTCCCACGTGGCTCTGGGCAGAGGCAGGGCCTCCCGTGGGAAAGGGGTGAGGCTGGTTGATGGTTCCTGCTGAGCAACCAGCATCCGCTCATCCCAAACTTTCCTTGTTGCCTTGGGGACCGAAAGTGGTTCCTGGTGAGGGGAGACAGACCCCGGAGTGCTGCTGGATCCGGCCATCCCAAGCACCGGTGCTCCCCGTGCCTCAAAGGGAACCCTCCGAGACCTCAGCCGGGATTTGATGCCAAGAGCCACCTCTGCTCATAAATCCCCGGCCAGGTGACGTCCTGTCTGTCACCTACCGGGGGGCTCGAAGGCAAGAAACAAGTGACTTGATAATGCCGGAAAGGATGTCCTGGGCTGGCGTTTAAAAGTAAAACAAAGTGCTGGTGCCCAGCAATCCCTCATCCCTGCCTGTCTGTGGCCCTTAACAGCTCCTGCACAAATCAGAAACCACCCGTAAATCGCCCAGCGTGGGCACATCCATCACTCCCCCGGCTCAGCCGCTCTCCCCAGGGCTGAGCTGTCATCCTGCCCCCGCGGCAGCTTCTCAGCCCCCTTTGGGATGGCAGCGGGTGGGTGGCAGCCGATGCGTGGGGCTGTCGATGGGGCAGGGTCCTGCTGGCAGCGGAGCTGTGCACCGGGAGCATTTGCAACCTGTTGCATCAGCCCTGCTTTGCAAAGGGTGTTTTTTCAGGTGCCGGGGGATGAGAAGGGGCAACGCTGGAGCTGTACCCCAGCCCGTGGGTGCGCATTGCTCTCCTGCGTGTGCCACTCGTGGTTCTGAGCATGGCTCGAGTACCTGACAGCCCTCTGCAGAGGGAGGCACAGCCTGGGGAAAAAATGCTGCAAAATTGGAGTCAAATGGGAGGTGGGGAAGGTGCCAGGAGTGCTGCGGGCAGTGGTACCGGGAGGGCGGTTTGGGGCTGAAACAGCAGCTTGGTGTACAAGCCTTGCAGGCTACCACTGGCGCAGGGATGCCCTGGCCGGGCTGGCCCCGTCCTGCCCATCCTGGCGGTGGGATGCGGTGCTTCCCGCAACCAGCAGCACCATTTACAGCCTTGGGACTGCAGCGGGTTTCGGCAGCGTCGTCCCAGCGCAGACGTGGCTGCACAGAGCCCTGCTGGGTTCCCGTGCCGCGTTGCTATTTATAAGCCCCCAGTTGCACAAGGTTGGGACTGGTTTTTTTTCCGTGATTGTATCAAATCAGCGAAACAGGGAAAGCGAGCAGTCTATTTGACATCCTGTATGTGGGCTTTTTATTTGTGCAATGAATTTTCATTTCCACTTGGATCGCGAGGCAGTAACGGGATACATAGCTCGTTACCGCAAGTGGGTCGTGAAGCCAAGAGCAGGAGGGATGAGTTCCCCACAGCCTGCCCATGGGAAAGGCAGGGCAACGGTTATCCGTGGGGATAAACCCAGCCCTGAAACAGGGCAGGGTTTGGGGCTGGGAAATGCGGTAGGAGTCCTGTGTCGTGTCCTCGCAGCTGAACGCAGCTCCCTTTCCAGCCATTTCGTGTGGGTTTTTTCCCCGCGGCTCTGCCCAGGGCGAGGGAAAGTGCTGCTGAATGACGGAGAAAGCTCCCCCGGAGAGGGAAAAGCTTCATGCAATTTCTTCCACATTAAGTGTGACATCTGCTTTGGGATGACTCAGGCGGGTTCCCACCGCCTGCACAGGAGAGGAGAGGCGGGCGAGCACCCGTGCTGGCTGGGTCAGACCTGCTGGGCTCAGTCTTTTCACCCTGGCTCAGCAGGGAGGTGTTCAGGGGCTTATAATAAGCCTAAATCAACCAGTTCCCTATACCACTGAATTTAGAGCTGTAATTGCTTTGCTTGGTGTGCGTGGCACTTGGTGTGCTTGCCAGGGACGTGATGGATGCCAAAGACTCCGCTGGCTTTGGTGCCCGGCATTGCCGCGGGAGCTGCCAGCCCCGTGCCCGTGCACCGAGCTGTTCCCCACGGCTGCTCCTGCAAAGCCGCGGCGTTTCTGCACGGTGGCCGTCCCTGGGAAGGGGGTGTTTGTCCTTCCGTAGCCCACTGCTGTTTGCAGTGGTTTGCTGAGCAGGCGATGCTGAGCGCCTTGGAGGGAAACCCCAAACCGCAGCGCAGGGCGAACACTTGGAATATGACATTTTATCCCAAGTCAGCGTGTTTTTAATCTCACCATCTTGCTAAGCACAGGAATAAGAGTGTGTGAGCGGGCTCCTGCATCCTGCCTTGCCCAGTGGACGTGGCAGGTGGCTGGGAAAGGACCCGGGGTAAGGGGAAGGACTGATCCTGCCCAGGCACATCGCTCAGCTCCTGCCCCAGTGCTGCGGGGTCTGCAAAGCTCAGCCTTGCCGGGGGAACCTCAGCTCTGAGGCTGTACCGGCTCCCGGCTCAGGACCCCTCAGTGTCCGTCATCACAGCACGGCATCCCTGCGGCGCTGTGCCCTGAGGTCAGCCCTTGGCAAGGCCACGTGCAGGAGCATCCGTGGCCGAGCATCCCCAGCCCCACCATGCCCTGCAGTGGTTTTGGGGAGCCCCCGGCTCTCACCACGCTGCCTGTCCCATGCACAGGCTGCTTGCCACCCGGCGCTGCCTGGGCTGTGCATCTTTACGGGCCTCATCCAGGAGCTGGTCTGCAGTCGCACTGTTTGACTCCAAGCACGCTGAAGGAGATAACATTAGTTTGCAGTTATTTTTTCTCCCCTTGCTGGCTTGGTCTGCAGGATGCTTTGCGGGCTGTCTTTACAACCAAGGATAATTAATTAATCTTAATTAATTACCCTTCATGTATGAACATCCTTTCTGCCAGGGAGATGGGTGAACTGGCTGGTGGCAAACCCAGGGCAGCGCCGGTGCCACTTGAGCTGGCGTTGGTGTGTTCCGACGGGGCAAATCCTGCTCCTTACCCCGGCTGCGTCCTGCTGGCAGGACGAGGGGAAAATGGGGGCATCGGCCCCGAACCTCCTTGTGCTTCCGAGGCGATGCCTTCGCACCCAAACCCTGCGCTGGCTCTTATCCCGGCTTGGGTGGCCGGGGCTGAGGAGCAAGGGGGCTGCGCGGGGAGGGAAGGGATTTTCTTGGTGCCACATCAAGCGCGAGGTTATCCAAACCTTCTGCTCCGTGTGGGTGGGGGCTGCGCTGCTCAGCACTCCCAAACCGGGGGCTGCCCTGGAAAACCTCCCGATCTCCTCCCCATTTGGAGCTGGGGGCCAGGGTCCCCCTGAACCCCATCCCTGCCTCCAGCCTTGCCCATCCCTCCTGCCTGGGGGAACCCGGTGCCCCCCAAAAGGCTTTCTTTGCATGTGTTAATGGGGTTGAGGGGATGATGGAGCTGCTACTGCAGAGCTCCGCCGTGGGCTGGTGGGCTGGGGATGCTGCCTGGAAGCAGCTGCTGCATCCTGGTGGTAATGAAAGCCATCGGGGAAAGCAGCCCCCGAGCAGCAGCAGCAGCAGCGGCGGCATTTGGGAGCCAGATTTGATGAAGGGAAGTGACTCAACGTCTTGGAAGGAGTTGGGGGCGGTGGAGGGGGGGGTGGCGTAGGACAGCGGGTGACCCAGGGTGGGGACAGCGTGGCAGGGTGGCTGGCAGCCACCTGCCTCCCCTTGGGCTCCTCGGCCGGGGCCGGCATCACTCCGGAGCCCTCTGGGCTTCGTTAGCCCTCGCTAGGGCGGTGTGCTCGCGGCCGGGGGGGGGGGGACGGGACAGGAAAGGAGGTCCCTTGGGAAGCAGCTTGTTGCTTCCTTGTGCTGGGTCGCAGCAGGATCCGGGCCAGCGTTCCCAGCTCCCGGCGTCACACCCTCTCCCAGCTGTTGCTCGCGGAGCATCGTGCTGCCAAGAAAACCCTGGTGATGGACGCTGCGGTGACTCCTTCCCCCTCCCCTCGCCCTTAAAACCGGCGAGGAGCGGCGCTGTGCCTGCGCCTGGCCCCGCTGCACCGGGGTCCGTGCGGGGATGAGAGCGCGCTTGCTCCCGGTGAGCCTTCGGTGCTGGGGCTGGGCTGAGCGACTCCTCTTCCTCGCCGGGTACGGGGTGGCCCTGGCACCCTGACCTCATCATCCCCGGCACAGAGCATCGGGAGAGTGTGGCACCGCATGAGGTATTTGGAAAGGTCACTGGAAGGCTCGAGAGGGGGATACTGGGGGGACTGGGGTGTGTTACTGCGGGAGAGGACAGGACGGGTCCTGCTGGCAGAGCGATGGGGCAGAGCCAGCCCATGCAACCCGCCCCAGCCAGGACCATGTTTCTTATGTTTTTTATTCCTTTGGGGAGTGAACTGCATTTACCGTTGCTGTGGGGGGACTGCTTCATCGGGGTGCAAAGGGTTTGCATCCCGCTGGGGACCTGCCGCGTGCCACAAATGCCACAAGCATGGCATACTCTGCATGGCTGCTAGCACCCAGCACTCCGTAGAGCAAGGGGTCCTGCAAGCCCCTGGGAATGGGATGTCAGCGTGCCGGTCACGAGCTGCTCGGGTTGGCACATCCTCGCCTGGTGCAGACGCCTGGGCTTTTTGCGTCTCTTCTCCTTTCTCCGGGCTGGACCCGCAGATCTGAGCGCATCAGCAAGTTTCCTCCTGATTCAGCTGCGGGGGGATGTTGCAACACGGCTTTGTGCAAATGCGGGCATCGGCCCGGGCTCCAATTCCTCTTTTTTTAGCTCCTGCGTGAGCTCAGCCCCATGCGACAGGGGTTAATGTCCCCACCTGCAAGGGGCATGGCGGCGGCCGCAAGCTCCCCGGAGGCATCGCTCCTCGCTGGGCATCGCCTGCTCTCCCCTGGGTCACAGTCGGGTGGCATTTTTCCAGTTGCGATGCCGCCGGCTCCGAGGAAATCGGGATTTTTCCCTTGTGCACGGCTGAAGCCGACAGCCAGAAAACACGCTGATATTGGTGATGGCGAGCGGGTGGGGGCTCTGCCCCAGGCTCGCTGCTGGCTCCGATTGAACGTGATGCTCCCAGTGCAGGTGCACAGTACCGGATTTTGGTCCAGCCACTGCATGTGCCTGTATTTTTAGTGTGTATCTCCCTCTGGACGGGCTTCCCTGGCTCGAGGTGGAGGTTTGTGGCCCGTACCGGATTGCCGGATGCACCGTGCACGCCGCAGGCAATTGCCACCTACTCGCAGGCACGGGGCGGAGGCCAGGCTGGGCGCTTGGCTGCTGCCCCTCTGCTTGGGGTCTCGGTGCAAACCGGGACGGGCTGATTCATCGCTGGGAACTCGCTGCCGGATCCAGACCCACCTCGGTGCGTGGGGCCCAGCTGGACAAACAGCTGGGAACAGGCAGGATCTGGCGAGCGTGCTGGAGGGGGCAGCATGGAGGGGGGGACGACACGCTCCGCTTCTGCCATGCACCCCAGCGATGGCTTTCGGTTACCCCTGTTCTGCGTGTGTGAGGCAAGGAGCAGCCCAGGCGGTGGGGCAGGGACATGGGGGTGCTGGGGAGCAGGGATGTGGGGCAACCTGGGGTGGAGATGCCCCATCCCGGATTGCGGGGGCTCTTCGGCTGCGCTCACCCCTCGCCAAGAGCAACAGGACCCCGGCTTTTTTACACCGGCGAGGGATGCCCGAACCCTACCCGAAGGATCCCGTGGGAGTCCTGAGCCGGCTGCGGGCAGCGCAGGGGCCGTGGTGAATGGGGCACAGCACCGAAGGCAGCCGGCTGCCCCATCCCCTCTCCGTGTCCAGCCGAACCGTGCGAGAAAGTGCCTTTACCCAAGGTCCCGAGTCCCCACGTCCTGCCGCCGAGCGTCGCTTCCCCCTTCCGAGGCGCTGCCCATCTCCGTGCCGAGCCCGGCAGCTGGTTTATGCCACCGGCTGCAGTTTTGTGGGTTTTTTTTTTTTTCTCGTCCTCCCATCCGCAATACGTGTGCGTCCTTCTTGGCATGAGAAATCTCAGCGATACCCACGGCACCTTCCGCTCGGATGCTGAAGCGACGTAACCCCGGGGTCGTTTGCATGCCAGCCCTAAGGAGGTTGTAGAAGAAGCAGAGATGTGTAATCCAGCCTCTGTGTGCTCAAAAACCCTGGGGATTTATCAAGCTCAGGTAAATACCTCTGGGTTTATATACATATATATGAATTTATATATTTGGGAGGGAGGGTTTTGCTGCAGCCGGCTGGAAATCGTTGCTTTGCTCAAGGGATTTGCAACCAGTTGAGGTTTTTTGCTCCCCTGTTATTATAAAGTGGGTTTGGGGTTTGGCACGGTGGAGGACGGCGGGCGGCGATGACCTCCGGGTCCCAACGCGCGTTGCGCGTTGGGACCCCGGAGGTCATCGCCGCCCGCCGTCCTCCACCCAAAACCCCTATTTTTTTTCCTAATTTTCCCTAAAATCCCCAGCTCTTTCGGAGATGGGGTTTGCAGCCTGCGATATGGGGAGCCCCCCGCGGTGGCATTGCACGTGGGAAAGCTGCACGGAGGGGAGAGGAACTGGGTGATGAATTTTGGGGGGGGGGGGAAATGTCCTTACAGTGCGATAGTGTCACCTCGGTGGGGACAGGGAGAACAGGGGGCTTTTCTTTGCCGTGCTGATCAGCATGCAGCTGGGAGCGCGGCATGCAGCTGCGAGCTGGGAGCTGGAAGATGCTCCTGCAGATCTGGGGTGACTTTCTCACTCGAGGGGGGGGGGGGGGGGTGAGCTCTGCTGGCCTCAACCGTCCACCCGTCCCTGGCACGGTCACGTCTGTCCCTCCGGCAGCAGGAGGAACAAATCTATTTCCTTTTTCTTGGTTTCCTTCCTCTTTGTACCCTTAAAATCCCGAGCAGTTGAGAGCAGCCGGAGCAGCCCCGCAGGTGGCACACGAGCTGCTGCCTTTCGCCTTTACACGGTGTCCTCAAGGCGTGTGCTGGCTTTGTCCCCAAGCAGCCGTGATAAAGCCCAGGCCATGGTTAGGGACACTTTCGCTGGGCTGAGGCAGGTCCTGGAGCCCTAAAGGAGATGTAAATCCCATGGGATCGCAGCGTTTCATGCCCTATCCCACCCGCCTGGGCTGGTGCGATGCAGTGGGGAGGATGCTCAGAAAAAGGGAGTTTTATTGGCCTTTTTATTGCCTGCGAAGTGCCAGGAGAGCCTAGGATTAATAGCAACCTATATATTAAAAAAAAAAAAAAAAGGAGAGAGAAGAGGAGATGAAAGAACTTTTATTATCTCGGAAGCAGCTTGAGTCATTTTAAGCAGCACAGAAACACAAACTGCCCTTTTTAAAGAAAATCTTTGCCTGTGTAGGTACAAACGCCCAAGATTTTCCCCTTTAATACTCAACCCTTCACAAGAACAGAAAGGATGGAGAGCAAAGGGCCGGGCTCTTACTAACGGGGCGGCTCTTAATAACCTGGGCACTTTGTGCCAGGGAAGGACAGGTTCCTTTGCCCGGCTCCTGCAGGAGTTTCACCCTGGGAAGAGCCTGGCATGACCTGTGTTTTGAGGTTAAACACCAGTTTCTGGCTGGATTGGGGAGCGCACTCCATCGAGGTGACCCCACATCGTGGCCGGGGGCGGCTCGTGGAGACCCATCCCATCCCGACCCGTCCTGTCCTGCACAGCCCAGCCGGCTCTGCCCAGATAAACACTGACTCATGCTGTTATTCTGTCCCACCCTGGGCACAGCCAACTTTTTTAAGGCTGCCTTTTCCAGCTATTCCTTTTTTTTCCTGTTCACACGGGCAGGGGACGAAGCCTTAGGGGATGGCAGCCGGGGGTGCCGAAGGCTGCCAGGCATGGGGGTCCCGGCAGAGTGAGGAGGCGAGGGCTGCTCCGCAACGGTGAAGCAGGGATGCGTCCGAGTGCCATGGATGCAGGTAGGGCTCAGGCTTCTCCGCCGTCCTGCAGCCAGCCTTGGGGCAGAGCTCAGTGCCTCAGTTTCCCCTGTGGGGACTGGCTTTGCCCCTTCCCTTTGCCTTGGTGGTCCCCTGCTGCCGGTGACTTGGAGGAGTGTCGGAGGAGCTGCCAGCCTGAATCCTCGCTGGCAGGAGCCCACGGGCTCGGCGTCAGGCTGTTGTGGATGCTCAGCATGCTGCTGCCTCTCCCGTGGCATCCTGCATCCCTGTCCCCTTCCCTGTCCCCTGCTCAGCTGGCTGGAGCTGGACAGAGGGTTCAGGGATGGGTGGCAGGGCTGGGACCGCGGCCGGGGAGCAGCTTTTGGGCAAGCCAGGGCTCAGGGTTTTGCAGTGGTGTGGTCTAAGCTCCCTTTTGTCGGGCATGTGGCTGGTGGGGGAGTTACACCGAGAGCTGGGGCTCCATCCCCAGGCATCCTTGTGGGGACCGGGATGCTGCACAGCATCTCTCCCTGCGGTAGCTGTTGCCATGGCAATTGCTGGCTAAAATAAGGGTGAATTGGAGCTGGGTACCTAGAGCTGCTTTCCCATGCCTTTTGTTTTCTTGCTCCTGGCAAGCACTGGCAATCCCCCCTGTGGGACTGGGCACTGGATCCTGGTGGGGACGTTCCTCCCCTGTAACCCTGGGCTGGAAAAATGTGGGTGCCAGAGGGATGGATGGGGTGGCCTCAGGTGCCAGCGTGGGATGGGGCATGTATCTGTCTTCCCTGGGGCAGGCATCTGTCTTCCCTAGGGCATGCTCCCGCTGACAGCAACGGGAGCTCGGTGTGCTCAGGATCCAGCCCACAGGGTGGGACTCGAGCTTGACCAGAGCAATAAGCCCCCACGGGACTGGGACCAGTGTCTGCCATGGGGGAAATCCAGGCTTGCAGCAGGGCTCAGAGGGGACCGGTGCTGGCAGGTCCAGGGGGACATCGAGGTGCTGCTTTGCCCCGTGCCCTTCCCAAAGCTCCTCAGATGAGCAGCCATGTGTTTCCCCCAAACATCTGCCTGCAATTCCCATCTCCCAGGGAGCAGGGCTCTGCCGGGGCTGCCGGCACTGCGTGGGCAGCCTGGCTGCACTCCTCCCACGCGTGCCGGAGGAAGCGGGTTTGGGTTTGGGGTGCGCTGGGACCTCGGAAACTGCTGCTGGGAAGGAGGGGAGGGGAAATGCTCAAATGAGAAAAAGGCAGAGCAGCTGCCTGGGGGCGGCGGCAGCTGTGCAGGCAGGGGTGCAGGCAGGGGCACAGCGCACAGGGGCTGGCAGTGGCGAGCAGAGCCCACCCTGGTCATCCGCCTGCTTCCCAGGGGGGGTTTGTCTGTCCTGTCCCTGGGTGTCCCTTGCACCCTTAGCACCCTGTGGGTGCTGGGGAGGGACAAGCGCTAACCCAAGGGCACCCCAGTTTCCCCAGTGCTGGGGGAGTGCTTGTGGGGACCCCCGCACAGGCACACGCTGGTCCCAGCCCAGTTTCACAGCATCGCGCGGGTAAAAGCGCAATGCGCTTTCACAGCTCAGGCAGGATCTTGTGTGCTCAAAAGCTGGTCTGCTTATTTTATTTGATTTTGAATTTTTCCCCTAACCTGTATCAGTATGTCCAGTAAAAGCATTGCCCGCAGGCATCAGGGGAGGCAGAAGGCAGTGCTGGCAGCCTGCCTGTCTCTATAAACGCCCGGTGCAGGCAGCTGAGAGCTCGGGCAGCACCCGTGCCTGGGCAGTACCCGCTGCCGGGGAGGCTGAGCAGCCCCTGCCCTCCTTGAGCATGGCCATGTCCCTGGCATGCAGATCCAGCCGAGCTCCCCCCCGTTTCCCTGTAGCCCCGGTCACATCCGTCCCCGGCCTGTCTGGGCTGACCACGGAAGAGCTTTTGCCCAGAAAAGCTGGATTTGAACATTTTCTGCTGTTCTCTCTGTTTCCTGTTGCCTTCCCAAGAACAACATCCCTGACCTCATCCTCCCCCGGTGTGCACCGGGATGCTGCCGATGTGCGAGCTGCCCGTCGGGAATCCCACCCTGGCGCCCGCGGGCCGGACTCAGCCTTCCCCGGGTACCAAGACAAATACAGCTGTGGGAATGACAGGGCTGTCGGCGGCTGGCTGGACTAAAAGGCTATTTTGGGTAGATCCTGTGCTCTTTTTTGTTGAGGTAGGAGGGCAGAGATGAGTAGACTGAATGGAGAGCAAAGTGGTTTTGGCTTGAGCTGGCTATTTTCAACCCAGAGAGGAGCATTGAAACACACTTATGATTATGTGGCTTTTTTTTTTTTTCCCCAAACTTCGGGGTTTTTTTGCAGTGAGAAACGGGGAGGTTTCACGCAGCCACCCTTCAGGCCTTCCGTTTTTTGGGAGGGTTTTGGGGAGGCAGGTGGGAATTTGCTGGACGATTTTCCAGTGGGTCTGGGCTCCAGCTCCCAGTGCCCATCTCATCCCCGGTGCCCAGAGCTGTCCCAGGAGGTTCACGGCGGGTTTGGCACCTGCCTGTCCGCTGCATTGGGGTTTGCGGTAGCTCCGCACGAGCCCTGGAAACAAACCCATCATCTGCCAAACCCCGTGGGGAAACAGAGCCCTGCTGCTCCTGTTGCTCTCCGGCCATCTTCATCCCAAGTGGGGACCGGGGCCACCCCGCTGCCCAACCTGGCAGAGGTCTGGGGGGGTTTCTTTTACATCTCCTGCCTCGTCTGTCTGCCATGAGAAGGGCAAATGTTAAAACCAGAAAAAAAAAAAGACGGCGGAGGTGTGGGGGAAGAGCAAAATAAACAGACAATTCAACTAAATAATCCATTAAATACAGCTTTGAAATGTCAAGCTGAATGTCATTGTGCTCGCTGGGCTCAGCGATTAAAAAATAATAATAAAGAGGAGATTTTACATTAAAAATATATGTGGGTGCAGTTGGAAGAGGAGCCTGTAAAGCTGCAGGAATCCCTCCTGCCCACCCCGGGCAGGGGACTGATGGGTGCTGTGGTGAACCCGGGGTCTGGTTGACCTCGTGGTGGTGAGGGGCCGTGGTCCGTCCCCGGGGATCCCTCGCTCACCCCACGGGTGACACCATGGTGGAAAGGGCAGGCGGGTGGCATTTCTTGGGGTTTTCTCCCCGGTGACAGAGCGAGTCCCAGGAGCTTTGGGGCTCTGTGGCCGAGGGTGACGGGGTGGAGTGGGATGGACGTGGGGCTCTGGGCTCCCCCGCCTTTCTGCGGCTTTGCCTTTGGAAAGGTGATGACATGAAAAGCGCTGGTCCGTAAAGGCAGCGGTCGGGACGGCTCATTACCCAGGAACATTAGCCGTCAGCGCTGTAAGAGCCGGTTCTGCTGATACTGTTACTGCCACCGGATCATCAACTTTAATTCATCCTTTCGGCCATCAAGGTTTTGCCGGGGCAAGGCCTCCTTCCAGCTCAAACTAATTCACAGGCTTTGCGCTCAAACCTTATTTATTCTGGCTGCTTATCGTCTCCTGGATCTTGGCAAGAGGGGAGGCGGTGGGGCTGTGATTTAAGC
This sequence comes from Gymnogyps californianus, assembly GCF_018139145.2. Taxonomy (NCBI): domain Eukaryota; kingdom Metazoa; phylum Chordata; class Aves; order Accipitriformes; family Cathartidae; genus Gymnogyps; species Gymnogyps californianus. Next base: position 14,919,969 of record NC_059486.1, on the reverse strand, counting down.
CCCCGGCCGGGGACTTTGCAGCGATGGGAGCAGCAGCAATTGGAGGAAGGAACAGGAGGAAAAGCCCAGGGAGAAACAATAGGTTACAACACAAACACCACGGGGATTTCAAAGCAGGGCTGGAGGAGAGGGTGATGCTCAGGGGGACCTTTGAGCTGAAAATCCCTGAGAACAGGAGGGTCCAGCCTGGATGGGCAGAGCCACGTCCTTCCTGCAAAGACAAGGTCGGGTGTGATGTCCCGTGCCGGGGTTCGCACAGATCTCGCCCCTCTTGCCATGGCTCGCTCCGGCGTGCTGGGGCTTTGCTAGTTGGCTTTGGTGGCTCTTGGCTCTAACCCACCGTGACTGCTCACAGGGGAGTGGTTGAACCCATTTAACACAAGGCTCTAAGTGGCTGGTGGAGACCAGCTTCCGATTATGGCAAACGACGCTGTTAGTTATTGCAATTAACATTTTAAAACACGCAGGGCACTGATTTAATCAGAGAAATAACCATATGAGAGTCCAGGCACCTCACGCATATTTATGGCTTTAATAATTGTTTATAATAACGTTACCGTGGGCTTGATTGTAGGGTTCTTTCTGTGTACCTACTGGTGCTGGCTCGCGTCGGATGCTTGTACCGAGTGTACGGTACAGGATTTCTGCACTGGATTATCCCAAAAGCTGCTGGGATCATGACAGGACCCCAAATTCATCAGATCCGTGGCAGGGGGGGTCCCCAGGCCAGCACAGCCCCCCGAGGCACGGGGCAGCACCAGCCTGCCGGGGAGGCTGCATAGGGTTAAATCACTGCGGCGGCTGTTTCCTCCCTTAACCCCACATCCGAGGGTGAAGGACCTTCGTTTGATCTCGGCTTTAATATTACAGCTCCGTCCCTAGACTCGCGTGGAGGGAGCTGCCTTTGTGCCGTGGGACGCTGAACCGCCACCTCTCCCCGCATCCCGCCGGGCATCCAGCCGCGCCGGGAGCACGGCTGCCGCGCCGGAGAGGAGAGGTGAAAGGGTGTAACACCAGTTTCACCGGGCTGGGTGCCTGGCATCAGTGGGGTGCGTGGTGAGCTGCATGCTGGATTTTCAGTCCAATTTGCTGGGTGCTCGGGAGAACAAAAGAGAAGAGATGTAATATTTTGCAGATTGGAAGGTCTCAAAGCTGTTAATGAGCTGTTAATAAGCATCATCCTAGTTTTTCCCCTGGAAGTAGGCGGGTAATAGACATTTTTTGCAGGATGAGGCTACAGCCACATCCTGGTGGAGACAAGGGACTGAATCACGTCCTGTGGCTCAGGGAGCTGATGTCTCTTGGTCGGGGGGTGGAAACCCGGTGAGGAGCTGTGGGAGCATCTTCCTCCGGGGCCAGTGGCGGGGTCCCCATGGGATCCCGTGTACCTGTGTGCTCCGTGCTCTCTCTCCACGGCCTCTCGTGCCCGCGCGCGTTGCGGGGCCGGCGTCCCTCCCACGGGCTGTGCTTGCTTTGATTAACACCATGTGTTTGCTCAGCAGAAACACACAGAGAAACATCACTGGCTGGAGAGCCCGGGACTGACCAGGCTGTAGTTTATTGACAGATAATGGCGCTTCCCAATTTGTCCAATTACTTGGACGACATCGATAACTACAGTGACTACCCAGATTACACCTATGAGGAGACCGGCAGCGTGTGGACAGACCCGTCCCACGACCCGAAGGACGTTGCGAGGATCCTCTCCGTCGTCATCTACAGCGTGTCCTGTGTGTTGGGCATCCTGGGGAACGGCCTCGTCATTGCAATCATAACTCTGAAGATGAAGAAGTCGGTCAATGCCATCTGGTTCCTCAACTTGGCCGTCGCCGACTTCCTCTTCAACATCTTCCTGCCCATAAACATTGCTTACACGGCCATGCGGTACAACTGGATCTTTGGGACAGTCATGTGCAAGTTGAACTCCTTCCTCCTCATCCTCAACATGTACACCAGTGTCCTTCTGCTCACCACCATCAGCTTCGATCGCTATGTGTCAGTGGTTTTCCCCGTCTGGTCTCAAAACCATCGGTCGACCAACCTAGCGTATTTAGTTTGCTTGATTATCTGGACCGTCGGCATCATTATGAGCTGCCCATCTCTTGTCTTCCGAGACACGGCACAAGCCCACAACTCCGTGATTTGTTTTAGCAACTTTTCCCTCTCCAGGAATAAGTCTTACCAAGCCCTGGCACTAATAAGGCACCGAACAGTGAACATCACCAGGTTCCTCGCTGGGTACATCCTTCCCATAACCATCATCACTTTCTGCTACATCGCCATCGTCTTCAACTTGCGTCGAAACCGCCTTGCCAAGTCCAAAAAGCCCTTCAAGATCATCGTCACCATTATAGTCACCTTCTTCCTTTGCTGGAGTCCCTACCATCTGCTGAACCTCCTGGAAACAGAGCCCGACATGATCCCGCGCTCCGTGTTTGAGATCAGCATCCCCATAACGACGGCGCTCGCTGCCTCCAACAGCTGCATGAACCCCGTCCTCTATGTCTTCATGGGCCAGGACTTTAAGAAGTTTAAGGTCACCATCCTTTCCAGACTGGTGAACGCTCTCAGCGAGGAGACAGGCCACTCCAGCATCGTTCACAGGAGTTTCTCCAAGATGTCTTCAATGACTGAGAAGGAGACAACAGTCCTCTAAACTCAACCTGGATGCCTGCAGGAGGTCCATAGTCCTCCGGTGTTGCCCATGCCCACCGCTATGATGGTGGCCACCCTTGCGATGGCCCCTGGTGTGGGACGAGCATGGTCCAACGCTGTCCTATAGTGTATTTGACTGGTCTTGCTGCCTGGGGGCTGGCAGGCGTTGGAGGCCACCACTCTGTGCACGTGGAGAAGATATAACCGCCCTTGATCTTTCTTTGCGATTGCAAAGATGATTGCACCAAACTATTTAAGAAAACATTTCAGGGCATTCCTGTCTAATCTATGCATTGCCTGGCCTGGCATGGGCGTTCCTGCTGTTTCCAGAGACATCGTTATGGGGAGATTGGGCAGAGGATGTGTCTGGGAAGGCACCTCTGCTGCCAGGCTCCCGAGATGGGTGGCTGGATGGGCACCCGCCACGGATGATGCCTGCTACGGCAAAATTGGTGACGGTCTTCCTATGTCCTATGTATGCATATAGCTTACTCATGTTAAAGTCCTAAAGTATATTGGTACTAGCGCAATATGTTTTTAATTGTGTTGTGAGCACTTGGTACCCAGGGAGGCCCTGGGAAGTGTCTTCGTAAGAGGGGTTTGACTATCTCAACCTCAACGAACCGGGAAATCTCGCATGTCTTCTCGGTGATCCAGACCCAGGGCCACCTGCGCAGGGTCACCGACATGGCAAACTGGGAGAAAAAAAGAGGGCAAGATTCACTTGAAGTGTCTTTTGAACAAACCCCACTTCGATGGGCACGTTTCACATGGTACATTTTGCAGAGCAGTTTGACCCTCGGGGCCGTGAGTCCCAGCGGCTCCTTGCAAAGTGCCTGGGTGGCACTGGGGAGCAGGTCCATGGGCTGGGGAGTGCGGTCCTGGGGGAGGACCTGCTGTCCCCTCCTGGATCCAGGTGGACCTGGGGACTGGCTCCATTGATGGCTGCTCCCTGGTGCGATCAGTCGGTCCTATGGGAAGAGTTTGTCTCTTCCCGACCAGGCAGCAAGCCCATCGCTGGTGGGAGACTCTGCCGCCGCACACAAATCTCTGCGGTGAAGGATGGGCCGAGCCACCGTCTCTATCCAATTTCATGCACAGTTAATTTGGGAGCGCCGTCACCATTTGGGCTTCTTGACTATGACACCGGTGTCACGCTTATTTATGTGTTGGTTTCTCCGTGTCACCCACAGCCTCTCACTCCCAGGAAAGCAAGGAACGACCGAGTCCTCCACCTGCGCCGGGTGCCGGAGCAGAGCCAACCCCTGGAGCTGGGCTCGGGCGGTCCCCAGTGGCACCAGAGAGATTTCAGGGGGTCCCTGGGGGTCCCAGCCCGCGCGATGCCCAGGGGAGCTTTGTGCAGGGGCCGGCACACTGGCAATTGAAAGTCTGCTCACAGGTGCCCGCAAAGGCTGAGATATTTATTTATAGCTTTTTTTTTTAAAAAAGAAAAAATGGAAAAACCAGTGAAGAGGCAGCTCCCAGGAAAAGGCACGGAGCTATTTACAGGCTCCCGTCCGTAGCAGATCATGCCAGACGCAGATATAAACCGAATCACAAAGCCCCAGTAATTGAGCTGCAGCCCTGAGCTGCGGGAACGCCATGGATAATAGCGGACGCTGCGATGGGAGCTGGATTTCAGATTATCGGGCATCCCCTCCGCCCTCGGCACTGCCTCGCTGGTCTGCCTTCGTCTGCATAACCTCGTTAGCATCAGCATGATGGGGAGAGAGGGGAGCGCCTGCACCCCATGAAGCTGTCGGCTCGCTCCTCTCCCATTACACGGGAGGAGAGGGACGAGGCGCTGCCTGCAGCATCCCTGCCCAGCGCTGCCAGCCCCTGGCGCTGCCTGCATCGCCCCTGGGACCAGGATGCCGGTGGATCCGCTGCGTTTGGCTGCAGTTTTGGTGCTGCCAGATGGTGTGTGCTGGGGCACGTTTGTTCCCCACACTGGGGCAGGGAGATGCCTGTCCTCGCCAGTGTTGCGGGGGATGCTGTAGATCCAGTCTGCTAAAAGTGGGGTGCAGAGGGCTGGGGGATTTATCCTGGAAATAAAGGGTGTCCAGCCTGAGCCCAGAAGGGAAACGCAGCAGGGGGACGGGGATTATAAGGGAAATTAATGGCAGATTGGTGACTGCCAGCTGTTGGGTGCTGCTCTCAATAACACAGGGTGGCTGCGGGGCACCCAGCACCCAGCCGCAGGCATCTCCGCATCTCCTCGGGGCTGGGAACCGACAGGCTGAGCAGCGCCGGCTGCTTCCCCGGGGAGCGATGCCCTGTCCCTGGGCTGCACCACATGCCATGGCCGAGCCCGGGGCTGCTCCCAGTGCTGAGCTGGGAGCTCAGTCCCATCCGCACGTTTTTTTTTCCCACAAAACCTGTGCACGGTCCATAGCCTTGGAAGATGCTGTGACTGAGGAGGCTGCAGGGGAGGAAGGCTTTGGGGGTGGGAGGAGGCTCCCCTCGCTCATGTTACACAGTATTTAATTACCTGCTGAAAGGTCGCAGGGTTCCTATTAGCAGTCAGGCAGGACAGATGGGATGGACGGGGCAGATGGACAGACAGCCGCTCAGGGAGGCGAGGGGGGCAAGCAGAACTAGCAGAGGCAGAGCAGGAGCCCAGGACCCATTTGGGGGACAGGGGGGACGGGGTGCACCCCGGAGCCAGCAGCCACTGATGCTTTTTGGGCTCCGGGTTTGGGGCAGCTGAAGAGCTGGGGCAGGAACAGCCGGAGTGTCTGGGCTCGCCTTTCCCTGCCGCGGGATGGGTTTAGGGGCAGTGTGGGATGGGGGGGGAGCTGGGCAGCCCGTGTCCCTCGAGGACCCAGTGCCATACCATTGCCCCTTGGTCCAGCGCCACGATGCTCCCAGGCCGTGCTGGAGTGGGGATGCTCCTCACTAATTTTCATGGCTGGATTTTGCAAGCCCATCTATTATTACTGCAAAAAGCTTTCAAAAAAAAAAAAAAAAAAGTGATGACTTGATACATAACCTTGGGTTAAATCATCATTATAATGACAGCTTGGGAAACCTAATATTTGAGTTCGTCCTTGTAGCTGTTTGCCCATTTAATAAAAAACCTGTTTTACATACAAATACCCCCGGTACGTGCTCAAGCTCGACGCGTGGAACAGGAAGGATCCCAGGGCTTTTCAGTAAGCAGTCTTCCTAGTGTGTATTCCTGATCCCCGGCGCTGAATTTGGGATTGCAGGAAAGCAGCTGGGAGCAGAGGGGATGCGGGGCTGGGGCTTTATGGCTGGGAGCCAGCGACTGAGACGGCAGCGTGGTGCTCCGACCCTCTTGTATGGGAGATCTTCCAAAGATGCTCTCTGTGGGTTTCCCCCTTTAATTTGTCCCTGAAGAGGCCAAATGGCTCTTTAGGGGAAAAAAAAGTATCTGTGCAAAAAAAAGCAGCTGCAAGAGCATCGTTTCCCCTGTGCCCGCACGCGGCACTGAGCCCGGCAGCGGGGGCCAGTGTCCGCTCCCCCCCCCGCCTGCTTTGTTAATCAGTGCGCCGAGCCGCCGCCAGCCTCTCCCCCGAGTTCGTGTCAGCCCGGCGTGTTCTCTGTCAGATAAGATCTGGCAAATGCTCTGTTATACTGATTTGAAAGAGGAATTATTAATGCCAGCGCTGATATGGGTCTCTGCTTGGGAGCTCTCTGCATCTCGCCCGGCGGAGGCTGGTTCCCCCTCATCGCCTTCTGCACCCCATGAGCCCCCCGGCAGACCCACCCTGTCCCTGGGGCTGTTTTGGGGGGACGGAGCAGTGGGAAGGGGGTCTGCTGCACCCCAGTGGGCTCCCCCCGCCCCAACATCCATCCAGACACGCTGGGACAAGCAGCGCCTTGCTGCTCCATCCCCTCCCGCTGCTGGTTCCCCCCATCCCGGCAGGGTTTGGGATGAGGATGGGGAAGAGAAGGGAAAAATCCCCTGAGTTTCGCCCGCTGGACCCTGGAACCCACCGGGCATTGAGCGAGCCTCCCTGGGGAATATTGGTGATTTCTGTTCCCGTGTCGCCTGTCGAGGCAGGCAGTAAACAGATCAAACAGCGAGCATTAAAAATGCATATATACAAAACAGAAACAGGGCAGAAATATTCATCATAAAACTTCAGCAGCAGAACCGTTCAGTGCGCACGAGCCTCTTATCCGGATTTTTCTTTCCCTTTTGGCAGCGTGGCAAAGAAATGGAGCTCAGTATTGCCCCAATTCCTCTGGTATTGCCTAAATACGACAGGCATACCCCAGCATCTCGCCGAGCGGGCGAAGATGCATCCTTTCAGCTCTCCTTTTTTTTGCAGTGCCAGAGATTTTGTTCGTCCAGGGGAGGGAAGCTCACCCCGCCGTGTCGGCTGCAGTCCCCTACGGTGATGGGAAGGTCGAATGTATTAAATTGTGGGTCCTTGGAGGCATCCCACTGACCCCGGTCCATCCCACTCCTGCAGGGACCGATAGACTCGCCGCTCAGCTGGGAGATGTCCTTAGCTATGAATTAACACCATCCTCTTGATTAATGCCGGCAGGAGGCTAATGACACCGCGGCCAACTCGAGGGTGACGTGCAGAAACTGTAATTAGCGTCCAGGGAAGGGGCTCGGTGGGAGCCGCAGCGCCGGGGCCGGGTGGCACAGCCAGCCCCGCTCTGTGCCGGGGTCTGCAGCCCCTTTTGGGGCAGGAGTCGGTGAAATCGGTAACTGAGGGTGCACGTGGGTTTAGCACCTAAGAGTCAAGGGGTGAATGGGATCCAAAGCCACCACCATCCCCATGAGACCTGCAATTAAGGCTGTCATGGGGATCATGATTTTAGGGTAGGTCAGGGCTGGCCGGGACAGAAGAGCAGCAGGTTTCGGAGCTGGGACACCGACCCCCAGCCCAGGACCCCAATCCACAGCCCTAACACCCCATTCCCCAGCCGCAGCCATCCCACCTCTCCCTACCCCATGAGCCCATCGGGGTCCCACGTGCCCCACGTGCTGTGGGGCTCAGCACCCCCGGATCCCCAGTGACGGTGCCGCAGCGTGCCGGGAGCCCGCGGCAGGACCGGTCCTTGCCCGGTGCATCCTCGCGGCGTGCCAAACCTGCCTCGTGCCTCTCCATGCCCCCTTCCCCGCTGCTGCCTCCCCGTAATCACCCGCCGCTCGCAGGGCCCCGAAACTTGGGGCTGGGTCTCATTTCACATGAGCGGTTGGGAAATTACTCCAGAATACACCAAAATCATTTCTGTGGAACACATTACCGTCCTTAATGACTGTTCTTTTTCAATTAGCTGTCACGGCCCTGAATTAAAGCTGTGCTTTCCTTCTCCGATAAATCACTCCCTTTATTTGGAATTGGAATTAAGAAAAAAAAAAAAAGAATAAACATGTTACCCTTTCCCTTTCCTCAATGCCAGGCGGGTTGGAGCCATGTTTGAATTATCTCCGCTGCATTCAGGCAGATTGTCAACTGTAAATTTTATGGAAAATACTAAAGCCGATAAATAAACATGCTTTTGTCAGGGATGAATATTACTGCTGCTCAGATTTATAACTCACGTCTCCCCTCCATTATAGAGCTTTTGTGAAAGTGCTGTCCCAGCTTCTGTGTTACGCTGCTGAGGTGGGTTATTTCCCTCTCATTTAAACAGGAGCATGAACTTCGTGTGTGATTTAATTTGGGAGGAAGGGGAGCCCCTTCCCTTTGACCTGCTCTGAGCCCCCCGGCATCATTTGCATCGCTGGGGTCATTGCCCAGAACCCCCTGAATTCACCCCAAAGGGGCATCCGCTACCTTTGCGGGGAGGGGAGCCCCGGCCCGAGCCGCTCTCCAGCATCATCTCCTCCAGCATCATCTCCTCCATCGCAGGGACCGGCCTGCTGAGCGCAAAACTCACACAGAATTGGGGGAAATGCAGGGAGTTTTGGTGCAGACGCTGTTGCTAGGGCAACAGATGAGGAACCCATCCAGCCCAGGAGGAAGGATGCTGCAGCCTCCGCCAGCACAGGACCAGGGAGGCAGGAAAATGCTCCCAGGGTTGAGAGATTGCAGAAAAAAGATGATTTTTAATGCAGGAAACCGGGGAGGGTGGTCAAGGTCACCCCCCAGCAGCCCCCAGCCCCACGCCGGGGCCGTGCGAGCCGGCTGCTCCCGCCTGGGGATGCTCGGGGCTTGCTGAGGCTGAGTCCAGCAGAAAGATTCGCTGCTTTTAAAAATCATCATGGAAACACTGAGTGTTGCCTGCCCTGCCTGCACATTTCGGTGCTCTCCAACGAGCCAGGCAAATGGCATTAGGGAGGCAGCCGAGCAGGGCGGCTATTACATGTCCAGAGCTTTGCACATGAAAATGATGCAGAAAGGATGGTTGGCTTCTCTTTCCAGGGGGAATATAAATTTTATTATTGCATGCCAGTCCCATGTGGTAAAAAAATAGCCCGGCATTTAATAAATAAATAAAAACAAAACAAAATAAACCATAAACCTTCGGCTTCTGCTCGCGGCTCGGCTGTGCGCGCGGGGAGAGCAGCCACCGGCAGGACGGTGAACGCTGCTCCTGCGTTAGCCGGGATCGAGGCGAAGGCACGGACCCTTGTAAGCCGGGGTTGCACGCGTGTGAGTGTGCAGCCAGATGTGCAGCACACGCTTACGGGGAGGTCAGGACGTCCAATTGCTCCATTTCATTGCAAATAAAAAAAAAAATGCAATCGCCATGAAATAAAGGCATTAAGCTTCAGTGAACCTTAAAGCCACGGGGGGGGGAAAAAAAGAGGTAAGCTGATACTGCTGGTGCTCAGGGAATTTCCTCTGTCCTTTTGCTGTCGGCTCTGAAGGGGTTTGGTGGAGGCGGCGATGCCCCCTGAGCTGCACGGATAGGGGGGGTCCCTGGGCTGGGGGTCCCCGTGCTGGGGGGAGCCCCCCTCCCCACACCTCCCCTTCCACCTTACAAGCTGCAGCCCAGGACCCTGAGCGTGCTGGCTGCACACAATGTCATCTCTTAATTGTTTTATCTTGGAGATTAATTGGCTTTTGGGGTTTAATTACTTCCGAGGGGCGGACGGGAATGCTGCCCCTTCCCCAGACGATGCCTGTCAGAACAAATCACGCCCGGCGCGCGTCTCTATCGCTGCAAACCCAACGGGATAAAAGAAAAAAGGTATTTCACCAACTCCAGATAAGAAAGAGGGCATTCAGCCAACAGAAAAGGAATAAATTGCACTGAGCCTGCTCTTGCTCTGGACCCGAGGAAGGACGGGAGGCAATGGGAATAAAGCCCGCAGTAAATGTCCCCGCTCCCACCACGCACCCAAATAAACCTGTCTTTAAGGACACTATAAAGGTAGTAAAACTCCCAAGAAGGAGCCACTTTGGTTGCGTTGTCAGTGGTTTAGATGCGGGAATAACATTAATGTGATTAAAGGCAGGGGGAGAGGAGCCGTCCGCCAGTCGCTCCCACGTCCCAGGGGACATCCAGCCCCTGGTCTGGGATGGGTGGGGGGTGCCGGGGTGCTCGGGCGGCCCCACAAACACACGGGAAGGCAGAATAGCAACAAAAACTCTCCTTTAATAGCTGGATTGACCTGAGGATTTGTTCTGACCGAGGTAGGCAGCCCCGGGGCCACCGTGAGCGAAGGAGCGTGGGGTCAGCTCGATTCCCACTGCCGGGACGGGGCTCACCCACTCTCCTAGAAAACCTCCAGCCATTTGTCAAGAGAAGAGTTAAAAACAGGGCAGATGCTCCCTATAAACACGTCTGCCCACCTCCGTGCAAATAAACAGGGAACGGGAGCCCCCCAGCCCTGGCATCGCTGCCCATGTCCGCTCCGCACGCACGTTAGAAAAATATATTTTATTTAAATTCTCCTTTTAATCCATGGAGTTTTCTTCTCTCTCTTTGAATATAGATTGAGCGGTGTCTCTAGATTTCGACCTGTGCATGTATTTCTATCAAGATCAAGAGTTAAAAGCCAACTGTTAAATACCTAACTCTAGAAAAGGCTGCGTACAATATATGGCTTTTGCACCTACATCCAAAGGGGACTTGCAGGTTGGGAGGAGGCGAGGGAGCTCGTTTGCGGCAAAGCCGGGACAGGGACGGGCTGGGAGGGCGGCACGGGGACGGGGACGGCCGGGGACCGCATGCAGCTCTGCACAAAGCCAGTCTGGCGAACGGCATCTTCCCGATGCCCACGGAGATCCTTTGGTTTCGCTTGCTCGTCGGCAGGCAGCGGGCGAGGGTGCGGGCAGGGCAGGGGACCCATTGCGGGCCTGGATTCGGCCGGAGGGACACCTAAAAGCTCAGCCCCAGGATTTGCTCCCCGCTGCTGCGTGGGTTTGATGCGGCTGGGCTGCAGCACAGTCCTCGCTCGTGGCCCCCAAAACTGCTTCTGGGGTGCTGTTCTGGCTCGTGAGCTTTTGAAATGAGGCACGGATGAGCTTGTGGGTCCTGTAAGTTCTTCTGTCCGGGGCCAATGTCCCGTTCTCGAGCATCACCCACGCGTGTAGGGGTGGCTCCCACCCACAGCCCATGAGTGGGGACGCTGCAGCCCCCCGGGTGGGGGTCATGGGCTCCCCCGGGGCACCGGGGCTGGAGCAGTGACCGCATGGATGGAGCAGCAACATTGCCCGGTGCTGCGGCTGGAGACGTCAGCCTCGCCCCAGGGACCCCGCTGTCCCCAGGCTCAGGGAGGGTCCCCGTGGAGCCAAGGGACAGTGCCCGGGGGACACACGGCCACCTCGTTTGGAGGCATCGCTCTCCCCAGCACAGCCTTCCCAAATTCCATAACCCCCGACCAGGATCCATGGGAGTATCGCCCACGCGGTGCCAACCGTCCTGGTCTCTCCTCCCTTGGGAAAGCCGATGGGCTCCATCCGGGGATGGGCGGCAGCCTTCCAGGGCCGGCCAAGGAGCGAGGGGAGTTTGGGGATACCCACCCCAGGGGAGCTCAGCTCCTGCGGCACCGCGGCAGCGTGCCGGCGTCAGAGGGTGCGTCAGGCACGGCATGAGCAACACAGCGTCCCCGCCAGCCAGCCCGAAGGGACGGGCACAAATAACCCTTTGCATTGCCAAGGAGGGCTGCGGCAGCCGAAACAGGAGCGGGATGGAGCAGGAACCTTACGGCGGGGAAGGCACCGTGCATCCCCTCGGCGGTGCTGCCGTGCCCGGGTCTGCGTCGGCATCGGCATCGGCCAAGCAAGCTCAGCGATGGCTGGGGACCATTCGTTGCTCATGCAGGGAGTTGATTAACAGCTAATAGCAGCAGATGGAGAATTAAAAGAAAAGCCACCCACTGGGTGGAAGTAGGCAGAGGCCGGGAAGACCGAGCCTTTCCTCGCCACGCAGGGTCAGGTCCCCCCGCCGTCATCACCATCATCTCGGGTAGTAGTCATCCGGGACCCCCGACAGATTTCGGAGTTTCAGAGCCGTGTCCACCGTTTTGATGTAGCCGCTGATCATCTTCCTCATCTCAGGGGTGTAAGGGTCGTACTCCAATTTTCTCAAGCCGGATCGCTTGAAGTTGCCGTCCTTCTGTCCCTCGACGCAGAGCAGCCTGTCCTCGCAGGCGGCGATGCCCAGCAGCCCCACCATCCGCTGCAGCTGGACGAAGAGGTCCCGCTTCAGGTCCTCGAAGTGAACCACCAGCACCTTCTTGCCGTAGCGCAGCCAGTCGAGGGTGTGGGTCGCCCACCACGGCGCGTAGTTCGCCACGAACTCCGGCCACTCTGGAAGGAGCAGAGGACACGGTTAGTGGGTGTCCCCCTGTGTCCCCCCACATCCCCTGCATCCCCCATCCCAGGGCCACCGCCTGTGCTCCCTGCTGAAATCTTTCAATTATCCTTCTCGCTAATTGATCCTCCCATAAAAATCAGGTGATAAAAGGGATAATGAAACATCAATAATAAGCCACAACTCTCCTGGCAGTGCCATATACATCTGTCTCACGATGCATAAAAGCTCTGGGTACCTGCCTCTTCCTCTTGTCCTCCCCACGAAACCGATGCCTGATTAATAGCTTAACTGTATTTAATTCCCCGAAGAATCATTAAACACAGTATCTGTTTCATTAAACAGATACAGGACAATTCACCTTGTGTAATCATATCACATAAAACTTTGCTTTGGAACCGCTCCAGGGATATCGTAAAATTAATGTCATGGAACCAAACGGGGGTTTCACGGCGCCCGCGGCCGCTGCGGGCTCCATGCAGGGCTGACAACGGGGAGGGGGGAAGGAAAATCCGTCCGTCTGTCCGTCCCCCCAGCACCGGCAGCCACGGGCGAGGCTGGGGAGAGGGTACGGCTTTTTTCCAAGATTGCCCCAAAATTAGTTCCTGGGAGAAGGAAATGGTTGGGAGAGCCGGGCTGCAGGGAGCAAGGGGCTGGCTGCAGGGCAGGCTGGGGATGGGAGCCCCATGCCCTGTCTTAATTACTCACTTTTAATTACTTTTCTTTTGTCCTCTGGATGATTTATTTAACCACGCACTCGAGCGCTAATTGCAAACCTGGCACAAACAAACTGTGCCCACTGAGTGTTTGCCTCCCGCGCTGGTGGGAGGGCAGGCTGGGTGCTGCTGGTCCCGCAGGGACCCCCGGGCTCCACGACCGGGGTCCTCCACGGGCTGAGCCCCCACACAGGGTCAGCGAAACGGGGGTCTCCAACCCCTCCCTGCTGCCAAACCACAGCTCTCAGCAACCCTCCAGCCCAATTAAAATCCTCAAGCGATGGAAAATCTCCATCTTTCTGGGCCAGTTGTTCCAATGGTTAATTAACCTGACAATTAACCCATCAGCTAATTACACCGTACATCCTCGGGAAAGAATTTGGTGATATATTTTGATGCGCCTCCAAATCGGACCATGCTGAGGTGGAGGGAAGGGTCCCCTCTGCCTGGCCCCCCCCTCCCCTTGGGGACACAAGGCGTGGGACAGCCGTGGGGGGGGTTGGGACCGGGAAAGCTCAGGAGCGTTCCCACGGTGCTGGGGCTCCAGCGAGGGGATCGAGGGGATCGTCCTGCATTCCCCCCTCCCGGCTGTACCTGCAATTTGCAGTTGTGCTTTGGGGTGCAGCAGATGGGGATAAAAACTAGCAAGAGGCTCGTACCCCACCACGGCGGGGGCGATGCCCGCCCGGGGACCTGCCCAGGGAGAAAAGCCACCAAGGAAGCAGTGGGACATTTCTCTTCGTGGTTTTACAGGATGGGACGATGGGGAGAGCGGGGCTGGGCCATCTCCGGCACTGCAAGCACATGGCGATAACGAAATCCAGGCACATAACAGCAACAACAGCAAAAGCTCCCCTTGAATAAATTCTGAATTAAGGGTAGCAGATGTTCAATCAAGCTAAATATTTTAACTCTTTCCAATGAAGTAAATTCCACAACAGCAATTTGTAAATTGCTATAATTAACAAGCCTCCACAATACGCCTGTGCGTGGGAAAGGTAGTGTCTCCGGAGCAGCTGGGCACACAGAAATAACACCCTGCCACTGCGAATGTCCATAGGGACGGGCTGGCGGCTGCCACCGCTCCTGCTGCCGGCACCGGTGACAGGGAGAGCGCGGCAAAGGGGCAGGGGGCTTCCCCCAGCCGGGGATTTTGCAGGCACTGCCCTGCGCATCGGCTGGGTCCGTTCTCCTGCGCCTCTGCCTTGGGGAAAGACAGATAACCAGGGCTTGGAGAAGACCTCCATCCTCCTGCTAATTAGAAACTCAGGCGCGTGTGAGATCGCACTGGACAGGCAGAGCCGGAGCAACGCTGCCAGCCGGGAGGAGGATGGAGGCAGGCGAGTGACCTGGCAGCGGCGGGCAGGACCTGTTGCAGGTACTATTGCCTTAGTGAGTTATGGGGTTTGTTTCCTCCCCACGGTGCTGGCTCTGCCGGGGAGCCGGGCTGCCCGTCCCCTCCTGACACCCGCCCCGGGCAGGGTGGTCCTGCTGGGATCCGGCTTCGGTGGCAGCACGGAGATGCTGCAGCCCCACACCGACGCAGGCGCCCACCAGGTGACGGATGGAGATGTCTGATGGATCCTGTTATTTTTTTAACCTCTCCTTGCTCTCCGCCTGCCCAGCCAAGCGTTCAGGCCGGCTGCCCTTAGCCTTGAAGAGCTGCTCCGAAGAAGGGGCAGACTTTGGGTCCTTGGGCTCCTGCCCACCCAACCCATTCCCTCCCCGCTGGCACCAGGCTGCTGTCAGACTCCTGTCCCCGGGCACTGCCACCTCTCTGCTGCTACCCTTGTGACCCAACACAGCACTGAACAGCCGAGTACCTCTGCTTCCCCATCCCATCCCGTCCCATCCCATCCCACCCCACCCACCCAGGAGCTCTCAGCCGTGCCAGGCGGATGCTGCGGGTCGTGCCGGTTGCAAGCCCAGGAGATGCCCCTCCAACATGGGGACCCCAAAGGGGTGGCACAGCCCGGGCTTCCCCCATGGGGACCAGACTCAGGCTCTGCTGGGTTTAAACAACAATTTCATAGCTCCGGCAGCCGGGCTGGAGCTCGCCCACCCGGGTCCCGTGGGAGTGGGGCAGGGGCAGCCGAGCCCACCAGCCTACCTTTGCCCTTCCAGTGGGCGTGAGCCGCGAAGCCGATGTGCCCCCCGTATTTACGGTTGAACTCCGCCATCAGAGCCTTGTAGGGGTTTCGGATGAGCAGGATGGCCGAATCGAAGGATTCGATCTCCTTCTGGCCGCTCTCGTGGGTTTTGATGCAAATCGTCCTCCCGCTTCGCCAGTGGTCCCTCTCACCCTTGAACCCTGCCGGGACAGAGCAAGCGGGCGCCTGAGAAGCAGCCGGTGTCGATGTTAATAAAAATAATAAAACCGAGCTGGGAAAAGGGAACGACGAGGGGGATATCACGTTGCAAAATACAGTTGGATAAAAGCAGCTGGGGCTTGAAGTAGAATTTGCATCCCTCTCCCTGGTGGAAATCATTTATTTGCCCAAGTTATGAGTCACGTAATATTCATGTATGAGAGGGTGGGTAGTGGGCACGGGGACAGAGCAGGGCTGCCTCCTCCCTGGCCGTGCTCGGCTCTTCTCAGCGAGATGGTCTGCAACAGCCTGATATCGCACAGCCCGGCTTTCCTCCGGGGCAGAACGCACTGGCATTAAATAACTGCATACTGCATTAATGTACCTTATGCTTATATTGGGGGGTCAAGAACATATTTTTGTAGCTATAATCTCCCTGACCACAGCATTTAAACTCTCCCAGTAAATTAAGAAGGGGAAAAAACCCAGGCTCGTGGGGCCGCAGATGAGCCCAGGGTTGCGGTGATGGCATGGGGGGTCCAGAGAGGGGACCACCGTCCCCTGTGCCCCGGCACGGAGTATCAGGGCTGAGCCCAGCATCGCTCCCAGCCCCTTTGCACCCCCGGCCCCTACAAAGCACAACCCAAACTACCCAGGAACAACGTGTCGGCGGCGTAGCCGAGCCGAGGGGGGAGATAAGCTGTAAGTAGCTGTATTACATCAATTATAGATGTGTAATTTGCTTTCGGCAGCCATGCCGTGCGACGCAGGGATGTGATGGCTAATCTGCCAGTTGCCTGGATACCTCCGGGCCCTCCGACGCGCTCAGCCTAGAATAAACACGAAACCCGCACTCGGTCGGATGAGCAAAATCTCGCCAAGGCTTTCGCCCAGTGATGCTCCCCTCCGTGGGACGCGCGATGCCGGCTGCAGCCCGGGGTGGGTGCCAGCACCGGGGGCTGATATAGTCTGAGCTCCCTCACTCAGCGCAGAGCATCTCCATCTCTGAAAGGCTGAATTTGGCAAATCTTGAAGAAATGTGCATCGCTACCTATGGTGTCAGGCAAAAGGGGCTTTAGGGGGTACCCTGGGTACAGAGCCCACCAGCTACGTGGGTACCCCAGGTACAGATCCCAGCTCTGCCACGGCTGAGGAGGGAAGGAGGATTTCCTCTCAGAGCCGCAAAAGGGGAAGAAAAAGCAGGAGAAACCTTCGAGGTCTACAAATAAAACCATTGTAAATGGCTATAAAATGCGGGAACTGGTCTTTTCCCTCGCCCTTGCAATGTGGTGGGTTATTGGGAGGAGCTGGCTTCTGCCTGAAAAAGCTTCATGCCTGCCTCAAGCTTTTTTTGGCTTGAAACTTATCCTCGCTGCTTAATTTGGGGTCCCCAAAGCCCACATGCTATCATCGGCCCTGGCACCAATACAGTGGGCACAGCGCTGCTGCTTTGCCCCAGAGGGCACAAGAGGTGGGAGCGACAGCATCCCGCCTCCGTTAAATATTTCCTGGGCAAATATCTGTGTTGGTGTTGTTGAAGATGGATCTCCACCAAATCCTTCAGCCCAAGGAGAACGGGAGAATGAGATCAGCTCCCTCCTCCATCCCCCTGTGAGCTCATCGGCGCTTTTTTGCACTGCAAATATTCATTAATTTGGGTGTCGGTGTTCCGTGGATGCCCTAACATGTCACTATTTTCATCTGCAGCTACTCGGGAAGCATGTGGGGACATTTGTCCTCCAGGACACCAGCGCCACCAGCACCACCCGCTCCCAAATCCTGAAGCTGGAAGGCTGCACGAGTCCTTCTCACCCCGCAGCCGTGGCTTTCATTTGCTTCTCACTTTATGCATCCCAGGACAAGAGTGTCAAGCCCGCGAACACCAGCTCCTGGGGAAATTTGATCAAAAAACCCCATTGTCCTTTTCTTGGGGCAAAAAATGCGGGAATTGCCTCATTTGCCAGATTCGGGGTCGCCCCGGTTCCTCCTCTAGAAAATTCCAACCCCCACAGCGGATTAAAACCCACCAGTGTGATGGAGAAAAAACCCCAGTCCTGCCCCAAATCGGTCCTTGCCAAGGTTAGTGGGCAGCACGGGGAGGTTACGGGCAGCTCACACACGACGTCGGGTCCCAGCGATACCCTTTGAACCGGGACGCACCCAGCCCAAACCATCCCAGGGAGCAGCATCGGTGGTACCCGGCTCTGCCCTCCCCTTCCTGCAGACCCAAGGGATGGCACCAGGACCTTCTCCCAGCTCAGGTGGGACCCGTGCACCCCCGGCAGCAACCCCCCCCCCCCGCCTCCTCACCTTTGTTGTAGAGAGACCCGTCGAAGTAGTAGCTGCCGGTGTAGAAGCCGGTGGCCAGCTCGATCAAGTGGCGTGCCCAGGTGTTGCCGGCACCGGGGAAGCTGGCCAGGGCCACCAGCTGCTTGGCACGGGTGGGGAGAAACCTCCTGTCCATGCAGCGGTTGTCTGCAGCGAGAACCACCCAAGGCGCGTCAGGGCTGCAGCACAGTAACGTGCTTTTCCTACAGAGACATTCCGCTTCCTTAATGGCGTGCTGCTGTCTCCCGGGAAGATGCTGGGGCAGGGTGTGAGGAGGTGGCTGCTATAGGGAAAAGCACCCTGCCTAAAGCACATAGAGACACCCCAAAGAGTCCTAAACACCCCCAAAAAATCCTAAATACCCCAAAAAGTCCTAAGAAGAGGGCAGGAGATGCTCTGCCAGCACTGGCTGCTTGCTGCCTGCATGGTTAGGGGAGAGTGAGTAACACGGGTGCATTTGCCAAGCAATGCTCCTGCTTTTTATATCGACAAATACACAAGCGTTTCCAGCATGGCCTCAAACACCGAAGCAGGGATCGTGTCGAGACCGAGCCTCTCTGAAGCAAAACCACCTGAATTTGGGACCTCACTTGCTCCATTCAGCCCTCTCCTCTCCCAGTAACAGGTTTCCCCTCGTCCTGTGCTTCCCTGTCTGCACTGATCCCATCGCTGGGACCTGCAGGGTGCTGGGGGACAGGAGCCCTCTCTGTGCAGCCTCCCGGGGACTTTCTGCCTGGTCACAGCTTTTTTCCCCCATATTTTTCCCCGGAGCCTGTCCCGTCCGGCTAGCAAAGCCCCAGCGGGTTCACTGGCTGGCTGCAGGCTCTGGCTTGCCGGTACTGCCAGTGACAAGGAGAGACAAGCACCGGCAAGGAGGGATCCTGCCAGAGGCAGATGGCAAACTGCTCTCTCCTGCAGCTGAGTCAGGCAGTAATTAAAGCTGTTTGTTCAGGGGAGGATTGATTTCCCAGGAAATTAAAATAAATGGTAATTTTTAATGAAAGCCAAATAGATGCTGCAAGCTCACGCTCACTTTCTGCCGGCGTCCCCGGGAAGGGGTTGGGAAACCAGTGCCGGCACCCACGCCGAAAGGATCCCTACCTGTTCCCCTGCCCAGCAGCAGGCAGGGCGAGCCCGCTGCCGGCTCACCTTGCACTTGGGTCTGGTAGACAAGGAGGTATTCAGCGGTGCCACAGCTCTCGAACTCCTCACCGGCGCATTTCTGGGCGCAGAGCTGCTCATCCTCGCGCTCATGCAGGGTGAAGAGCGTGGTGGGGAAGCCGCAGCGGCAGGCGATCCCGGCCAGGGCTGACAGCGGGTACTCCTGCGGGGACGGGCAGAGGGAGGGCAGCCAGCGGCACTGTCCCTGTCCCCCATGGCAGACCCTTCCTCTGCCCCCCGACATCCGTCCTCGCCACCCCGGCCCCACTGTGCAGCACAGGGCGGTTTGCAGCATCCTTCCAGCCGGCTGCAGCATCCCTCGAGCCGGTTGCACAAGCAGCTCGTTGCAGACACCCAAAAGCACCCGAGCCTCAACTTTCCCATGGCATGGCTGAGCTGCCTGCTGGTGTAGGCAGCAATGCACCGGGCACTGGTGCTCCTGGCAGAGCCGTGGCACGTCATTTGTGAGTTTGCCACCCACACCGAGGTTACTAAGAGCCGTCAGACAGCTCCACGGCAGCCTCGCCGGCGTTTCCAAGCCTGGAGTTACGAGGCCCATTCGGCGGCTGACAGGCAATTTACTGCCAGGCTGCGGCAGCGCCGGGTTAATCGCGGGGCTCCGGTTATTTACACCTCCCGGCCCCGAGCTCTCCCGGCAGCAATGGGAAAGTGGAGCCAGCAACGGAGTAGCTGCTCATATTTAACTGGTGTGATGGTTTATTCCCCACTGTCCTCTGCCGGGGAAGCCACGAAGGGAGGACAGGACTGTCCCCACCTGCAGGTCTTTCTCTTCCTCTGCCTGATAATTTACCTAATTTTAATTAATAAATACTCCAGCAATGCCCACTGCCAGCCTTTCCCCCCCCTGCATCGCGCCCCAGGAGCAAACTGCACCGCAGCATCCCTGGACCAGAGCAGGACGCCGTGATGCTCCTGCCCAAACCCTCCCGGGGCGGCTGCTGCCTGCTGGGGGGGGCAAAGCCACGGGGAGCAGGCAGGGCAGGCAGCGGGAGCTGCCCCCACGGGGAGCTGCAGTCCAGTCCCTCCCCGTGGCAGAGACACAGACAATCAATTTGATCCTTTGTAGTCTGGATACACATAATTATGACACTAAATCGGATTTAAATTTACCCAGTGTGACCCTTTCTGATGATGATTTAGATGATTAAGCTTTCGACCTGCACCCCCCGCCAGCCCCCGGTACCTTCTCGGTGCAGAAGTCCACGCACTTGTCCACCGACATGTTCAGCATGAGCTGGCTGACGGGCAGGGCGATGGAGACGTTGTCCGGCCGGCGGAAGCACCCTCGAAATATCGCGCTGCCGTCTGCGAGGGAGAGAGGCCACAGCGGCACTGAGAGCGATGCTGGCCCGGCCACGGGGAGCAGGGGCTGCACCCCAAAAACGATGCCGCTGCCACCCCGCGTGCCCCAGGCACAGGAGCAAGAGCCTCTGCGTGCCCCGGCGTCCCCATCCCCGTCCCCCACCGCTCCTCTCCAGCCGCCCATCAGCACAGCGGCTCCTTTTCTCTGGCTCTCGTCACCCTCCGGCTCTGAAGCCGCATTTGCTGACAAGCTCGCCCGGCTGCTTACGGTGCAAAATCAGAGCAAAAGCCCCAGCAGCAAAGTCAGGTTTATTTTTTGCTCCCTATTTTTATCAACTCAGTGATTCCAGGCTGTATGAGGGATGGAGCCAGCGAGGAGAGCAGGGCTGGGACTGGCCCGGTCCCCCCCAGCATTGCTGCCCCGAGGGATCCTATCCCGGGTCCTTGCCCACCACCGCATGTACCCGGGCACCCTCGGCCCTTCTCCAGAGCCGTCACTCCACCGGGTGCCTGGTGGTGGGAGCTCTGAACGCCGCCACCCTCTTTCCCATTGCTTGGGGATGAGGAAAGAAAAGCAGCAAATGTGGGTAATTATAGTGCTGCCTAATTGGGAGCCAAACGAGCACGTCTGACGGGGAGCACCCTTGGCTCTTTCTGGAGCTCCCGCACATCCTTCATCCCACAGCCAGCTCCGCCGGCAGCGCACATTGAATACAACGATGGTCCTGTTTGGCCATCAGGAAAGAGGTCTTCCTCCAAAATCCCCCAAAATGCCCTGAATTCCCAGTGAGGTCCTTGGGGCTTCCCGCTCCAGCCAGCCCCAGCCAGCAGCCATCCCTGCTGGGGTATCCCCACGGTTCGCAGGAGCAGAACTACCCCAGCCACAGACCTGACCCGTTTTCAAACCACCTCTCTCGAGCCATGACCCAGCTTACACAGCATGGGGATGCCGGGGCTCGCCCCCGCCGGCACCGCGAGGGCTTCCCCCATTTTGGGGCCGAGCCGGGAGCCGCATCGATGCCGCCGACTTACATCTCCTGGCGGACTCCTGGGCCAGCTCCAGGCGGTAGATGGAGAGGCGGTTGACCCCACCGCAGGTGTTGCTCCTCTCCCCCTTGCACTCCATGTTGCACTCGGACTCGCTGGCGTTCGACGCCTGGACCTTGTGCCCGCAGTAGCACTCAGCGCCAAATTCCAACCCGGCATAGAGGTAGCCCCTGGGGAGTGGGAGACGAGGGGGGGCTCAGGACGTCCCCGGGCATCCCCCCGGCTCCGTGGGGTTTTGCAAGAGCATCCCCGCTGCAGCCAGCTCACACCCAGTGCTGGAAGCAGCACTGCATCCCAAGGATGCATTGTTGGACTAGGCGATCATTGTAGGTCCCTTCCAACTGAAAATATTCTATTCTATTCTATTCTATTCTATTCTATTCTATTCTATTCTAAGGGAAAGGGCTCCAATGGCCACAGAGATCATAAAGCAGGAGACAACAACATTTCTTACAGGCAGGGAGGGTGCAACGGGTGGTGGCAGAGCAGGAATAAGTGATGGGGACTTTGCTGGGCTTCAAAGCAGGAGAGCGGTGCTGCTCGATACAGACTGGATTTGAAAGGGGGAGGATTGCAGCACAGGCGGGCACTTGCCAAGTGCCAGTGGAGCTGGAAACCCACTGGAGAGGACAGTGCCAGACCGGCAAGTCCTGCTACGGGGCTGCCGGCACTGCGGGGGGGCTCTGGCGTGGAGCAGCCCCGTGTTGTCACCGCCGAGGATGCGCCGCAGCAGTCGGTTCGGCTCACGGCACACGTCCATCATGGTGAGCATCCTGCTGAGGTGGACGAGCCCTATGCAGGGGACGTGCCACTGCCCCAGCGACCGGCGATGGCCCTTCGCAGCAATGTCCCCAGGTGCCCTGGGGTGCTGCACAGAGGGGCTTCGGCTCTGGGGGAGTTTGGAGGCAACAACTTGCCCGCAATACCACCCGCCCCGCCGGCACAGACCACGTTTAGGGCACATCCTTCGTGTAACGCTGGGGAAAGGAGAAAACTTCTGCAGCAAGGGATCCGTGTGTCTTCCCAGCTGCTCACGGATGCACTTTGGCAGCTGGGAAGGTCTGGGGAGGGTGTTTTGGTGGGGGACAGCATTTTGGTGGGGCCAGCCCTGCATGGGTGGAAGTGCTCGAGGCTCCCCCAGCACTGAATTGGAGCCCTTACACCTCCCTGCCCCATACGAAGACGGAGCCCATCATCCCACCCGACCTTTTTCCAGGGGAGAAAACTGGGGTCCTGGAAAACAGCAGTGAATTTAAAAGAAAAAAAAAAAAATCAAAATTACATAAATCTAAAGAAAAAAGAAGGAAGGCGGGAGGAAGGGGAGGGGAGCAGCCGGGGCAGGGAAGTGTGACAGCAGAGAAATGCTGGCGATGTGCAGGAATTGATGAAGATGCGGTGCCCGTCTCCCGCCCTACCGTTCGGCACAGTTGTCCTGGCAACGGAAGACTGTCATCTTCTTGTAGTCAAAGAAGGACACGCCGCGCAGCGTTCGCCGGCGAGTGTTGTCCACGTAGCAGCCGATGTATCTTGCTGGGGGGAAGGGTAGAGGAGAGCGGGGTAAGAACCAGCCGGGGCCGAGCCCACCGATTCCCACCCCCCTCTTTTGATTTTTCCCTAAATAGGGATGCGCAGCAACGCGCCTTGTTCGTTCGCTTTAGAAACACATGCTCTGGGTACAACACACCCCTGCAAACGCTGCAAGGAAAGATAGGTAAAGCCCAGAAACACCCACTACGGATAGAAAGGATGCTGTGGCTCTGCACCGAGGCTTCTCCTCTCCGTCCTCTTCCTTCCCGCCAGCCTCAAAACTGAGGAAAGCGGCTCCAAAAAGAGATGAGCTACGTGGCAAAATAACCCATTCCCTTCACTCTGCCCTGCCAGGAACACAGGGGTGGGCAGAATGGAGAAATACAGTTTAAAACAAATTTTCCTCAGCCAGCAGCTCATTTTTCCCAGCCCCAGACATCGATGCGGAGGATATTTGCCCAGTGCTAACACTTGGCAAAGTAAAGGCTGATGCCTGAGCTGAGAGCAAATGAAGATGCCGGTAGACAGGGAATAGGGCTGAATAAATAGTTACGATGAAATCATTTATTTGACAACTGTAGCCTTTCCCAATAATCGGAAAACAGCCAGCCATCTCCTCGCCTGCATGCCTGTTGCGATGCTCCGTGTTGGCTGTGGGCTTTCATTAGAGGCAAGCCGCTCCACAAGCTGTCCCCGGGCAGCCCTGTGCCACCAGCGCCCACCCTGTCCCCGCTCAGTCTCCTCATTAGGTGCCCTCATTAGTGCCCTCGTTAGTGCCCTCGTTAGTGCCCTGCTCCTGCTCCCACCTGAGCATTTGCTGCGGGGAAGATGTATCGCCGCCAACGCAGGGATGCAGCGCTGGTGCAGGGATGCTCAGCATCCTCGCTGCCACTGCTGCCCGAGGAGGAGGGGGGTTTCGGGAGCCGGTGGGATCAGCCATCTGCTAATCAGCTAATGAGGTGTCCGTTAACGTGTTCTGGCAGAGGATGCGCAGGTCGGCCACCCACTGCAGGTGCCCCAGAGAGAGGGGAGGGTGGCCCCAGGTACCAGCGGCCGGGTCCTACCGGCCCGAGGGCAATGGCAGAGGTGGCTTGGAATCCCAAACCAGTTTGGTTCACCTCCCTGCCTGTTTCAGGTATGCATCCTCGACGAATATAACGACAATCTTTCGCTTTTCATTATCCTGAAATATCTGCTCCACTCTCAGGTTGTCTTCTGCAGGACGCTAGCATGGGGTGGCCCTGTCCTGGAGAAATCCTGGAGCCCGTGCGGTGGCCACTGGCCTCTGGCTTTGAGCTGCTGCTGCAGAGTCCCAACATGGGGACACAAAAGGAGAGGCTCCTGTCCCTTCAGAGCCACCGGATCCCAAGCGAAGGAGATGTTTTTCACAGCACCAAACACCCCTCCAGCTGTGCCACTCAGGGCTCTGGCCCCAGTACCCCAGCCGAGGGGCTTTGGGAAAGCACCAGGATATTCGGCAGCACAGGTCTGGGCAGGAGCAGAGGTGAGAGCTCCCCTGCTCTGGCCAAGAGTGAAGCCATGGCTCTAGGCAAGCAAGCTGCACCTTCCCGTACATGATTACCACCCCGTGTCTCTCCTTCCATCTCCGTGTCTCCATCACACACCAAATTATCCCTCTAATAGCAGAGCATCTCCACGTGTGCCCCTCCAATACCAAATCACACCACGGGATAATACTTCTCACCTCCTGCTTGCATTTTACATCTGTTGGGGGGGTCCCTGAACCAGCTCCACGTGTACACCCCATCGATGGTGTGCCGCACACCTAGAACCCCACCCTCCCCACCACCCCGCACGGCGCAGACCCCACCAGCGCTGCAAACCGGTTTCCCCAAGCCAGCCTGGAGGAAGGTGGAGGAGAAAGATGGAGAGAAATGTGCCTGATATAGCTTTAACCACCAAAGAGTCATAACTCATTGCTCCCAATTACTCTCAGCATAACGTGGCATTTCCACAGCGCTGAGCAGGTTTCGGCAGGTCAGCTCATTTTGGTCGTGACAGATCTAACCGGTGCAGGATTACTCCAGTCATTTGCACAGCGCCAGTGACTGATGTGCATTACCTTCAATCTATTGCTCTTGACATATGCGTGCTGCAACTTATTAGGAAGGCAACCGGAATAATTAGGGAGATACAAGGACAGTAAGCGAAGGAGGAGCGAGCAGGGGGAGATGCTGAAAGGCGCGGGGTTGGGTTAGGCAGAGCTTGCCGGAGGGTGCTGAGCAGCGAGAGGGGGACCCGCCCCGGCACGCAGCTCTCACGGGGCCAAGAGGAATTTCGGAGCACGTTGGAAACATACATGTGAACAGCCACACAGATCCACTCAGCAACAGTCATTAAGTTCCCCAAACATCTCTCTCTTCCAGGACCTAGGCTGGTCACTGGGGCCGTTGGCATTGCAAATTCACGTTTAACATCTTAATGTAAAGCTTAACGTAAAGCTTGGTCTTCCAGAGAGCACAGCAGCTCTTGGCCTTGGCGCAGCACATGCGCACAAACTGCTTTGGCACTGGGGTCCTTGTTGGGTGCGGGCACGGGGTGCAAGCAGGGACCCCCTGGGTGATGCACCCACACTCGGAGCCGGCTGGTGACCCCGCTTGCATGGGGAAGCGAGTCGGACCCCTGCAATGGCACCCCAACCCGCAGGGTGCACTCAGGGCTGCTCCCCTGCCCTGGCAGCAATCCCTTGGGGTCACTAATGACCCCCCCCCAGGGAGCAACCCAGCAAATCCCCCAGCCATGCTCTCCAGCGCGGTGCCATCGGGACCCAGCTCCTGCGAGCAGGAGTTGGCACTGCTGGTCTGTCTCGGGGCAACACCTCCGTCCGTCCATCCTCCCTCTCTGCTCGAGCAGCCCCAGCCCCTCGCCGGGCTCTCCCGGCACCCACCGCTGCCGTTTAGCAAGCTAAAGGCAGAACAGAAGTGTTTTCACAGGGCTGTGCTGCAGGGTGGTGCTTGAAACAAATACCTGCCCTTGATTTTCCAGCTGGTTGATCAAAAGCCTCGCGCTGGGCGCTGAGCCCTCCCAGTCCCCTTCCACAGCCGCCTGCACCGCAGAGCACCGACGGCTCACCGGCAACGGGCCGGGGGCTCACCCCAGCTGTATCACTGCGAGTCCAGCACGTGAGAAGGGAAACGTTCCATGTAAGCATGGGAAAGAGTGGGTGGATATTGGTGGCAGCGGCTTCAGGAAGGGTGGCCCATGCTGACCACCCCTGGGACAACCGCGCCAGTGTCGGAAGACATAGGAAGATATACATCGGAAGATATACATCAGAAGATACACATCTTCGGCTGCATGCCTGGGGTGGCCAGTCCCCATGACATGGCCGGTCCCCATTTCTTCATGACATTGCTTGCTCGTGTGTCACGGGGGAGCCCAGCCCTGGCTGGGAATGGCTGGAGACATCCAGCAAAGGACCAGAGATGGATGTGGCAGAGAGGAAGCGATGCTGGGCATTGCCAGGCTGGGGCCGGTGCTTGCTCCTCCTGGCTTCACCATCCAAAAATGCCCCCAGATTTGAGGCAGGAGATGTGCCTTCACACGGGGATGCAGATGAGCTGAAGCCATTCCCTGGCAGACAGGGCTGCCCTCGACCCACACCTTGGCCTGACCCTGGGACTCCACCAGCACAGCCAGGAGAGGGAGGAGGAGGAGGAAGAGGAGGAGGAGGGAGGCACAACGCCTCGGCAAGCCAGAACCGCACATCACGCTAGCTAAACCAGAGCTGATTTTAGGAGCAGTATTCCCTCCGGAATGATTTCACGTGGCAGAGCCTCCACAGCCACCTTGTTAAGCTGTCCCCTGCTTAATTACCACCGCCGTTAAAATCTGCCTGCTCCTGCCAGATGGCCTGGGGAAGCAGCGGGCGCTTTGGAGAGGAGCAGGGGAGCGAGGCGGGTGCTCAGCGCCCGTCCCCCGAGGCTCCGCCAGCCCCGCAGGCACGCCAGGCATGCCGGGCTCGGGGGATTTCTCAACCTGGAGAATTTCTCGGCACCATCCTGCTCGGGAGCTGCCGAGATGCTCATGCCATGGCACCGCATCCCCTCCAGCTGCCAGGTCTACGCTGGCTCCCATTAACCGCTGCCCACGCCAAGCCCTCCCACGCGAGATTAAAAAGGGGAAAGACGATATTCCCAGACCACCTACGAGCAGCTAAAGCCAGCGATGCCCGAGCCCAGCATCCCTTCCCCATCCCTCGCTGCCCCCACCATGGCCGGGCACGGGGAGGCACCGACGCCGGCAGAGGTTAATCGCGGTGGACGCGTTGCATATGGCCGGGGACAGGAGCGCTGCTTGGGGTTTTTACGGCGACTGACAGCTTGGGCTCGCAAACCATCTGGTGAGGATTCGCTAAATGTCAATTTGCATTAATGGAGCAACGCGGCCGCACGCGCCTCAGAAACGCTCCCGGAGACCCCTCTGCGTGGGGGCACGGCGGGGAAACCCCCTTTCATCTCATTGTAGCATGAGAAATTCCCTTAAGCACCACAAGCCATTTTTCCTCCTGCTTCCAAGCCTGGACTGTGCATCTTGCCCAGAGCGAACATGAGCACAGACCTGCCGCGGGGCCGGTGGCCGAGGAGGAGCCCCCCGTGTCCCAGGAGGAGCCTGGGTCGGGGGGATCAAGCCTGGCTCAGCATGGTGACCCCTGTGAAACCCCCAATTTGCCACGGGGTTGGGAGTTCCTGCTTCTTCTCTCTAAGCCACACATCCCCTGCTCCATCAAGGGTCCGGGGAGCTGTGGCTCCCAGCCTGGGATGCCCGGGGAACTGCACGTGCCAAGCCCCCCGGGGCAGCTCCTGAGCAAGCCCGGCTTTGGGGCACAGGCTTGCTCACGCAAAGCAGCCTTCACGGGCACCGGGGCTCCCCACGGGCGTGCATCCCCCCACCAGAGATTTCGCCCACGCTGGGGCTCAGGAGAGGAGTGCGAGCAGCGACAGGCAGAGAAGAGCCCAGCAGTATCCTGACACCTCTCCAGCAGTTCCTGCTCCCGATTCCCTTCTGAGTTTCCTCGACCGGCCGACACTGCAGCTCCTGCCCTGAACGCTGAGGCATCCAGCACGCCGCTGCCGGGGAGGGCTGCAGAGCCGGCAGAGAGGGGACGCGGGGTGTGTTTGGGTGAGGTTTGCTGGCACTGGGTGCTCGTGGGTGCCAGCAAGGGAAGCAATGAGCTGAATAACTACTGGGATGCAAAAGCCCTGATGGGCAGCTCTCAGCCACCCAAATTCAGAGCGAGCATGCAACTGTGTCTGCATACAGCTGCCTTCAGGATAAATAGATGCCATTTTAAAAATCAATGAGAACTACTACATTCGCTTATCCTTGTTCATTAATAACGGTCCCACTTGACAATACACCACGCACCCCAGGCAGCAGCCGGGCAGGGATCTCCTGGCTTGAAAGGCCAAACCCCAGCCCTGCCTGCACCCGTGCCTGCCTGCGCTTCAGTGCCTGCAAGGCAATCGCAGCCAGCCCCTGCCTGAACACCCCAGCAATGCAAGCAGCAGGCCACAAATCTGTTTTTAGTGTTCATTGGGGCCAGCAGAATTAAAACTGAATTTGGTCCGTGGCACAGCCAAAGGATGGGATGAAGATGGGGTGCAGCCTCTCCCCAGCTGGCACCCCCAAAAGCGCCTGTCCCAGCAAGGCGCGCCTCAGAGCTTGATGAGGCACAAGTGGGAAAGAGTGTAAATGGAAAAATGAAAGCGGATTATTGGCACTTGGGGAGGGAGGAAAGAGGGGAAGGAGGGAGGAAAAGATCTTTCTGGGAATATCCTCTGGACCAGTGGTCTCCAAAGCGGGGTGCTGCGCCCCAGGGGATGCGCAGGGCAGTCTGTTGGGGTGCAGGAAGAAAATCTTAGTGCTCGAGTAGCACATGCATATGGTTTATAAATAAATAAATACACATTTACTGGGGGTGCGTGCTCAGAAAATTGTTCCTGGTAGGGGTGCACGACCAAACCAGCTCGGAGACCACTGCCCCGGCGCACGAGGCTTTCCCCAGGAGAGGCCAAGAGGGGGGACCCCCGCCCGGACGCGTGTCCCCCCAGCCCTTACCTCTGTCCTCCTCCTTCTCACGGCCGCTCCTGCCCCTGAGCGCCCGGCTCCGGGTGCTGCCGTAGTCTCCAGCTTTGCCCCTCTCCGCCGGTTCCTTGGAGGTGCTTTTGAACCAGGGTCCGTGCCGCCGTCCCCCCTCCGGCATCGTCGCCACCGCCTTGAAGCCACGGCTCAGCTGCATCACCCCCAGGTAGGGCAGCCCCGGCCCCTCGCCGGCCCCGGGGCCGCGCTGGCTCCCCGTCACCGTGGGCTCCCCGGCAAAGCCCGAGTGCAGGAAAACCAAGCTGCCGGCCGCCAGGTAGAGAGCCAGCAGCGTGAAGAAACGCACGGGTTTTCGCCGAAAATACCGCTGGAGTTTTACCAATAATTTGGCCATAGCGTCTTCATCCCTTCCCCGGCAGCCGGCGCCGCGGGGGAGCTGCTCTCCGGCCCCAGGGGTGCTCCGAGGGGGTTTTGTCCCCCCCCCCAGGCTGGAGGTGGCTCCTGGGGTGTACTGGGGGAGCAGATAGGTGCCCTGAAAGTGCGGCAGGGGCTGCAGGATGAGGCTGTGCAAAGCTATTGCCTGACCCTAAAAAGTCCAGGAGGGCTGGAGAAGGCAGCGGGGGTGGATTTTGAGGGCCCCCCCCCCACCGTGCACGGGGGGTTTCTCCAGCGCTGGCTGTCACCGCCGTCCCCGGTTTATTCTCCTCCCGGCAAAGCCCCCCGGCCGTGCCCTGAAGACTCGGCTGATGGAGGGATCATGTTAAGGAAATCGAGGGTTTGAAGGTGATTTGAAAGCCGATCAGCTGACGCAGCTCTTCTCGCTCGCCTTTCCGCTCGGCGGCACCGGCTCTCGCAAGCATCTCTCTAATGGAAACGGCACCGTCGCCCTTTCAGACAAAGAATGAAAAGTCCCTGGACGGTCTCGGGGCCTGAAATGCTGACTGGGACCCTTTGTCTAACGAAGCCCCATTCATCTTGCTCCCGGGGCAAGAAATCTCCACCTGCAAGTCAAAGAGAAAGGCACACTTAGGAAAGCATCGCAGGACGCGGGGAGGATCGCAGTCCCCGTCCCCCCGCGGGGCGAGGAAGGATGCCCGGGCTCTCCTTCACCTTTCAGCCCTGCAGAAGGGCAGTTCAACCTCCCCCCCCAGCACAAGGATGCGGGACAGGCGGGAGACGTCGGTGCAGTGGGAGCGATGCTGGCTGCCAGCAACCCAGGGTTAGGGACAGGGGTGCGGGGGTGAGTCCCGACTCCAGAGCCCACACGTCTCTGCCTCGGCGTGCAGTAGAGGTGCTACAGGATGGCTCTGGGGCATGTGGAGGATTTCTGATTTCACCCGATTTCACACACAAGAGGATGAGCTGTGCACGCACACGTCCACGCACATGCATGCACACCCATGCACGCACACTCATGCACACGCATTTCACTCCTAGATCTGAACATCTCTATGCACCAGCCGGCCCCATGCTAAGCCCCCGGTAAGCGAGCGCCTGCCCTGGGAGCCGGGTGGGCAGCGGGGCGGGAGGCTGCTGCAAGCGGCTGCTCCAGCACCCGGGCACCCCGCAGGGCTGGGAGGCTCCACGGGAGCATGACGTCCCCACGTTGTCCCCAGCGTGGCTCTCCCACCTTCCCCCCGCAGCTACGTTTCAGCCCATCATGCCCGCAGTGAGGCTTTTGCAGATGTTGAGGCCAGGGCATCCTCTATTCTCCAGCCGGGACCGAAGGGCTGACCATCCCCGTTCACACCCTGCCAGCCGGCATCGACATGGTGTTGCCTCAGGAACACCATGGCCGGGGCTACCCAGGGCCATCCCTGGTGGTTCTCGGCACGGGGAGGGCAGCCGAGCCCAGGGAAGGGACGGTCCCCTCCAGCCCCCCGAGCGCTTTTCCCTTGGGGGGATTTCTCTCCTCCAAACCCCCCAGCTATGGAGGATTCGCTCCAGCCCTCCCCAGGACAACACCATGCCAGGTTACATGGTGGGGCTGGCTTCACGGTGGGAAATGCCACTGCCACCACACCCTGCTGGCACATCAGCAGTGGCGGGGACGGCCCATGCCCGGGGTGTGCTGCCTGTCATGGATTCGTCTTATTTTAGGAAAGGAGACGAAAATAAATGGAAAGACAAAGTGCCATTAGTTTAATGGCCTCTATGTTCCTGCCATCTGTCTTCAGTTGATTAAATAAAAAATATTGGTGGAACATATGGCATGAATTATACATAAATATTTTAATTTGGGTTCCCAAAGTGGTTATTCAAATACCTCTGGCTCTGCCGGGTGAACTTTTGTGGAGCTCAGGGCTGGGCAGGCTGCATGGGGCAGATCGCTGGTGGGGCACGAGCCCCTCAGGCTCCTCCAAACTGCCCCCTCCCAGCCATACTTGGGGCCAACACAGCCTGAGTAAAGGCTGAGTAAACTCAGAGTAGCAGCCGAGCAAGGAGACTACTCGCTATTCGGGCTTTTGCATCTGCAGGCACCTCTGTGGCAGGACAAAGGTGCAGGCAGCACCCTGGCACACCCAAAGTGGGTGACCCGGCCCCCACCGCGGTGGGCGAGCATCCCCCAGCCCGGTGGTCCCACGGACCTGTCGGCGCTTGGCCGCTCTCCCGCGCTCCCTGGCCGGCGGCCAGCGGGGAAGGGCTGCTCCGTGGGAACTCACGACTTCCCCTCCCGTGCCGGCACGAACTGCTGTTCTGAGTTTCAACCCACCTTCCCCGGGGCTTTATACAGGCACTGAATACGGGGCGGTTTGGGATGCTGCCAGGGTGCAAACGGGATGGCCCGGGGCTGTTCCTGGTCCCCAGCATCCCTGCTGCCGCCCACCCTCCTCCCTGCCTGGGCTTAGTCCTGCCGGGCTATGGCAAGGAAGCACAGCATATAAAGAAGGGGCTTAAATTACTATCATTAAGCCATCTGGAGCTCATCCTTCTCCATCATGAACTGCGGAGTCGCAGGTCAATTACTGCACATTTGCATATATTCCATTAATGCTTCTGCTAATTGTCTGGAGGAGATAATGTGCTCGGCTTACGGCTCCCTCACTGGCGACGGTTTACAAACAGTGAGTGCGGCAAATAGAGCCGGCACCAATGCTCCCCGTATCAGCGGAGGCTTGGGACATCGGGGGGCTGATTGGGGGGCCCTGCTGGTGGCCATCCAGGATGGGGGACACTGGCAGCACCCCACAACGCTGCTCCGTGCACCCCACCCGCCCTCCCCGTGTTGTAAGGATGGATCCCCCCGCCCCCGGTGCAGCAGCATTGGAGTGGAAGGACCGGCCACCTCGGCTGGACCCCACGGGTCCCCATCCCCACCGCAGCCTGCAACGGCGAGTGTCCCCCAGGGGTTGCACCCTGCCCCCTCGCTGCCTGCACCCCGCGCTGCCTGCACCCCGCGCCACTCGACTGGACTGGGGCTCTGCCTCCTGCGGCACGGCTAGAGGACAGGAGCGACGCACTTTACCAGCCAAACTAACGAAGCTAACGGGGACGTTAATCAGCCAGCGCGGTGCAGCGGGCAGCGTCGTAAGATTGGGCTTTCGTCGGCTGCTGCGGGTGGTCGGGTACAAAGGCTGTTAGGAAAACCGCTGCGGGCCAGGAGCCACGTCTGCTGCCTCGGCGCTGGGAGGGGATTTATTCCCCAGCCCTCGCTTGGTTATTACTCTGCTTGGTTATTATGGCTCTGCTCAGGTCCCAGGTGATGGATCCAGTCCCGGGGAGTCGCGTGGCTGGAAAGCTCCCCCCGGCTGGCAGTGCCAGGGCTGGGGCATCCTCCCTGCTCCCCCAGACCCCCTTGGCACCCAGAGCCAAAGCATGGCAGAGCCGAGTGGGGGCATTTCCCAGGCACTCTGCACTATTACAAGCAGGCAGCTGGTCCAGCCGGGATGGGGCTGGGGGGGGACTGGTTCCTCGCCTACCTCCATCACCACGCTCCTGCCAAGAGCCAAAATCCTCGTCCCGGCAGTGGGATGCCCGGCTGAGCATGGCTCCGTGCCCAACCCACCTCCCTCTGCGGCGGCAGCAGGACCGAGGCTGGCAGAAAGCAGGCGAGCTCTGCCCGCAGGTTTGGGGCTCTGCAATTACTTGGTGCCGGGCCAAGGAAATCCTCATTAATTTGCAAGGTTTATCTCCCCTCCCCGAGCAGAGCTGGTGTGCGGAGAGGTGGGCACGGGTCCCGAGGGGGCTCCGCCGAGCAGCGCAAGCATCTCTGCGACCGCTCGTGACCAGGATGAATGAAGCGCCGATAAATTATACATTTGGGTCTTGTCTCCAAATTGCTCTGCAATTATTGAGCACCAAGGTTCAGTTGCCTTCAAGCACCACCTCACATCTGACCACGGCAAAACACACTGAAGGGCTCACGTGGTTCCCCCAGCACAGGCGAACAATCAGCCCATTAAAACCAGCAAATTAACGAACACAAGAGTTCCATTAGGAGGAGAAGGCGACCGAACTATCCAATTTCATCACATCATTAGCATTTCTTATCAGAGGGACAGGGAAAGAATAGGGCTTTAAAATACAGATGGATGGGATGGAGTCTAATGACCACGACAGGGCAACGTGCCCAGGGGCCCCTGTCCCGCCGGAGGGCTGCAGCACAGGCACTAACCACGGTCCCATGGGGGAGAGCACGGTCCTGCACCCTGCTGAGCACCCTTAGGTGCACAGCACAGCTTCCCCCGAACGGCCTCTGCTGAGGTCTGGAAATGCGGCGGCATGCAAGGACTCAGCAGATGGCATGCAAGAGCCAGTGCATGGCGTACAAGATCCGGTGCATGGCACGCTCCCTGGACCTGCTGTCACCCAAAAGCCACCCACTTTGGCGCAGGGACCACGTGCCGTCTCAGAAAGCCCCGTGTCCCTCCATCCCTGCCCTTGGCTCCACGGGATGCCGGCAATGGGTGAGTGCTGCCACCGCAGAGCAGCTCCTGCACCTTCACATCCTCCTGCCTCCCCGGTGCAGGCAGCGGCTGACGGCACCAACCAGTGACACCAGCATGAACATCCAGGGACACTGGGCACCCTTGGTGCTGGCATCCCTTAAGCCTTTCAGCCTCCATCCCTAGGAGTGTACTGCGGTGGGAGCTAGGCGTTGCTGCCCGGGCAGAAGCTGGGCAACTTGAGCTCCCAGGTAAAGCTGCCATCTTCTTCTTCAGCCCCATGAAAGCAGATTTTCAGCCTTTCTCGCTCTTTAAAACAGAAGCAGCAAACGAGATGCATCAGGCTGAATTTAAATACCATTACTGCTGGGAACGAAACTGAGCTAAACTGGGACGTTGAAAATCGAGGTTTCCATCACAGCAGGGCACGTCTGGACCATCTGATGCATTTTCCCTCGAGCACTCAGCACCCGCCAACTGCCTCTTCCAGGGGCAAGCCGACCACACCGAGCAGTCAGCTGCCTTTAAATCAAAGCAAAGTTTATTTATTCAGCTGCTCCCTGCCTTAATTTTGCTGAGAAACGTGTTTGTGCATCCCCTCCACTGGGAGGGGTGTGCAGGAAAGGTTGCTGTGCGCTTAAAAACAGCTGACTCGGCACCTTTTGGATGTCGCAGTGAGTGGTGGCTGCTCCATCCCTGCCCGGGGAAGGAGTTCGCCCCAGGGAGCTGCGCCGGGGTTGGCACCTCTTCCTCAGCGGTGAGATGCTCCCCAGGCATGGGCTTCCCTGGGGAGCTTTTAAATCCCTTCCGTAGGCCACACCACCAAGATATGCAAAGGAAAAAGCTCTTATTTGGGATTTATTGGCCTGATTTGTAAATCCAGAGCAGAACTTGCCCATCTGCTGATAGATTTTTGTGCAGGACTTCCAAGCGTGTTGGAGGGTTTGTAAATCTTCCTCCTCGCTGGGAATCGATGGAAAGGTTTAGACTGAAATTAGGCAGCTGCCTTTCTCGCTTATGGGCAAAAACTGATTTTTAAATATTCTTTTGAAGATTTATTGACGGTCTCAGCACTTGCCCGGGGCAAGGGGAAGCCGCAGCCACAAGCCCAGCTGGGCATGAGGCACCGAGCTCGGGAGGTATCACAGATCCTTTCATCCAGAGGGACGAGTCTGCCCCGGACTAATTGATTAACGTCTGTAAAAGGCCTTGAGAGCCACAGAAATGGGGCCGTGCTAATTGCACAGCCTCCTATTAGCGCTCCCTCTGCTCTCCAGAGGATGAAAAATCTGCCGAGGGCTGAGTTATAAATAAACCCCAGGGCGATGGGCTGGATCCTGCCCCGGGTTATTTCAATGCACTGAGAATGACCGGCCAGTGCTACGCAGAGAAGCCCAGGGCTTGCAGCACATCCCAGAAGGGCTATTTTATTTAACCAAGGTGATTTAAGCAACCTCAACCCCATTTTTTAAATATTACATTTGCTGTTGAGCTATCCGGGATTGCAAATTCCCACGAACGCCCCAGACCCCCACCCAGGGGATGCTGATCCCCACCCAGACCCCGCAGCCATCGGATGGCATGGGACAGGGGGGGGATCTGCTACGGGGCAGGCGAGGGGCTCCCGAAACAAATCCAAGCCAGGGTGCAGCAGGGTCGTCCAGTCCCTGAAAGCAAAGAAATGCAGTTGCCTTCAGGCCACTGATTTCCAGGTAGTCCCACACTGCAGCACGCAGAAGCTTGCAGGGCTCCGCTCGCTTCCGCTCACTTCCCCATGTATTTTGCTTTACAACGGCCCAAGCGGAGCCGAAAAGGGGGGGGGTTTGCTTCACGCTCTGTTCCTCCACATGCAATTAGATCAAAGCCCGTTCCAGCCTCTTGTAGGATGAACTCCCCTTGCAAGTGTGAACGCGGCTCATAAAGAAAAATGTTTTAAGCTACGAATCATTTAAAAAGCACACGCCATGATGCCAAAGGCAGAGAAGGAAATAGCCGTGCATTCCGGAGATTTAGGCAGGCAGAGGATACCGGGGAATCGGTGGGATGATTTAAATGAGCCGGCACAGCAGAGATGCTGCAGCCGTTGCACCCGGTATCCCCGTCCTGGCTGCTGAAATGCACCCTGTGCTACAGCATTATTATTGTTTTAATTAATCTGCAACAACCCCAAGTGCGTGTGTTATCCGACTCTCTCCATCAGTGTTATCCCATCTGCCAGTACCTGGGTTTCCTTCGGCAGGGCCGGAGCGCGTTTGTGGAAGGAGCGGAGAGCTCCCTCGTTTGCTACCGTGGCTAATTGCATTCGGAGAGCCACGCACACGGCGGGCGCTGGGGAGCGGGCAGGATCTGTCTTTGCTTTCAGCAACAGAAACTAATAACCCAGCGCAACCCTCGCCCGCCGCATCCCCGCCGGCCCCCGGCATCCCTCCCCGAGCATCCCTGCTGCCGGCGTCAGCCCCATCCCCACGTGCAATGCTGAGAAACCTCTATTTCCCCATTATTTCCATGTTTTTCCTTGCGAGGCCAGAACGGGAGCTCCATTCGGATGTGCACAGTGTCAGGCCTGTGTCGGTGGTGACATACAGCGGTATTTGGGAGAGGTCACCCCGGGGAGGTCTTGGTGACACCAAGGGATGCACCCCGAACTGCCGCAGGGTCTGCACTCCCACTCCCCCTTCTTGCCATCCTTGCCCGTGGCACCCTTTCAACACTTAAGCCCTGTGAAAAAGGTGATTTAACTTCATTCAGACAATGCTGTGTATCCGTAAATGGGCTTAACCTAATGAGTTTTAATACGTATTATGTTCTAGGTATTTTATGCCCAGTCTGCAAAATCCAGTTACGGTTTTCAATAAGACTTAGCGAGCCGAGACGTGGACCGGAGGGGATGCGCGCTCACACGGGGCTGCTCCGAACTGGGCGAGGAGGAGGAGGAGGGCGGGAGGAAGGCAGGGGCTGTCCCCGAGGGAGACACAGCTGGATCCCAGCCAGCTGCTGGCTCAGCAAAGCTCCCCCCCCCAACCCAGACCAACCGCTGCCTGCAGCCGCCTCCAGCAGCCCCAGGAGGACGAGGTTTAAGATATAAGGGCTGACTTCTTTTCGATGCAATGCCTGGGCTGGCCAAGCCGGGGAGAGCACCGCCGGCTGCACTGCAGCAGGCAGGGCCAGCCGTCGTCCTGCGGCGGGGAAGGCAGCGGGCAGCCAGCCCGGCAGCCAGCCCCCGGCGGGTGCATGGCCCCCCGTGCCCGTCCGTGCAGGCTGTGGCTCTGGAGAAGGCACTGCTCATCGTCCCCAAAGCCTTCAGCCACTCCTGCAGCGGGCCGGGCCGTATCCTGGCACAGGCAGAGGGGACAGCGCGGGCAGAGCACGGCTGCCTCGGCGTCCACGGACACCTGCACCGTCCCCGCCGCGGTGGCAAAGCCACCCTGAACCGCAGCCACCGACACATCCAGAGCCCGCGGGCTCCTTATTTCGGAGAAAGCCACGGCGCTGCTGTTTTTCTCTCTTGTGCTTAACGATGAGGAACGAACCCCGCAGCCAAACGGCAGCGGCCAAGTGGCGCGGTTTTATCCCAAGGTTTTGAGCACCGGAGCCAGTCCCGGCTCCTGGATTGACGGGAGGTGATGAGACTCAGCTGCCATGTGCCAAAGGGAGATCCCTCAGGGATCCCCCAGCTGCACCCCACCAGCAGCACCTACAGGACCACCCCCTCGTGGTACATACAGCAGCATAAATCCCATAGAGACCATGATGGGGTCCACGGGGGCCACCAGTTGGGAGCTGGGAGGTGTGATCCCCCTGTGGGGGTGGCTCAGCCCCACCAAAACATCTTCCATGGGTGCTACAGAAGGGCCCGGCACGTTCAGTCCACGATTAATTCCCATGGGCCTCCCAGGCGGGGAAGAGCCAAAACTAATTTGCCTGTAAAGCCCATGCTCAGCTCCCGCAGGTCTCTGCCACAGAGACTTCGCTCAGCCCTCGGTAATCTGGGATTATACGTAGCACTGGGGCAATTAAGAAAAACATCTTTTCAAGCAGCAGACAATGCCTTCTGCAGCCTATTTAAATTAATATAGTGAGAAAGATTATTTCTTGCAGCCCTTGGTTTAAAGCCTCCTTTCCCAGGGGAGCTGATTTCTTTCTTTTCCTGCACACCCAGCAGCATTGCATCCTGCTGCATGCGGGATACGGAGGCCGAGTTTGGGAAGAGATCTGCCTTTCCCATAAAGACTGCAGGCTCCAGGAGGGACTGGGGTTACGCTGAGCCCAGCCCGGCACAGGGGACAGACCGGGCTGGCAGAGGGTGGCCGGGGCAGGGGACAGTGACTGCCCCTGCTTGTCCCCACGGGATGGAGGTATCGCACAGCGGCCAGCTCCCCCCAGCTCCCCCGGCAGTGCTGCCGGACCCCTACGCATCGCAGCCCACCGCAGAAAGCCCAGCACATCACAGGCTCTTTCTCGGAGCGTCACGCTGGAGTGCTTCCCAAAACGACCCAGCTGAGATGGAAACCCCCAGACCCACTTCAGGGGTAGCATCCCCCGCAGCCCAGGGGGAGCAGTGGGCACTGCTCAGCGGAAGGTGAGCCCAGAGATCACTGCAAATCCACAGAGAGAGCAATCATCTCCGCAGATAACATCCCAACGCTCTGATGTATTCCCTGGGTCCCCCCACATTGCCTAGGATCATGCTAGCGAAAGCCAGCCCCTGCTCCCCCCAGGACCCCGGAGATCCCCATCCCACCTGGGGCAATGGATGTCCCCGGCAGCGGGGTGGACGTCCCACTCCTCGCTGAGCAGTGCTGAACAGCAAGTCCCCCTGCCCCACGCTCGTCCCCCTGTCCCAGGCTGAGCTCCGAGCTCCAGAGGGGACCAGCACATCGCGAAGGAGGTACCGAAGCACAGAGATTTCTACCCCGGAGCAGAGCCAGCTCCTTGCACAGCTCGGGGTGATTGAGGACTTGGGTGGAGGTTAGAAGAAGTAAAAGTCTTCCTGGGGTCTGCTGGCCAGCAGGGACCAAGCTGGGAGAGATGCTGAACCCCCGGGAGGCTGTATCCCCCGCGGGGCAAAGCTGGGAGAAGGGGATCCTGCCTCTGCCCTTTGAGTGGGAACCTGGAGGGCTGGCGGTGCTGAGGGGTGACCCTGGGGACCCAGCCCAGCCTTGCGTGGGGCTGTGTGGGTGCCAGGCAGAGGTTTGGCTCCAGCACGAGGCTGCAGTGAGCATGAAAAGGAAATAGCGGTGAAGCAAACCTCAGAGCGCGGTGCAGCTGGAAGCCGGGGATGGGGTAACCCCGTCCCAGGCTGGCCGGAGCCCACGGGCTGGTAGCCAGGATGAGAGTCGCTGCCAGGGTGAGAGCGAGGGCAGCTTGCCATGGCGCTGCGGGTTGGTGGCACCCCAGTTTGCTGCCGGGGCTGGGGAAATGATCCCCCGGGAAGGACGAGGCTTTTGTCTCTGGGAGAGGAAAAAGCCGCACGCCCTGGCTGGGCTGCGAGGGGAAGAGGGCACCACGGGGGCTTCCCCGTCTGCCCAGCCAGGCTGCAAAGGGGCAGCGCCGGGATCCCGCGCATCAGGGACCCTAAAGCCAGGGGGGAGATTTGGGCTGGGGTGAGCTGTGCCGGACCCAAGCGCCTGCAGCCCTGCCGCCGCAGGCTGAACTCGCCTCCTCGGGCACGGGGCTCTGGGAAAGCCATCCAAAAGCTGAGCAAAACCCCACGGGGAATTCTCCCTGGCCGTACACCGCTCCCCCCCCCGCCAGGCCTGTGCACGAGCGGTGCGTACAATAACTAATAATAACTGCTAATGAACCCCGGCTCGGAGGAGCCCCTCGTGCTTAACGGTGCCGGACACACCAAGGGCCAGCCAGCACTCACCACCCAGCCAGGCGAGCGGTTTCCCAAGCCCAGGGAAGGGGCAACCCGTTATAAAGGATAACTCGGCACAAATCCCGGAGAGGGGAAGGTTACGGCACTCGCAGGGTGGGAAGGTGCAGGTGGGCCAGGGCCAGGCTGGGTGCAGGCACCCCGGGGCCGGGGGCTTGGTCTCCGCTGCCGGACTGTGCTTCCCGGCTCTGGATTGCCAAGAAACTTTATTTAATCCTGCCTTCACGGAAGAAATGGTTTATAATGCTCAGCTCAAGGTAACCTTCATGCGGTTCTCCAACTGCCTCTGCTTCTCCTGCACACATTTTTTTTAACTTTATATGAAAATATTCCAGTAAGTTGTCAGCATGGATATCAAAAGAAGAAAACGAATAGGGGAAGTGTATTTGGAAGGATTACCATCTCTCCCCATTTCCCTTGCCGAGATGTTCCCGCACGAAGTCTCGGGAGGAGGAGGAGGAGGAGAGCTCTCTCCCTGCCTGTCTCCCGCTCCTCTCCGAAGCAAGAAACCCTTTCGAAAGCAGCAGGATACAGAGCAAAAAATCTCTGCCAAGGCGAGAATTATTAACAACTCCTGCAAAGCATCCTTAACCCCTGGGGAGCCGGCGAGCTCTCCCACCTCCTCCCTAACTTCCCCGCACACGCAGCCCGCATCTTCCCACGCGCATCCCTACCGAGCCGAACCCCCCCGTGCCCCTCGCTCGGTGCCCGCCACCGGGGTCCCTCCACCCCGGGCTGGGGGCTCCCGCCGCTTCATGTGTTGCGCTTTTCGGCCCCCCCCCCTTTTTTTTTTTTCCTTTATTCCCCCCGTTTTTAACCCGTTTCCCACACCCTGCAGCGCGGATGCCGTTTCTCCGCAGCCCAACTTCGCGGCGTACACCCCCCCCCGACCCCGACCCCCCCCCGCCTCCTCCTACCCGCACCGGGCTCTCTCCCGAGCCGGCCCGGCCGCCGCCGCCGCTCCATGCACCGGCCGCCCCGGGAGCGGCGGGGCCGGGGGGGGGGGGGACCGCCCGCCGGGCTCTCACTGCGGCTCGGTCCCCGCCGTTCCTCCGCGCCTCCGCCGCCTCCTCCGCCGCCGGCCTTGCCCCGCCGCCGGGGTTCCGCTCATACCGGCCGCGGGGGGGGGACCCGGCCCGGCGGCCGCCGTTCAGCTCTGCCCGAAGCCGCTCCCGGGCGCCGTTACTTAACGTCTCCATCCAGCTCCGCTGCGGCTCCGCTCCATCCGCCGGCCTGCAGCGCTGCCTGCCGCTTAACCCCTTCCCTCCCGCCGCTCCGGCCTCTAAGCTCCCCCCCCCCGCCCCCCCCGCCCCGCCTCCCGCCTCTCCGCTTTATTTTTCTTTTTGGTTTTTTTTTTTCTCCTTCTTCTCTTTTTTTTTCTCTTGTTTAGCAATGAGGTTGGTGACGGAAAGCGGCTCCCGGCCAGCCCCGGACCCGCCGATACGCTCAAGGGCAAGGGATGCTGAGGGTGCAGAGGGTGATGCTGGCCACCCCTGCCCCGGGGACCCGGCCCCAGCCCCAGCGGTGCCCCAGCCCGGCACTCGGGGCCAGCCAGAGATTCATTGAATGGGCTAGCAAGAAGAAAAAAAAAACAAAAACAACCAAAAATATATATACATATACATATATTTGTGTCAGATCAATGAAAAATGAATTTGAAAACTTCCCGACTCTGGGAGGAGGAAAAATTACGATTGTAAAGTGATTAAGGTGAGAGGGGATTTCCCCACCACCACCACCACCTCCCTTTATCGGCAACTTTAGGCATTAGGAGGGATTTTTAGGGTGTGCTGGTGGCAGCTGGAAGCCCCACTGCCTGCCCGCTGCTGCCTCTGCCACGGCGGCAGCGTGCCCGGCTGCCTCCCGCTCCCCCGGCGCCAGGCCGCGGCACACACCGAGTCCCTCCGGTCAGGAGATAATTAAAAAAGGATCTAGAGAAAATACTCCTGCCTTACATGATTAAGGCAGCCACCTTCAGTGCCCACAGACCTTCTCCCACAAGCATCTTTGCTGCAGACAAGGGTACGGGCTCAGAGGGCAGCATTTTTCCGGGTGACGCACCCGGCATTCTCCGGTGAGCGGGGGGACCCCAAGCAATGCGCCCGCAGTGGGGGCTGCTTGTGGCTGCGATTTGCTGGGGTTCGTGCATCCCAGCATCCTGCTGGCAGCCCCGCTCCCGGAGCCAACATCGGGGAGGCCGGGAGTTTCGGGAAAGCGGCGGCTGAGGGGAGGGACGGATCCTGCTGCTGTCTCTGCCGAGGGAAATTGCAGCCTCAGCTCGGTCCATGCTGGATGCGAGAGCATCCATGTGCGAGGGAGCCATCCAAAACTGCCCCAGGCAGGCGCAGGCAGGCGCAGGCAGGCGCACGGACCGCGGCTCCTCGTTTCCATAGGAAACCAGGCTGGCGAGTGCCGCCTCAGCTCCAGGCTGGGGGCTGAAGAACTGTTTGTACTATTTTTATCCTCCCGGTACTAGGTTTCTTGGGTTTGGCCATGCAAACACCCCGGCAGCGCTCCCTCCGTCCGGGCAAGGCCGCGGAGGACTGGGGGGACTGGAGGGAGATGAGATGTGCCATCGGCTGGGGACAGCAGCAGCAGCCAGGCAGTCCCCTGCCCGGGGAGCCCCGCTCTGGGTCGGTGGGTCTGACCACCCGAGGGTTTTCCTCGCTTCCAAACGGTCCCATTTGCCCCACAAAACCAGCAATTCTCTCTTGCATTTTATAAAAACAGGGATGTCTTCTCCGCAGCTCCCCAACGGGGTGTTTGCAATTCCAGGTCTCCTAATGGGATGCACGGTGCCTTCCCCCCGGACGAGCATCCGTCAGAACAAAGTTTGCTTCCTGCAAATACCTTGTTGGCTTCTCTTTAAACCCTCTCCTGCGCCACGGGGAGTTTGGGGCTGGAATATTCATGGAGGGCATATATATGCATGGAGGGTGCCACAGGCAGGCGAGGGGCAGCGGCGAGGGAAGCAGCTGAGCGATGCCAACACATGCCTGGGGGGTTTTGCAGCACGCACAGGCCGGAGGAGCAAGAATTTGGCCGGCTCTGGCAGATTAGCCGCTCAAACAGCCATTTTGATGGGTGCGAGGGAAAATTTCAAGTCATTGGTTTAAAATAGCTCTCGCAAACATAACTTCCAAAGACTGTTGTATTTTGCTTTTTCTGGGCTAGGCTTGCCCCAAGAGCAATCAGGGATCCTCCTGAAACATCCAATATATTTCCCTTATTGACCGTGATGTAAACGAAGCGACTCCAAACCTCACTCAGCAGCCTGAGCTGCTCCTGGCGATGCTGCACCAGAAGGACCCAGTTCTGCAAGGCTTTAAGGGTGTTTTTCACCCCAAAGGCCTCAAGGTTGTTGCCAGGGGACTTTTGACATTGGCCTTAAGTGTCCCCAAGTACTAATGTCACCAAATAAATCCCTACGTCAGGGACGTCGGGTTTTGAGCCAAAAGTGATTGCTGAGGTTTCAGCAGATAGCCTTATCCAGGGGAGCGGAGCCCACAGCGCTCCGCGCCCTGGCACCGGGGTGACTTTCATTGCGTAAGGGCTCGGGGCAAACGCCGGGTCCCCGCTGCGGCGGGGACGCTGGAGCGGCCGTCCCTTCCTCCCTGCCAAGGCGGCAGGCTGCAGCCCTCATTTATGGGTCTTTTCAGAAACTTCTAATTACCTGGGCTGCCTCAGGAGGGCTCGTCAGTGGGGAAAAAAAAGAGGATGCGGTGCATTATAATAGTAAAAAAGGCTGCATAAAGTCTCATTTTGAGGATTATGAAGTGCCAGCACAAAAAAGCTGTAAACAGGATGTCTGAAAAGATCTTAAGCGTAAAGGTCGGAATCTACAATTTAAATGGGTCGCTTGTTGCTTTCTTGCTCTGTGCCACTAATGAGCCGGGATGTAGAAAAACAAGTTTGGTTTTGAAAGCACATTTTGGTCCTTTTGTGATTTGAAATGTCAACTTTTTAGCAGCAAATTTTTTACCTGGGGGGCTGCAGGGGTGCAGCTGAATGGGGTTTCTCTCTCCCTGGTCCCCGGCATCCCCATGGCAGCAGCCGGAGGGGACCAGCGGGGACAGGGATGCTCGAGCCCAAGGCCTTTGCAGGCGGGTGATGCTGCAGCAGCATTCCAGCCCCGGGGGTCTCCAGCTTTTACTTATTTGTATCCTCACTGAGCCCCCAGTGTGCTTCTCCGGGAGCTCCCACCTCCTGGGGGGTGGAAAATGTGCCTGCAACCCCGGCTTTCCCAGAGCTTTCAATGTCTGGGGGAGCTGGGCCAGGTTATTGGGGAGCAGCTGATTAAAAGTCAATATTCAGCAAATCTTGTGCTCCTGGTGCTTGTCTCCACTTAGGCCAACCTGAGCAATGTGGGGCAGAAAGTAGGGAGAGAGTGAGCCCAGAAATAACAAACACTGCAAACTAATGAGCTTCTGGTGGCAATGCGGATGCCTTCCCTCCTCTTCTTTTTCATTTACATTTTCCGTCGTTACAACTTTGGCAGGAGCAAGCCAAAGTAGCTGAAATGGGTGCAAGGCAGGGTTGCCCCGCTGGTTTTTAATTGCTTGCAGGGGCGAGTTTGGGGGTCTGCGAGGGGTCGGAGGCGGGAGGTGTGTGTGAGCTGCAGCACCCCGAGCATCGCTCACATCCCCGGCACCATCCCGGGCACTGGAAAGGACGGGCCAGCCCTTGGCAGCTGGGGAGGAATATGGTGAAGCGGCTCTGCTGCCTTTTTCGCACCGGGAGCCATGCACCGTGGTCCCCCTCCAGCAGCCACAAGATGCTCGAGGGTCTTCCCCAATCCCGGCATCTCCCCGGCCCCCCAGGAAGCAGCTGCATGGCCACAGTCCCCTGGGACCAACATGAACATCTCCGGGAGACAGCATCTCCCAGTAACCATCCCCTGAGGGCCTGCACCTCTCTTGCCCTGATTTTTCTTAATTAACTCATTAGGATGCCAGCGACAGTGATGTGAGTCTCCCGGGAGAGACCTGCTCTCGTGGT
The DNA here is from genome assembly GCF_018139145.2 of Gymnogyps californianus. Taxonomy (NCBI): domain Eukaryota; kingdom Metazoa; phylum Chordata; class Aves; order Accipitriformes; family Cathartidae; genus Gymnogyps; species Gymnogyps californianus. The sequence continues at coordinate 14,875,379 of NC_059486.1, read as the reverse complement.
GCAGGCAGCACAGGCAGCGATGGCTGCCCAAGCCCCTGCTGCCTGCAAGCTCAAGAAATGCCCTGTGGCTGCAAATCGAGGGGGTCATTTTAGGGTAAGAGAAGGGAAAAAAAAGAAGGGGGATATTGTAATGCTGAGACAGGCTTCTGTGGATGCTTGCCGGAGCCAGGGGGCCAGGAGGATGGACACGGGCCTCTGGCGTCTTGGCGTTGGTTTTGTGATTATTTGGAGTGGGGGGGAATTAATGAAAAAAAACCCCAAGCAAGAAACAGGCAACCGTGTGGATTAAAGCTGGAAGGAAGAGGATTAAGAGATTGAAGGGAAAAGAAGTGCAGCGAATGCAGATGGAGGGGATATTTCCCCTTTCAGCCATTCTGCCTTCGGAAAAAGGGGAAAAGATTTTGATAAGCTTTTTAAAAAATTCATGAGGTTTCCATTTCTCTGTTTGTTTATTTATTTGTTCCCCAGGATAAACTCCTGAAATACAACATCTCATTTGTCAGCAGGTCCCGGGGGAGCAGGGTATAAATCAGATTGCCCTACTAATAAATTATAAAAAGCCAACACTCTGTGACTGCACTGCCATGCTAGCCCAGGGCAGGAGGGGACATTTTGGGCAGGAGGGACTTTGGCAGGAGGGATGGTTTGGGGCAGGAGGGACAGCTCGGGGCAGGAGAGGATGGCTCAGGGCACAAGAGGGTGGGCAGCAGCTCTGCATCGCAGGGTTCTGCAGGCGGTGCATTTCTGGCTGGATCCGGCCGTGCTCCCCCCTGCAAAAGGGAAGGGGGCTGACAGCCCTGGGTGGGCTTAACAGGGTGGCATGGGTGGGAGGTTGTGGGGGGCTGCATAGGGTGGGAGATGCGGCCTGAGTGGTGGTACGGCTGCGGGTGTGGGGTGGCCGGTGTCCCCCGGCACGGGGGCAGAGCGGGGGAAGCCGTGGGGCACCGGTCCCGTCTCGCCCACGCAGGTGCCAGGCAGATGGGAGCCAGCCTTGGCGGTCCCTGGGGAGCTCTGCCACCAGGGAAGGGAGGAAACGTTGGGATCTGGGATCTCCAGCTGCGTGCGGTGGGCTTGGAGGGACGGGAGCCGACACCAGCTCCCCCGTCTGCGATCGGGGACAGGCTCAGCTAACGCACCCCACGGGGGAACCCCGGACAGGGCTCCCGCGGGGCAGCACCATCCTCATGCAGCCCAACCCCAGAGCATCCTCAGCAAAAGCCATTTGCCCCCTAAATACAAAGCAAGAAGCGGTGCAGGAATTCACCAGGAAAGGACATTTTGCAATCGATGGGGCTGCCACCGGGTGACCTGGGGCCCAGTGCTTAATTTTTCTGGGCTGGTGCAGTCTAAAATGCAGATGAAAATACCTCCCAGGGGTGTCCTGAGCCTTAACGAGTATCGGAGAGATGTCCTGAGCGCAGCACTGCAGTCCCCGCAGCCTCCGTGATGGCACAGCCCAGGGCAGCACCCCCCATTAAAGTTCAAAAAGAGATTCAATTTAAATTTCTTTCCACTAATTGATGGATCTGGTTTTGTCTTTCATGTGTTTTGTAGCCTGCAAACTGCCTGTTGGAGCACGGCAGGCACCAGGCGCAGGTGCTGGGCTGTGGCTGTGCCACGGTGGTGCCGGGAGGCTGCGATAGCCGGCATCACCAAATCCTTTCTCGCAGACCCCAGCGAGCAGCTTCTCCATGGTGAGAATTTCTTCCTGCCCTGCAAACTTCTGTCTTTTGGGGCAAAAGTGTTTGAGGGAGGGAATTTTTATGCCCGTTGAAGGGTCTGCAGGGACCTGCCCAGGGTCACCCAGCAGCACCCACCCCAGGGGACCCGCTCTGCACAGAGGGGACGGCGGCAGTGCGCCCAGGACTCGAGCGGCTGGGATGCGGGGAAATAAATTATCAGGGCTGAACCATGCCTGCAGCAAGTCCTGGGGCAGCGTGGGTCTCGGGCACGGGTCATGCGTGATTATATGCCTGGGGGGACAGTGATGGATGTGGGGAAGGGCTGGGGCAGGGGCACGGGCGATGCTCTGCCCTCCGCCCCACGGCAGCGGCCAGCCCTGGCTCTGGCAGAGGGCAGCTCCGCAGATCTTCAATCACAGACGGAGAGGGCGTACGGCAGGGCCGTAAATTTGCTGGCGAACCAGTTCGTCCCCTCCTCCAGAAGCATTGGGGCTCAGCCTGTGGCCGTGGCTGCTCCTGGCCGTAGCCCTGGGGGTGGCTCTGGTCCATCCCCAGGGTGGCCGGTGGGTCAGGGCATCCCCAACCTGAACAGATCCCCAAATCCTCGTGGCAGCGGCTTCCCCGCCGGCAGGCGAGGCGGCGCGGGGGCTGCTGCAGGGGAGGCAGCGCAGGTGTTTCGCCGGGGGAGGAACGGAGAAACCATCTGCGCGTGGGGGCTCACCCTGATGCTTCAACGGAGGAGCGGATCTGGAGGCGAAATTGCTTCGCGTGGCTTTGCTACGGGATTTCGGCGTCTTCATTTAGTGCTGGCTGATAAATGAGCCGGCTGCTCCCCCGTGCTGTGCCAGGCGGTGCCGAGCGCTGCTGCGGTGGAGCAGCAGAAGCCGGAGATGCTCCTTGCCCTCCCTGGGTCTGGTTTGTACTCGAGATGCCGCTGGATGGGGAAAAGATGGGGTACAGTGAGGCAAGCTCAGCCTTATTCCTGCTTGGAATAGGGAAACTTATGAAAACCTTAAAAAATCCCCATTTTCACCCCGTTTAGCCATCCTCCCCTGGCAGCCCCGGCATGGTGATGGTCAGTGATTGCTGCTGGCAGAATGATTTGCTCTGACCTCCTCCTCGCTGGTGAGGAGCATCCAAGGGCCGGGATGAGGGCAGGGGAATGGCTCCCACAGGGCTTCGCCCAGCCCCACTTTGGGAATTAGGGCTGGCACAGGGATGGAGCAGCCGCTCGGCAGAAGCGCAGCTCTCCTCTCCTTTCTTGCAAAAGAAACAAGCCTTGCCTGTGCCGTCCGGAGCCATTCCCCTTATCTCGAAGGTGGCCATTGTATTTTTTATCATTATTATTATTACTACTACTACTACTACTATGTCCCTGGCTGGGAGCAGAGCTCGCCGAGGGCTGCCCTCCTCCAAATGACGCCTGGGAGACTTCTGCAGATAATTCCAGTCAATGTTAATGCATTGAAGTGAGAATAAAGCCCATGAAGTCCAGGTCTGCTTGTTCCCGTACAAAAGAAAATGACGATTTCAGCCATTCCCCGGTGTGACGAAGGCCAACGGTACATCGCAAATTAACCACTGGTAAAATGCCCGGTGCTGGTGCTGGAGAGCGAGGTGGCTTTCGAGGGTGGCCGGGCCAGCAGCTCGGTGTGTGCTGGGGTTGCAGACTAGCACTAGCACTAGCACTAGCACTAGCACTAGCACTAGCACTAGCACTAGCAGGACAGGGCAAGGGACAGCGTGGAGTCCCCTGCATGCACACAGCACCGCTGCGGGGCCGCATCCTTCCCCAGGCCAGGCAGCCAGCCTGGCTCTGACGGAGCCACAATCTGCCCTCGGTGGTGCTCCCCTGGCTCTGCTTCCATCCCCAAACCCGCGTGCCCCAGGGCTGCCTGCTGCAGACTGCTCAGACCTGCCCGAGACCCGGCACAGCCACAGTCCTGGTACTGGTCCTGGTCCTGGTCCCAGTCCCACAGATCTCCCACCCTGGAGCCCACATGGGAAGCAGCTCTAGGCATTGCAGCAGGAAATTCCCATTGGAGATATGGAAAAAACCTCATCCCCATGAGAGACCTGCAGCCCTGGGATGGGGACACCGAGGGCAGCTAAAATGCCGTGGTTTTGGGGCTGGAAGGGTTTTTTCGGCACAGCTCAGAGCCGCTCACCGCCCGGTTTTTACACCAACCATCCTTCAGTGCCCATCACAGCCCGAGCTTCCCCCTGCATCATCTGCCGTTATTACTGCTTTCTGCTGTTCGCATTTCCTCGTTGGTGTGTTACAGATGAGCCGAGTACACGCCGTCGTCTGGGCATGCTTCTCCCCTCCGGTAAGAGGGAATTAATTGCTGGTTTAAAAAAGAAAGGAAGAAAAAGAGAAAAGACTTCCCGGGCAAAGCAGTGCCCACCGACTGGTGGAAACAGGGCTTGTAAGGGAAAGAAACACCTAGATGTAAGTATGTATATATTCTGTATATACATATATAGAGAGACATGTGTGAGGGCCAGAAGCTCCGTAGTGATGGCACCCAGTGACTCCCCAATGTCTAGTAAGGGCAGGACTCACTCCACAGCCTCACTTTCCTACCTACACACCTATTTTCAGGAAAAAAAACTGCTTTTGAGCTGCCTGCCCCTCTGCTGAGCCGGCTGGCCGTGGCCAGAGCTGTGGCATCGCGGGTGGGAGGGAGGAAGGGACACGTGGCCATCACTGCCTGGCAGTCCCCAGGCACAGGTGACATCGCCACGGGGTCCTGCAAAACCTCAGCTCTACAAACGGGATGAGGTTTGAGGGGCTCCCGGGGGTGGCCGTCCCCTCTAGCCTCCCCTCACTGCCGCTGAGCTGCTGGCAGTGCCGGATCCGGAGCCCGCGGAGCGCTCGGACACCCGGCAAAACCTGCACCCGCTGCTCCCTGGCCGGAGGGCTGCCGGCACGCAGCCTCCCCGGCCCCGACCGATGGCAGGAGATTACTGTAGCTTTCGAGCAGACACGTGTAATGGCTGTGTCCTAGTTTTTGAGAGCAGAATCCAGCATAAAAAAAAAAAGCCACAGTTGTGGTGAGAGCAAATATAGTAACTCGCTCTCACATCGGCTCTTCTGGAGCGTTACTAGTTGTAAAGCTGTACCAGGGTCACATCCTCGCAGGCTGGCATATCGCCTAGGAAAATGGAAAACGGTTTGTTTGTCCCCCACCTTCTCCTCCTCCCCAGTGGAAAAGCATTTCCAAACACGTTTCTGGCCATGTCTGACACAACCAGGCGGTCATCTCACCTCCTTCGGGGTCAGCAGCCAAGCCGCCTCCTTGGCAGTGTCCCCTCTCTGGCCCTGTGCCCCTTCCTGTCCTCATCCCTGTCCCATTCCTGTTCTTGTTCTTGTCCCGATCCCATCCCCATTTGTTCTCCTGTCCTTCTCCCTATCCCATTCTCACTCCCATTCCCCCTTCCCATCCCATCCCCATCTCATCCCATCCCATCCCATCCCATCCCATCCCATCCCATCCCATCCCTTCCTCATCCCACAAGGCGCAGCTCATTGCCATTGAAAGGGAAGCGTTAATTTCACCATCGTTACTAATTACTCATTGAGAATCCTATCCCACTCGGAGCGGAGGCTCGCGAGAAGGCGCAGGCGGGCTGCGCTCTCGTTTTGGCACACCTCACCCAGATCGCCCACCCCGCCTGGAAGCATCACCCAAAAAGGTACCGCGGGCGGCTAAACCTGACGTCCTCACCTGGACACCCAAACTGAAAGACTTAATTAAAGCCACTTAATCACTGACTGGTGGCAAAAGGGAGCTGGACCGGCGGGGAGTGGCGGGTGCTGTTGGGGTGCAGCCATCGTCGCCCCAACTTCACCCCCCGGGACGCTGTAACTCAGCCGAACGTAGATTTACTGCCTCTGCTCCATTATCACCAATCAATATAACAGTTATTACTTAATGGGCTAAAATTGTCATTCTAATGTCCCAGATCTGCATGTTACGGCGTGGCTAATTGGTACAGAACTGATTCGGGGGGCTTAATGAAATTGTATATTCAGGCACATTAATCAAACAATTATTTTGCAACCACGAGACAGACGGTGCTAAACCTAATTAAGAAATAAACAAAGTTAATCAGTGAACAGAAAACATTTACTAATGATATAGATATGTTGCAAGAAAAAAATATTAGGCAATAATCTACTAAAGATTCCCAAACCTGCTCCTCTTCTTAATAACCCGGTGCTCTGGCTTCCAGGAAGCACCATCTCGATTTTATTAAAGCATTTGTTCTGCTTTAAGGTCTACTGGGCACTGGAGAACAAAAAATATATTACTCTGCAAGATGAATAATTGCATCAATTTAAAATAATAGGGCTGGGGACTGAACGGGGGTGTGTGGGTGACATCTAACGTTGAGACCGATGCATTTTGGGCTTAATTATCAGCAGTTAGTGCTTTTCCAGCTCAAAAGTTAATTCCGATTCAGACATAAAAATTGCAAAAAGACATAAAGATGAAAGCCGGTGGCATTTCTCTTTCCTCTGCCTGTTCATAGCTTCTTGTCAAAACCTGCTTGTCTGGCACAATTTCTGTACATAAATGGGAATATTTCTCCCCAAACTTCCTTCTCCCCCGTGCTGATCCCCACTGTGAAGTGATTTGAACTCCCTGCGGCGTCGCTCTGCTTCCCGCAGCCTCGCAAGACCGCGCTGAAGCTGCGGGGCTCCCCTCGTCGAGCATCCCGGGGCTCCAGCTCCGCTTTTGGCAGAGGGGGACCACCCGGTGTCTGCCCCCCGGCTCCCCGCGTGCGCCGGTGAGATGAGGCGAGAGCCGCCGGCGTTTGCTGCGCCCTCCCCGAACCAGCCCGGACAGTGATTCGACACGGAGCCATTAGTGCCAGCGGGGATGGAAAGCAGACGGTGGGGTCAGTGCTGGGGGGCTGCGGGCAGCTGCCTGTCGAGGTCCTGCCTTAGCCTGGGTCTCCGTTTGGGTGCGAGTGCTGGGACCCTCGGTGCCCCCCACGCCCAGGGGCACCCAAATCCCCAAGGTTCCCCCCCGTCCCAGGGAGCTGCATCCCCAAAATATGCCCGACCGTGCAAAAGCTGCGGTGCTGCACATCCCAGGGGGATGGAGGGCTCAGTTCTGGTCCCCAAATAGGAGCGGGGCTGCCGTGACATTTATCAAAGCTCTCCCTCGAAGGGGGGGTGGAGGAACACGGGGGCTGTGGATGTGATTTCACACCCCGTGCAGCATCGCTGCTGTCACTCCGGGGCCGGGGAGGTGGCGAGGGCACCCAGAAGCACCCGCTGGGCTCTGGGATGTGCTCCTGGGGCGACGGGGTGGCTCCAAGCAAACCATTGCCACCGCTGCTCTTCCACGGAAGGGTTTTTATGGGTTTTCGCTGCAAATCGGAAAGGAAGCAAATTTCTGAAATGTCACCGCTTCCCAGCAAACCGTCACTCGCAGGACGCACAGGGCTGCCCCGGCTGGGATTCACTGCACTCACCAGTGCCATCGGGGGGGTCCCAGTGGCCCTGCTTTCAGCATCCATTTACCCAGGGGAAGGAGAAGGGCCTGACCCACACCCTAGCACTGTTTTTTGGGGTGATTCAGTCTTTCTGGGGCTGCCCCATCCCAGGAGCATGCAACCTTGCTCTCAGGGCAAGGTGAAACCTGCCTGGGAAAACGGCTCAGCTCTGCCAAAAACATCTTCTGCGTTTTCTTTGGCACAAAGTTTTCCCCAGACTCCAGTATTTGTGGTCCCGAAGCTGCTTTTTAGTTTCCCCTTTGGCCCCGGAGCAGCGCTGGGACGTGGTCCTGGGGTTTTATCCATGAATCCCTCGGCTGGGCAGGATTCTGGTGCTCACACCCCATTCCTGCTCCTCTCCCCTCTCCAGGATGAAGGAGAGGGGTGGGATGGGGCTGAGAGCCGCTGGGCTCGGGGGGGCTGGTGGCAGACCCCAGCACTGCCCTCGGTGCCCCCTCGAGCCCACCCCCGCTCCTTCCACTTTCTTTTTTCGTGTCTCTCTCCAGAGCCGTTATTAAGCCCATTTTCCCCACAGCCAGGCTAAGCCGTTTATCGAAAGCCTCCATCATTAGGTTAATGATTCTCAGCAAATTATTTCGTACACAGCCCGGTGCATCCAGAAAATGGAGCAGGGATGTTGACAGCTCGATCAGCTGCAGGAGGGACGGCTGCCCGAGCTGCGGGGTGCTCGGCACCGTTACACCCCCTTTCGATACCCCATGATGTGCAACGCGCCCGGTGCCGCTCAGGACCCCGATCCCAGCTCCATCAGCACATCTTTGCCCCACAGAAACAGACCCACCGAGGAGCAGGGATGGTTTCTGTCTCCCTCCATCCCAGCCTGGCACTGGGCATTTTATTCTGGCACACGACTTCTTATTCATCAGACTCGGAAGCATCCGGCTCTGTTTGACGCCGCAGGGATGGCTGGAGCTGACAGCGGGGGTTCGTGGACCCGCCACCCCTGCAGCTTCATAGGAGCGTTGCAACGTGAGGGGGGGCACCGTGAAATGGGGGGCATGAAGCAGCTTTGCTTCAGCTGCAGCCTCCATGCTCCTGCTTCTCAGGCTCGGGGCCGACTCGCCGGCTCTCCCACGGCCGCTGCCTCTCCACAGGGATGTGACGCCTGCCTCTGCACCACGCGATGCCGGGAGCATCCCCCCGGGAGGAGCCTTGGGAGAGCATGAGGAGGCGAAGGGCAGGGATGCTGCAAGGACAACCCAGCTTTCCTCCAGCATCAGGTGCACCTCTTGGACTGGAGTGACCAGGACCTGGGGACAAGGTCTGTTTGCCCACCAGCCCCCTGGGTGCTCCTTGTCCTGAAACCACCTCGTGTCATCACTCACGTCCCCGAGGCCACGACATCAATTGCATCTCATAGTAGGCAGCCAGGAGCAGATTTGCTGTGCCAGCACCGCATCCTGTACCATGCAACTTGGCTCTCAGGGCTTCAAAATGCAGTTTGGTTCTTTCGGGAAGGGGACATGCCCCGGGGGTTGGGGTGGCATCGCTCGGGTTGGGGGGAAGGATTCAGTTTTCAGCTTTCTGGGTCCAAATGGCGGCTGCTGTTGCTGCTCTGCAGCGCCGGCCTCGTTGGCATTCTCCGGCGGTGCTGCACACCCGCGGGACCGGCAGCCGCTGCAGAGCCTGAATTATTCAGCTCAAGCAGGGCCCATTTGCTGATGGAGCAAGCGAGGACTCGTGAGCAGGACTGAGTGCTCGGCTGTGTTGGGAAGCTGTTCCTTGGGCGAGCTCCTGCGGCAGTGCCCTGCCTCCCTCCCTCCCCGTGCCGTGCCGGGCTGGCACACATCCCGGTCCCTGGCCTCTGAGCTGGTCCGTGGCACTGGCACGACATGGGAGAAACCCCAGATCTGCTGGCTGGGTGCTGCTGTCATGATCTCAGCAGCAATAGATCCAGTCACACCTCACCCTGATAAGTATCTGTCTAAAAAATATAAATAAAAAGCTGGGGAAAAAAAAAAAGACATAAATAAATTGCTATGTTTAAAAATGTTCCTTTCCACGCTGAGGAAAAAAAGACATAAATAAGTTGCCACGTTTAAAAATGCCCCTTTCCACAGTAATGCTTATAAAGCCCCCCCGGTGCAGATGTCTGCCTTCCCCCCCTTTCACAAATTCATCGGCATTTAAGGAGGTGCAGTTTTAGGTCACCACATTCCCAATCAGGCAAGGACTGACCTTTCCGTGAGCTAAAGCAGAGCGATGGGTTTCCACCCCACCTTAGGTCTTGTCCCTTGGTCTCCAGAAAACCTCTACCCTCTATGTCTGGGAGGAGGTCTAAGAGGTCCCGTGTCTCACCCCAGACAAGGTGTCGGTCTGTCACCAGCGCTGCTGACAGCAGCGTCACCACCCGGCCCCGGGACTGCAGCATCCCGGGTCTGACACATGGCCCCGTGCCCGGGTCCCCAGGGGAAGGAGCAAGCAACCACAAACCAAACCCCACACCCATCATCTTCACCCCGACAGCCCAGCCCTGCTGCTCCCCAGAGGAGAGGGACCGGCTCTGGCTCCCTGCCACCGCTGTGACATTTCAAGTGGCAACCACGAAGTTCAAGGTGGCCTTGGTGGCATTTTGGCACGTACCGGGTCGCCAAGCCCCAGCGCTGCCAGCAACGCTCTCAGCCGTCCCCCGGGATTTACTGGGACGTGCCCATGATGGATGGCACAAAAGGGCTGAAAATCAATCCAGGCATCTGCCAGCGTCCGGCCTGAGCTGCTAATTCACCCAATTGCTTAAGTGCCGGGCGAACGTCACTCCAGCCCGCTGGAGCTGGAAATGCTGCAGCTGGGAAGAGCGGCTTTTAAAACCATTTTTGTCAGCCTAATGCTATTAAAGTGCCTGGGAAGGGAGGGGACGGCAGCGGCCGAGCCCGGCCCCATCCGCCGGCGGTCCCCATCATGGCATCTGTATCTCCGGCCCCCTGGTTGTTCCCAAGTCCCTGGAGGTGGCTGGGGAGCGGGAGAAGACAGTTCCTCTGTGCAAGGACATGTCCCCGAGCCTCTCCCGTCATCCCCAGAAGCCCATGGCGATACTCCTGGCTCGCCTCGCTTTACTCTTTGGAAATTGGGTTGAGTGCTCCCAGATTTGCACTTGTGGAGGGTCCAAGTTTGTGGCTTAGCTGTTGTCACCTCCGCTGTCACCGTGGGAATGCCTTCCCCTCCCCTGGGGACAGTGTGCAGATGGGGACAGCCTGGCAGGGCTGCTCCCCAAACCACAGGCAACGCCAGGGCAACTGCACCTCCAACTATCTGCCAAACCTCGGTGGGCACCAAGTGTTCTTGCTGGTTTTAGTCCCCACCTTTGCAGACCTCCTGCTATCCGGACAGGGCTGAGCAAGCGCAGGGAGGTCAGCGGGGAGCAGTAAAGGAATCGGTGGTTTCGGATTTATGCCGCAAGGCTTTTTCGAACAAACATAATAAAACCACTGCGAATTGGACATCTCAGGGGCAAAAAAAAAAAAAGAAAGATGAAGTGGAGGGAGGAAGCTGCTCTTCAAGCGCCGGTGGCAGCTGAGGCTAAAGAGAGCTGTCAGATCGGGGGGTGTAAGTAGGGTGATGGTGGGGTCCTCCCTGCGCTGCTGGGGCAATGCTGGAGGCGAGCAGGGGGGGAAGCAGAGAGGGTGCAAGAGGGACCATTTCAGTTCGGTCAGGGGAAGGATGTGCAACAGGCGGCCGAATGGCCAAGGTGACCTGCCACGTCGCCTCTCCCCTGCAATTTGATGATTAAACCAATCTGCTGCCAACAGCCTTCAAAGCCCCGTCCTGCCGGGTGCCGAGAGGCGCTGGCCGTGGGCCAGCCCCACACTCCAGCGCAGGCATGCTGCCGAGCACGGGACATGCGCTAGCCCCCCGGGCACGCTCCGCCGAGGAGCCCCGCCTGCACCCCCGGGGCTGGAAACACACACGAGGCTTTTTATTAAGCTTTTGGCTTGACCTGTATGTACCACAACGCCTATGCCACCTTTCACTCCCCCATTCCCAGATGCCTTTCCGAAAGCAGGTCCTGCCTGGGGGTACCATACCCCCGGGGGAACATCCCCCCCCACCCCAGGGACAGACCAGCATCCCCCCAACTGCGGCTCTCCCATGCTTTTGACTGCAGCTGGTTGGCACTGGGATCGTAATTTTTAACTCTATTTCGGCATAAGTCCTTGTCTGAATTAAATGTCAGCGCACTCCACCTCCCTCTGCACACTGCCTTCCTCCCGCGCTCCCCGCGTAGGATGTTGACAAGTGTTTCAGGTTGATTAGGAAAAGAAGACATGGGAGATAAACTGGGACGAATAAACGTTGCACCACCACCACCAGTGGCTCTTCCTATGGATGGGTGACCCCGATGCACCCGCTGCCCCCACCTCCCCGTGCTGTCCCCGTCATGCTCTGCCCCAGGGACAGCAGCCAAAGCCCCATCTGCCAGCGGCCGCTTCCATGAGCGCAGGAAACTTTGCAGCACCCTTGTTCGCTCCGTGACTGCTGCAGGACCCTGAGATGCCAGGGACCGGGAAGGGGTGGGGTGGCCAACACCGTCCCCCGCAGCATACAGGCTCTGCAGTGCCGGCAGCGTCTCCCCGGCTCCGTGCATGTCCCCAGCCTGTTGATCAGCATCTCCCCACACCGCTGGCAGCACCATCTGACAGGTATGCAGCTTGCCAGGGCACAAATGCCTTCCCCGTGTCATTTTTCAAACAATTAAATATAAAAAGACTCAAGTGCAGCTCATATTTCAGTGTTAATGTTGCTGCCAAATATTATCATGTCAACGCTGCTTGTAAAACAAAAGCAATCGATAATGTTATATCTCCAGGAGAGCCGCTCTGACACAGGATTATCCTCATGTGCACCGAGACACGCTACCTGTGCCTGCTGGCTCAGCACCGGAGCTTCGCTGTGCACCCCTGGACCAGGGACCTTCTGGGTTTTGATTTCCCTTTTGCTGGGCTTTTAATTCGGCAGACGGTTAATGTACTTTGCTTCGTGCTTCTGCTTTCTAATGAGAGCTGCACCCAGCATGGCTGCAGCCCAGAGCAGTCCATGGGTCAAGATGATTAACGGTGGGGAGACCACTGGGTGTTTACAAGTTTGCACGTGTGTCTGTGGCCAGGAGGAAAGGTATTTCCCCAGGCAGGGAGGAGAAGCCATCCTTTGGGTGGTCCAGCCCACAGCAAGCAGAGGCAAGCCCACGCCGGGTGCTCGGGACCCGTGCAAGCCGCTGTCACACCCTCTTGCTGCTTTAAGCAAACACAGCCATAAAAACCAAAGTGTTTGCCCGTTGCATACGAAAACTGAGCTCATGTCTCTCTCTGAATTATTCACGCTTGGCTCTGTTTTCGCTCATATTAAAAAGCTGCTGTTGTGGGAAACATCGTTCCTTTTTTTCCCAGACGCTGTTCCAGACGGTTCTGCTCAAGCAGAAGAGCAAGCCGGGGCTTGGTATTTCTGCTCCCTGTGCCCAAGAAGCTCCAAGAGAGGGGGAGAAGAAGAGGAGGGCTAAGGAGGGGGGCCCAGAGCATGGCGAGTTCTTTCTCCTTGCATGCAGGGCACACACACGATGGACGGCACAGGTCCACTGCATGGGAAGCGTGTCCTGTGCCACCGCCGTCTCCATCGCTTGTCTTTGTCCTGACCAACACGTCATCTCTCCTGGTTGGCGTAGAGGAGAGGCGAGGACCAGCTCGGGGTATGCCAGAACCCATGGCACTGACCAACACAGCAGGTCCGGCAGGTAAGAACATCACCCTGCAAGCTCAGCTTTGCAAAACCAGCCCTCCAGGCCAGCCTTAAAATGAGGGTGGATCCAGGTCTTGTCATGCAAAATGGGGCAGGGGGCAGGAATAAGGTCCCCAAACCTTGGAATCATTTTGAGCCCATCTACAGGGCAAGCCTGGAGAGAAATCCTGGTCTTTGGGAAGACAGCAAGGCCAAGACTCCAGCTGTGGGGAGGTTTCCTGGCAAGGGAAGACGCAATCCAGGGGTTCCAGCTTCTCCCCACTGCGAGAGGAGAGGACCGCCCTCCTGAGACGAGCCCCTGCTCCCTCCGCTGCCCATGCTTTGCTGAGCATCCCCCTGCTCCCCTGCATCACTCAGCATAGTATCTCCACCAAGAAGTGATATATTTGGGCAGCAGAGCCTCTGCAGCAGGGTGGCGGGATGTTTCTGAGCAGCTAGTGAAGAAAGGATTACTTCGGGGTAATCCTGAGCCTCCTGCCCGGGATGCAGCAGCTCGTATATTAAAATTGCCGCACGTATGGATGTGGGTGGAAAAAAAGGCTGGTGGTTCAGGACTAGCTAGAAACTGCTGCAAGGAGCAGGCTGGATTCAGGGGCCTCAGGTATAAATACTATATATTCAATATATATAGCGTGTTTTGATCTACTTTCCTCTGGACTGGCAGAATAGCTTTCACTTAGGCAGGTTTTCCTACCTAGTTTTCCTGCCTAGCTGTCTCAAAAGGCTTGTTTCTCTGAAAACTTTCCAGCTACTCGACCACAGCAAGTTTGCGAGGCCAGGCCGTTAAACACACACGAGAGCAGCAAACGGCTGGGGATGAAAGCGATGCCTGCGGATGAACTCCGGCAAGGTGAGGGCAGAGCTGGGCGTTCAGGAACGCCCTGTCCTTGGGGACGGGCAGAGCTTTGGAGATAAGGCACGTAGCTGAGACATGCTGAATTCAGCCCCTGGAGATCCCACCTGCCTTTCACAGCTGAGTGGGAATCGTGCATATCTGAATAATTTGGGTTTTAGAAGGAAAATACTCTTTGTTAGCAGGCTGAATAAAACCCTGATTTGCTGAGGCTCTTGAAATGTTGGCTGTACCACTCAGGGTTTCCATGGCAGGGCTCTTATCAGGTAGATAACAATCAGCTATTCAGCTCTGCCTATCTAGCCCTTAATTAATAATGCTGACCCTCACCCCGGGAACAAAGAGGAGTGATAGAGACACCCATGAATTTCTTAGGCTCCTTCTCTCTCAAATTCAGCCCACCCTGTTTACAAATACCCTGAACGCTTCTCCTCAATGCCAATTCCCTTTGACCCAACAGTAATTTTTTTTTTTTTCTTTTCGTGTGCCAGGGCTTTTATTTTCCAGTTTCGACCTGATCAAGATGAGTCTTTTTTGCTTTGACAGTTTTTGGAAGGAGCTAGTTTGTCGAGATTTTTTTTCACAGCGCTGCCAGAAAACCCGAGAAATCAGTTATCTCTGCAACCCTAATGGATTCAGAGAACCTGCTCAGCTCTCTAAAAGCAGATAACTTCAGTTTCCATCTTGACTCCAGCTACTTAATTCAGGTCTGAAGGCAGGCGCCGGGCTCCCGCTGCCTGATCTGCCCAGGGCAGCACGGCAGCTCGCCCGCTCCCTGCCCAGCCGCTGCCGGAGGAGCGGGCAGCACTGCAGGCAGCCAGCTCTGCCCGTGACCTTAGGTGAGGGGCTTTGATTCATTGCCTAGCATCCCCAAAACGTACCCGAAAGGTGCCCTCTGCGTGCTGCCTACGTCGTGGGGTGAGGATGCAAAAATGGGTTTGCATATAATACGATATTATTGTATTGCGCATATATACGCATATAATGCGGCACCCTCCATAGCGGTGACACGCTGGCAAAGCCTCCGCGACGTCTCGCTGCTTCTCAGCTCCCATCACCTTTCCTGCCAGGCCCACGTTCTGCAATAAACTGTTCCCAGCTAGTATTAACTCCACCTGGATTACAGTAAAATTCGATCTTCCGCCTCTGACTCAGTGCAGCAGCGTGATGCAAGGGGCTGCAGCAGCGTGGCAGGGCCCGGCGGGTGGGGGTGCACCCCTTCCCACCCCCGCGGGGACCGTGGGCTGCTCTGGTGCCACAAGCATCAATTTTAGTCTTGCAAAGGGTTCTCAGTCAGAATTTTCCCTTATTTGTCTGCTTGCTTTCTGCCAAGCCAGGCTCACTTGCAACCGTACGTTTTAATCCAAATCTGGTCCCGGTTTTGATTTTTTTAATCTGAGCTGTGATATAATTTAATCTGGACTGATTAGATTAATGAAGGTGTCACCAAGGCAAAGACCGAGTAAGGACAGCCGACCTCAACCTTTGCAGACAGATGCTTTCAGGAAAGATGAGCTGAAAGCAGTTGTCTCATTTCCAGCATCACCACAGGGGTTGTCACAGCCCGGTACTGGTACCCAGCACCCCACCTCCAACGCCCGGCCATCCCACTGGGCTGCATCCCACCCAGAGAGGATCCATCCCAAACACCCACATGAGCACACAGAAAATTCTGCTCGTTGGAGACGCAGTCCCCAGGGGAAAGCTGTGGCTCCCGGTAGCTGAGACGAGCTCAATGCGACACCCAAGCTTTGATCGAATAGTGTTGGTTGGAAAGCAGCAAAGCCACGGAACTGAAGCCGTGGGAGGGTGGGAGTACGGTGAAGAAGATCAGACCCGCATGTTGCTAATTAAATGCCACTTTCCCCTCCCAAGTGGGTGACGTTGGCCAGCGTGGGCAGGCGGGCTGGGTGTGCAATTAGCAGGTACACAATTTTATTACGGTTGAGCCTGGCATCGATCCAGTTCCCACGTGCCGGGGCTGCGGGTGCCGTGCCAGACCGCCCCATCCCAGACTAGCAGCAGTACCGCAACATTTAGTGCATTCGTTATTCCGACGCTGTCAGCTGGAGAGAGGTACACCTTCGGGGGCCTCTGCCTATACAAGAAAATCAGCATTATGCCCAGTTAATATTCAGGCTGTGATTAATCAAAATACTCCACTCCCTGTTCCAATTATGCTTGCTGTTTGCCTGTACATCTGTTGTTACTTTTGTTTAAGTGCAAGCAGAGTCTATTGGAATTGGGGATTTATGGCAGCTGCCAACCACTCCGCTCTCCAACGGCAATAAGTTATATCCCTATTATGCAGCATGCAATAAAAAAGGCTGATATTTATTCTTTGGATTTTTCTTTCCCAAGAAAGTCACCGAAACTCACACAACCACTAAAACGTGTCTCCGTTTTTCACAGGCGATGTCACGGCAGCCACCAGCGCGGTGGGGATGCGGCAGAGGCTCCGTGAGGTGGTCGGGAGGAGGTGAGCATCACCCGGGCATCTTCGCTGGTCTCTCCTGCTCGGGACTCAATGTTACCCTGCAGAAATAAGACAACCCAAACCCTCCGTTTCCGCCAGGGAAAAGTTCTGTGGACTCTCCAGACCCCACAGCAGACTGTCTCCAGCCCCATGGCCGCCAGTAAATGGTTCTGCAGTGGGCCAGTGGCCCAGAGGAGATGCTAGCCCCAGCTCTGTGCATCTGAGTGAAAGAGTAACAGTTTATTTTTAGGCTGAGCACCGACGAGATGAAAGCCATTGATCTGAGCTCATAATTACATCGTTATCTGTGCCCTACGAGATAAAGAGATTTCTAGCTGCAGGCTTTTTGAAAAGCTGGGCGTGAAAGCGGATAGAAGAGGGATTTATTTAGTTGAGCTTCTCTATTTTTTTAAGTGAAATGTTAAATAGTAAAAGTTTGCTTTTATTTATTTTCTTCTTTCCCCCAGAAGATGGAAAGCCATGGAAGGTTTCTCTCCTGCTCAGTGCAGCAGGAGAGCCTCAGTGCCCTCCTGACACCCTGGGATCATGCAGGACATGTTATGAGAGCTCCATAACGTGTTCTTTTTATGAGTTATACCCCAAGGAGATAGGTTAGAAGAGAGCACTATAGGATGCTGGTATGAGTTGGGTCATTGGGTGCTGCCATGACCTTCTGGAGCAACTTGCATCTTGGAGAGGAGCCGTTTGGCCATACACTGTATTTTGCATCTCCCGCTCCAGGAGAGGAGCAAGAGCCCAACACTTTGTCAACGTCTTCAGCCCGGTGCTCGTTCAGCGGGAGAGGTCTGCTCCACTCGCCGGTCCTGTAGCTTTTCCTCTCTGATTGTACTGGCCACTCTCCAAGACAAGCAAGGGACCTGCTTCCATGTCAACTGCTTAGCATGCCTGATGTCACCCGTGTTTTACAGCCCTCTCAATGAAGAGCAAATCTGTATTGATTTCAGAACAACTAGAGCTGTAAATTACTGGTCATGACTGGCTTGGCCAGTACCGAGATGAAAATCTATCGATTGCACCAAAGGTCTAAATCTAATTAACACGCAAGGAAACCGGTTGGAACAGCAGAACGGTTCAGATGTTGTGAGATGTAATTAAAACTGTAAAGCTACCTACAAAAGCACAACATGCAAATAATGGTCCTGATCAAGCACAATTTGCAATCCAAGGGCTTCCTTTTCAGAGAGGCTGAGAAGAAAATGGGAGCAGAAATATCAATTAGGGGGAACAAAGGACCCTCTCTTATCCCCATGGGTTCGCTCCAAATGCCTCTTTCTCTCTTTTGAAGCACTTCCCATTCAGGACTTCACAGCTGACCACAGCTAGCGCTGCTGCCTTGCCCCGCAGTTAATCAAGGGGGCATCTTAATCACAGGGGATACGAGGGATGCTCGCTCTGGTGCTCGGCCGGAGCTGGGTGGCCAGTCTGCTGGGACATCTCAGCTGGGACCTCTTGGCTGGCCACTCGCCGCACCAACACCGGGCAGCAGCAGAGAGGAAAAATCAATGGGAAGCTCTCATGCTGAAAAACACTAATAAAAGGAAGTCAAAGCTCAAATTTAAGGCTGCTAGACATCTCCGGGAACTGTTTTTTCGGAAGACAAAGACCCAACTATTTCCTGCCACTAAAGGTTTGGAAGAGAACAAGCTTTAGCAGCAGAAAAAGGGGGATGCAATTGGCCCCACTGTTCTCGGCACAGCTGGTAATTATGGGGATGGTGGTTTGCTCTTTCTTCCACCCACCCCACCTAAAATACCACCACTGGCAGTCACCGGGAGCGAGCACGTGTACAGCTTCACCTTTTCTGGAAAATGACCCATTTTCTCTGCTCAAGCCTCTTAGCATCCAGCGTGACATAACCAAAGAGCTTCGTGCTCCTTGTCCTCACAAGCCGTCCCTCTCCTTGTCCTCTGAAGACATGCCAATGCACCCTGCAGCTCACCGGCAGCTAGCCTGATTTTTCCCCTTTTCCTTGGAGTTTGCTGCCAAAGAGGAGATCGCCTCAGACAGTTCAGTCACTGCTGCGTATGTTTAACCTCTGGTTGTTTTCCTGCCACCGTGCATGAGAACATGAGGTCTTCTCCTGACCGGTGGGAGAGCTCAGGGTCCTCATTAAGAGCAGTACATACAGGCAGCACCAGATGGCAATTTTAAATATCTTGGAGGTTTTCAATACCAGTCATTGCTGC
The DNA here is from genome assembly GCF_018139145.2 of Gymnogyps californianus. Lineage (NCBI taxonomy): Eukaryota > Metazoa > Chordata > Aves > Accipitriformes > Cathartidae > Gymnogyps > Gymnogyps californianus. The sequence goes on along the minus strand of NC_059486.1, from coordinate 14,856,902 downwards.
TGGCTCTTACACAAACACCCTAATTACCACAAACTGGTATCTAAGTTGCCATTTTGACCTTTTTGCTCCAAGATGAGTCCAGTTGACCACCAATGGTTCTGGGGAAGGTGGTCCCTGGCCTGCAGGTCTCTCCTGGGCAATTATTCCCAAGCCAACTGCAATGCGCTGTGATGGCATTTCATCAGCGTAGGCACCTCAGGAGGCTTTAGGTGCCCACAGACCTCTCCTGAAGAACTGCCACTGGCCTGGCCTCAGGGAAACCACGGGTTAAACCTGCGTTGTGTGGGAGCAGCCATGGGGATGGGGCAGCTCCACCACCACCCCAAGGCCGTCATCCCTCGAGGCTCAGCGACAGCTTGCATGAAGACTGCATTTGGGGGGCCACCACCACAATGGGTGCTACTGAAGGGGTGAGGGGTCCCGCCACCAAGATGGGTGACACTGAGGGGGTCCCACCACCAGGATGGAGGGTGCTGAGGGGACGCTAGCCCTGGTCGTGGGCATCCTTGCGGCATCTCCTGCCATACCTGGAGCATCAGTGACATCTGCTGCTGTCTCTGGGCATCGGCGCCAGACCTGCCGTGCAGCCACCTTCCCCGGCTCCGCTCTGTCCCCACGGGCCCTTTCTGGGTCCCCGGAGGGTGCGGGTGTCCCCGGAGAGGAGATGCCATCACCTGCATCCCCCTGCCCAGGGCTGGGGCACGGTCCCCATGGAACCACCACCCGCTGCTGTCCCAGGGGCTCCCACCATCCCGGCGTGCCCTTCGCTGGGGCCCACACCTGATGATCTGCTGGAAATGGAGCCTAAAAATGCCAAAAATAATTTGCTTGGGTGGTGCAGCGGCCGGAGGGGGTGTTTTCCTGCAGTGGCGCAACAGGAGCTGCAGCTACACGAGGGGATGGCTCCTTCTCCCCCAAACCGGGGAGAAGGGCTGGGGCATGAAGAAGGGCACCAGGAGGTTCGTTTCTCATGGGGTGGCTTTGCTTTTCGAGGGGACCCGCGGAAGCGCCAGAGCAAAGCAGCAACCACCGCCACGTGCACGGTGGTCTTCCCCAGCAGCCTGTGCCCATCGTGTTTGCCCCCAGGAGCCCACGGATGTCTCGGCTGTGTACAAAGGATCGATGCCCACGGTGCACCCAGGATTTTAACCCAGACTGTTCCCCAACACTCACATCATCCCCGTTACCCCCCCAGGGGTGCAGGAGAGCCAAGCCGAGCTCTGCAGGGCTGGGACCTCTCCCCACAGAGAAGGGGCTGCACCCTGCCATCCCAAACTCCTCCTCAGCCTCTTGAACCCAACGCAACTTTCCAGCACCCCCAAGCCCACCACAAATTCCCACGACTAGGACAGCTGCCCACCCCTACCAGCTCATGCCGGGGTCCGTATTCCCGCAGGGAATGAAAGAAGCCAAAAAACATCATGTTTTGGTTTTTTTTTTTTCTTTTCCAATAGTCTCACTTTATTAGATACCACACGAAGAGAGGATGTTGTGCTGCATGCAGCGGAAGACTGGAGTATTTCTAGTTCCTGCGTAACATTTCCTTTTTCTCTTAATAGTTGTAAACTGATACTTTGCTGTAAAATCACTGCATGCAAGTTTGAATGCAAACAGCAGCAGAAGAGGCTTTTTTTTTCTTTTTTTTTTTTTTTTTTGCACCATTCCCAATCCATATGTGCATGCTTTATTTACAACAAAAAGAAGTCATTCAGGGCAGAAATTACCATCAGAAAAACTGAGAAGAGGGTGGCAAATGGAGACGAAGGACTGTGGTTTGCACAATACCGCGAGGGGGATTGGCAAGTTGCACTTTATTTTTATGGGTGCAAAGAGATGATTTGCGTATTGTTTGTCTGAAGGGAAAGCAAGCTGAGCAGAGAATGTCAATACAGGACATGGGTAAAGGCAACCTTAATTTAATTGTTCTGCACACATAAAGGAGGCTGGGATGCTGCAGGTCAGGAATAAATTAAGGAATTGCTCAGATATTTTTTTTTTCTTTTAAAAGTAATTTCATCCCCAGCCACCCATTTCCCCAGCACAGCTCGGAAGCGCACTCTGCCCAACTGCTGCTCCGAGAGGTAAAGGCAAGGGCCGTGCAAAGGTTCTGGGCAGGTCCATCACTCTGGAAGGGATGACGGCAGCATCCTACAGCTGAACCACCTCAGAGCAGTGAGTTTTCAGGCACGGCTGCACGGAGCAGCACGGGACGTAGAGGGAAACGATCCACAAGAACGAGTCGTTTCAGTCTGGGTCCTTTGCACAGCCAGCGCAGTGTGGCTCGAGGGCTCTAGGATGTTGCACTTACTGGTGCAGAGTGGAGAACTGCATTGAAAGGGAGGGGAAAGCCATTTTTGGAGTGTCTTCTCCCATTGCACTCTTTCTGTGCATCATGCCCCGAGCAGCTCCCATCTCAGTGGCCGTGCTACAGGACAGAGGCTGGGATGATGGAACAGCTGCCCCAGCTCAGGCTGACTGGAGCAGAGGGTGCCCACACTGATTTAGGTTTGCTTTCCCCATCCGTGGTCCAAGGGTGGCTCCTGGTGGAGAGCTGGCTACAAGGAGGGCTGGCAGGGAAAGCAGACCTCCTTGGACCTGCAAGCCCTGACCTGGGGAAGGGCTGCTCCGCAGCAGCAGCAGCAGCAGCAGTGCTCGGACGCAGAGAGGTTAGCATCCCACAGCGACGTTAGCATCGCTCAGCACGCAGCCCCCACCAGCTGCAGAAATCACAGCCCTGCAGAGACGCTCGTTGCAAGTCAGCACTCAGAGCAAATTCTGCTGGGGGAAGGGGGGGTTGGAATTAATCAAAAAATAGGAAAAGAACTCATCCACTTCAAAAGAAACAGCTCTGCGGTACAGCTGAATTGAGAACACGCCACACGACAGCACGCCAGCGGACTACAGCAGCGGGTTGCAAGGGAAGTCATGGGACGACAGCGTGAACCGAAGGGGCTGGGGTTCAGGCTTCATACAACATGCGCAGTGTGTAGCTGACCGACAATATATTCCAGTAGTGCTTATTGTGCTACTATCGACATTGCTATGCTTGAGGTTGTCCAGAGACAGCGAATGGTACCAAACCCCATCAGCATCAGTCTGAGAGCGTCTTGACTCTCCTGCTATCAAGAACAAATCAAACACCTCCAGACGATCATTAAAGCTCAGGTTGAAGACAATGGTTCTTGTGCAGATTTGAGGGGAAAAAAAACCAAACCAAACAAATCAACCACCAAAAAACAAACAAAAAACCCCCAAAGTTTGGAAGACCTCTAACTGTTCCAGCTAATCTCAGTATTTGTGATATTTTAAAGCAATAATCCTTGCACACATCAGCTAGTTGGTGGGAAGTATCTTCTCCCTCGGCTTCCCTCCTGCCTGTGGCACGGCAAACAGTCGGCAAGGGAAAGGACAGTCTGAGGAGGGCCCAGGGACTGCCCTCGGGGTTCAGCTAGTCACTACGACGCAGCCAGGATGTGAAGAGGAGGTAGTCACAAGCTTGAAACATGGGTGTGCTCCTACAGCAACGGAGCGTGTGAGTTCCTCGGGAGAAAGGAACCGCACGTGGCGGCTGGAAACGAACACGAACCAACCCAAATCTCTGTTTCCCTGCAAGCACAGAGTGGCTCCCTATTTCTCGTTATTGTTATTGTATTATTGGTGGATCTTCTCAGCAAAGGATGTACCACAATATTGCTCAAGTATACCAAATCAGAACTAAAGCTCAAGCAGGACTCGTGGGATTACATCAGTGACACAGGCTTTAGCCTAATCATGACAACACAAATACCAGGCTACGGTTACGACCCACACCAAAGCCAAACAGCTTTTTCATTATTGCAACCGAGGTATCGATATCACACAAGCAGAACGGGCCGATGCTCCGACACCAGCGCTCAACCCCCCTACGCCAGAGGGGAGCACGGCCGGGCTGGTGGCCACGCATCCGCTGGGAGATAAAGGAGCCACGAGCCGGTGGTGATGGGACGAGCCACGCGAGCGGAGGCTGGAGGAACACAGAGCATCACACACACAACAGGAACGCTATCACGGCGCGCGTGAGACTAGTGAGAAAGAGGAACAGTCAGAGGGTAACTATTGCTTGACAAAATTACACACCAGGATAATTCAGTGACATCCCCCCCAAAAAAAACCAAAGGAAGAGAATATAAAAGATCTGGGTTAGTTTTCAGGTGGAGGTGAGGACAGGGCACAGAGGATGCTTGGAGGAGGCAGAAGAGCGTTGCTGCCCTGGGACCAGAGGTGTGTAGCAAGGCATGACTGCGCTGGAAGACGGACATCAGAGATCTACAGGGGCTTGGCAGAGGATGGGCCGTTTGGGGAGGTTCGGGCAGCGGCTCCCTTTAATCACTGGCAATGTGGTTCTCATTTTGGAGGGTGTGCCAGCGTTCAATCTTCTTGTCCTTGTTCTTCAAACATTCATACCAGTGTTTCAAGCGCTCCCCCTTAGCCGTAATGCCGAGTTGACAGCCACCTGAAAGAAAGGGAGGAGAAGAGACATCATATTCAGAGATGACGCTGATGTTCCAGGAAACCACTTCCATGGGGACAGAGCCCACGTTTGCAGCGTTTCTCTCCTCCTCCTGGATTTAAAATGTAGTGGAAACAACTAGAGCTGCTCTGCCTGCACAGAAGACCCCACGGGATGCTGGAGATGGGGCAGTACAGTGGGTGTACTGTATTTGATGGCCTGATACAAGCGCCCAACCAACCTGCATGGTCCCACCTCAAAGCTCAGCCTGGGGTTCCTCACAGGGCAGGTGGACCTACGTGTCCCTCCTGTACAGCGAACGCTATATCGGGCATCGAAACCGCACCCCAGAGCACAGAGACTTGCAGCTCACCGATGTAATCATTCGATTTGCCGATGTCGTAATCCCAGACAGAAATGTCCAGTGACTTCTTGGCCAGATCGCTGTGTTTTATATCGTAGAAGAACTCCTGCAGAAGGAGAACGTGCACGTCACACCAAGCGTCCCAGGAAAATACACCCAGAAAACTGCAGTTAAGGAAGTGATCTCTCTGTACAGCCTCAACTCAAAAATCCAACGAGAGGATATTTAAAATACACTAATGAAGAGCGAATGGTCCTTCCCTGCAGCACCTCTCCGCCCAGGATCCCAGCACGCTGCACAAACCCATAAGCTGAGCTCACCCCTTCTATCTAAGTGAGCACTAAGGTGTCCCATCAAAGCAGCACCAGCCACGGGACCCCCTGGGGATCCTCGTCCCACCCACACCCCCCGGCCGGGGTGACAGGGAGTCGGCAGCACAGGCAGCGGGGAGGTGTCAGTGTGTACGGCGCTGCCCGGCACTGAACTGGTGAGATCTCCCGTGGCAAAGTCCTTCCTAAAATATTCCTGGATGCAGAAGGGGGAAAGCAGCCAGAGCGAGGAACTGAACCTCGGGGAGTTTGTCTGCCTCCTCCGCACAACACAGTAATTAGCTAAGTTGATTTAATAATATAAAAATTACATCCATCCTTACCTCATTAAACTCAGGATTCAATGTTTTCTTCTTAATCTGTGTCTTGTGCTTGGCCTTTTTTCCCATGTCAGGTTTCAGCCAACTGGGGGCAACAGAAAACAGCTCAAAACTCAAGTGCAAGAACAGTGTGAGCTTATAAGCTAAAAAAAAAAAGTGAGGCTTTGGGCTAGGAAAGAAGCAACTGAAGATATTTAAGGCAAAGAAATGGGTTAGCCAGTCTCCCTTCCCACCTTCTAAAATTATCTAAAATAAATGTAAAAATGAGTAAAATCCTGAATACTCTTTCTTTTTTTCCCCCTGGATTGCCAGACGAGACATGGAAAACCATAAAGACCGGCATTGCGCAGAGCGCTGAGCTCAGCAGAAACTTTTCTGGGGGAGCACCTCTTGCTCGGAGCGGCTGGGTAACGTTCAGACACCAGCAAGCGGCAAGCCTGCACGAGCACTCTTGATGTCCTTTCCAAACCATGCATTGGTCCCAAGTCTTTTTTTCCCCAAGCCACGCTAAAAGAAATGGTTGTGGGCGTTTTACGGAGCAAAAGCGGGTGAACTCCGTGTTTTGCTGGGGAGGAACCTGCGGAGGCCGACAGCGGGGAGCCGCTGAAACTGTCAGGGAATATGGAAAATGAGCAGCCGGGTTGGTCACCAGTAGACAAGGGCCATCGCACGGCCAGTCACCGAGCCTGGCCCCTGGAAAACCCAGCCAAGAATGTGTGATCGCATACAGAGATGAGGAGAAACATGAAAAAAAAAAAAAATAGCCCATTAGTGTTTAATACCACGCAGACTAGTATACTCAGCCAAGGCAGGTTCACCTAGAGAACGTGGGAAAAATTAGGGGCTCAGGCTTCACAGCCTGGCTGTAGACCCAGAACTAAATTGTAGAGTTGGCATTAATTAGATCTGTGTTGGAAGTTGATATAAAAATGGAAAGCCACCATCTTCTGTTTGTGGGAATGGAAAATATAAAAAAACAAGAGAGAGACTGAGAAGGAAAACTACTCAGTTCCACTCAGCTACAAAAAGATGTGCAAAATGTTCAACACGAGAGTTATTGAATGAGTTTTAGGGAGAACAGAGGTTTTTTCTGAAGGCAGAGAGAAAACAGCAATGAAAACTGCAACCGGGAATGACTGCAGGGTCCTCTCCGTGTTGCAGTTTATGAGGTTCGAGTTAAAACGATCTTATTCCCCCATGTTCGCAGGAGCCACCCGGCGAGCACCGCTCCCCCATCACCTGCCTCCGCAGCCGAGCGCACCGACGGGTGCGCTGCCGCTCGAGGAGACCCGCTCCGTGTCGCAGCAAGGCATCGCCGGCACGAACCGCAGCAGACACCGCTGTCTGTATTAATTAAGCTGATTTGTTTGCAGCGGAGACATGGCACAGGACAGGGACAGGCACGGCAGGGCGATCCCTGGGCTCCCGGGTACAACCGGCACGTGGGCTCACGGGGCAGCAAGCGGGGCACGTGCTCCTCGTCATGCATGGAGGGACAACAAGCCCTCCCCACCCTGCAGGCACGGTGGGTCAAAGCCAGGGAGAAGGACCTCTTGTCCTCCAGCTCTGCACCGACAGGGTGGCTGTTGGGTCTGTGCGTTTGGGAACCGACGGGGAGCGGATGGACCGAAGGGCTGGGTCAGTCTCCCCTAGCTTCAGCCACGGCAGGGGCACTCAAGCAGAGCGTTACCACCTTGCACAGGCATCGCCAGCGGGCAGCTCAGTCCTGCACGAGGTCTCAAGGTGCTTGGGAAACACTCTCCTCTCTCCAGTGGCTTTGGAAGGAGCTCTCAGCCCATCAGCTACTGCCCAAGGACAGTGGGTGGCTCCATGACCACACGTTACCCGCACTATGCCAGCCCCAGCTCCCACTTACAGTTTAACGAAAGGGTCTGAGTATCCGTTGGCATCCATGGCTGCTAAATGCACGCAGCGTACGATGCCGACAATCAGGCCGCCCTGCTGGGTGCTGTACATGAGGGACACGAGGATCTTCCCACGCTCCTCCACATCCCCGCCACGATCTACCTGCAAGAGGAAGCGACCAGAGATGGGGACACGGGGGCTGAGCGAGGAAGACGGTCAACTGCAGAGCAGATGAGACAAGATGGATACAAGGGAACCTTGTATCCCCATGGCGGGGGGGGGGGGGGGCGAAAAGGGGCTCGTACATGAGAGATGACGGGTGAAATGCGCACGGAGCATGTCGTCTTCCAAGGACTCTTACCTCCTCTTCGTACAGTGCCATCCCACGGGATGAGCCGGTCGTTCCAGCACGCTTCATCTTGGATGGGGAAGGGAAAAAGAGAGACTGCCGTGAGTGACCGCAGCTGGGAGAGCACCGTCCTATGGCAAAAACACCCCCGGGAGCCCAGCCCAGCTCTTTCTCTGGACTCGGGAGTGGAAGGGGGCTCAGGTATGTTCATCTGCTCCAACCTCCACCTCAGCAGACTCAGCACCTCGCCCACAGCACTGGGGAGCAGAGCTCAGGGACGGAGCAACCTGCCCTCTCTTCCACAGGGACATACATCAGCATAGGCTGGCAATGCCAGCAGATCTGCGGCCACCGGGAGGTCCCTGGAGTCACTTCCCCTGGATTCCCACCACGCTCTTATCTCCTGGCCTTCACATGTCACGTCAGCCCAGACACGGGTGGGAATCCACTCCTACAGATGCCAGTGAAGTCAGGCACCTACAGCTCTTGGCCGGTTCCAGCTCCAAGCTCACCACTAACTCCCTCATGTGCCATTTGTTAGCAACCTCAACATGAACGGTAGCAGAAAGAAATCTCACAGAAACTCACTGGTATTACTCTCTCCAAGCAGATGTTGAAGTTCTTTTTCTGATTGGCTTTGAGTTTTTTCAAGGAAACTCTAGTTTCTCCAATAAACTCGTTGTGGCCAAATTTGTCTTCATCACACACGGAGATCCTGAAGGGAACAGGAAAGGTGAACATCAACCAGGCCGGATCAGTACCTGACCCCGGAGCACAAAACAACTCCTCTAAGGGCACTGCTCGAGGGTGGACAAAGCAAAGCACCATCGAAGCCTCCATCCATCTGGCTCTCCTCTGACCAAAAGCAGTCAGAAAATTGAACTTCCGTTTTGCCAGAAAAATCAACGTTTTTAATATGTGCTCTGCGATGGGGCAAGAAATCAAAAGGTGGAGGTTTCCTGTAGGAAGCAAATGCCAAAAATTTTTGAGAGACATCTAAATGTTTTGCTGGGACACTGTCAAATCGAGCACAGATATGCAATATACAATCTCTATGCTGATAAGAATAATAGCAATGCCAATAATTTAATATTAAATGACAGGGTCAAAATGCCTTTCTTTCTCTTTTTAAAAGCACCATCAAAATCAGCAATGTTCATGTGAAGCGTGTTGATTTTGACCAAAAACTCTGCATTTCCAGGTGCTCTGTCAACACCTGCACTTCACTGCCAGTGCCCTCCTGAGGAAGGCTGGCTTGCGATGCTCCCTGCGAGGAGACCCACAGTCCCCATCCCACCGCACCACGGGATGCCCCAGCTCCTCTGCTTGCCTGAGGGTTTTCCTCTGCATGTCCTCATCTGTGATGCCGTGGTACACCAGGGTCTCATTCCACACGGGGTTACGGGTGTTGCGCAGCGTCTTCGTCCTCAGCTTATTTGACTACAGCATCAAAACAAAACACACCATAATTACGCCCCTGAACGCCTCCCCACCTAAATTTAGGCTCCTGGCAGGGGAGTGTAAATTAGACGCTCCATCACCTCTGGCTCACAAGAGGTGGTTTGACTGGGCTCTGCAGGACATCACCGCTGCCTGCTGAGGCTGTTGCACCCATGAGCCATCAACTCCAGGTAAGCATCACCGACCCGACAAGGTGGACCTTAATGCCAGCACCGGGGACTCAGTTGCCCGCAGTGGCCAGGGCAGCCTTGACCGCCCGGCTTTTTTCACTCTCTGTGGCCTCCTCCCTCAAGGACACTTGTACGAGAAAAAGTTGCACAGGGCAGAGTGTGCGGGGCTTGGGTAACGGCTCTCGCGGTCTAAAGGAGATGACAGCTTGGGAAACGAGGAGCTCTGTCACTTGTTCATGTGTCTTTCACAAACACAGGTGCAAAATAAAAAAAAAATTACAAGAGCGAGCAGCAAACAGGAGAGCAATAGAAATCAAAGCAATTCCCAAGATCACGACACCTTGATTTACTCTGCACAAGACCAGAAAATCCCTGCACGTAAAGTAAACCTGTAAATACCAATCCAATGGTTTTATTATCAGTTTTCCCCCTTGTTTTGCACTTAGTTCCTCTGAGCAAAATTCAGCTGCAGGGAAGAGCTTTGCAGCCCCCGAGCAAGGATCCAGCACCCCTTGGGCACCGGGCCAGCGGCGGTCATCCCTTCCCCAAAAGTTTCCCCACTAAGCTCAGCTTAGCTGGGCTGGGGAGTGAGATTTCCAGGGCTTTCTTTGATGGTGGGGGGGAGTCAGAGTTTACTCTTCACAGCTCTAACAAGAACACGCTGCAACTTCAAAGCAAACGGATCATTCAAACTGTGGTAATAATTAGATTTTTTGTCAGATGCATGAACAGTGTCGCCTCCTCTTGAGCTCCCCTCCATCCCTAAGCAGATCCCTGTCTGCAGGATGAGCTGTTCCTTGGGTACGGGAGAGCATCCGCAAGCATCATCACTTTTCAGAGATACCTCCCGGGTAGAATAGCAGCAGTGAGCGACTGCGTGGAGAAATCAAGGGGAGGAAGTCTGATGGAAGGAAGGGACTCAGGGGGCTTTGAGAAACCTCTGCTCCATCTCCAGCCCAAAACACACCCAGACCAGGCAAAGCCTCACCTTGCTGGCTCCAGGCAAGAGGTGCAGTTTGACGTAGGGATCCGCCAGGCCGTTTGAGTCCATTGGCTTTAAGCCCTAAAAGATAATAAAGAAAACATGGTGCATGAATCCTCCTTAAGCAGAGCCAGGGAAGAGAAAAAGCTACCCATGAGGCAACTCAGTACAGAGAAAATGTGTTCAGCAAGCCAAGAGCCTTGTTCTCTGCCCCGAGCAGGCATGGGTGCCACGATGTGCTGAAAAATCAGACCCGCTCGAGGAAAAGCCCCGCAGACCTCTCAGACCCACTCGAGGAAAACCCCACAGACCTCTCCTTCCCAGCCAGGAGCAGCAGTGCCAGCGGGGCTGGGCTGGGTCTCCCGGGGGAGCAGCCTCTGCCAGCGGCCACGCTGCTTCCATCCCATCACACCGGCGGAGCTGGGAGCCAAGACGGACTTAAAGCAGTAAAAGAAGGGGAAAAAGGGGACCACTTACTTTGGCCTTGATGAGGGTGCAGTGCAGGGAGCTGTTCTCCTGGTCGTAGAGCAGGCTGAACTCCAGCGCTCCCAGCGTAGCTGACAGCAGAGAGAGAGGAAGAGGAGGAGTTGGAAATAGGACCTCGTTAAAACCCCAGCCAATAACTGTGTTTAATCAGCCCTGATTAGTAAGAGAAAGATTTGCGGTTCAAACGTAAAAGCCATTTAATGCACGTGAGACTGCGCCGGCATCGGCCAAACTATCACACACAAATCCAGCCAGATTCACGAGCTCTGGTCATCAAAGCTTTACAAAGCTGGAACTGCTCAGGGAGGGCAGTTTGGGGCTCTTGAGCTGACTGTAACATTCGCCAGGCAAAGGAGGATGTAACCCTACAAACCCTTCTCAGGGCAATGCCACCCCAGGACCACCCTGAGAAGGTGTTTCAGCTCGGGTGGCCAGCATCTCCTCCCAAGGCTTGGGGCTCGGCGTTTGGCTCCCATTTTGACTTGTGGGAAACCAGCTCACGCTTGTCTTCACATGCTCACCAGGAAAAGATCACAGGGATGAAGAATTAGCACAGAACCTCAGCTGGGTCCATCTGCTCCTATCTGAGTACGATTTCCACACTTGCTCCTGGCCCGGAGCAGCTCTTCCCATCCTGGGTGGGAACAGGCTGGACAGGCAAAGCACTGCCCTGCCACAGATGCTCGCCCTCATGCAGCAAATTCCCTTTTAGGGGAGCAAATGACTGAACACCGAGATCTCATGGCGTAAAGGTACTGAAGCCACCAAGCCTTTCCCACAGACAAGGTCTGGTGGTGTTTCTCACAGCAAAGGATGCTCTGATGGAAGGAGGCAGCCGCCTTTGGGACTCAAATTTGGAAATGGGAAGGTCATGTGAGCACAGAGCCTAAACCGTCACGCGTCAGAGCTCAATAATTTGGTGCAAAACCAGCTGAAGATCCCACGAGCTGCGCTGAACGGACTGAGCAGGGACAGCCTGCGAGACCCTGCCCCGGCTCCGAGCCCTGCGGGGAAGCAGCACTCCCCGAGGACTCTCCCTGCCAGAAACCCACGACCTTACAGTGCGAGTCACGGGCCCGCAGCAACCACCTCCTCAAAATCCCAGGTTTCCCAAAGAAACAGCTCCCTCCCCTCCGGCTGGGCGCCCCAGGTACGTACTGCCTTCATCAGAGTCGTAGCTGTTGGCATCCTCCTCCTCTTCCTCCTGGGGCGGCTGCCGCAGCGGGGCGGCTGGTGCCGGCGGGATGGCGGGGGCTGCGGGAAGGCGGGGGGCTGCCAGGCTGGCCTCTCCTCTCTGGCGGGGGGCACGGCGTAGCCCCCTCCTCGCTCCTCCCTGGCAGCGGCGCGGGCCGGCTCGGGGGTCCCAGCGGTGGGCTCGCTGTGGGAGGAACCTCATTAGTCCCCGGCACGCTCTGCCCCCCAGCCCCTCGCAGGCAGCCAAATTTTACCTTGTCTCTCCGGGAACCGGCTGGCCACCCCGGGACCCGGTCTTCCCGCTGCCGGCGGCGCTGGGGACAGATGCAGCATTACTGGGACACTCACCTGGGTGATGCTTTCCATCCCTCTCCCACCCCAGCACCGGCACTGCCCCAAGCAGGGGGTTCCCTGCCCATGGCAGGGCATTGGGGTGTCCCCCACCCAGGGACTGAGCATCCTGGCCGCATCCCCATTGCATCCTACCTGGGGGTGCTGCTGGACTGGGACCAGGACTGGGACCAGGACCAGGGCCGGCAGTAGCTGGTGGAGGCGGCCGTGGGGCTTGCAGGGAGTTGGTCCTCTTCACGCCTGCAAGGAGAGGGGAGGATCAGCAACGGCGTTTTGGGCCCGGGGGGCTTTGCCTGTGTCGAGGAGGGGGTTACAGCCTGAATCGGCCAGGGAAGGGCAGCCGGAGGCAGCTGAGAGGAGAGAGGTTTGGCTGATGGATGGAGGTGGCCAAGATAACGGCTCAGCCCCGCACGCTTTTGGGGTCCGCGCTGCGGGGAGCGGGTGCAGCCCGGGCTGGAGCAGGGAGCGCTTCACTAGGGGGACCTCGTGCTGCGCCGATCCGCCTGCGACAGAGGGAGACGCAGGAAAGGTGGAACAAGGAGGATGGATGCGGTTGCGGTCAGGCACTGGTCTGAGCTGGAAGGTGAAAAAACCCGTGAGCATCGCTGCGATGCCCATCACACCCCCGTTCCCCTGCATGCCCGACCGGCAGCAACGCCCCAGGACCACCGCTGCACAGCATCCCCCCTGAATGCCCCTCTCCAGCTATTACCTGACTACCCTGCCATTGAATATTCCTTTCTTTCCCAAGGAATTAAAGAGGACTTGGACATTTTTAGCTTCACCAATTAAACGTGCAAGCTCAGCTCCTAGACGAAAAGTGGTCTCTGCAAGTGCCTTTCCCCTTCTAGAGGCACCGGGGGAGGATCCAGGCTCGCCGAACGCTGTCAGCCACCCGTTCGTATCACAGCCATTTACAATAGCTTGGAGCACATCAAATTTTCATGAAACAAGAAATGACATCCCCAGCCAGGCTCCTGCCAGCGAAGCACAGGCTCCCACAGGCAGGGCTGGCCCATGCCTGCTCCTTCGGCAGCGCCTCGTGGGGCACGTGCCTACCCCGGCAGCGAGGCGGGGGCATAGCAGCACGAAAAATGCTTCTACTTAGGATCCCAACTCGGTTGCATTTCATCTCTGCTTAAAATCAGCCTGGTAAGCGCTGAGCCCACTCGTCTCTTCACTTAGAGCTCTCACATTGTGCACGGGGCTTTTCAAATTCGTGTCCTTCCACGGGCCATAAGACGTCCCTTTGCAGGGAAAAGCACGGCAGGATCCTGCCTCTCCTCCCTGCATGCAAGGGGAAGGGACAGGGATCCCCCTCCATGCCTCCCCCCGATCTCACCAACACCCCACACCTCCCCATCAGCAAACCCCACAGAACAGTGTAAAACAGCAGGCGAGCGGCGTGGGAAGCAGGCGCCGGTGCTCTGCAACGCGAAATCCCTCGGCATCACTTAGTGCTGCACGTCAAGCGGAGACAACCCTCGTATGGCTGCCGGCTTTGTGCCCCCTCAGCCCTCTCCTTCCAAGCATGCAGAAGCGTGCACAAGCACGCAGAAGCGCAGCTCTCACCAGGGCTCCTGCTGACCCCGCTCTCGGCAGCGTAGTCGCGGCTGTCGGCATCCCCGCCGGCGTGCTCGCTGCCGCACGGGCCTGGCCTTCCCTCAGCCGGTTTGCGGCCGGGCGCCACGTAGCTCCCCCGGGCAGCCGCCATCGCATCGCTGCCTGCAGGGAGAGCGATAAAGGCAGCGGTGAGGCTTGCACCCCGACCACCCATCCATCCCCAAAGGCAGCCCTGAGAGCAGCCGCTTGGGTGATGCCCAGCCCAGGCGTGAGGAGGAGGAGGAGGAGGATGGGTACGGCCGCTGCAGCATCACCCCCAGAGCACCGGGGACTGCCAGCCATCCGGCACCCGCGGGGCAGCAGGAGGGCTCTGCACCATCAAACCTGCACACAGTGGTCGGGAAAGCCCAAAGGACACGGCAAATCATGGGGACACGAGAGCCCCACAGGAAAACAAGGCCAGAGGCATCCATCAGCCGGTCCTCAGCACCCGTCAAACCCCTAATGGCATTACAGCTCCACGGTCCCCAGGACAGGGGGATCATATTTTCTTTTTGCCGATTATCTTCCATTTATTAGCGAGACAACGGTGACAGCTGCCTTTGCCTCTCACTTCCATCCACCCAGCAGCAGCCGTCCCAGCAGATCAATCCCAGCCGCACACGCCAGGGTGCTTCGCGCTGATAAATTGCAACCCGTGGATGTGATGGAAAAGGTCTCGGCGCTCACCTGGCTTGTGCTGGAGACGCCAGGTATAAATCTTTGCTGTGACATAAATGGGATGTTTATCCTTGGCTGGGCTCTCAGGGTCACCAGGCGCAAGGAGAAAGCGAAACGCAACAGATTGCAGGTGGGGGAGAGGAGGGGGGTAAAACTGCCGTGATGCTGAAGAGGAGGGAGGACGGGACACGAGCATCCACAACCAGGAGCCCCGTGGTGCAGAAATAGCGATGCAATAAATAATTTTCCAAGGGAGCTTTAGGAAAATCATAGGCGCATCATGAGCATGCTGATCACCAGGAGGGAGCCGCGGAGCCTGACAAACCCTCCCCGACTCGCAAGCAAGCCGGCGCTTAGTAAAAGCAGCCTGTTGTGGGGCCGGGAAGCTTAATGGCACCAGCTACCATCACAATTAAATAGTCTTAATTAAGTGGTTTCCCCAACTTCTGCTGCGTGGCAAGATGAAGATCATCACTCGGCACAACCGGGCTGGGCACAGCCTTGCCAAGGCTCAGCCGGAGCTCCCTGCCGGCACTGTGAGCCATAGCACGGGCTGTGGCCGAGCCCGGGCACCCCCCCATGGGTACCCCCCCCCCCATGGGTACCCCCCCCCCCATGGGTACCCCCCCCCCATGGGTACCCCCGCCCGGAGCTCGCCCCAACACCACCACCCAGACACGCAGGATGCGTCCCCATTGCAAGCGGTGCTGCAGGGAGCATGGCTCGGCACAAGGCTGTGCCACCCACCCTGCTCACTGACATGCTGCCTGCAGCCCTGCCCGCAGCCCACCCGACACGGAGTGAAGCCGCAGGCAGCTACAACCGGGAAACGAAACACGGCCCTGGGAACCAGCCGTTAAAACCTCCCGCACACCGACGGCCATCTGCCAGCTGGGTTATCGCTGTCACAACAGACCCTGGGCTAAAGGAAAGGTGGGACGGGGGGGACCGCTCTGGGGGGAGTTGTGTCCTCAGCCCCCCCCCGCTGCCTCCTCCACGCAGCTGAGGAAGAGGAGAGGAAGAGGAGGGTTTGCAGCTACCGGGCTGCTCCCAGCCTAATCATCGCCCGGCCCGCTGGTGCTGGAAGGCGGGGGTCAGGTAACCTCATCGTCTCAGCACTCCGATGCTAAACTGTGAAAATGGGGCTATTATTCCAAATTTAACTCCCAGCAGCATGGCTGGTCCAGGAGCAGCGGGAGCCCTGACCCCAGCTCCTGCCGGTGCCGGCAGCAGCAGCCAGGGGATGTGGGTCCAGAGCAGTGCAGGGCAGATATGAGGTTAGAAATTGGTGAGCCCCGGTGAGGAACATGGCTTCACCCCTGTAAGCAGGAGGCACTGATTGCTGCCGCTTAACGCGGCCCCCTTGGCCGGCGTCGCTATCAAACACAACGATGCAGGCAGAGCCTCGGGGGGCTGCGAGTGCTGAAGGGGGCAAGGTATAACCATAAAAAACCACCGCTGCATCCTCACCTTGCTCTGCAACCCACACACGGCACAAGCCTGGGCACAGGGCACCAGCACAGAGAGCTTCGATGCAGGAAACCCAATGTGGCCAGAGCAGCTCGGCTGCTCCGTCCCTCGCAGGCATGCACAAGCCCCCCGCAAGGCTCCTAAAGTTTCCATAGGAGGTTTTCTAAGGACTGCCATTAAATAACCAGAAAAACACCTGCCAATCAGCAGCAGGAAACACCACCTACAGAGGCAATTCTGCTCGGCGCTTTCAATTGCAGCATTTCAGCCCAGGCGTGTGCAGTAGGTGGGGAAAGCCCAGAATAACTCGGTCCCCGCGCGGTGGGTGACAGCAGCAAGGAGAGGTCCTGCTGCTGCCGCTGCAGCCTCCCGCGGGAAAACACCACGGGGAAAGGAGGGAGGGAGAGAGGGGGCTCAGCACAGGCGGCACCGAGGCAGCGGCACAGGGGAGCGTGCGAACGCCGGTGCTTACCATCGGAGTCCTGCTCGGCCGGGGGCCTGGCGTCCGCCTGGCCTTGGGGGCACAAACAGAGCGAGAAGCGGTGAAGCTGCAGCCCGCCCACCCCGCCAACACCAACCTGGGACGTGCTGCCACTCTTTCCCCACGTTTCCTTTTTTATTCTTATTTTTTCTAGGCTTCTGCATCACCGTGTTCATACCCAGGCACTGCCCAAACCCCTGGCCGGGTGCCCCAGATCCCCACCCAGGGGCTGCATTGCTCGAGGATGTCCCCGCGAACTCGGCCATCCTGACTTGGACAGCCCAGAGAAAGCCTCAGCAGGCAGGGAGGGCAGCGGGGCGATTTCTGCACCCTTTAGAAAACAGGCAGCAGCTACGTGACCGCTCTGGACGCTTTTTGCTAGGGCTTGCCCTTGCGAACGATGGGGAGGAGACCCAACGCCTCGCTGACGGGACCCCTGCCCCTTGCAATGAGGGAGGGGGGTCAGCACCCGCTGTCGCTTACCTCGGGTGGGCGCACGGGAGGGGAGTTTTGGGTCCTGGGCAGGCGGCTCTGATGAGCTAGGCTCACTCAGGGCTTGGGGTCCCTTGTTCTTGCTGACGGGCATCGGCTGGGGCAGCACTTGCTTGGGCAAACCCTTGAAGAACCAGGCGCCGGAGCGCTTCCACACCTGGGGGGTGCAGGCAGCGGGGTGGCACCCATGTCTTGGGGGGGGATGCTGGGTGCAGACCTGGCAGTCTTCGTCCCCCTGCATTGCCAGGGTCTGCCTCCAGCAGGCAACACTGAGGACACGCACCCCGTACCCCCCTGCCCCGCAACAACCCCACAGCCCCTCCTGCTAATTAATTAACTCTTTGGCTTTTGCACACTGTAGGTGGCAGGGAGCCGATCTCTGGCCACAACAGCCTCTTCAACCCCAAGACTTTGTTTTCAAGGGGGGGGGGAAGAGACATTTTATATAGAAAACAAGATCATCCTATAAGAGCCAGACTCAAGTAGCTAGGCAAGGTTTAGTGGTGCTGGGGGACAGGCTGAAAGTCCCTGGGAGCATCCGCTAGTCTGGAGCTGGTCCCGTCTCAGAGGTCTGGGGTGGGGACAGTGCACAGGGTGAAACCAAGGGCAGGGACCGCATCCCCACTCCGGTGAAGACACCCGGGGCAGGGGAAGCGCCGGGGCTGCCACGCTCACCTCCCGCTGCTCGCTACAGATCTTGCAGAGCCAGATGGCGTGGGGCCGGCTGTTGGTGGTCTCCACCCCGCACTTGGTGCAGACGTTCTGCAGAGAAAGCAAAAGCGCCGGGTGGCAGCGGGGACGCCGCGGCCACCGAAAGGTCCCACCGGACCAGCACCACCCCTCGGGAGTGCGAGGTTAATGAGAGCTGGTTAACGACAGCTCTGCCGGCACAAACATCAGCGATTGCAGAAACCCCCGGTGATGTCCCCTTGTGCCACGTGCGGAGGGATGCTGGGCAATCGAAACACGCGCCGAAAGATTGAGGTGCCCATTTTTGCACCGGGGCGGAGGGGGAGACGCGTGGGTCCGGGGGGGGCTGCGCTCGGCAGCGGGGCGCAGGGAGATGCCTCACCTTCTTGCAGTCCTCGCAGACGACGCAGGCGGATCCCCGCGGCCCCAGCTGCTCCCCGCAGAGGATGCAGCGGTTCACCCCGTCCCCCAGCACGCTCCGGCGCATGTCCTCCAGCCGGGTCATCAGTCGCCTGGCAGAAAGGGGACAGGGGCTGTCAGGAAAGGCACCGCACGGCCGGGACGCGGGGGGTCCCGCTCCCAAGGGGCGGCTGCTGCCTTTGGTCCAGCCGTTCCTTTTGCTGGTACAGCTTCCAGCAGAGCCTCTCCTCTTCCAGCTACGGGAATGCAACCAGGGGAAAAGACACATCCCAGGGGACATGTCGGAGTATTATATTCCGCTATAGCTTTATATTGCACAACCATTAACTTCCACTGACACTGCCAGAGAGCAGATACTGGCCCCAGCTCCCACATACACACACGTGCATAAAATCCATCCGAGTCAGCACCTTTGCACAAAGCAGTCTGGCATCAGTGAAGCAGCTTTTTCCCCAAATGGAAACCTTTCCACCCAGTCACAGCGACTGCCCATGGAAGAGCTGCGAGAAGAGATCTTGGAAGGGGCTCTGGCAGGAGGACTCAATGAATTAATTAGTTTTCTCATTTTCTAAGAAAAAAATTGCATGTAATTTACTTTATGGAAATTCTTAGCCCTTTGAGTAAAATGCAAAAAGTCCACTGGAGAACAGGCTATAAAAACACATCTGTTTACTGCAAAGGTAAAAAAAAAAAAAAAAAAAACAAACAGTTAAGCAACTTCTGAAAAAGAAACCTCAGCACTGGCAAAAGCAGTTTGCAAAGCAGGAGCGAGCTGCCTGCCGAGCACCCGAGAGCTGGCGGTGAGTTGTAGGCTCAGTTAACCCAGAATCCTGGCCCTAAAAATAGCACTAGAAGGGAAAAAGGATGCATAAATGCACGCCATTCAGCGAGGAAGGAGAAGGAATGAAGAAAGGGAGGAGGAGCCCCAAGCCCACCGGAGAGAGCCGCAGCCCCCCTCGCCCGCGGGGCTGCCATCCGCTCCCATGGCAGCCTGACCCAGATCTGACAAAGCCGCTAACACGGCGTGCCGTAAAAAACACCCGACGTTTAAAAGACATTTTCCCACATGTCTGATGACAGCTTGAGATTTATGGCGGCTCGGCTGCCAGCACCTCTGAATCGCTCATAAACAATATATGAGCTCCTCTCTACATAAGGCGCCTTTGCGGTTGGTCTCCAGCCGCTGGCAGGACGGCCGGCATCCCGTGGACTGCACGTGGAAAAACAACGGCCTTATTGTGCATGGCTGCTTGATAAAGGAATAGCAGCAAGAGGTGAAAAAATAAAGCATCGTGGAACATGCAACCTATTACAGTTCATAAAATGCCCCGTTGGAAACTCGCTGCAGTCAACGGGAGCATCTCGAAGCACTTCATCAGCCACTGAGTCAAGCCCAGAGCGGGGACGCAGCTCCGTGACTCTGCGTACGTTATCCGACCAAAGCCACGTTATTGCAACATCTCGTTTAGGCGGAAGACATCGGCTGTGCTAAAACCCACTGGAGAATTTCCCACTCCTCCCCACGCAGGGGCTGATCTCCCTGGGCTCGAGCGTGCTCAGGGCTGCTGATGCGGAGGTGCCTCCTGACAGTTATTTGTGAACCCGCAGCCCATTCCCAGCGAGGAGATGGGAAAACTGGGCTGGGGCCGGGCAGCCAGCAGAGCCAGACGGAACCAGCCGTCGGGAGAAATCACTCTGTTCACAGCTACGGTGTCACCAGACAGCAGATGGGTGGGCTTGCAAGTACCTTCAGTCTTCGTTGCCTGAAGTTTCGGCAGCGACACGACCACGGGCTTTCTAAATAGAGCAATTCTGGTTCTCATCCTTTTGGTGAAAAATAACATCCTCAGACCACAGCGAGGTGCTTTAATGCCTTTCCACTTTGCTCTTAACGGGGAAGCTATCTGCTAACCTAACTCCCTGCTCCGGCGTTATTCCCAAGAGATACGGCTGTCTATCCCTGCCCTTCAGCATCTGCTTACTGCTTTGCAGATGATCCATAGGTGATTTCTTCCTACAGAGTAAGCCAGCTACTAGAGCTACCATCTGCCCTTGGTGCCTTCCCAAGCTCCACGGCTGATACACCCTGCTGCAAATACGGAGGTCCCAGCGATTTCGAGAGCGCTGCATCATCCCATAAACACCCAGCCAGCAACGAGCAGTATTCCAGTTAAAACCTGGAAACTGGCTGTTCCTCAAACATTTCTTATTTAAATGAAATGAATCACACCACGATTGTTCCCAGCCCACGTCCCACCACATGCAGTGCAGGGTCCCCATGAAGAGCCCCCAACAGCAAATAACCAACAACGTCCAGCTTCTGTCGCAGCACATTGCTCCCACCTCAACAGGGGAAACATTTTTGGGGCAAAACCTTTATTTTCCTAGCAGCAAAGCACATGTACAAGCCCTGTCTCTTCTGCAATTTCCCCCGCTGTGCTGCAAGACCTCTGCTCCAAGAGAAGCAGCTTCCAGTTGGAAATCTGCAAGCCCAAACAAACTTATTATAGAAACTAGAACAAATGGCACAATCAAAGGGGGAAAAAAAACCGCCTTTGCATTTCAAGAGATCCATTATTTAGCTGCAAAATCTTTCCCAGTCTCTCATTTACCAGAAGCAGCTCCTCAAGAGGTTTTTTTTTAAACCAGTGGAAGAGCTTCAGCAGTCAGTACACATACCTGTGGCACCAGTTTCACACGAAGCACCTCTGCCTAATTAAAACATCCATTCAAGCCAGAGAAATTGGGCTTTTTTCCCCCCCCCCGATTCAAACGCTGCTGTGAGAGGACTGTATAAAAAGTTAAATCTTAAGTCCTGGCGTGAACCTGGCAGAAAGAGGGCAAGACCTGGGAAAGGGGGTATTGCACCGAGACCCATGGGCTGGAAGCTCCTGATTAAGGTGATAACTGGGAGCAAAGCGCCCAGGTTTTCTCTTTGACTCCATCCAGCACCCCCCTACACGCGTGCCGGAGCCCCACACACGTGCTGTTCTCCCACTGCTAACCGGAGGGACGCCCTGCTCTTGCCCAGGCAGCAGCCAGGAACAAGCTTTCTGCCTTCCCAAAAGCTTTTCTCTCCCTCTCCTCTAGATATCATTTGTTTCTCCTTTTTATTGCACATAAAATAGCCATCCAATTCATCACTCTCCCTTGCACAACTCCAGGACTACAGCAACATCTTCCTTACCGTTACGTGCACTTCAAAGCGCCCATCCCTCTGGCCTCTGTAAGGCTAACTTCAAAGAGCAGGAAATATGCTTCAATTTGTTAAAATAGGGGGAAAAACAAAAAACAAAAACCAAGAGAGGAGTAACTGAAGCCGGTGGCAGGGAGCTGGCTAAGCCCGGCACCCAGGAGCATTGCCGGTCCTGGAGACAGCCCTGCAGAGAGGGAGAGCATCCGTCATCTGCCAAAGAAATACGTATTAGTCACTGATGGGAGCAAGATATAGGAACCGGGCGATACGCTATATCTGAAATGCTTAACGTGCACCTGAGATGATAACAGCAATAAAACAGTCGCCTGACAATATAATATCTGCCTGGCCCCGTAAATACGGTTTGGCAGAGAAAGGCGAGCAGCCCCGGGGCAGCGAGGGCTGGTGGGAGACCTCCCCTGCCGCCTCCTGCCCGCACCCAGGAGCCCCGGCGCGGGCAGGGGAAGGGCTCGCCTTCGCAGGAAGACCTGCAAACATCTCCCGTGATTTCAGGCAGGCGGAGGGTCCCCCAGGGACGCAGCAAAGGCTGCTCCCCGGGCTGAGGGACCATCTCCGGCTGGGGTCAATCCCAGATAGGATAGAAACCCGCAGGGTTACAGCATCGGCATTTTTCTCTCGCACTAGGACCAGAGCAATCCGGAGAGGGACAGAGAGTCACCGGCATGAAGTGCTGATGATCTCGGGAAACAAGACTTCACAGCGGGGCAGGCACGCAAGAGTTTGTTGCGTTTAAATATTCATTGCCACTCTGCAGAAATGAACGGCTAAAGACGTGCCTAATGGGTTTTAAATCGCGTCAGGGAGGACATTTAATGCAGCAGACAACAAATTGCTGCGTGGGGGCAGGAGAAGGACCTGACCTGCGAGGAAGGACCTGATCCGGGGCACCACGAGCCGGGTGCTCCCCAGCCCCATGCGGGAACGGACTCAGCCACCAGTTACGTGGCAAAAAGAAATTCAAGTAAAACACAAAGGAGGTCACAAAGTGCCTCCAGAATTAAGCACTGACTTGCCTCCGTGGGGAAATCAAGTGCCTTAAAGGGCTGAATATTAAATTAAGGCTAATTTTAATGGTATAAAAGAGACAAGAAAAGAAGCCAAGCTACAGATTAAAGAAAACATAATTAAAATCAGGGTGAAAAATTAGAAGCAATTTTCTTCCCTTACAAGCGCACAGGCAACTAAAGGTAAAGCGTCATTTGAGCTTGTACAGGTCGACTTGCAAAGCTCATCCTCCGCTGAGAGCCCTCACTATGGAGGGAAGATACCCAAGGAGGCCAGGGGGATTCATGCATTTCAGAGTGTCCCGTTTCACGCTAGTGCATCACTCCAGGTGCTTGCTGCCTCCTGCGATGTATTACAAGAGGGTTGTTGTTTTGCAGGCTCATCCCAGTCTCAGAAATAAGAGAGGAGGGTTTTTTTTGGGGGGGGGAACCAAAACCCCACAAAAATTCAAGAAGCGCGTGAGCTGTCTTCTGGCCATGAATTAACCTCATCTCTTCTAGAAGCTGGCATCTCAGGAGACGTTTCTCTCTGCCTCCAGCAACTAACCCTGCCCTTCCTGGCCCCTATTTTTATTTTTGTGTTGTCTGAACACGAGGAAGAAAATACGAGACTGTGGTCCCCAGAGAGCATCTCTGCTGCTGGCCACCGTGGTTAATGACTTAATCCCCTGTGACTTCAGCCATCTGCTCCAGCATTATGCCTGTGTCATCCCAGCAATAAGCAGCCAAATTAAAATGCAATCCTGCTCGATAGCTGGTCCTTCTCAGAGGAAAGGTGAGAGGCTGTGACCCACGGGGAGACAGTCAAACCATTGCACTTTGAGAGGGGACTGGAGGGAAGGGAATAGCTGCTCCCAGGCAGGGGCACGGCCAGATCCAGGAGCAATGTGTCACCTCACCCCTGGGAGAACCGTGCCACAAGGCACTCTCCAGAAACAGCAATTTCTAACTTTGGATGGTTTAAGATATTTTCTTCGATGCCGAGAGCACGATGGACCTCATTAGGCAGCAGAGCAGACTCGGTGGGTTATTGATGGCACCCAATTATAGGTGCATAACAGAGCCAATTAGTGCCTGCACGTCCTCCCGCATCAGCCAGGAGGAACTGGCTCCTCACGGACCTCTCCTCATGGAGAGAGCACAGAGCTGCCGCAGGGACCCCCGAGCACCAGCCCAGGCCAAGCAAGGAGGGAGAACAGACACGAACGGATCCGTTCCTGCTGCAGGTCTGCTTTGCCCTCCGATCCCTCTGCCCTTAAACTGGCCCGAAGGATTATCCTAACCCCCAGGCAGTTGTAAAGTCCTTCATCAACTCACACCCGACGCGCTCTCACTGTATCACTGTTTAAGATGATTTCAGCTCCTATTATCCTTCTCTGTGCTATGAGACAATGACCCAGCCAAAAAAAAAAAAAATCCACAAAAAAACAACAAAAAACCACCAGACACCAAAGTGTCCTTGTCGTACAATCCTCATCAGCAGCCAGATCACGTATCCCGCAGGCCTCCATCCACCCCCGGTGCTAAAAATACTCTTTTGCTAGATTAATTTGAGTTGGGTTTGACATGAAGTCCGACTCCACAAACATCTTCTCAACAAGCAGCATCGATTTGTTCCCACCCTGCCCTGGCCGGCCGAGGTAAGTGGCTCGTGGGATGGCAGATACAGGAGAGGGGACGCGAGAGGGCAGGAGATGGATGGCACTACATCAGGAGGGACTTCAAGGCACGAGGTGGTTCATTTGCAGCCAGCACCCGGCTGTAGACTTCATGATTGCTCAGGTATTATACGTAAAGCTCAAATGCAGCCCCTCAAACACATCTGCTTATGAAGACAACTCCAAGTATTTACCACGTGTTCCCCCTTTGGAAGGCGCATTCATTCACGTAAGCTATTCCTTATATTAACCAAACCCAAGTTTTTAATGCATCTTCCTTTTTTCCCCCCCTTATAGGAATAGAAAATCCCAGAAAACCACAGCAAATCAGGCTTTCCAGGGGCACCTCCCTAGAGCAGCGTGTCCGACCAAGGGACACAGTCACAACCGCTGCATCCCTGCCAGAGGCCAGCCTGGCAAACCAGGATTATTTTGTAATATAAGGAGCTATTCTGGATAACGTCCGAGCAGCTCCTCAACGGGTGACTCTGTACGAGACTGATATAGACGCTGTCCCATATTTCTGTAGCTGCACATCCTACAGCTCTTGTTGTGCAAGCCAACAAACACAAAGGAGCTGGCAAGGCTCCTGCTACGCCTACGCGCAGGAGGCAAATCAGCTGCGACTGCACATCCGCCAGCCTTCCCCTGCTCTACTCCCAGTACGGCACGGCGTCCTCCGCCCGGCTTTTTCATGAATGAGGATGAGAAAACCTCCTCCGACTCGGCTAACAAAGGTGAAAGGCAGAGTTTCTGCAGGTTTGCAAACAGCTGCAGGAATGCACGATGCAGAAAAACCATCTCTCCCCCCCCACTGCTGAAGCTGATTTAAGCATAATCCAAAGAGCATCACATTTGAGAGTGATTCTTACCGGGCTGCAAATGGGCAAAGCTGGGGAAAGGCTGTTTGTAAGCACTTTTGGGGAATGAATCACCGCCATTCACAGCTACTTTCACCTGGTTTCTGCCAGAAAGCCGGGAGAGAGGAAAGCGTTGCACCTTGTAACGCGAGGCAATGCCAGCCGGGGAGCTACCCCCAGCCCAGAGCAGCAGCACATCCGTGGGGCACACGCCGAGCCCCAGGCACCATGAACAGCCGCTCTCAAAGCCGTACCTGCCTAAGCTGTTCACAGACCCGCTCCTAACAAAGTATTTCTAAAAACGAGTAAATAAAATCCACCACGTAGGAGGCCACGGGCCGCAGCCACTGAGGAAGACTGCGTGCTGCAGCTGGAGCACCCCGTGACTGCATCGCCAACGTACACTCAATATTTAAGGGTTATTAAGCAGCTGGGGTGATGGATTAAAGCTCCGGCCGCAGCACGAGGCTCTGCGGGCACAGGCACGTCCTCTCCGCGTTTCGCCAAGCAGCTGCCCTGCGGGGCCACGCGCCTGTGTGCTGAGCAAAGCTGTCCCTGAGCTACGAGAGGGGCTTTGACGTTCTTCGAGGCAGCGGAGAGCACGGTTCCTGCCTGGGCCTGAGTATTTTCCCTGCAAGGAAGGGGAAAGAAAGGAAAAAAAAAAAAAAAAAAAAAAAAAGAAGAAAAAAGCAGTCGATGCTTAAGCTCAGCAAGAATAAAATGCTCCTCTGTAATGAAAAAAGGCATGACGCCTGACAAACGGGATTATGGAGACCCCCTCCGGAAAGCCATCCCCAGCAGAGCAAGCCGATACCTAATTATTAGCATTATTTCGCCTGGCACCTTTGCCCAGGCAGGGTAGAGATGCAGTAAAAGCAAACACGGGCACTTCTTGCCCTCTGCTCCGTGCCGGGTGCATTGGCACCAGAGATGCCCCCAGCACCCGCCAGCGATTGTGGGTACCCCACCATGGGCACCCCTAGCCCCCCCAGGAGCTGGTCCCAACACGTGGCCAGCCCTGAGGCTGGGTGTCATTCAGACCTAATCAGCTTCACAGACAGCTCATTTCTGGGTGGCAAGAGGAATTAACCGCCGGGACACGCGGCTGGAGGGGGCGATGGATCCATCCGTGTTCCCAAAACAAGACAAAACACCTTTTGGTGAGCCGTGGCTTTGCCCGCGCTCACGGGTGCTTGGGCTCAGGACTGGGCAAGCAGCAGCAGCTTCACTCCCCGAAATGAGATGTTATTAATGATCCCTTCTGGAATGAAGAAAAAAAAAAAAAAAAAAGAAGAAAATCGATGAGACTATAAATTCTTGGTCCAGAACGCGGCGGCACGCCAAGCGGCAGCGGCACGCCGAGCAGCTCCCTCCCCTGCTTACAGGTTCCTCCTGGCCAAGGACCAACGCCGGCTCAAAAAGATCCCCCGCAGGCTCCCTTTCAGGAGAAACGCTGCAGTGCAGTAGTTGCTGGCCAGGAAAGCAGCCAAGCGAGCGCTTTCCCCCCGCGGGCACCGGCAAAGCTTGGGGTCCCTCCCGTCCCACCGGCGCGGTGGTGCCGGTGCCGCCACCGCCGCCTTACCCGATGCGCTCCTGCTCCATCTCCTCCATCTTCTCGGCCCGGGCGATGACTCGGTTGATGATCTCTTTCTCCTCGTCCGTCAGCTCCTCGCTCTTGCGCTGCCGGTCGGGCTGGCCGCCCCGCGCTGCCCAGCCGGCGGGGAGCCTGCGGGGAGACGGGGGCCAGGGCTTCGTCCACAGGTCACGCATGTGCGTGCACATGTGTGTGCGTGCGCAACCACACGTGTGTGTGGGCGATAGCCAGGCACCAATTCCCAAGCCCAGGAAGAAGGGGTACGATATTTCCCCATCCTCCAAGCTCTCTTCTAAGCAAGAATCCTGCAAACAGCCCCCACCCACCGGGTGGAAGCTCTTATTTCTATTTTTGGGGAGTTTCAGATAGAAACACTTGTTTCATATGGAGAAAACCAATTTCCTTTTCAAAAATATTCTCATTATTTCCATGTTAAGCATCAACCGACACGGTTAATTTTGCAACCCTGCTCTCTGCTGTGTAACACTGGGTTTGCCAGCGAGCTGCGGTACCGGGACGATGGCCGCAGGAGTGGGCGCTTTTTTGGGTACATTTCATCAAACATGGGAGTTTTTCCTCTCCTAACGTCATTTCCAAAGATCCTTTCGCACAGCGAGCACAGCGTGGGCATCAGGCAGCTTTAACCTGGTGACACGGTAACGTCTGCCACTCAGCCTTGCAAATTAGCGGGCAGCAGAGGGGCAATGCTAACAAAGGATGCAAAAGGCAAACGCGTCTCCTCCCCTCATCTTAAGACCTTTCCTGGGTCTTTTCCCCCTGGGCTGAGCAGACCCGCACGGTCTTAAACCTTAAATTCATTAAAACCCTGTGCAATGCTTCCCAAAATTCATTGCTTTCTTCTTGCATCCAGAGCAAGGTTTTTCCTGTTCTCTCAAGACCGTCAGAGTAGCAGGTAAAGAGCAACAGGCCAAAAAAAGCAAGCAAGATACTTACTGCTCCTTCTCGCTGCTGGGAGGCACAGGGAAAGAGAGGGAACAAGGATTAGGTGAGAGAAGGGACGAGGACAGCTCAGCCCGGGCACAGCCAGTGCTTTCCCCGCCTTGGGGGTGATGGTCCCCGACAGTGTGTCCCTCTCCATGGTCCCCCCCCTGCTCCTCCAAAGCGGTGCGGAGCAGTGAGCTTCACCCAGCCCCTGCATCGTCCAGGCACCCAAAACCAGCACCCATCCATAGGTGCTGCCACCACCCATCCAGCCGGGATGGAGATCTGCCACGCGGTGGGATGCAGCATCACCCCGCACGGCAGCCGTGTTGGAGGGCGTCAGGACAGATGGACAGGGCTCCTCGGCGGCACTGGGGTGCGTGCACACCCGTGGGTCTGTCCCCACCACCTTTCTCAGGGGATTTAGGAGGCAACATGGCAAAACGTCCCCATCCAACTGGTGCAAACCCAATTCCCAATGACCCCAGAGGCAGAACCGGGGTGGCTGCACCCACATCGTCTCCCACCCCCCAGAGACTCTCCTTCCTCCCTCCCTCCCGCACCAGCAGCATCCCGCAGCCCCTGGTCCCCCTCCTCTTACCTGGCCCGGAGAGACATGGTCCTGTCGCCGGGGCACATCCACCGGTCAGAGCTGCCGCCCACCACCGCATCGGTCATCGCTGGCTGCCGAGGGGACCCGGGGACACGCGGAGCGAGTTTGGGCACACCGGTGCTCCGCTGACAAGCGCCGACTCGGCACGCCGGGGAGGTCAATCACTTTGCTCGTCTGCCAGATAGCAGCGATGCCGATGAAGGTAACCTGGTGCTTTCAGCCAGGCTGGGGGGGGGGGGGGGGGGGGGGGGGAACCGAACAAAAAAAACACAAAATCACGCCGGGCAGGGCTTTATTTTTGGCATTAAGAGGAGTGGGAGCAGGGAGAGGAACAGGGATGTCACTTCAGTCACTGTCTTGATATCACGCACGAGACGCAGGAGTCCACAACCACCACCCTCCCAAGAGGGCAATGCAGCCATGCTCGGCACGGATGTAATTAATGAGGTACCCGACCTCACATTAATTATGAGGCTTCAGAGCTGGGAGGGAAGAGGATGTTTCCGTCTCAGAGAAAGAAAACCTACAAACTAGGAAACTTTCTTCCTAGAACCCAGCACGTCTCGCTGTCCTCCCCCAAACCACATTCCCTCTGGAACAAAAGTCCTCCTTTTTCGTTTTTGTTTATTAAAGTTTTTGCAAAATGAAACCGGGAGAGGCACTGAAGGAGGATGTGGCAACAGGACCCAAACACGATATTCTGTCTGCTCATCTCCAAAAGATTCATCAAGAAAGGGAGCTCTTCAAACCCTTCTCCTTTCAGCAAAACTGACAGCTTTTATTAAAAAACAAACTGATGTAAAATTCAGAGCCTGAGTGCTAGTTTATTCCCATTTTCTGGGGGTGTTTTCCCCCTCCACCCACCGCCCCTACTCACTGCACGGGGATGGGCACTGGATGGCAAAGCCCGAGCTGATGCCGACCAGCGTCACCCACGGCAGAGGGACGGATCCCTCCGTCCCATCGTCTCTTCGGGGGGGGAAACCCGGTGTTTTTACACAGGGTGAACACCGCAGGCAGAGCAGGGTCCCCCAGCCAAGGGCAGGGCAGGATCCGTCCTCCTGCCCAGCCCGTGGGGTGCTGGGGGACGCTGCGATGCCGCCGTGAGCCACTGTCACGCCTGGACCACTCTCAGGATGGTCCCCAAGGGCAGAGGGTGCAGCCCACGGGTGGCATCGCCCGTGAGATATCACTTGCAAAGGGAGCAGCTCAGGTCGAGCCTCCCTTTACAGGAGTTAAGGTGGAAATAAAAGAGAAAAGGCAATCCGTCCACGAAGGGCTTGGCTTTGCTACAGCGCTAACGAGAGCACAAGGCACCAAGGAGGATACAAATCCCCGCTTCGTTAGGACCCCCTGATGATGGGGGAAGTTTTTGTTAACTCAACTATTTCCCATCCGCGGGTTTTTCCCCCCTGCCCATCTCCTGCGCCGAGCACTGAGGCAGAGCCAGCATGGGGTACCCGCTGGGATCCCCCCACGGCAGCAGCCTCCCGCCTGCATTGCTCGCGGCACCTGCATTTGAATTGCTTCCTCCTGCCTGCAGCAGAACTAAAAAAAAAAAACCCCACAAAACCCCAAACCCCTCTGCAGAGCCTGGCCCACGGGCGACAAGGCTGCTCCCAGCCCGTGGGCCATTCGTCCTCCCAAACCTGCTGCCCTGGGAAGATGCTGCCGCAGATTCCTCCCCGGCTGGAAGGGACCACTCGGCCACCAACGTCCCGCCGGGTCCCAGCACCGAAGCCAGCATCCCAGAGCGGCCAGTGCATCCCGGCAGGACCGGAGCTCAGCCCAAACCCAGCGAACGCACCTTTGCAGGGCACAGAGCAACTCCAGCTCTCAGCAAAACTCCAAGAGAGGCACTGGGGAGGTTGTCCCGAGGAGAAGATGGAAAATGAGAGCTCGCAAAACTGTCCCAGTGAAATCACAAACTCCGAGCCATGAAAAAAAGTGCAACTTTCCCAGGAAGGGGGAAAAACATAATTCCCATCCTCCACTTTCTGCTCTGCAATATTGCAGGGGTTTCTCCAGCAGTCCCTGAAGAGTCACCAGAGATTTGAGGCTCACTTTTGCTTCACTGATAACTTCCAAAAATACATATATATATATATATATATATATAAAAGAAGCGAAGCATGTGTGGTAATTAGCGCTCTGCTGGTTTCATACAGCGCCTATTCCTGTGCCAAATCAGAAGGCTCTGATTGACAAGGTCAGTTAAATAAGCAAATTGTTCATTTAAGTTCCCCCCGCCACCTCCACAATCTGCACTGCAGCAGCAAACTCCTGCCGGGGATGCAGGGTCCTGTCGGGAGCAGGGGGTCTCGCAGGGCTGGACGCAGATTTAACGGGGTGCCTTGGGAGGAAGGGCAGCGCTGGGCTGCCAGCACCCATTTGTGGGGAGATGCAGGCAGATAAAGGACTTGCCCAAGGTCACGCAGAGCAGTAGTGGCTGCCCCGGCCCCGCAAAGAATAGAGGAAAATCGCTGGTTTTTGCTAGCGAAGAGGGTAGAGCAAGAACCGACACTTCAGCTGGCGGAGAGGAAAACTCTTCCCCCCAACTAGAACTTTCTGCTAATAATAGAGAAGCCACGGGTGTTTCGCTTTGTTGCAGATGGAGAAGAGCCTGGGGACGGCTCCTGGAGGAATACACTTTCCCTCCGCCTATAAATAATAGATTTTGAAGATCTACTTTGCATTACTTCCAGCAACTACTCTTGCTTGTCCTAATGCTTGGTTCCGCATTTTTAGCACACAGTAAAGAACAAAAAAAAAAAAAAAACAACCAGCTTACGGTGGCTTTTTTCCCCCTGCCAAATCCCTGCTCACAAGCAAAAGGATGTGGCAATCCAAGTCGTGATTGATGGGATGCAGCAGCATTTAGTTAATGAAATGGAAATATCCCATCCTAGGAGGATGCCAAGACCTTCCAGGGTTTGGCTGTCCCCAGAGGGTCCCGGGACCGGCTCCCCCCAGGTCTGCCATCAGCGGGGATGCGAGGAGCCCTCTCGTCCCCGGCTGCTCGAGGTTCCCCGATTGCAGGCGGAGGTCAGAAGGAGCCAGGCGGCAGCTCCCGCCGGCGCGAACGCGGCGCGTCCCGGGCAGAGCCAGGAATAGAAGCGAGGTCTTAATTTCTGGCCTTAAGGAAGAGCCACATGACTCTAATCACACCGCTCCATTACTTCTGTATGACGGAGCCCATGAATTTGATCATGCCTTAATAAAAACGGATTGAACGCCTTCCGTGAATCACTCTGCCTCTCCCCGAGCTGCTGGCGCTGTCGTCCCGCGCGCAGACGCCGCTCGCTCCAAGCCAAGAGGTGCCGATTCACGGGCCCATCGCCAGCACCCAAAATCCGGTAGATGCAGCGTCAGCAACCGGCAGGGACCCCTCACTCTCCAGCAGCCCCGGGTGGGCAGGGAAAGGCGGCGGGAGCCCCACGGCGCGAACCCACCCTGCCCCGTGGGCACCAGGAGGGACACGGGGCTGCTGGCACCCTGGGCAGGACCCGGAGGCACCCACACCGCCACCACCAACCGGGCATCTGCAAAGAGACCATTACAGGGCTGCCCAGACACACTGGTTTAGCCATCTGGAAATAACATCGTGGGGTAGAAAACAGAAAATTCAGTATTTTGAAGACTCGCAGTGCAATAATCAGGTTTTTACGGCGAGCTCAACATTTCACACTTGGCGGTGCCTGCAGAGATCGTCTCCACCAGCAAAGACACTGACACAGGCAACCTATTTCTCCAGCCTTCTCAGCTCTGCAATGCAGCTTTCTTAAATATTGAATAAGTCTGCTGCTCTACACCACCTGCCAGTGCCAATGATGAGGTAATTTTTGCATTGACAAAGCCTAATGCGATTAATCTGGTTTGAAAGGGCAGGGTTTAGAGCCCGTCCATTCACTCGGTGAAACACGCTTACAGACAGAGCATCGGTGGCAGCTTGTTATTCACCGCCAGTAGCCAGACCCCAAACAAATAACCCAAACTGCTGCTCGGAGGCCAAGTGACAGATTATTTCTGCGTGTCATCACCAAACAGGAGGTTTTGAACTCGAACGGATCCAAACACCATCCTCCGTCAGGCTGACAGGATTTTCATGCCAGCTCCAAGGCCAGCCCGGGCAACGGGAGCTGATTTATGCTCCCCAGCTGGATGGTGAAGCTGGGGATGGGGAGGAAAAAATAGGGTATGAGCATGCGATTGCCCGATGGGGCTCCCCAGCCCCACACCTAGGGAGAAGGGGTGAGTATTTGGGGGTTACAAGGACCCAGTGGGAACCCCCCAGGCTGAATGATGAGAAGAGCAAATGCAGAAGCCAGGATGCACCGGCAGCCCCGGGACAGGAACCGTGCCTCCCCGCCGCTCAGCACGCACGTGCGTCCCCAAACACCATTTTTAGCTGGAGCTCTCTCCCAGCTGGCCGTGACATTCGCCGCCATCTCACAAGTCCATCAGGGCCAGATCCTGCCCTCCTCCGTGCCCCAGCACCGGGGCTGGTGCCTGGCACCCAAGAGAGCTTTGCAAACCACAGGGGACCCCGGAGACCTGGTACAGATACTGTGCACCCCACATTCGGTTCTGCCCCAAGCATCTAGCAACACCCGGGCTCTTCCTTTCCCAGGAAAAAGAGTTTGCCCAGCGCAGGAGCCACGCACACCCCACAGCATCCCCTATGGCGTACGTGTATGGCTATAGGGGCCACAGAGAGCTGCCCAAGCAGACAGCAGGGTGCTCGCTCCCCTCCAGGGTCAGGCAGGATTTGGTACTACTGGATTTGGTACTACTGGATTTACCTGCAGAGGGGGGGAAAAAAAGGTGTAAATAGCCCCAAAACAGCTGCTGAAGCAGCTGTGTAATGCTGCAAAATAATCAGCAGAGCAGATGGAGGGGCAGGAGGGCAGCCCAGCCCCGTAGGGTCCCGCGCACCAAAACTCCCTCGAATCCCGACGTCCCCGGGCAGCCAGCGTCCGCGCTTTGTCTCATCTCGGATGCAAATCGTTTTAGAAAGTTCGGGCAAAATTGGGCAAGCTGCTTTACGGATGGCGCTTCAGGAAACAGCCCACGTTTGAGACTTTCCTTTAAAAAAAGAAAGAAGAGAGGCAGATCTCGGCTGGCAGAAACGCGGCAAAGTGAAGCTGCTTGGCCTGGAGCCGCCCACGGACCCCCGGACAGGTCTGGCATTGGGGCACGGGACAGCAGGACAGTCACCCTGTGACTCCAGGCGAAGCACCGAGTGACACACAGCCGTGGCACCGCACACTGCCTGTGCTCCCACGGGGACCTGCGCACCCCAACCGCCCAGCAACGCTGCTCTGGTGCGAGATGGCGTGAGGTGGGATCAGACCCCGGGGTGCAGAGCCCTCCGACGGCACTGCGGCACAGCGAGAGCCAGGGGTCCTGGAAGTTCAGCTTTCGGGAAAGACCCAGAACCAGCGAGTCCTAAACCCGGGGTCATTGCATCCTTCGGCCCCATGCCAGACCCTTACAGCGAACAGAGGCCCCACAACTCCCTGGGCCAGCTTGGCACTAGTTGGTTAATTAAGGCTAAACGTGGCCCCGCAGGTAACCGACAGTGACGGCTGCAGTCCACAGCGATCCACAGATCAGAGGCGTACAAGAAGTGCAAAGCAATTAAAGTCCTGGCCATCCTCTGGTGCCCTGATCCCATGGCTGCCCCTGCAAGCCCACCCGGCAGCAGCCTGCCCACAGCACCCATCCACCCAGCCCCATGACACGCCGGGACGGGACCGCCGCGACCCGGCACGCTGCTCGACGGCACGCGGCATTCACCCATGCAGCACGCAGGAGCCGATGGGGCTGCTCCTGCCTCCAGCTAAATCCACACCGCAGCCCAGCCCAGAGCAACAGGGCTGGGAACCCTCCTGAATGCCGATGCCTTTGGTTTGGCCAACGCCTTTGCTGCCTTTAAATTCACACAAGGTGCCAAGAGATGCTTTTTTTTCCCTCCCCCTTAATTCCCAGCTCCCTGTCATCCTCCAGACAAAGACCCATCCCAAGGCAGCTGAGCAGGAGCGCACAGTCAATTTTATTCAAGCAGCACGTTGACGTTTCCTCCAGCAGCTCCTTCACAAACCAAACACTGTTATGATGCTGTCATGAGGATTTACTCCCGTTGATTAATTGCAGGAAAGACAATGGTGGGGGAAAAAAAAAAAATCACTTCTGGGTTTATACGACTTACCTGTGGCTGCTGGAGCTGGGGGTCTCTGGCCAGGCGATGCCCAAGCGCACCCCAAGCCTACCCGGTGCTATTAAAGGCAGCGGCGGCGTTGCCATCGCTCCTCTCACCGTGGCAGAGCTGCTCTGAAGGCTGCTTAGCAACAGATCACTGCACCGCTCTGGCACACCGATCCGGCACACCGCCCTCGATTTGGGCACCGCCAGGGACGGGGCGTGTGGCCAGAGCTGCTGGGATGAACCGGCCCCATCAGGGATGCCGGCGCAGGGACCCCCACGCAACAACAGCGGCAGCAGCTGAAGGAAGTTTAGCGGTGTGAAAAGGCTGGCAAGTATCGGCCAGCCCGGTGATGCCAAGCGTGCTCGGAGGTGGCAGGTCCTGCTCGCTGCCGGGGGCGGTTTCCCAAAGGCAGTGACAGTCCCCGCAAGATGCCCCAGCAGTGGTCGAGGACCACGGTGTCGTGCTGAGGATGCTCAGGGCTGCAAACCTGCCCTCCTCGGGAGGCAGCAGCGATGCCCAGCCAGGGCCAGGCTGGGGCAGAGGAGCCACGCGGAGCCAGGCACCCCACGACAGGCCTGTGCGGAGGGGGTCCCCCCGGCACCGCAGCCCGACCCTCCCCGAGAGCCACGGGGAGCCCAGCCCACCGGCAGAGAGGAGCACGCAGCCACCCAGCTCGGCATCTGCGCCACGCTGGGAGATGCTGGGCTCCCACCTTCCCCAGTCACTAAATGCAGCTCCTTTCTCTCCCCACACACCCTGGTTAGGCATCTGGTATTCACGCAGCCGGACCTGTCCCCCCTCACCGACGCACTGGGGCCCAAATAGGAGAGCCCGTACCCACCTCCCGGGGCTGGAGGCGAGCGATGCTGCTCACACCCATGCAGGTAAGGACAGGGATGGAGCCAGGGCATCTTCCAGCACATGAACATTATAAACCATCACGGTCGTTAGCCCCAGCCACTCCCCAGCCTCCAGCTTAACGAGGATGGGGGAATTAATCAGGCTGGCCTTGGGGGCACTGCCTCAGGGAGCAGAGCCCTCCTCCCTGCCCAGACCTTGAGTGCTCGGCTGGGACCGTCTGGAACGATTCATTACCTATTATCACTAATTGGCAATGACCGCAGTGACATTGTCACCTGTCTGCGGGCAGAAGGAGGGCACCGGGCCGGGGCCACCGGCAGCGCTGGTGAGCGGGCAGAAGGTCACCGCTGCCAGCACAGCCCCCGGGACCTGCGGCGGACACGGAGGACCATCTCATTTTCAGGTCCCAGAGAAAGTCCCTCAAAACTTAAGCACAAAAAGAGACCCCGGAGCTGTGAGTGCCCTCACCCTTTCTCAGCAGTTTTTCCTCCCCTTGCCCTTTCCAATATCGGGGAACATTTAACACCAGCACACACGTACCCACGCGGCCACGGAGGCACAGCAGAGTCCCGCAATGGGCTCCCAGGTTTCACCCTCGCTGCAAAGAGTGCTCCACACAAAAATATGTGCTTTTTTTTCCACATTCAGCATGCTTTTCAGCTCTCCTCGGGAGCCAGGGCAGCGCAAAAGCAAGACTGTGAAGGAGGAGAAAGCAGATCGGCAGGCTGGAGCCGGTGTCAAGCAAGGGATGGTATTTGCACCCAGGTGGGTTGCTCCTAACGGGGTTGGTGGGTCTGATGCAGGGGGGCTTTGCTGGAAGCCCATCCCGCAGACCACGCACACAGGTGATGGCAAACAGCTCCCACCGCATCGCCTGGATATGGCACACAGCTCTGCCGGAGGCGGCCGGCGCTCGCCCGGCTGCGGGGCTGCTGCGGACAAGCATTGCCCACCCAACGCTACGCTCCTGGGGGATGCCCAGCAAAGTGCCCAGGGGATGCTGCAGCAATCCCCAGTTCAGCATGTGGGGCTCAGACCCACGGCTCCACGCACCCCAGGCTGATCCTCGCAGAAGGGCTGAACGCAGATCTCCTGAGTCAGCCCCTACAGCAAAAGCGAGCAGCTCGCTAAATCCCTGCCACATGAACGATGCATCATCAAATAAAGCCCGGTATCACAACATTAACAATATTTATTTTCAGGCTAAGCTGCAGCCTGGGCTTTTGATACCAGTAATTAAAGCAAATGGTTCATCTGTTATCATCTTTGCATCCCTAGAGCCGAATGTCTGTGTTTTGAAGCCCCGTATTATCTTTTTTTTTATTGCAGCCTCCCGAGAAGGGGGGGGATCAGGCTGATCCACACACACTTTTTAGATCCCAGGAGCAGTGTAGCACGGACCGAGCCCAAAGCAGAGCCACGTTCAGGGCAGCCACCTTGCTCAAAGCTTTTTAGCAGTGAAATGAAGAAGTGTTAATTGCTCAAAGACAAATTGCTGCTCCAGTTTATACCTGAAACCAGAATTAATAGAAAGACACCAGCAAGAAAGATAATCAGGTCCCCTCCCTGAAACAACCTGACCCCGGGAACAGCAGCATTAGCAGCCTCAGCCTATTTTCCAAGGTGGCTGGTTTTGCCTCGAGGTTTCAGGCTACCACTCCAAATAGCTTTTAATGCCGTCTGCATCACTTTTGTCTGTCCTGGGAAAGGAGCAGGGAAGGCACCTGCTAAAGCCCCTTGAGCCAGCCCTGAGCCGGGCAGCGATGCCCTTTCAGAGCCCTAACAGGGAGCAGAAAAACCCAAAGCACCCTCGCAGCACGCCCTCCGCTCCGGGAGCAGGACGGTCTCTGCATCCCGCTGCTGCCAGGTGCCCAGGGAAGGGGCTCAGCTCCCGCTGCCATCGCAGCTCTCGCTGTTCACGCTCCGGGAAAAGGGTCAAGAGACAATTTTAGGGGCTTAAAAACCCCCCAAATGCCCAACATGCTCAAAAGTTGCCCGCGCACGGCGAAGTCCAAAAGCAACGACCAGAGCAACGCTCCACCTGCAACAACGTGCCGAAGGGGCGATGCCAGCTCCACGCACAAGCCGGGGACCAGCCCCAGCCGCTGCCACCGGCTTCCCACGGGAGACACGGCCGTGGGGAGGTCACCCACCACCCGCACAGCTCCGGGACGCTGCAACTTTCCCCGGCCGGCTGCTCCCTTGCAGGCAGGGGGGGGAACCGCCTTTGGCCGAGCATCCCCGGATCTGCACCCCGACCCCTGCCTCTCCGCAACGGGGACCCCCAGGGCCGCCCCCGCTCCCCCCTGCCCGCCCCAGGGCTCCAACCCGGGGGAGAGGAGCGGCGAGACACACACACACACACCCCCACCCTCCCGCCCCGGCTGCCGCTCTCCCCGCTCCAGCGCCGTGGGGGGCCCCGACCCCGACCCCCCCCTTACCTGGGCCGGGGTCCCGCCGGGCCGGGGGGGCCGCGGCGCCGCCGGCCTCTCCCCCCGCGCAGGGCTAGGCTGGGCTCGGCTGGGCTGGGCTCGGCTAGGCTCGGCTCGGCGCAGCGCGGCTCCGGCGGCAGCACTGCGGAGCGGCGCGGGGGCGGCGCGGGGAGGGGACACGGCCGGGACCGGCCCCGCTCCGCTGCCCGCCCCGGGGAGCCGCCCCCGCCCCGGGGCGCAGCCCCTTTGCAAAGCGGGGCGGGTCCCCCCCGGCTCCCGCAGCGGGCTGCGGGGGGGGTTAGAGGCAGCGGCACTCCCTCCCTGCCCGTCCTCTCCCCTATCCCATCCCAGCCCCTCTCCCTCCCTCCCCCTCTCCCATTCTTCCTCATCTCCCATCCCCTCTCCCATCCCATCCCATCCCCTCTCCCATCCCATCCCATCCCCTCTCCATCCCTCCCCATCCCCTCTCCATCCCTCCCCCTCTCCCATTCTTCCTCATCTCCCATCCCCTCTCCCATCCCATCCCATCGCATCCCCTCTCCATCCCTCCCCCTCTCCCATTCTTCCTCCTCCCCAGCCCTCTCCCATCCCCTCTCCCATCCCATCCCATCGCATCCCATCCCCTCCCCCTCCCTCCCCCTCTCCCATTCTTCCTCATCTCCCATCCCCTCTCCCATCCCATCCCATCCCATCCCCTCTCCCTCCCTCCCCCTCTCCCATTCTTCCTCATCTCCCATCCCCTCTCCCATCCCATCCCATCCCATCCCATCCCCTCTCCCTCCCTCCCCCTCTCCCATTCTTCCCCCTCCCCAGCCCTCTCCCATCCCCTCTCCCATCCCATCCCATCCCATCCCATCCCATCCCATCCCATCTCATCCCCTCTCCCTCCCTCCCCCTCTCCCATTCTTCCTCATCTCCCATCCCATCCCATCGCATCCCATCCCCTCTCCCTCCCTCCCCCTCTCCCATTCTTCCTCATCTCCCATCCCATCTCCCATTCCATCCCATCCCCTCTCCATCCCTCCCCCTCTCCCATTCTTCCTCCTCCCCAGCCCTCTCCCATCCTCATCTCCCATCCCATCCTTCCCCATCCTTGGAGGACAGAGCAGTATTTTGCACACACACCCCCACACACACCCCCTGGGATAGCCTGGGCTTTGGCCATCTCCCCCAGCCCTGCCCGCAGCCCCCCAGCTGCCTGTGCCAGCATCTCCCCACCTGCGTGGGGGGGCCTGAAGTGGGGCAGGCGCTTCCCCCACCCATCGCCTGCAGCAGCATCAGCCAAAAGCTATGGGAGCTGCCTGCCCACCCGGGCTCCCCATTACTGGGGTTTCAGCCCCGTGCACTCGGGTTTAAGCAGCACAGGGGATCCCACAACCTGGTAGCCCTTGCCCGGATTAACCTTAAAGACCAGCCTGAGCCCCACGCACAAGCGGGGAACGCGCTGCCTCTGGCCAAGCTCTACGGTGACTTCAGCACCGCTCAGACCTTCAGGAGAGCACAGATCCTGCCTGCAGGGACAGTTACTGCAGGGAACTGGGAAAGCAGGTGATTTAGAACACAGAGGGAACCCCGTTCCCGAGCTGAAGCACCCATGGCTTCATAAACTGAAAGGGGCAGCAGCCTGAACCCACCCCCAGGCACCACCTCGCACCCCCCCAGCCAGAGATCTCCGACCGACCTCCCCCTGCAGCAGGGACCACGCAGAGGGTGCAGGAC
The DNA here is from genome assembly GCF_018139145.2 of Gymnogyps californianus. Lineage (NCBI taxonomy): Eukaryota > Metazoa > Chordata > Aves > Accipitriformes > Cathartidae > Gymnogyps > Gymnogyps californianus. The sequence continues at coordinate 14,817,597 of NC_059486.1, read as the reverse complement.
TCAGCTCGCAGCGGGGAGCGAGCTAGGGCCGAGCTGGGATGGAGCCCAGCTCACCAACGTGCTTTCGTGCCGAGTTCATCAGCTCCAGCAGCCCCGTTTCACCCGCTCTCGATATTCCAGTGGGGAACCACAGCACCCTCGGGCTTTCACGACTTTCCAAAAGATCTGGCGGTTGCTCCTGCATCATCCCTCGGCAGGTGAAGCGAGGTGGATGGATCATCTGGCGGCAGGAGGGGATGGAAATCAGAGCTGGCCTGACACCTCGGCAGGAGCGGCCGAGGAGGGAAAGTTAATAAAAAAGTTTGATAAAAGGATGCTGCGAGATGAAGCCGAGGGGGTGAGGCACAGCTCTGGGCTGCCTCTGCGAGCAGGAGGAGACCAACAGGCTTCCAGCAACGCTCAGCCACGGCCGAGGATGCGATGCCTGAGTCAGGGGGGGAAGGAAAGTTTCTCACTCCTATAGCTGGATTTCACCACTTTTATATAAAAGATTTTTAACCAGTTGCAAGTAAACCTTTCATGAAAATCCTACTTTTTTTTTTCATTTAAAAAGAAATCCCTGAAGAGACGGAAGTCCTTGAAGGATGGAGCATGTTCCTGCCTTCAGCGAGGAAAGTATTCCACCACTCAAGGTTGAATGTTGATTGGCATTCATCTAGATGCTTGATGGACATCTTCTTCTCTTCCAGGCTCAACTACGTATTTTTATTTAGTGAAAGAATGCCTTGCTTATGCAAAGTAGTTGGAGAGACAGGCACAGTACTTTCAAACTGATATGTCTTGACACCTTCCTTGGAGATTCACAAAAAGAAGCAGCATGTGCAGAAATTTGAAAATCAGATCTAAAACTCGCTTTCCAGAAAGGAAAAAAGCAACACCTGCCATTCTCTCTTCTGAATACCTGGCACTTTCATTCCCCTTTTTTAGCCCATCTTCTAAAATAAAAGAGCCAGTTTCATTTTTGTTGAATTATAAATACATTTTGGCAGTCTAGCGTCTCCTGCGGCAGATCAAAGCATGGGAGTTTCATTTATTTATTTCCTCTCAGGTTTATTTTTACGTTTGCTGGCCCTCTAATTCTCGAGGATTTGTTATATTTCCCCTTGTGATCCAACTCAGCACGCAGCAAAACGCTCGGTTCAAGCCCGGAGCCATCCTGCCCGGAGGCTCAGATGGAGCCCGTCTGCAGCTCTCGGGCGCAGCACCACGCACCGGCAGCTCCTGCCCACACCCTCAAGTTCAAGTGCAGAGGCAAAAATCCTGGAGGTTATCAGGGCAGCACAGAGTTTCCCTGCTCGAGGTCGGAGAAGCTCAGGCTGGATGCAGCCGGGGCACCGCTGCATCGAGCGAGCCTCCATCCTGCGGTACCTACGGTCTTGGGTTTATTACCATGGGCAACCGCACTGACTTCAGTGGGAATAATTGAGGAATAAATCCAAGTTCATGGCTACAGACAGCCCCAGGCATCCAATCAGCACCAGAACCAGACTCCAAGGCAGCGGGACGGGGCTCTGCTTCACCTCCAGCCGTCTCCCGTCCTTGGCTGCAGCCGGTGCAGGGACGGAGCCGGGGACGGAGCCGGGGGCAGCCGGGGACGGAGCACTTTCCCATGGGGCAGCATGGCCGCACAAGCACAGCCTGATGCCAAGGCGCTGAAAACACGGCCGCACCGCCAAATTAAAGCATCAAAAGCGCGGCACGTGCCATACTGCTGACTCAGCTATTGCCACCCTTGCACTGCTGCTCAGATGCTCCGGGAGGAAACCTCTCCCCTTATTTTATAGCCCAATTAGTTGCATCTAATTGAAGTGCTGGACAGGAGATTGGGAGTGGTGAGCCAGCACCAGGCCTGGGTTATCCCTCCGGTATCTGCAGAGTTGGACAGTCCCATGGAAAAAGGAATATGAGCTTTATAAAACATTTTTTCTTCGATGTTTTTAATTAGGATTAAAAGCATTCCAGTGGAAATCTATAAACACTCAGAGCTCGAGCACATGAAAGCTCAGGGCTGAATAACAGCTGCTGTCGCTGACTCCAATACCGGGAAAAATAAACAAGGAGCACATCAAGCCCTCCCCTCGCAGCCGCAGCTCCAAGCACGGTTGCGTGAGTTAAATTAAAATGATTGATGGCAGCTCGGATGCCCAAGAGAGCATTTTTCGCTCCTGTAAATCACTAAAAGCCGAGCTGTCCCCCCCCAAGCCTGCCTGGCCACAGATCCCGACGGATGCCCCCAGGAGCCCCCCGGGACGTGACAGCAAGAAACACGCGCCAGCCGCATCGTAACTCACCGCGGACCACCTTAGCGTGTGCTCTCCACCGCACTGAACCCAAGTGCTTTAGTGCTGACTTCATTATTTGACATGCGAGGGAGATGGGAAAGGACCCACCGCCCGACACCCAAAATCCATAACCAGCTGCCCTCGCTGGTAAATTAGGCTTTGGAGAAAGAGGTGGAGGAGAAAAGAGGGAGAGGAGGATGAAGAAGAGGGTGATGGGCATCAGCCCGAGCTCTCCAAGCAGCAGCACAGACCTTGGCAGCTGAAACCACGGCGGTTGTGCCCAGTGCTTTGGGGACCAGAGAGTTTGCACCTACTTTTTCGAGAGGACAAAGCACCAAGCCAAGATTTAGGCCAAAGCGGAAGAAAACCATCCCTCGGACTCTCCCTCGGGACTTGCATGGGATGCAGCCGGATCCACGCTATTTAATTAACACCTTGTCCCTCTCCAGCCCGAGCTCCTGCCGGCTCAGAAAAGAGTGAGCAAGGCACAAGCCAGAGGAGACAAAATCCCACCGAACAAAGTGCGGGGCAGCTTCTCTCCTGATTAACCTCAGCACTGGGTGGGATTTTTATGGCAAACACATAAACACAAAAAACAACCATAACAGCAGGTCAAGGCACCCGGAGGTGCAAGCTCAGCTCCCGGAAAGCAGTGGGTGCCACAGCCAAGCCCCTCTCTCCAGGCACCCGTGGGTGCATCCCGGTTCTCAGCAGCTCTCCATGCAGGGAGGTGACGGTGGTTACAGCCACGCGCTGCAGACCCAGGGGAGGGCATCGCCACCCCTAACACCATCAATGCGTCGTGACAACATTATAAAACCTTCAGGCAGCTCCAGAAGCGCTGAATCCCTCACGAGGGGATGACCATGCCACAGTGATGACACCTCCATGGGTCACGCTCCCACCAAGTCTCTGCCGGGGAGGAGAGGATGTGTTTTAGGGCTCCCGAAAGCTGGTCTGGGGCAGCCTGAGAAAGCAGAACTTTTGGCTCTGCCAAGCCCCTGGGGACGCTCTTCCCCTCGATTAAAGTGCCATAATAAAAACAAACGAAAAATAAAAAATAAAAGGGAAAGGAAAGCAAGTTTTCCCCCTTGTCACTTGATTTGGGTGCCGGGGTGTCACAGGGACACCCAGCAGCTCTGCGAGCTGGTAACAGGGGATTTTATCTTCTGCAGAAGCAGTGGCTGGAGAAACAAAGGAGGAAAAGCGCCTTGTGAGGATGCTGGCACATCCTTTACCATCCCCTGCGCCTCTCCGCAGCGTGTCAGCCCTTGCCGGCCCCATCCTGGCACCGTCCCTGTCGGGGACACAAGAAAGCATCTGCAGCGAGGGGGCTTCAGCATCCCACCCATCCCAGGTGCTGGCAACCTCAGGAGAAAATCCCCCTCCCCAGCCCACTTACCGCCTCACCCCGGAGCCACCAAGTCCCGAGGAAACCCACGGGGACCCCAAATCCCTCGCCAGCACCCTTGTCTCCCCTTCCCGCAGCCCCCATGATGGCACGGGCAGGACCCAGACCCCCAGCCCAGCCCGGGGGCTCAGCCCATAGTCCCAGCAGCGATGCACAGCCCCGAGCTCAGCCGGCCCGGCTCAATCATGTAGGCAGCTCATTACACTCTTTTAATAAGATATGTGCTAGTTTTACATTCATTTTTCATTTCTGATAACGTTCTGTCCTATATAACTGCACTATTATCCTTGGCGAGGTGAGGGGAAGAATATATTTTCTAAAAGACTGCTTGCATTAATTTTTCAGTAAGTGCCATAAAAGATTTAATCTCCAGCTCCTCTTTTGTTAATGGGATTAGTATAACTTATTTACTGATTTAATTAATTGGCGTGTCTTCCACTCAGCTGAATACAGCGTTTCAGAAACTTACTGGTTTTGGCTGAGAATAAACTGGGCTTCACTTCATTTCAGAGACTGCAAAGAGCACGTGCCTGTAAGCTTTAAATTATTTAAATTGCTTCCGATAGGGTGCATTAAAAAGAGGGGAGGAAGGAGCTTTATCTCCCCTTCCACCCATGAACGTGGAGCATCAGCTGTACTACACCATTGCCAATACTTATTCGATAACAACAGTTGTCACTGCTGGTAACACCCTCCAGCGCCGGGACAGACCCGCTCCATCCCACGCAGTTGGAGGGACCTGCCTGCATCCCACCCGCTGCATCCCTGCATGCCCGGCTACGCTGCATCCTCGCCAAACAAGGGGTTTTATTCATTTACCCATCTCTCATCCCCTCTGAAGCCCAAGGCAATGGTGCTCGGGGGGCATGGGGTGCCCACGGAAGGGTCCTGAGCCGCAGCAGCGGGGCTGGGGGACCGGCACCCCCCGACACCTCTTCCATCGCTTTTTATAGGTCACCCTGTGCTTGCACGGCAGCCACGCTTGCAGCGGGGGAGGTTGGACTTCACACTCTTGCTCTCCGAGCTGCTTTTCTAGGTCACCAACCCACAGCGGCACATTAAAATAGAGTCTCTCCACTTCCCATTTCCCACGGCCGTAGGCTGAGATGCCTGGGCTGCCGCAGCCGCCAGCCGAAGGGAAAGGGGTGCGAGAGGGCGGCTGCAAACCCGGGGTCTGTGCACGCCCCGTACTCGCTCCTCCGGGTACCCGCAGCAATGCACGGGGCGGGCTGGGGGAGGCAATGCTGCACCCCCAAAATAAGCAGCTTCGAGGGCGTTTGGGGTGGGTGCAGCAAGATGTGCCCGTGCATGGGGACACCACTAAGATGGGTCGGGGAGCCCGACCGGGGACCAACAGGGACACGGTGCCCAGCCCAGCCCAGCGGCACTGGGTCTCGCCTCCGTGCCCCAGCCGGTGAGCGAGGATAACTGCCCCGTGCCAGACTTTATATAAAGAGATGATGGATACCAGCCCCCCGCTCAGCCTGGGAGGTGCAGCCTCCAGCAGCGATTTTTGTTCAATCTGCAATAATTAACTCACAGCAAATAGCCACGTCCAGGCAGGCGGCCACATTCCCAGCCAGGCACAGAAACCTGGAAGCACTCTCCCGTGGAGAGGTGGGCTGCTCCGCTTTGAAGCAGAGAAGCATCACCCCGCTCTTATCTCACTCTCCAGCAGCTTCCAAATGGAAATTTTACACTGGGAAAGAAAAGCCCAGCCCGGCAGCAAGCGGCAGCACGCAGGTGTCCGCTCGCTCCCCAGCCCGACTCCAAGAATATCTTCCCGTTCTGCCCAAACACGCAGGCAGGTTTCAGCTGGCGGCTCCCTCATCCCTCCCCAGCCGGAGGATGGAAGCAGAAAGGCTGCTCGGGTGGCAGGGATGGCAGTGCCAGATCACCGCGGCACTTCTCACTGAGACACCGGAGACGCCACGGCTGTCCCTGAGCTGGAACGACAGAATAAATAATTTCTTGGTCTTTTCAAGTAGCGGTGACCATGACCGCTGGTTGTTATCCTGTCCAAGGACTCCCGGCACGGCACGTTGGGTCTTGCCCTTTTGGGTTCATTTGTTATTGTTTCTCTTCTCTTTGATTTTGAGAGAGCTCCTTTGCCTGCACCCTGGGTATGCTGCTCTGCCCCTTGTTTCAAGATGTCAACCCAAGCGGAAGGTTCCCTCTCGTAAGAAAGGAAAACAATAATATTTAAAACCCCCAAGGAGCCTCATGGACACATTCCTATAGTGCCCCAGGCCAAGCATCGTCCCCTGCCCTGCCAGACCCGCCGTGCCCAGGGGCTGAGGTCCCTTCCCAGCGCCGGCACCGGGGACGTGGCTGTGCAGGGCTGTAGGACAGCAGGTTTCGTGGGGACCCGTCTCCGTGCCGTACATGCTCCCTTTTCCATATGAATCCACAGCAAAAGTCTTGACAAGTCTGAATGCCCCAAAATCTCTGTTCTTCACACGGCGATCGAGGTTAAATCAGCACGTGTTATACTCACATGGGGACCGAGCGAGAGGGGACCTTTTCCAGCAAGCGCAGCTTGTTTAACAAGCTTAGAAATCGATACTGTCGTCAAGTCCTATCCAAACGGCAGCGTGAGCGAGACACCACTGCAAAGGGATTTGGCTGTCAAATCTTCCCAGCACGGAGCGATTTGCCGGGGCTGATCCCAGGGGCAAATCCCAGCCCAGACGGGCAGCCCCGGGGGAGGCAGAGGGTCCAGGGGTTGCGATTTGGGTCCCCGGGGAGCACCAGCTCAGCATCCCCTCGCACCCACGGGACAAGCTCAGCCCAAAGCCACCAGCAACCATGTTATACGAAGGGCTGGTTTCCAGCTTGCTTTATTTCCCAGCAAAGCCTGCAGGATATCGATTGCTGCTCAGGCCGCTGCCTTGAGGGTCACGATTTGCTTTGAAAAATTAAAGCAGCAGCAGCTGAGTTTCTCACACGACTGGGAGACGGGACTGCAAACGGAAAGGTTGCTCGGCCGGTAGCGCAAGGCTTTAACTTGGGAGCTGAAAACTGGCTGGTTGGAGCTCTCAGGACATACAGATAGAGTATTTACAGCTGCCCTCGCTGCCAGCGTGCCCTGCTTTGGGAAGAAACCCAGCAGACGTCCCTCATCCCATGCACAAGCCAGGCAGCAAACTGCACTAAGAGCAGACTGCTGAGATGCTCCGCTCGCCCGGCGAGGACAAGCAGCTCCTCGCAGCCGGCCGCGGAGCGAGCTGGAGGCTCTGCAAATCTCCCAGCACCTGGGAAGGGTTAAACCTGGAGTATCGCTGCTGCATGAATATTCTCACCAACACCTGCATCTCATCTGCAGGGAAGGGAGAGGAGAGTTTTTGAGATATGCCAGAACTCGTTGCTTTGATCTTTAGTGCTGTGGAGTCTTATTGCTGCTGCTTAAAGGAAAAACAACCTCCGAGGGCTTTGATATTCTTGAATACACAAACACAGGGAGAAAACAGCAGGTTGAGAAACGCTCCCTAGCAGTTAACATGTATTCACGCTCGATTCTGTTAACTTGGATAAAGAAGGTCCTAGTGAAAAACCCCAGGTTCAACCTGAGCATCCTCCCAGGAGGGTGCTTGTACGATTCCTCTTCCAGGAGCAATGTGCAGAAGGTCAGAGAAAGTCACCCAGCTCAGACCAATAAATACAAGTTACCCATCGCTGGGCAAACTGCAGTTGGTTAGTGGAGATCTATAGCTCTGAGGTTTCCTACTGAAGATAAAATGCTGTTACTGGACTCGTGACCCAAGAAAGGAGCGCACCGTGGAAGCCACGTACTAAAATGTATTGCTGGACGTTCGCCGGACGGACAGACACACACGGCCAACGTTCCTCCTGGACACAACAGCAAGTGATTAATTTTTGCATTGCTGCCCAAGAATCACCTCCCCTGTGGGGATTTCCAGGCTTTGCCCTGACTCTGGGCAGCATCTCCTCAGCCGAGTGGCTGCTCCTGCTATAATGCTGCAAATGCAGATTTTCCCGGCTCCCCGGCAGCAGGGATGATTGCAGGCAAGAGCGTTAAGGCAGGACGCAGACAGCTTGAGCTCAGCGCTTGGTTTGACAGATCTCATTCGATCCCGCTCCCCAAAGGATGCTCCGGCCTGATGCCACCGGCACCAGGCTGGCCATCGGCTGCAGGGTCATGGGCAGCACCTTCCCACTCTGCGCTCCAAGGGGACCACAAATGCGTCTGCAAACCCTGACCTGAATTTCCATGCAAAACCTGACCGCAATTTGCAGTTCTTTCCCAGAGGATCAAATCTGGGTGTGTTGGTGAATTCGATCTTTGCTTCAGCAGACGCAGCCAAGATCAGAGACGGATGCTCCCCTCCAACTATTGCATCGGGAAATTATAAGATACAATAAACACATTCTATTTGGACCAAGAGATAACTAAGGAAGAGCAAGTGACTCGGCAATAGCCATGGAGATTTGGCTGGAGGCGGCACAAGGTCCCTGGAGCGGCCGGCAGTGCTGGGAGAAGGCACCCTGTTAGAGCCAGCACCGCGCCGGCTGACGGATGAGGAGTGACGGCCCAGAGCCCTGCGGCTGTAAATCTCTGCACATCCACAGAGGCCAGCCGAGATTCACAAGCCGGTGCTTCCAGGTGAGAAGCTGACCCATCTCTGCATCCCTGCTCGGGAAGTGGGAGATACGGCAGGAGGGAAGAAATTCAGACATGAGGAGCAGCTGTCTGGGCTTTAGCACGCAGCCCTTCCAGCGAGACCCTCGGTGCCAACGGCACCAAAGCTTGGCACCAATGAAAGGATGGTATGGATTGGCCTCGTTGCAAGAAAAACTACCTCCACCCTGACTATTTTCTCCTTACAGAAAGTCAGCATTGAGCACAGCAAGATACCATCCCGGCTTGCACGGAGCAGGATGGAGAAGGCATCTCCACTGGTCAGGAACACTGGCACTGCTGAGAGCTCAGGAAGCGGCGCAGGGGAGCTGGATGCGGCTGTGGGGCTGGCCTGGGATGCAGCTGGGGGGCAGGCTGGCCCCGGTCCCCGTGCCTGGACCACCCCCGGCAGCATCGCCAAGGCCAGGAGGGATTTCTGAGGTGCCTCCCCACGCTGCCGCTGGAGAAGTGACAGTCAGGACCGGCCTCTCCTCGCCTTAGCAGAGGCAAATGTGCACATTGCAACGTGCTCCCTCATCTGCCCATCCTCCTGCAAAGCCCACCCGAAATACGCCCCATCTACATCTGCAGCCACAGCTCCCTCGGGCAGCAGCCGGGAGCTGCCGCTGACGGCTCCGAACACCCTCACAGCTACAAATCTCAGAAACATTTGTTAAAACTATTTTTTCTTCCAGGAACAGATTAAAGTGACCTGATTTCCAAGACTGCTCGGGTGCACCTGCATCCATCGAACAGACTCTGCTATTAATTATTTCCTGAGCTCCCCGTCCACGCGGCTGTGGTCTGCATGGCCGCTGCTGGCCACATCCCGCTGCCCTGCAGCCCCCTCCTCTCCTCTGCTTGTCCCCACAGCCGGACTGAAAGCGTTTGTAGAAGGAAGAGCGGGATTCCTGGTTATGGCTGGATGCGGCCACCTCTTGCCTGCAATCACCAGAGCAAGAGCTGAGCAGCCTCTTCCCCGCTTAGGAAGCAAAGGGAGTTACAGGTCCTCCTTAATCTGTCTTCAGCCAAAAGTGGTGGCTGAAATCTGCGGCCGTGCTGCAGCCCCGGCATCCCAATGACATCTCAGGGACACCTCAGCCACAGCTTCGACACGCGGTGGACTGTGCATCCTGATCGGGTGGCCTGAATCCCTCTCCACGTCCCCCTCTGGCTCCGGCACATCCCTGGCCGCGGGCAGGAGGTGACCCAGTTGGGGACACACACGTCCCCCAGAGCCTCGGGGCTTTGGCAAAAGCATCCCCAGTGCCAGGTCCAGCGCCGATGCCTGGGTGCCCCCGAGGTCCAGGTCAGGGTAGGGAGGGACACCATAACCGCATCGCAGCGGCACGTGCCACCACACCGCCGGGCTCACAGCTCCGGCACAGCATCACGTCTGCATCCAGCCAGCATCCTTCGGGCAGAGACCACACACGAACAGAACCAGCCTGTCCCAGAGCTGCCTCCTCTTAAGACAGCAGGAAAAAAAGACCTTAAAATAACCCAGGATGAGCTTATCCCGCCCGGACACCCCCCGCCGCCGCAGCCTGAGGCCACAGGACTGTGCCCACAAATGCACCTGCAAAACCTGACCTGAATTTCCATGCAAATCCTGACCGGGATTTGCAATTCAGAGGATCAGATCTGGGTGTTTTGGCGAATTCAACCCTTACTTTGGCAGCGTCGCTTTTCCTCCTCGTCCTCTCCTGCGGGCTCAGCGGGGCCGCATGCCCTCGCAGCACCCTGCGCCGCTTCCCGTCACCGTGTCCCAGCACCCCGGGGTGGCACTGGGGGCAGGCAGGACTGAGCTGCGTGACTGCGCTCGGCGGCTGCTGCCAGCACCGCCGGATCAATAACTTTTATCTGCATCATTATGTGCCTTTGCAGTGAAATAAATTAGATGCGCAGGACACCGACCAGCCGGCATTGAGCCTCGCGCTGTGGGACAAAACACCTCCTTATCCATCCCAACAGGTCGAGGCGCAAATCCAAGCTGGCAGAAGACGACGCACGCCCAGAACTGGAAGTCAACTCCGGTCCTGCATGGTCCTCTGCTTTTTTCTGGATTTCTTTGTGTTCTTTGGTTTCTCTGACTTCTGGACCCCCGTATGAAATGTGCCAGGGGAGCTTTCCCCATGGGGCAGATGGAGAAATCCCGTCCCGCTGCCGGCTGGGGAAGGTCCTCCCCAGCCCATCCTCGGATGTTGACTCAGGCACGAGAAACTCATGGTGACTTGGGTGACTCGGGTGACTACCCGAGCTGTTGGAGATGGATGGGAAACACCGGGCAGGTCCCCGCTCCAACCAGACAGCAGCCACTCAAGGAGCGTAAAACCTACCTGCTGGGAAAAAATGGAAGGAAAGAAAGAAAAGAAAAGAAGAAAAGAAAAGAAGAAAAGAAGAAAAGAAAAGAAAAGAAAAGAAAAGAAAAGAAAAGAAAAGAAAAGAAGGAAGGAAGAAGGAAGGAAGGAAGAAGGAAGGAAGGAAGAAAGGAAGGAAGAAAGGAAGGAAGAAGGAAGAAAGAAGGAAGAAAGAAGGAAGAAAGAAGGAAGAAAGAAGGAAGAAAGGAAGAAAGAAGGAAGAAAGAAGGAAGAAAGAAGGAAGAAAGAAGGAAGAAAGAAGGAAGAAAGGAAATAGTGCATGACTGTGGGCAAAGAACCGCTGCAGCGGCAGCAACACTGTGTTTCTGTGTCAACCCGGCTGTGAGCAGGGAGGTTTGCACAGACAAGCAGTGATATTTCGCGATGCGTGGCATTAATTAAACACAAAGTCGTTTTCCCATTTCTGTGGAAGGAGAACGAAAGGCAGGGGCGGGCGCTGGCGACTTGCTGCCTGCTTGCAATGCACCTGCAAGGCGAGAGCTCACTTCTTCTTTCCCTTTATTCTTGGAAAGAGCTCTATGATTTCAGCCTCAATATGTCTGGCAAAAAAGTGACAAACAGCTGAAAACCGAAGTCCTACCATAGGGAACGCCAGGCAGCTCGAGCAAGGAGCGGCACAATCAGCCCTGACTGCAAGAAAAATTGGGCTCTGGGTGTGTTTCAAGTTGGGCAGAAGCAGCGGCGATGGCAAAGCGGGATGCCGACGGCCGGGCGAGCGGTGGCGATGCTCCGGCCAGGACGGGAACCACCAAACCTTCATCCGCAAACAGATTTTTACACATTTTTGCACCCATCCACTTTCCCAAACATGGCTTTCTCTGAGCCTACAGCATCACAGAGCCCTGAGAAACACCTGAATCCGTTTCCAGGAACCCCCCGGTGCTGTGGGTAGCCTGAAAATGGTTTCTCTTTCTGTCATCCCAATTTCTGTCCCCAGGAGGGAAGCCTGGGGCCGGGCCAGCCCCTTCCCAGCCCGCCCGAGCAGGCTGCTGTAGCCTTTTCTTTTCTAGGGCTGTAAATCCTGATACAGAGCGATTTTTTCCTGCTTTTTACTGTTTGGCAGCCGTTCAGGTTGTATTTGTGTTTTGGCTGCCAGCAATGCAGCATTTACAAACCTGCCCTGGATTTATCTGCTGCAGCATCGGCCACTAAATTAACAAATACAAAAGTTCGGGATGTTTTGGAAACGGCAATTTTATAACACTCGAGATGCGCGCCGGCCCTCTCCCGCCCACATCCCGCTTCTCCTGCCTCGATTCATTCCTCCTTGCAGCATCAATCGACTTCGGTTTCCCCTAAAATGGATTAAATACACATTTGGCTTTTCTTTCCTCCCTCCCAGCTGGGTTTGCCCCATGCAGACCCCATGCAACAGCTCCAGGAGTGCTTCCCCACGGGTCGGGCCCCCCCAGCCCTCCTAATCTTGGGGTTCCCCTGGAGACCACATGGCACCGCAGACTTCCCCCCTCCATGGGCCATTTCTGTGGGGGTCCCGAGTAGATTCTCTAGCGTCTAATAAAGACTGGGCGCCTGCTCCTACATCTCTCCGGCGGATGTGTTTTTCCTCTGCCTCGCTGTTTAAGCACACCAACTTGTAGGAATTTAATTACCTTTGAAACCTTTAATGCTTTATCAAGTGGCTCGACAGCTCACGTTGTGCTGGAGGACGGGGACAGGGCAGCAGAGCCGTCACGTGAGCCCGGGGTTTTGGGGAAAGCAGGCTCGGGAAAGATGCTCTGCAGATGCCCCTGGCTGACACTCGGCAGGGTTAAGCATCCCAGGGGCCGTTCCCGTAGCGATGCCACACCAGGGCTGCAGGCACTGATGGTTCAATTCACCAACCCCAGCCCTGCCAGACCACGGGGAATCCCAGACGGACACGCTTTGTCCGTTTTCAGATATCGGCTCATCCCTGCTCGGTTTGGCTCGCAGGAGAGAAGCTGGAGACTGTTTGCACCCAGCGAGGCCGTGGCATCCCACTGTCCCGCGAGCATCCCGGGGACCCCTAGCAATGCTTTTCAGTGCCACCACGACTCAGGTCTCTCCCTGGAGCCCAGCCCATTGCCTGCACATTTTGGCCATCCTTCCCCAAGAGCATTCCAAACCCGCTTGCCGAGGAGCAGACAACGGTGATGCAAAGTTACCATCCACCCAATGCCAATAAGCAGTGGATTTCAACCAAAAAAAGAGATTTTCTGGGCTCCTCAGAGTCTCATTGCAAAGTCAAAACCCAGCCCTGCGCTCGTCAAATTGGGCAGCCCAGGAAAATTCTTGCACGCTTTGAGAGCAAAGGAAGAAGGTTTACACGGAGAAGAGAAAAGCTCCCATCTCCTCCCTGCGTACAGCGTGTTCCTCTATAACATGGACGCATGTCATGTGTCAGCCTCGGGATTAATGCCGGTTATTTAGACCTTTTCCCCTCCTCCCAGGTTTTCTCCGTGGGATTTGATCTCTCTGCTTGTTCCCACCGTGCTCTGTAGGACGCAGACCGTGTGTCTCGGTGGCTTCCTCACAGCATTTGGATTTTTGGTGAAACATCACTGCGGACAGGGCGAGATGCAGCCCATGTCCCAACAGACTCCACAGCGAGCCAGGGTGCAGCAAGACCCCGGGGGGAAAGGCTTTAAGGTGCCGGCACATGCGGTCCCCATCCCTGGGACTCCCCTGGAGCGGGTGGCAGGACCATGCCGGGACATTCCCCAGAGGACAGCTCCGAAGGATGCTCGTCCGGTCCACTTAGCAAGCGGAAAGCCAAAAGCGTGATGACACCCAGGGCAGGTGCTGCTGTAAAGTGCCAGAGCTGTTCCCAAGGGCTCTTCCCATGACAGAGACACTCTGCTCCGTAAATCAAACCGGCAGAAAGCAGGGATGGTTTTGGAGACGTCGCTCCTTCCCCTGGACACACAGGGTTTGCATCAGCATCACGCCCAAGTGGCGACTCCTGCTCCATGCCCTGCACCCATTGAACAGATCCAAGAGGGATCCAGCACGGAAGGAGGATCGAGAAGCACAACTGAACCAGGGATGATCTTTGCACCATCCCACGACGCTCAGCAGCCCCAGGCTGCCGCCGGACCCACCGCCGAGGCTGGGAGAGCACAGCCCTCCCCACTGCCGGCTGAGCCGAGCCAAGAGGGTAAACACAAACTCATTAGCCGCCCAGATTCAATCTCTTCTAGTGATTTAGTTCAGCGCTATCAAAGCTGGCTTATAAAAGAAAGAGGTTTCCTTTCAAGAACTGTCAAAGGTTCATTAAAACGGTGACCCCCACACCCAAGGTCTGCTACGGTGCTTGGGGCAGAGCCTGCAAACGCTGGAGCCAACGGTGCTGGGCGTAGCTTTTGGCCAACCTGCACCTACATTTGCATTTAGGGGGTTTAATTGCTACATGAAAGGAAACAGCAAGCACTATTAAACTTAATAGAGAGAAAATCGAGCTCAAACGCGAACAGTAAAGATGAAATTTAGAAGGGCTAAATGCTCTTCAATTCCTAAATGGCCAGGACAAATATAACATTAATAACCCCCATCGAGTTGGCAAGAGGCAGGATTCTTGCACAGAAAATTGGTGGCTCCTTTTTTCTAATCAGAGTTGATGGGGACGAGCCAGAGGAGATGGGGACCTTGCAGGGAAGATCAGGATTTTGGTGCATTAGCCTGCAGGACCGAGACCCAGCCAGATCCACTCCTCTTAGCTAAAGGGACTGGCACAGACTGAGGCGTCCAAAGACGAAGCGGCGCGACGAGCTAGAGAGCACGAAGGTGCCAGCAAGGACCGAGCAATGAAGGTCCGAGCAGACAACGGCTCTGCCTGTGCCCCGGAGCAGGGGGATGCTCGGTGCGTGACATCCTTGGCTTCCCCGGCCCAGGAGACCAGCAATCTCCCGCATCTCCAGCTAATCTAGTTTTTAAAGTCTCCTCTGAACTGCCAGCTCCTCACTCTCTTCGCCTCCAGGGTTTAACTGTTAAGGCTCCCTCTGCACAGCCATGACCCTGATGGTCGGAAGAAGAAGAAAGCGGGTTTAATTCTGCCCCCATCGCTCAGCCAGGTCCTGATCTCTCAGCACTAGTGTCAACCCAAAGCCACCGTTTACTTCCCTGGAGCTACTCCTCATTTACATCACCATAATTGATATTCTGGCTCGTTAGGTTTTAATGCACAGCTTCGAGAGCTTATTTAAAATTCATTGACACTTCCCCGCTCAAAAGGATTTAAGACACCCCCCCCAAAAAAAAGAAAATTGTGTTTGTGGAATCCTGCAAAGCCCCGAAGTCGGAAGGACCGAACATCTCCATCTGCTCCGCACTGCAGCGAGAGCAGGGCTGTAGTAAATCAAGACGGGGTGACGCAGCGATGCCTCCCGCAGACGGCTCCGGCAGCCACCGGTGCTCCTCTCCTGCCAGCGCAGACGGTGGACCTGGGGTGGGAGAAACCCCTCCATGAGCTGCAAGAAACCCCTGCGCTTCTTCCCGGTGTCCCCCAAAAAGGGAGAGCGGCAGCTCCGGGCTGGCAGGGGTGGACACTGCCCCACTTAAAGGCAGGGAGATGGAGAGGACAAGCAGCCACTTGTCTGCTAGAGCATCTGTGCTTTGAAATGAAGCTGTTGGAGCAGGGACTGCTCCGCTGGGTGGGATGGACCTTCCCCATCACCCAGCCGGCGGCTACAGCCAGCCAAGCTGCTGTGCACGGAGCTGAGCTCAACAGTCTGCTCCCGGGGTCCTGCACGGCCGGGATGGGGAGAGGGACACGCTTCTTGTGCCACGATGGGAACCGGCCACCCCATACCCTTACCCAGCCGGGGCTGCTCAGAGGTGGGAGAGAGAGAAATAAATCCCGGTGCAGCAAAACGTCTGGCTGTGTTTTCTTTCGGCACTATTGCTTCGAGCGTTTATCCTTTCGGATACCTCGTTGCAATAAAACCCTTCCTGTCCCGCTCACCATGGGATTCATCGCAGGCGGGTGGTGAGATCAGCAAAGTGCTCGTCCTTGACTCGCTGATCAATAGAGAATAGGCTCCCACCGGAGCTGCACGTCATCCAGTTAAAACACGTGGTGGAAGGAGAGATCCTGAGGATTTTCCTCTCTTTTTTTCCCTAATTCCCATTGAGTCCAAAAACATGTCCAGGAGAAGCTGCTAAATATTCCAGAGTCAGGAAAGATGAGACAACAAGCAAGAGGGGGAAGCAAATTGGGTTCTTCTGCTGTTTCATTTTCCTTTTTTTCCTTTCTTTCCCGCTCTTTCTTCCCACCCCTGCCCCGACCTTTCTCTTTTCCAGCCTGTGCTCCCACCCTTCTTGCCTCCCAGTACCCAGCGATGAGCGGCTCCCGCAAAGAAGCTGAACACAGCAGAAGTGGTTAGTTATTGCCTCATCAACCTGAGGACAAGGAAAAATATTCCTCAACTATTAATGCCGGATAGAGTCAGCTCCCTTCGAACAGGACGTCATGGGGGACGGCTCTCCTTTGCCACCGGGCTGTGTCGGTGTTATTCTGGGGACGCACGTCAGGCACCGGCGCTTTGCAAACTAATGGGGCAGCCTGTCCCCAGCCTGCGGGGAGCAGAAGTCGCATCTCCCAGCGAGCCAGGACACCTCTTACGCCACAAAGCCATCAAACGGGGGCTTAAAGGTTGTAGCAGAGGTGGGTGAGAGGGTGGAAAAAGAAATTGAAAGGATGTTAAAACCCTGAAGGACTGTCACGGACTATGCACCTTTCTCCCAGCTAAACCACCCGGTGAGGCTGAAGCATTTCTTCCTCCTCTTTATTCTTCTACCCCAGGAGAAAAGAAAAATAAGAGGGGAACAAACCAAGTGCATATTTCAGAGCAAATCACTTCAAAAGCGCACTTAAAACTCTCGCGGCACAGTTTAAGAAATGTAACGCGTCCTCTCAAAGGAGATGGGTTTTTTCCCCCCCATAAAATGATCCACTAACAGCTTTCCAAATGCACCGCATGAGAATAATCTAAAGGCATAAAAACACTTGCCAGAGGCAGATTCTGTAGGATGTGTTTGTCAACAGCTCCCCTGCTGTGCCCGCACACCCGACTGCTCGCACCCCCCTGCACGCTCGCACCCTGCACCAGGCAAGTCGCCCACAGGGGGGGGGCAGGGATGGCACTGTGGGTGCCCCCCAAAACCTCTGGACGCGAGGTCGGATTCTTGGCTGTTCCCCCTCCCAAAATTTGCACAGCCGTCAGCTTTCCAAAAAGTCCAAAGGGACCCCGAGGTCCAGCCCTCGGTCCAGCACCGCGAGCCCCAAGTGCCTCCCCCCCCAGGGCTGCTCCCGGCAAACGCAGCCCCTGAAAACCAAAACAGATCCCAAAAGCAGATTTAAACCGAGGAAAGCAGAGAGAGACCCAAGGAGCAGCAGAGAGGCATTGTTTACATTTTAAGACCAAGTTAAGCTAACGATGGCTCGGCTTTCTCGTCTCTCTCAAGGCAAATAAAGCAGCAGACAGGTACGCGAAGCCTTTCCGCAGTTGTCTGAAAGGATGCTGGTTTCTGCATCAGCTTTTCTAGTTGTACTGGGGCACAATAAAGTCTGAACTGGCAAGGTCTAACACATACACATCCTCTCTCTGCTTTAAAAGGGCTAATAACACAAAAGCTGGAGATGGTGGTGAGCCCAGTCAGCTAGCAGAAAGAATTTAATGAAAAAAAAAAAAAGAGAGAGAATGGGACACTGCTTAGGGACGTTTACTTAATTATTTAAAAAGCTGCAGAGAAAGAAATTCATAAAAGCCTCGCTCAGAAGGCAAGCGTAATCAGGCTTTAAAAGTTTTTTTAAAAGAATACAATAGATAGAACTAGATAGTTGCTAGCAGCTAAATTAGAAAGTGAGCAAAAGCAACGAGAGCAAGCAGCGCTGGGAAGAAAGCCATGGTCGCCCTTGTCGAGCCAGGTCAGGTCAGGTACGGAGAAAGCCAGGCAGGGCTGTCAGCCCTGTAATCAACAGATGGAGTGGAAGTGCTGACGATAATGCGGAGAAATTGGGTTTATTTAATATGGAAGAGGAAGAATGAGATGATGTATTCGTGCCATAGTATGATGAGACATTTTGTATTGCAACACGAACTAAAATAAACCAATAAATAGAGACTATTAATGCCAAATTTTTTAAAAATCAGCAAGATCTGGAGCAATTGAATCAAAGAGGTTTTAAAGAGCTGGCCAAGGAGTTATTTCTAGATTTTTTTTTTCTTTTAAAGTCCTTTTCAAAAGGCTACTTTCAATTACAGTGGTGTTATTTATTTCCTTGTACGTTAAAACAATCCATGCCATCTTCCAAATTGTTGGGCTGACATTGAAGCCAGGCAAAACAAAGGAAGATCTGAAACAGGACTCACTTAATGAAGAAGTGAAATTTAATTAGTGCCAATCAGCACACATTTATGAAAAGCAGATTTCATTAAACCAACCTGAGCTTTGTATGAGATTCCAAAAATGAGTTTAGCAACGCGACAGGGCGTTTGATTCAGCTGCGGGTGACATTTGGATGAAGAAGCTGGAACAATATAAAAATCAACACCAGAACCTGTTAAATCTCTGAAGAGCTGGTTAACACACAGCTGCCCAAACGTCAGGCGAAGGAAGGAATCGCCACTGACAGGGATGCTCTGCCGGCTGACGAGTCACTAAATAACGAGGGCTAATAATGAATGCGGGGAAAGCAGTTTTACAGCCGGGGTAATACCAAAGCTCAGGACAAAAGATTCCTTCTGGCCTTAAAAGCCATTAATACGGAGGGCTGGGGAAAGGGGAAGCATCTGGTGAAAACAGCAAAGGGGTTTCTCTCTCCTCCCACCCTATCTGGATGCACACACGCATTGCGTGTTGCCGCGGCTTCAAACAGGGCTCCATCCTCAGCGCAAGGAATATGCCCGCTGACAGTTATTTTCCATGCTGTATTTGTGCTCCAGCTTCTATTCCTCTCCCGGGAAATCAGTAGCAAGCTCTGCAACAGGCAACAAAAAAAAATCTAAAACAAAACAAAACAAAAAATCACTTATTAGGACAATTAGAAAAGTAAAGTGCTGGAAATCAGGCTGCCCGCCTCATCCAAAAGCCAAACGCACGCGGGGCTTTGAGCGAGGGCAGCACAGAGACGGGGCGGCAGAGATGCTGCCAATGCCACCCAGCGTGGGAAACAGAGGTTAAACCACGGCAAAGCAGGAGGCTATCAACAGACCCAGGCTTTTTGGGGTGGTTTTTTTGGTAGTTGCCACACGCTGGTTGGACAACGCACGAGTTACATGTAAACCCTGCACTGGGAACAGGGCATTTCTCGCCCTGCGGCAGCAGGAGGGAGGCAGGACGTGGCAGAGCCACGCTGCCTGTGTCTGGGCACTGCTGGGTTTGGCCCCAGACATTTTGGTCCTGACACATTTCCCCTCCTGGAGAGGGCACGGGGCTCGCCATCCCCACCAGGGCCAGCTCACCCTTCTTTTTTACCTAAATTGAAGGTGTTAGGAAGCCTTCTCCCTGTGCGTGGAGGTTCCCCAGGGCCACCAGGCTCCAGGCTTGGGGACATCACTCCCTGGAGATGGAATGCCCACGGTCCCAGTCCAAGGTACAGACCCACCACAGCCCGAAGCGGTTGCTGCCCTACGTGGAAGATGCCCCGGCTTAGGTTGCTCTCCATCGTTGCTAATTACTGCAGGGAGCCTTCTGCACGCACACAGGCTCCCCTCCAACAGCATCTCCAAGGGAAGGACGTGCTGAAGCCCAGAGCCACCACGCTGGCTGGCTGCCACCCCCGTCTCCTTGCAAAGTCCCTTTGACACTTTACAACCTTCACCGGGGAGGGAAGTCACCGCTCGGCTCAGCGCAGTCGATGCATGAAAAGCTCCGGCTGCCGCCCTCAGCCGTGGAAGGGGAGGAGAGAGAGTGGCGGCTGTAGGGCTGGCTTGAGGACGTCTTTGAGGTGAAAAACAGGGGGATAGGGACAAAAGCATGACCAGAGCCCCAGAGCTGGGGGGAGACGAGGGAGGATTTTGCATCAGCCCCAGGGTAACGGCCACACAAGCCACGTGCAGGGGCTACCGGGAGGACCCGGGTGGCAGGGGGTGGACTGAAAGGCCACTGTCCTGCCTGGCCTCATGGTGGCTGAAGGTGACAGGGAGGTTTGGGGGTGGCGGGAGGAAGGATGGGAGCGGGGAGCTGCAGGGAGCAGCCAGGCAGCAGCCAGGTATTAGAGCGGAGGGGCAAGCACCCGGCGTTCGTTCGAAATCTGGTGCCTTTATACCACCCAGGGAGAAGGTTTTTTCCCCGAAGGCACCAGCGTACCTGGGCAACGAGCTCCTGCTCTGCATTTGCCCCTGCAAGCCTGCGAGCAGCATCACAGGGAGCAAAAAAAAAAAAAAAAAAAAAGAAAAAAAAAAGAGCAGGTCTGTGCTTCTGGGCATGCGGAGGCACCTTCCTCCCCAGCCTCCGCTCCTCTGCAAAACCTTCACGTCTCTGAACAGGCGCAGGCAGAGAAGCAAACACTCCTCCCGCCGCTGATGAGCCCTTTTGTACCCAGCCCGCACGCTCCTTTACCTTTGGGCAGGGATAATAGGACAGCCTGAGCCAGGCGGCTGCTGCAAATGTCACCTCTTTGGAGAGGAGGACAGGGGGTGGCCGCCGTGCTGCGGCTCATCAGCGCTGTTGTCTGGAAGGAGTGGTGAGAGGAGGAGGAATCAATCCTGAAAGCTCAGTTGGTACCTTTGATTTTGGGGCCCTAGAGCATCCGCTGCCCCCTGCACTGTGCGAGGTCCTGGGAGCAGCGGGGACCCATCAGCACCCCCATGGCGATGCACCCCCGCCCTCACATCTTCCCTCCCCGGGTCTGCCGAGACACCGATTCCTGTCCCAGAGACCTGTCACAAGCTGGGATTGATTTCTGCCCATCAACAAGCCCGTTAGTGACAACCGGAGGCCGGTACCTCCTGATGGCTCAGGAGCACATCTCCTCCCCCCCGTGCTCCCAAACCCCTACAGCCACAGCCAGCCTGCTCGTGAAGCCCAAACGCTCTCATCACTCCTCCCTGGAGAGTTTTACACACGGACTTCATCTTCCAGTTCATCTCTGGAGGAGATGCTGCGGCTGCCAGTGGTCCTCCCCTGCTTCCCTCTCCTCCTCCTCCAGGCAAAAACAGGAGAGAGGAACGTGAAGGACACGTGTCACATCAGGCACCTGGTTTGATGCTCAGAGACACTGAGGCTCCAGAGTGTGAGAAGAACGTGGTTAGGTGAGGCCTCCAGAGATGACTCAGACCCGAGGGAGGACACTGAAGGATGCACATTACGGGTCTCCATCCAAGCGCTCTCGCGGCAATGACCCATAAATATGCTGTTAGCTCCACCGCCGCTGCATTTACGTGCTCTGCTTTCACCGGAGGGATGCTCCCGAGGAGAAGTTGACCTGAACGCTGCAATACAGCAAGTCCAAGCAGAGGATGTGGCACTGCAGCAGAAAGCCACGTGAGACTGGCCAGAAACTGGCTCCTTGAGGGGACGGGGAGGCAGCACATGGGATGTGCCCAGTGCTGGACCATCCTGTGAAGCGGAGGGTCTCAATTCCCAAAAGCAGGAGCATCCTTCCCATTAGCCCTCATCCCTCTGGGTTTGGACCCGGTGGGACACAAGGCAGAGACCCGATGAGCCACATCTCCATCCACCGATCCCTTTTGGAAACTTCCAGTGCTTCCCAGTGACTTCTCCCATCCCCTTCTCTCCTGCTGGAGATTTATCACAGACCCTGAACAACAAACTCCCACCAACAGTCTCCTTCAGTGTAAATTATTCCAAGTTGTCTTCTATACATAAAGCTTCCTCCAGCTCACTGTATTAATCTGTGCAATTAATTAGGCATTTGCCAATTAAATTTTGAACATCATTTTAGTTTAGTTGAAGGTGGCGAGGAGATTACCTGTAAAAAAAAAAAAAAAAGGAAAATGGAAAAGCAAGTAAAGCCCTAACGACGGGAATGATTAAAGACAGGCTGGCAAACGGGCCCTCAGAAGACACGGATCTGCAGTCAGCTCAGATCACACCTCTCTCATCTCTAACTAAAAAATAATCATCATCACAGCATCATTGCAAACTCAATAACTTTAAGACAGTCGAGAATTACTTCCACTTGCTTCATCATCACTTATCCCCGCTGAAAGCAAGCCGAGAGTGTTCTCTACCCGGAGAAAAAGCATTTTGTCCTCATCTTTCCTTCAGGGGAGGAACCTGACGTGGCAGCAGCAGACCGTAGCTATTCGGATGGAGAGCAATTGTTTTCCCAACCAGATGAGTTCACAGGTAACTGTGACCGGTGGGAGCTTTCATCGCTGGGTGAAGCGTGTTTTGCTCAGCAAGGTACAAACCTCTGCCTCTTCACGGACAAGCCCTGGCCCCGAGAGCCCCGTGGGAGCACAGAAATCGTCCCATTTCCCCATCACCGGTGGGACCCGAGGATGCAGGGTGCCAGGATGGTGCCGTCTTCCCTTTCCTGTTCTTCACGAGCTGCTAAATCCACGCAAAGAAGCAATTTCCATATATACCGCACAGATACGACGCAGGGATGGGCCGCTGCCATGGTGGAAAACTGAACCAGCTACAGAGGATAAAGCTGATTTGAAATCCAGGCGAGTATCTAAAGACGACCCAGCGGCAGCCACAGATCAAACCCATGTCCCTCGTATTCCCACTTCGTCTCTCATCAAAAGCTCTCCAGGCCCTGCTGAAGGCAATTAATTAGATTCACCTTCCCAGAGAAGATCGGCACCTTTTGTTATTTTCCAGGAGCAGGGAAGGGAAAAAAAAAAAAAAAAAAAAAAGAAATCACAAAGCAGCATTGCTTTCACCCAAAGTATTTTAAAAGGCGATTATGAAGGATAATCCTCTGAAAAATTAGGTGATGGATTTCCACTAAACCTGTTCTTCGTTCACCTGTTTGAGGGTGCCCGTCGGTCCAATGCCATGGGGAACGCATGCGTCCCAGCAGTCGCCGGGTTAGTGGGGTGCTGACCTCCCCTTCCCGCCCACGCCATCACAGCTGCTCCTTAGATTTTCCACTTTTCCTCCAATTTAAAATAGAAAATGGATAAAGCACCAATTAAAAAATAAAGCAAGCTGCGGTTTGTCTTGGCTTAAGCCGGTGTTTTCAAAGGACGTTGCCCCAGTCTGTTGGAAATGAAGAGCAATGAAGCTCTGCAGCGGTCTCCGTGTTCAGTGCCTTTGAAAATCCCAGCCTTTCATCCAGGTTTGAGCTGAAAGCACAAGGAATGCCAAGGGATGGTTTCATCCCCCCACTGTCATGCTGCCTGCACGAACAGGGCCACACAAAATGCCAGGGCAGTGTCCCAGCTTGTCCATCCCCCTGCCGTAGTTACAGCTCCCGGTTTGTGCCCAGTAAGAGAAAACTTATTAAAATCCAAACACCCATTAGCAGGGTAGAAAAAAAATCACCCAGGTAGACCTGCTGGCCAAAGAGTCGGCTCTCCGGCTGCTGAGCCTGTCCTGCTGGGAGATGGACCCCACGCTTGGGAGAGGGGCGGGTTTAGAGATAAGGTCTAGAGCTGGGATTAGAAAGCAGGTATTCCTGGGGGGAGCTGGGGGGCCAAAAAAAGGGATATTGCTTCATTACACTAAATACTTTGGATGTCTCGCTGCCAGTGGTGGTTCTCCACGAAGCCCTACAGACACGCTGCCATACACACGCTCGACCGTAGGTGACAACCACAGCGCAGTGCTGACAGCGTCTTTCCATCTTTCTCAGTAAAGACCATTCCCAACAGAGGAGCACACAAAGGCAATACTCCAGAAGCCATCAAGTTTCTGATGAGTTTGACCCACCCTACGCGCAAGAAGGGCCCTCGCTCTTCCCTCCAGGGTCGTTATGCTGACAACGGCTATGTGCATGACGGAGGAGCATTGGCTTGACGGGCTGCTTGGGGCAGGTACATACCCTGCATCTCGCCCAAGAGAGCTGTTGCCTTAAAGTAAAACCTGACCCGAGCCGGCCCATTTCCAGGAACAGACGATCTTCTTTGCAGAGATGGACTCAAGCAGCACACAGCTCTTGACAAACACAACTGGGGAACCTGCCCTCCTCCCAGCTAGCCCTAACTTGGCACCTGCACTGCCTACAAGCTGCTCTTTGAGGTGGATTTCAGAAGAGCCAAGCGTTTCACTGTATGACTGATGGGTAAAGCTCAAGGCTTCTCTCAGCAGCATCTCCACGCCAAGAGCTCGAGGAGAGCAGGAAGAGACAGGACTCAATATAGCTTCGCTTATCCAGCACTCCACGGCCGGCAGGGAGAAGTTTGCAAACTAAACCTAAAAATCCAACCCCAGCCCTACAAGAGTTCTACCAGCCTCACTGGAGAACCATCACCCACCCAGAAAGGCTCAGGCAGCACCGTTGGTAAGAGCAGACCTGCTTTTACAGACCCCATCACAGCGCGATAGGGCAGACAGCAAGCCATGCCGGAACGCCACGCTGACCTTTACAAACCTGATTTTTCCTCTCCCGCTCTCCAGTCCCGGCTGCAGCCGGAGCAGGACATTTATCGTCATTTACCATCAGGACCGCAGGAGGGGACCCGGGGAGGGGGCGGGAAGCGGAAGGGCACCGCGATTAGACAGACGCATTTGGCACTCGTGGTCCAATCTCCGCTTCTCATTTGTCATCGCAGGAATAATAAGAAAGTGAAGCTGGCTGAAATGATCCAGCCTCTTCGTAAAAATACGCATCATTGACAGCGGCTTTATTGCTGCCAGTTCAAAGGCAAGCCAGCACGGCCTCTGCTTTCCTGAGCTTCCCGAGGATACGCCAGATAAATGTATGGAGGGGACGCGCTGCAGTGAGTCTCTACCCTGAAGCCCAGAGCCCACCACAGCACCCGTGGAGAGGGATCCCACCGCGACCCTCGCTGCGGGCTGCTGGAGAGCGCAGCGATGAATGTCTGCTCCTCCAAATGGGGGAGGTTAATTACTGTGATCAAAAATATCCAGAGGGAAAAAAAATGTTACACCAGATATTACCAATTAACCCAGAAATCTAAACATCACAATTGCTGCAATTAATAGGATCCTACACTTGTGCTAATTACCAGTCTGCGCGAGAGGCGGCTGTGCCAGGAGGGAGGGAGGGCGGCTGCGGACCCGCCGGAGCGGCAGATCCCGGCCCCGACCGGGGATGCTGCGGGAGGGTCCCATCTAGAGTCATGCCAAAATGGAAATGGCAGGGGGGACTGGAGGGCTCGAGGGGGTCTCCTGCCTTCAAAGCTCCCCCAGGGCGCTCAGGGCCTTGCACAAAGCTCGTTAAACCTCCAGCAAGCCAAGCCTGCTCGTGGTGGCATCGCTGTGTGTCCCCACGCCTGCTGTCACACAGGCTTTAAACCGGGAAAGGAGCTGATCCTGTACCCAGACTCACGCCTGGCATGATCCTCCCCAGTTACGGTGGGCTGCAAACCACACCACGACCATGCCAAGGGTGTCAACCGTGTGCCAGGAGGGTCCCGGGGAAAGCGCAGTGCATGCAGGACACCATGTCCGCTCCACGTCTCCAGTGGCCAGGGTAGAAGTTACCCCGTCCCCTTGTTTTAGGGGTGTTGAAAGCACAGCAATATTGAGTAAGGCTGGGTAAAACAAAAACCCAATGCCTTTTCCTTCCTGCTCTACCAGCCCAGCTCAGACACAGCCCCATCGCATCCCCATCGGAAAGCAGAGCTGCCTCTCCTCCCGCCAGCAGGTTAAGCAGGAGGGAGGATCCTGCTTCCTCACCGGCACTTTTATAATGTTTTAGCTCATTTAGAAAGGGGTTCCTCCGCACAGAGCACATGTTTCCACTAACAGCCACTTCGTTCTTTAAGTAACCTGTTGGTCCTTACTGCCAGCACGCAAATTCAGCTATCGAGAGCAAGGCGATGCAATATAATGGATGTGATGTCAGGAAAAATTAAATCAAATGTCAGGATAAAATTCCAGGGGGGGACATACTTTTATGATTCATAATGCCAACCAATTATCCCCGTGACAGGCCGAACAGCAGTATTTTATCATGCCTAGCAGCCTGGAAAGGGACTTGTGCAAATCTGCTCATAAAAAGATCCTTTAACAAACTCGGCGGACGTTGTAACGATCACTAGCGCACACTTCATTTTTCAGCCCCAAATGACAAAAAAAGAAACCCCGGCACTCAGCGTGTGCCAGAGCTGATGTACTCCCAAGAAAAAGCACCTCTGCCAGGGAAACGCTCCGGGTGCTTTGCTCTCCCCTCTGCCCCATCCGCTCCGGTGGCTCGGGATCTCTCCCTTCTCCCACCAGCACGGGCAGGGCTCAGCCATCCATCCTAAAAACACTATGGATCTTTTCATTTTCAACAGCTGACACGCTTCAAGCGCTACTTGCTTTGGGCACCGAGACATAAAACCGAGGTTACAGTTCCATCAGAAAGACGAAGTAATTTAATATCTCAGCCAGGTACGAAACGTCGCCCTTGGTGATGACTGCCCCCCAAATTACATCAGCTGATGTGATGCAGCGGGGGATCAGCCAAGCACTACGGCCGGACGCAGCAGCAGGCGAAGCGGCGCTAATACACTCTGTCAAGGCCGAATGTATTTTGTTTGTACACAACGTTTACCCCTGGTGTCTCATCAGCCGGCGGAGCGGAGCGCACTGGAAGGGCAGCGGCAGTAGACGTCAGCCTGATGGGAAGCCACCGCGCCGAGACCAACCCAGGAGATCGCAGCAGAAAGCCCACGCAGCCTCCGGGTCAGGCTGCAACGCAGGCTGCCCTCCAAAACCTTCTAAATACCAAGGTTTGATGTACAAAATACAGCGTTCAGTGCAAAAGAGCATGTAGGTAGGTCTAATGGGAGTCAAGCCATCAAAACTCAACAAAAACGTCAGCATTATTTTTAACCCCTGGCACAACCACACTGAAAAGCAATGGAAAATCTCAGGAAGGAGAAAGCTTCCCACACTGGAAGTATTTGTCTTGCATGGAAGTGTCTGCAAGATCACCGCTCGAAGTGTAATCACATGAACTTGTTATTTTGTAGGACCTACAAAGCGCTTCATACTTCAATGTCCTGAAGTGCAGCAGAAAGGAAGGAGGCAGTTGCATCTCTGCCAGCAAAGGTGGAAGCATTTGCATGAGCAATCGCTACATAAACTAAGACGGATTAACAAAACACCCAGCCCTGCATCCCAGTGCTGCCTCTGTCCAACAGAAGGAAAAGCCTGGGGTGAAAAACAGCAGAATTTTCCTGGCTCAGAAAAAGGGTATTTGGAGCAAGAGGGGGAAGGAGAAACTCCACCTATTAAACCAAACCCGCCACTAAGACTCAGACGCTCTCACCAGCTTCACCAGCTGCTCTTCCCAAAATGGCTTTTTTTTTTATTTCCCCCTAGGAAAAACACCAAAGGTGTGCTCAGGACTTCCCTCCGTGCCCAGGCAGGGAGCCAGCGACCGCCTGGGGGGGGCTCAGGGCTCTGCCTGCACCCAGGAGCCCTGCCCGGCCGGGGGGAGACGCGCTGGCAGACGGAGCCGGGTGGACCTTTGCCTGGCCCTTGTTTGCGTTACATGGATCTTTTCCAAGTCAGCAGGTTAAATATTTGCATCCTGGAGATACAAAAAGAAAAACCAAGCCACCACCAGCCAGGTCCCCGAGGAAGAGGTTTCTGACGCTTTCCATCCCTGCTAATAAAATATAATTCTTGGCTGGTCCAGGATCATTTTGGAGAGGTGTTTAATTGGCGCTTATTGCGGTAGCTTTCCAGCCCCCTGCCAGGATGGGACAGTTAATGAAGCGGGCAGCAGCTGCTCCTGCTCCACTTGCAATAACAACGGGATCGTAAGAGGCAGCACCAAGCCACCGGCTCATCAGCCATCGCTGCCTGCACACACGGACACTTACCCAGCTCCCCCACTGCTCCTAGGCAGTCGCAGGGCTTACAGCAAAGGGATTTTTTTCGCCTTTTTTTTCCCAGCCCGTGCCAAAACACGGCGGTGCTTCCCCTCGCCGAGCCCGTGGAGGACGGCAAAGCCGCATCCCCAGGAGCCCACGCTGTCTGCTCCCAGGCCGGGGCCCGCGGGAGCGGCAGCAGAGCCCAGATGGCGACAGGCTGCCCTTCCCACCGCTGCTCCGCGTGACGGGGCCAGGAGCATCCCTCCCGTCTCGTGCTTCGCAGGGTGACTTCCACCCGGACCGTTCCTCTCCAACAAGCAAAAACAAAGACACCGCAGCAAGGCGCAGAGAGGAAAGAGAGTTAACACCTCTCCAACAAAACAGGGGCAAGGTAGTTGTGCTTACAAAGCCCCTTTCCACACCGGGACAGGCACCCCCATGGCATAAGCCAGTTTTCTCAGCAAGTTTTAGCACCATACTCCAGCCTTTCGGCCATCCACAGATCTCCAGAGGTGCTCCCATCATCACAACCCTGGAGAGATGGACCTGGGTATCCACCGCACCCTCCCAAACACGCATCCCCCCCTTCCCGGGGCTGGCTAGCCTCGAGGGTCACCCGCAGCCACCATGCAGGAGCCTCAGCGTCCCCCGGGCTGCAGCACGGCCGGGCAGCAAAGGAGCCCCCGAGGACCCTGCGCAGGCAGGTTTGAGTGGGGCTGTTGGTGCTGTCCCGCTGCCACATGACACAGCATCCGAATGGCCTTAAAAGAAACTTCCCCTCCTTTCTCATGCATGATTAGGCTTCCTCCCGAAAGCGCGTGTGCCTGTGCATGCACGTGTGCGTACACACACATACACAGGCGCTCCCCGCCGCGCCGGCACCGTAGGCAGCAGCGCACTCATTATGTTTTAAATAAAGCATTTTTAAAATCTCTCAGAATTTAGCAACAATTGCCATGGATACCAATCACTGAAATCCCACTGTTACTATGGCAACACCTTTCCCATCCTGCCTATTTATCCTGGAACTGACACACCATTTATCGTGAGCAATAGGAAGAGAATTTGAAAGCAACCTTCCCTAAGTGCACGGAAGCATAAAAATCCTCAGTGAGGAGGAAATAACTATTAATAGAGATAAAACAGCTCCAGCACGTATTAGCCCCAGACCGATGGCACACGGGGTGTGTTTTGTGCCTGCGCATCACTCCTGAACACCGAGGACAACACGAGCAAAACACACCCTCCAGCAAAAGGGAAGGCAGGCAGGGTCAGCAAGGCTCAGTAGTGGAAAACACAAACACACTCCATTTCTTTTGCGCATTTAACACGCAAATAATTAACCCGAGAGCCTGTGAGAGCGAAACTTTGTGATGCAAAGGGACTGAGGTAACCACGTTGCTGCGGTGGCACAAGGATGCTGTAGCAAACGCTGCTGGCAGCCTTCTCGAAAGCCTGCGGGCGATGCTCGGGGCTCGCAGCAAGCCCTCGCCAGGTCTGATGGCACCAGAGTACGAAATTACCTCCTCGCTCTGGCGAAGCGGCTTCCAGGGGAGCGGAGTCGGCAATCCAGCCAGGTGAACCACACATAAACGTCTCACGCTAGGTACTTACGGCGCCTGCCGGGGTAATATTCAAGAGGGCCGAGATCTCCACGGTGTTTATTTTCACAATATACCTGACAAGTCAGCACAGTCTGTTATTTTCCACATCTCCGAGGGTCAAACTCAGCAGAGCCAGAGCCTGCCGGTGAATTGTTTAACTCAACCCATTGCCCCAAAGCACAGAGGAGCTGAACGTGTTAAGCTCAAAGAGGCTCCTGCAGTCGAGCTACAAGCACTCACATGCAAGAGCCTCCGGGCTCTTACGCACCAGCAATCAGCCCGTTTGCAGCACAGACTGGAACAAAGCCTCTCCCCGGCGTTTCTGATCCCGCGCCAGCGCGCGAGCATGCTGCGTGTCGGAAACACTCAGCGACCGGCCGAAGAAAAGAGAACAAGCCTTGCAGAAGGAATCCCACCACCACCCCGGCCCTTCTTCCTAAACCCTTCATGAAACAGGGGGTGAAAAAAGGCTCCAAGCCCCTGGGTGGAAGATCCCTCCCATTCTCCTGTGACCCTCCTGTCCTACGGCTTAAGGCACAGCGACGCTGATGGGGAGGACAGCAAACATGAGGCAAGTCCAAGGAGTGGGCAAGACAAGGGCTTCACCCCCAATTTCATCTCCCAAGCCGCGTTACCATTAAGACTGTGTAATTCATCCTAAAGAGCTTCACGCTTGAAGGGCAAGACATAGCTACGGGGAGTGGGACCCCAGCCGTTCCTTCGGGAAGGGATCCTTCAGAGCACAGACTGTCACAGCTAACCACCCTGAGGACACGCTTACTTGTTCTGCAGGGTGATGACAACACGCTGGCTCCGTCCTTTGGTTTCCATCAATGGCAGGCACCGAGTATTTGGGAGAGCAGCTTCATGTTTTTCTCATGCCTCTCACAAAAGCATCGTGGTCCAGACTGAGTCCATCCAGTGACCTGTGCCTGGGAAGAGCAATCTGAGTAACGGAGTCTACTGCTTTTCCATCTTATGCAGAAACGCATCTCTGCAATGGAAGTCACCACTCAAAGCCTTTTGATTGATTCAACTGAATTTTAGGAGCAGATTGTCCAGACGCTGATATTACTATGCAGATCTAGGCCTGGGAAATGGACCAAAGCTAATAGAAATTCAGTGCAGCCACTGATGATTTGTACAATTATGAGCTGCTATGAATCAATAGGTTAACTTTCAGACAGATCCTTGTGGGATAACCCTTAGAGATTGATTTTAAATTTCATACAGTATTTAGTCAAATCTCTTTATTAGGGGACAACAGCAGTCTCCGAACCACAGAAACGGGAAGGCTGAAGGCTACACAGAGGTTAGTGCAGGACACCTGCAGGGACAGCAGCGCGAAGCGATCCAGCGTAGATGCTCTGGAAGTACTGCATTTCCCTGAGCTCATGAGCCATGAGGAATGTGAATTGACTGCAACGTGCAGAAAGGCCGTTAATTACAATAATGCAAGTCACTGCAAGCATCTGTGATTAACAAGAGGACTCCAGAGGAGACCGAAGGAAGGGGAGCAGATCGCACACCGACACAACACGCCGACTACCGCAGTCGAGATGGGTGACCATCGAAACTCAGACCTTGACGCTGTTGGGGGAAAGAGTTGCAAAGCACGGAGCTCGCGGGGCTGAGAAGTCCCGGGGACGTTTGCTGTTTGCACAAAAGCCTACACAAAGAATACCCCAATTAAAGCAGCTTTCTGCTAGGCTAAATTAGGACAGTGCTACAAGCACCATCAGCTGCTGTCAAAGGATGCCAGAAGCATTGGGAAGGCAGCAGGAGGACGCGTCCACGTGCGGGTCTGTACCCAAAGCACAGGCTCCCAAGGGACACCAATTCCCACGGGAAGGCCAGGGTGGCCAAACAGCTACAAGACCAAGCCAGGATTGCTGCAGTCGGGCAGGCGCTGAGGTCAGACTTATCTGAAACAGTGAGCGCAATCAATCTTGACTAGCTAGCCTTCGACCTGCTCTGCAAACCCGCAGCCCAGCTACCAGGAAGGACAGAGCCATTCCCTTCCTTCGAAAGGACGCTCACACCCGCTCTACAAATACGAAACCTTAAACGCACAGGATCAAATGACATCAAGCAGTTTGAAAAAGCCACCACTTAGGTATTATTGCTCTCTCCTGTTTCTTATGCAGCACTTTATATCCCTTTAGCTATCATTCGTAGGTGTAAATATACAGGGGACTTTCACAGATCTATAGAATTAAAGATTGCCGCCAGAAAGAACAATCATAAACTAAGCTCAGACATAACACCATTAAATAAAAAGACCAGAAAGAATCACAGCATCTTCCAGCCTGATTTCCAGCACAAGAGAGACTAGGGAGTTCCTCCCCCTCCCATTTTGCATCCAGTGACACAAATAAGGAAACTGAGAAAAGCACCAGCACAAGAATCCAAAGATCTTTCCTCCATCAGGAGCAAACACGCACGTAGTCAAGAAAAACAGTGAGTTGTCAAGATGATGCACACTAAAAATGTAGCAGCCCCGCCAATACTTGGAGGCATTCGTTGGGAGAGCTGGGTTGTTTTTTTTTTTTTTCAAATCAGACGTTTTGATCTATGAATTGTTATGCTAAGTCTTACTCCGTGGGGAAAACAGGAAGCAATCAGCATATTAAGAATCCTTTGAAGGTATCTTTCCCAACCATTACAAAAGAAAAAAAGGGGGGGGGGGGGGGGGGGGGGGGGGGAATAGATACACTTTGGAGCCTCAGGCCCCAGCTCAAGGCAAAGGAAGATTTCAGAGACTTGAAGCGCAGGCACCACGCGATGGGCTCAAGGGTGATCCCAAGCAAAGGGACTAGCACGTGAAGGCTTAAAAAGCACAACCGGGTGTAACACACAGGGACATGAACCAAGAATTGCTACCCTGAAAATGGAACCCGATTCGCACCAGCTCTGCCAAGAGATGTGCTGGAAAAACATTTTCTTTGGAAACGGCAAATAGGTTGATTGAAGGACACCTTCATTTTTCCCGACGCATTCAGCTCTGCTCGTTACAGGATCAGAAGAGCAGTACGATGTATACGTCTTGCCGCATAACAGGAGGCACGCTTCAGAATTCACCTAACCTAAACACTAACTGCATTGGAGTTCGTACTGAAGGAAAGTCAGCCAAAGTTTCAAGGTTTTATGGAGATAACAAACTTGTCCTTGAGCAATATCCGATCATCTAGGTTTGTATAAACACCGAGAGCGCTGTGAGAATAAATTCTGTTCATACTTATCTACACGGGGCAAGCAAAAATGCAACACGGCAGCCTGGGAGAGAGCAGGAGGTGCTGTAAGTGTCACCACATCACTATCGCTTTCAATCTTTGTCCAGGTTCTCAGACTGGACCAGTCCCCCTCCCACCCCAACTCTGAAACACCTCATACAACCATAGCTATACACAGAGACGGATGCAAACCGTTAGACGCATTCATAAAAAAAGATACATCTTACTCTGCAGGATAATTGCCTTAAACCCAAGCTGCTCTACATAGCTACTGTCCTCCTCTGAATTCAGCTTGTACGTGAATCTGCAGAGGCCTCAACCACAGGGCTCTGCCTCCTTCCTGGCATTTCAGCAGATTAGCTCTATGCTTTGCCACCGCCTTGAGATTAGGCTTGTTTTACTAAAAATTCAGCTGATATTTGCTCCGTGTTCAACCGGCACCGCTCATCTTGTCTGTGTTACAACATACAGCATTTATTTCCTAACAAGCTGCAGGATGGCTCAGCCCTGAAAGCAGGATCGAGGGGAGAGCTAATGCTTAATGGAACCTTTCCTTGGACTGAAAACCCTTCATATGTCAGTGAAGCCACTCAGGCTGTCTAGCTTCTGGGAATCAATAACAGCAATGACATGCCTAGTGGGAACATTCCCAACAGCTTTAAGAAAGAAAAAGCAGTATTGGGGGACCTAAAATAAGACTGATATGCAATACTTCGGGGCACATGTACGCTCTTCTGCTCCAGCCTAGAGAACAGGTAGGACATTACATTTTTTGGAAGTGCCTAGCTCCAAGTGCTACAGATAGTCAGAAACTTTGATAGCTTTTGAAGTATGGTAGCAGCAGCTGGCAGAAGGGAGCCTGGGGTGCAATACAGCTCCTTTTCAAAGCACCAGTCCCTCTTCTGAGTCACTGCATGGTGCTGGCATAAAAGGATCTCAGGAAACAGCAGAGCCCCAAAGACAAATGGTGCAAGAGACGAAAGATCTGGAAGGAAGGAGCAGCAGGAGTGAGAGCAACAGCTTCTTCCTCCCTCACCCCAGAAGAACTGGTTGCAGCTAAGTGTGGTGTGGACAGAGGAAGAACAGGATTGTCCTTCCTTTCCCCCCAGTTAAAACTGATTGATTATACACTAATAGCAAAAAAAAGAGAGGCCAATCCCCACCCCATCCCAGTTTTGAGCATGTTCCACACCAAGTTCAAAACTCAGGAAAGAAACAAGGAAGGTCAATTACCTGGAGGTGGAGCAGGAAAGAGAAAGCAGAAGGCAGCAGGGACACCCGACCGCTGCAGGAGCACAAGCGCAGGGCTCCCGGGACGAGAGCCATCGAGGGCTAACGGGAGAGGCAGTACCTGGGCAGCACGGAGAACCTCCCACGGGGCAGCCAGCTGGCAGCGGATGGTAGGAACACAAAGATAAAAGCTCGTACACATCATATTTAATAAGAGTTTTGCTCCAGTGGCTCTCGGGAAGGACAGCTGCTCTCTTCAACAGCATCTCACCCGCAGGGGGCTCAGCAGTACCACTCGGAAACACTATGATCTAGACGTGAAGATTAGTGCCCATACAACACCATCTTTTCTGACTGCAAGCTGGAGAACAGAGTAACTGACAAACCATCTTAAGAAAATGATTTTTATTTCTTTTTTTTTCTTTTTTTTTTTCCCTTTTTTTGAAGTTCTGATGTTTACAGATACGCTTTTATTTCTGATAATATAGCTTCGCAGCAATAAAAATCACAATGCAGCTAGCAGAGCAGCTGAACTAAGACCCATAAATACCAGCACAGAAAACAATGGACAACCACCAATATTTCTATACATGAACTATTATTTTAATGTCACATTTTGACAATTGTAAATGATCTACAGAATGTATGTGGGCAAAAGGCAATAAGTGAGTCTTTTGAAACACTAGATGTATAATAAACAGCGCATTATCAACATTTACATGATTCACATCAAATTGATGACATCCTAAATGTATTCCTTTTAAAGGATAGAAATTTTTCAATAAAATATTACATTTCATTTAATACTCTGGTACAATACTTCATACATTGCAGGAAAAAAATAAATGCAAGGTCTACTCCACCTAGTAAGAGGATCCTTTTTCATTAGTCTTTAGTACTGTAATAAAAAAAAATAATCACAATAATGTCATAAATAAACAGGCTTGAAATTATTAATTACGTTTCACTATTTAAAAGGGAGAAATTAAAAATTAATTTGAAATAATGAAGTTACGGGTAGAAAAATCAAAACCTGACAACACATCCTAGTACCAGCTGTGATTTTTCTCATCCCTACAACAAAAAAGGAAACAGGTTTTATAGCTTCGTTAGCCGTATCCTAGTTAATCGTGTTTCAAACACATATCTTAGAAGGAAAAAGTAAAGTTTGGTCAGGATTAATAGGAGAACCAATCAGTCCTAACAACAGTTAGCTGAAATTAAAGTGTATGCTATAAAACATTCAGTAAATGAAGTCTGCAGCAAATTCATGCTGGCATAAATTATTGTGCCTTAGGAGTTGGGTTAAAGTTTCCCTTGTGGTATAAAGTCTTCTACAACAGAACATTTCAGAATTGCATCCCTTTTCCATTCCATTGATACAGCAAAAGCTTGTAAATCAATGCCTAAAATTTATTCTCTAAAAACTCACTAGAAATACATGAAACCCACATTCACTTATCTCCCCTGAACCAAAGGACATTTCTCTTTCTTGCTTCATCTGTCATAAACCCCAGCCATTGTTTAAAATAATTTAAAAAATGCTTTAAGAATCATTCCTCTCTTGCCGGTGCATGAAAGGCAGACAGATGTTATTTTGCAAGGTCTCCCCTTTGGTATTCAGCAGGGCCTAACACTCCAGTTAAGAGAGGAGTATTTATTCACAATCTTTCAGATTCTGTTCCCCCCTCATTGACATTCTTCCACCATATGCTCCCCAGGATTAATACACATTCTGCAGTAAGAATTCCCTGGTTCCAAGAAAAAAGAAAAACAAAAAAATTCTACAGCGGCAGGTTCTAAACAGCTAAAATGAGGTCATAAGAGGCAACTTTATGTTGGCCATGTAACTGATTGCTGCTTATACAGGTCAATCTTTTAAGACACATCACATTAACTGAGTTCATAACAGAGTTCAGACTCATTCAGGATCCTTCTCTCGTTTCTCTTGACTTTTCCCCTGACTTTTCGGTGCAGAGTAGCTCCAAACCTGAACACGTGTTCCACCTTGCTATAACGTATGAAGCGTAGAATTTGTCTAACTCTGCACAAAGTTTTAGACAAATATTTCATTGCTGTCAATTGCTCTATACAAATACCAACACTTATAACTGATCCCTGTTCAGCAGGATGAAGCTGTAAATAGGGACAGGAGAGGAAGCAGGCGATGTAGAATAGGTATCTCACTACCAGATGAACAGATTTCTCTCTCGTCATTACTAGAAATTTTAGATCTAGAAAGGGCACAAGTATTTATGACTAGAGTATAAGGCTATGACATCAAGCCACGTATTACAGTATGCTGGTGACAGGAGTTCCAAAAAAAACCCAAAGCCTCAAAAGACAAAAAGGACAATAGGCAAAGTAACAAAATTCTGCTTAACATTAAAGAAGCACCTTCATTCAGTTCAAACAAAGTGTTCAAATATTTGATTTTGCAAAGCACTCTCAGGAAAAGGTAATGTAATCTCCCACTTAACCTTTCACAAAGCTGCATTAATTACATTCCAGGCTTCAGCATAATTTCACTAGGAAGGCCAATAACGCAATCCCATTGGCCTTGCACCCTTGCATTCAGCAATTTAATGCAGCATTCACCATCTGCACCTGCTGTATGAAAACGGCAATAATTCCTTAACGCTACTTAAGTCACAGAACTTCCCCAGAAACATGGGGAAAGACATTGGTAAGACACCACCGGTACCCACTCCTAGGGACCGATTCTGCCATTAATGCACACATGCAGCTGCTAACGGCTTCAAGGGAAGCTTCTGGTCCAGATAATTGGACAGAGCAAACAAAGTGAAGAAACCCAATGAACTGGCAGCTTAACAGCAGTTCTTCGTCCTAGAGGCTCTAGGAGAGGACTTTGTCTCATTGACAACAATCAGAAGTGGTTTCAGATGAACGCGATTTTTTTTAATCGAATAGGGACAGCAAATTCAATGCAGCTCTGAAAGGCACTTCAGGTAGAACAGTAATAAACTCCTGCCTGATGAAACGAACCAGAACAAGCCTGCTGGCCTTGCTGCCCCTGCTGCCCTTTTCAACTAAGGCAATTTTAGTGGATAGCTAGCTTCCATGCACTGCTTTCCCTGCACAACTTGAATTTAGCCACTTACACTAGCGTAAGGCCTTACTAAAAAACCAGAAGGCTCAACAGCTTCCACCTCCCCAGCAGAAGGGGAAGAGGGTTACCTTATCCTAAGGTAACAGCCTGCACAGTGGGTTACTTGTTTCACTGTTTTTAATAAGCTGTCAAGGTGTCATCATGCAACTTTTTAAAATACCTTAACTCTGCAAGTTCAATCTCTTGCTTAATAGACAAACACAGACAAATTAACATAGACAGTGTCCTCACAAACCACTAGGCCACTGCGTCTTTTGAGAGATACAGTAAATTTCTATTTTGGGTAGAGATCATGTAAAAGAAATTGTTTGATGTAAAGGCTACCTTGCATAATCACTCAAAAATAGCCCATCCAGCCACTCAGCTAAGTTGTAATCAAAGCCATCAGTTATCACAAAAAGCACCTTCATATCAATAACTGCTCACCCCTATGAAACTCAGTCTGAGTTTGAAATGTATTAGGACTAATTTTATCATGTAGCTGATTCTATTCACGCTGGTGATCCACTGTTTTCCAACAATCAAGTATTGTTCCCATCAGTATTTTACATTAGTGTAACGGATTTATCCATATCCTTGCTCTACCACCACCCCAGCCCACCCCCAAAAAAATCCCACAACTGCTCAAATAAGGAAAAAACCCCAACTAATAGCCATACTGTGAAACAAAAATACTATTTAAAAAACAAATGGATGACAGTCCAACAGTTTGCAGGATTCAAAACTGACTCTACAAAGTAGTTGTCTACATTGTAGAAAGGATTTCCTTTTATTTGGAAAATGAGCAATTGTAAATCACGTATTGGAGAGAAGAGATATAAACAATCTTTAGATGGTCTTAAGTTTTGCCTACTATTGAAGGATTAAAACTGTAAATAAAAAGGTACCAAGCCTTCAGAGTTCACCGTTCGTGTGAAGCTTCTTCCATCTCTTTCTTGACCTTTTTAAAAACCATATTCATTTCTGGGAAAGGAAGGGAGAAGAAAATAAAAAATTATTTAGAAAAAAACCCAGCAGGTATTTCTTATTCTGACATTATACAGAAGTACTCAGTTTTGACTCAAGAAAGCCTTAAATTCAACCAAAAGTCTCAAATCTTGCTTATAAACTGTGTGGTACTTTGGCAGTAGAAGATGAGACTGTGTATAAACTTGGAGAAGGTCCCTGGACTAAATGGATGAAACACACTTACAGTTACCAAATGGAAAAGGGCAAACAGGGTTTCTGAGGTCTTTAAAAACACAGGGGGAAAGATGGCAAAAGGCTTTAGATTAGAATCCAAAAGAAGTTAATGACTAAAGACACCTTAAATTCAAAGGTATTCCTTTGCTGTATTCACAGCCCATTAACCGAAGTATCAGATAAACTTATTAGCTAATAACCTATACCTATATATTTTCAGTTGTCTGATTACAAGAACCAAATTATAACAGATATTTAAAACATAACAAAGAGAATCTACAGATTTCTCTCCCAGCAGAATCAAGGATTTAATTTTTACTAGTATGACAACAATACTACACCAACTGTTCACACCACACAGGCACAGCAGTAACTTTGCTCATCACATCTCTTGTGACGCTGAGCATGAGATTAAGTGTTCTTTGAATCTCTTTAGATGCACACAAATCCTTATCATCAACCAGGGGCAATGATCACTTAAAAGACATGGAAAGTTCAGACTGTAGTTGCTGCTCATCTTTTGCTAGCATGCAGAACTTCAGTTTCCTGAATAATAAAGACTTCCAACTTATGTCACTGGTGAGTCAGGACATGAGAACAAAGGCCAAACTACCAAGCTAATATTCTGCATTGTTTTGGAAAGGTAGACATAGATGCAACTCAATCAAAGTTAGCTTCTGGAATTTCAACGCCCTAAGGGGGATAGATTACATGCATTTTGGGCATTAGAAAGTCCTTCCTATAGTTCTTCTCATAGTTCAGTTTTGTGTACGTTTTCTCCAAACACAACTCCAGGCTGGATACGCACACTCACTCCTGAACATACATACCTGCCTTTGCATGGAAGTCTCTGTACATCTCATCTGAAACTTTTCTGCTGTTGCATCAGCCCCACATTTTCATATACTCTAGCACTATCTTCTCTCATTCTGAAATGAAACAAATATTTACAGTCCAAAGAATCTAGTTTGAGAAAACCGTATTTGTACACACAATGCAATCCAGTGACAATTTATTTTGCTCAATTTATTTTAAGAGCAAACCACAGGTTTGACAGTCTAGGGCAGATTCTGTGATAACTCATTCTCATTCGAGGTCCCTGGAGATTAGTTAGTACAGTTCAAAACTTACATACTAACAACAGAAGCGAACTTACTCTGGACATGTTGGGGTTGGGGTACAGGGTGGAAGAGGGCTCTGATCCCCACTTGTCTGGTCCGATAAAGAATATTTAATGTTTGTGTATTCGTGACCTTTTCTCTTACTCTTCTGTGAAGCAAAAACACAACAAAAAGCCAGGTTTTGAATTACTAATAGAAAACAATCATTGAAGCAGTGCAGAAATTACATGTGTAACTAACCATGTATGTTTTTTAGAAGAAAGGTTTGTCTATGAGGAAAAGAGAGCTCAATTCTGTAGATAACACACAGAACACAGATAAGACCTAAAGGTTGGCTTTAGCTATTGGTTACAAGACCCGAAAAGCCTCACTTTTCAATATTCCCCTTTCCACCACCATTTCCAGCAGAATATACCAACCTTATGAACCAGCACTCATACGCAATCTTCATCTTACTTGGCAGAAGAAACCACACTTCATTCTTTAATAGACAGTACCAGCCAGTGGGCTTCCCACTGACCTTATTTCCAGCTTGGAGATGTGGCCAAATGAGTAACAACGTTGTTTGCAAGATCTCTAATAAAATAACATCTTAGCCCATTAGGTTTGATATAAAAAGAACCCAAGCTGTTATTTGTATTCTGCAGCATATGTTACAAGCTGCAGCCAATTGTGCTGGCATTCATCTAAAGATACTGAAGGCTCCAGCAAGCAAAGCTACGCTAGGAAAGAAAGGGGATATGGCTTTCTTCCTTTTCAAGACAAACATTCACAACACATGAAAACACTGAAACCTACATATAAATTAAAGCCTCACTTTAAAGTTTTACAGGGTACTGGGTTTGGGGGGGGAGGGAAGGGTTAGGGGGTTTTTTCGTGGTTTTGTTTGTTTGTTTTTAAATGCTCCAACAAGTACTAAATAACGGACCTGAATCAATCTCACAACAGAGGTTGTCAGAGTTTCTGGGGAGTTCTGGCTGCTGAGTTTCCATTAAGAACGCTCTGTATAGCAATGTAGGTTGAAGTTTTTCCAAGATGGCCTTCTGAGACTTGCTCAAAACTTGCTCAACTTGTTCTGTTATTTTACTGAACTTCTCCCCTCTCAGCCTCCTACTTACTCCTGACAAATCACTTTCAAATAGACTACCAGTCCAGATCAATTACCTGGAAGGTTAATGCTAAAAAATAAGATTTAAACAAAATGCAAAGGTTCAAACTCTGCTGCATTCTACAGTGTTATGGCTACAAACCCCTCATCTGCCAATAATATTCTGAAGCCCAAAACTAGGGCTTGATCCCCACCCCCCCCAAACTGTGTGATGAATGGCAGTTCAAGTTACAGATGTACTGTAAAAGCAATTTAAAAAGAATCAGTCAGTTCTTCTATTACTTAAGCTGACTGAAACAGCTAAAACAAGCCAAGAAAAAGTAGATATCTGGCTTCTTTCCTTCCACTTAATTCACTGTAATTATCCTTTCTAATTCAGAATAATAGAAGCGTGGTAAGAACTACTTGTTTCCTAGATGTAAGAGAATATACACATTTCCACAGGAAAAAAAAAAAAAAAACAAAACCCAACAAACCAAACCTAAAACAAATTCACTTTGCTTTTCTTCTACACTTGCAAGGAGACAGGCAATATTTAACACAACACTTAACTCTATGAGATCTTGAGGCTCTCGGCATTGCAATGCAAGAGGGAATGCTAGCAGAGCAGGGAATTTTTTTCCTGAATACAAACAAGAAGCGGGCATATCTGTGTGAACGGATGCAGCTGTTCACATATCCTCTTCTTCCGTCCAGCTGGTTGTAAGTCCTGCATGACAACAGGCTAACTAATGTGACTACCTAATTTCTTATCAGAGCTGGCTTGTGTTCATCTAGATTGAAAAGCAGACAGGGAGCACGACCTCGTATCATTTCCTATAAAGGTGCCTTAATTGACTTCAGGTTTTTTTCCAACTTTCACTATTTGCAACTGCAATTAAAGCAAGCGTAGAGAAGAAGGTTCCAGAAGTTAAAGTTTCTCAAAACACAGCGTTTCATTCCCAAACTATCTTATTGGGGTGAAATTCAAGCATTCTGCATAGTATTCTACTACTCAGCCAATTTTTTTTCTGCCCTATCAAAACATGCTGTCGTGGTTTAACCCCCGCCAGCAGCCAAGCACCACGCAGCCGCTCCCTCACTCCCCCCCTCCGCTCCCAGTGGGATGGGGAGGAGAATCGGGGAAAAAAAGGTAAAACTCGTGGGTTGAGATAAGAACAGTTTAATAACTAAAGTAAAATATAATACTAACAATAATAATGAAATATAATAATAATAATAATAATGAAAAGGAAAAAAAATAAAAAGAAGAGGGGAAAAGAAGAAAAAAACCCAACAAAACAGTGATGCACAATGCAATTGCTCACCACCCGCTGACCCATGCCCAAGCAGCGATCCCCCCTCCCAGCCAACTCCCCCCAGTTTCTATACTGGGCATGACGTTCTATGGTATGGTATGGAATATCCCTTGGGCTAGTTGGGGTCAGCTGCCCCAGCTCTGCTCCCTCCCAGCTCCTTGCACACCCGCTTGCTGGCAGAGCATGGGAAACTGAAACATCCTTGGCTTAAGATAAGCGCTACTTAGAAACAACTAAAACATCAGCGTGTTATCAACATTATTCTCACACTAAATCCAAAACACAGCACTGTACCAGCTACTAAGAAGAGAGTTAACTCTGTCTCAGCCAAAACGAGGACACATGCTTTGGAGCATTCCCAATTCACCATGCTTTTTTCAGGACATTAGTTCCTATAGTCACCACAAAGCTTTGCTTTTGTCTGAGAAATTCTGTATTGTTTTATTCCTCTAGCTGCCACTAGCCCTAGTTATAGGTCAAGATCTGCTGAAATAAAGCAATGTTCTATTTCCAGTTTCTTAAACTTTTATACCTGTGCCTTCTGAGCTAGTAACGGAATAGAGGATGAAACACAACTGAGCCCCATCACTATAGAAGAAATACGCTGCTCCACTCAATATCAAAATACTATTCAAAACCCGTCACAACAATCAAGAGAGAGTTACAGATCTACTTTGTAAATGGCAGCAGCAGAAAGAGACCATATTCAAAAAGTTGAGGATACAAGGCTTGCATAATTACACACAGATATGAGGCAGCTCTAAGGCAAAGTGAGACACCAAAGCCAGGAAAAAAGGTACACCTGAGGGATTTCTTGTTCTTCACTTTGTGTCTAGTCACCATCAGAGCACACAACAGCTGTCCTGGGGAGAGGAATAAAGTTTCTATCCTCTCTGCTGAACAGTGCAACTACATCATGTAGGCAAATATAAAATAAGCTCTGCCACACTCCAAAGCAGCCAGAAGCCACACAAGAGTGCCAAGCTCGAGCTGGCACACTCCGTCTCTAAACAGGGATTATAGCTCACACCTGGCACTGCGCTAACCACGCAGCTCCCCACATCTGCCTGATCAGTTGTGTGGGTTTATCTCCTTCTGAGCAGCAAGCCAGCTGCAGAAGGAATGATATTGAAATTCTGAAACAAAAAGATAAAAATCCCAGATGCCCAGAGGTTAGGGCAGGGAATGAAAGCAACAGCGAGTAGAATGTCAGTTCTTTATTACAAAATCAGGTAACTTCTGTAAGACTGTAGAATTTGAGTGCAATGAAGTACTTAAACAGGAAGAGTGAGGTGAAGGTCTTATGGTTGTCACCACATATTCCAAAACTTTTCTCATCTTACCAGACCAAATCACCCCTCTAACTGCTTTTTGTTGGACACTGTACTGCAAGATCACCACACTCATTCTTTAATCTTTCAGTCCAATATACTTACCTCTTACTAATAAACACGTACTTTAAGACTCCAAAATTGGTATTAGAGTGACTAGCATTTAAATTTGATTATCATACTTTAGAAATACAGTTAAAAGATTTGAAATCTCTTTAAAACTCAACAGAGCACAAAGTTCTGTATTAATTAACAGAGCCTTATCTCTTACTCTTCTTGCACAGAAAACTAGATAATATTAAGGGAATTTGAGATTTGGGGTGCAGGGACTGGGGGACAGGGAGGACAGGATCCCATACATGCAAGCATTTTCATGGAAGGTAAACCAGCACTAGTTGCAGTCATATGGAGAAGCCTCTCAGACTGCTGATTTACTTCCTCTGCCAGTGGGCAAACACACTGTTTTTATTTTACAATTTTCTAATTCCACCTAATAGTTTAAGAAATTCTTAAGTATAATGAATTGAAATATAGGCTAACTTCTCT
Organism: Gymnogyps californianus; assembly: GCF_018139145.2. Taxonomy (NCBI): domain Eukaryota; kingdom Metazoa; phylum Chordata; class Aves; order Accipitriformes; family Cathartidae; genus Gymnogyps; species Gymnogyps californianus. The sequence goes on along the minus strand of NC_059486.1, from coordinate 14,774,209 downwards.
TAACAGGGTTAACAGGTTACAGACCCAGCCTTTGCACGGTGCATTGCTTATACAGTCAGCAGTCATGCCTCCAAAAGTCGCAGGCAGCAACTCTGCTCCCTGTTCAAATGATAACACGTTCCTATGTAACATTTTATACTTAGGACAAATATACCTGCTCCTCTTCAATTCTGCGCTGTAGCGTTTCAATGTAGTGCTGTACTGCCATGTAAATAAATCTGTACTGTGCTTCTGTCTGAACCATTCCTGACCGTTGTGATCTCACCATCTGAATGGTCTTTGGAACGTCAATATCACAGTCCACACCTAGGAAGAATCATCATAATGTTAAGAACAGTAAAATAAACTTTGTTCTTGGAGGAGAGATTGGTCTCATCTTCCAGCAGAACACAGCGTAGTTGAATGTTCTTGCAATAAGCAAGGTTGCTAACATCTAACACAGAAGATTCGTGCTTGACTCCTAATACACAGATTTGTAGAATGTAGCATAATGTGGAAAGCTGTCCTGGGGGAGAAAACTGCATCACTTCACACTGTTCCAAGACAACTTTAAATGCAACCTAGCTCAACATACATGCCGAGTCAGTGTTTATGGCGGTTTATACATAAATACACCACCACTCTCTGAAAAAAAGTTACTCAAATTCAGCATGCATGAGTACACTGACAGCCATACACTCATGAATGATTTTAAAAGAAAAATAGAAAAATAAATAATACAAATAATAAGAAGAAAAACATAACCAGACTCCTGGCTAATCCTCAACTGAAAGTTTTCATTGTGCTGAACTGGAGCAGGGTTTCAGCGCTTTGACTCCAGCAAAGTCAAGAGGAATGAGCAAGTCCCTTCTATGCCAAACACACACGCCTAGTTTGTAGCATCACTAGAACCTCTATTCTATCAACGTTCCTGTTGTTTTACTGTGATGTATCTGTCAATGTCCCACAGGAAAATAAAAGTGTGGGAGGGAACCTACCTTTTTCTCTGATTATGTCAATAAGAATATCAATCACAATGAAAGTTCCTGTTCGCCCAATCCCAGCACTGTAAAAAGAGAAGGGGAAAAAAAAAGTTAATTGTTTTGCTCTTTCTGAACAGACACCAAAACACCAGTTCAAGTAAGAATCTAACATTAAGAGACATTAGACTTCCAAATTATAGCCAGAGTCAAACCAAGCCACACAGCCAAAAGTAACTAGAGACCTAATCAACTTAAGATGGAAGAGACAGAAGTCAAAACAGCACTTCTGTACCTCAATGTTTATTAACGTCCTTGAATCTGAAAAAAACTACAAGGTCAGATCTAACATTTCCTTGCCTTATAAGAAGTATCTCATTTATAAGCCAAGACTGAGGAGAGAGCATTCACAGGAGGTGGGATGGGACACTAGAATTTCCATGATCCTCCACCTGAAATGTATCTAGCCAAGACTGGTACCACCTTCTCATACAACATCAGAAATTCTTATTCATACTGACAGGCACATTCTGAAAGACAGCCTGCTTCGAAGGTAACCATTTGACACCTATCTAGAATACATAATTTTGCAAAACAGAAAGCACAAACACCTTGACAGATCAAAGTCAGAGTAGCTCTCGGGGAAAGTTGTCTTCTTTTAAAGTTTGCAACTCCCCCGCCAAAAAAAAAAAGAAAAAAAAAAAAAAAAGGATCCAGCATCCAACAGAACTCCACAGGCATAGAGAGTAGTAGCAGGAGAGGCACAGTGCATCACCATACCTGCAGTGGACCACAACTGGTCCCGCATCAGAAATGCTCTCCTGCTTATGGTGCACCTCCTCTAGAAAGTCTAGTACACCACCAGGGTCACTTGGGACTCCATGATCAGGCCAAGTTCTGAAGTGGTATTGCCAGACTGTTCTCTCTGTGTTCCCCTGGAAGGAAGATGCCAACAGGTGAAAACAAAATCCTTCAGATCAAAATCCAGCTAAAAGCATTTATGTGGGCAAAGTTGAGTCAGATCAGAAGGTGGCATATCCAAACTGCTGCTCAGTATCCACAGCACCACAACTCTCTTAAAAGGAGGGAACAAGCCAGAGTTCTTCCTGGCCTGACAAGTCAATCACACCACCTGCTTCCTCAGCTCCCTCTTTCTCATGCAGTTATTTCCCACAACATTTCCATCCTCGCCTTTAGAAGCCATGGCAAAGTTCTGTCTGAGCGTGACCAACAGCAAGGGACCTTCATCTGTCATACTCATCATTCACGACTAGTGGCACTTACCTTACACACTTCTTCCCACTCAGTTCCATCCCATGGACAAACCAATCTAATACATCCTGCTTATTCGCTTCTTACACAATTCGGTTTGCACCCTGATCCAAATTGTTCCTTAACAAGAAAGTGCTATTTCCACACTAGTTAACTGTTTCCTTCCTCATCTTTTGTATTCTTCCCTTAAGTGTTCTTTCTACACACTGGACTCATACACAACCATTTTCTTCTAGTGCAACCGTCTCCATGAAAGGGAGCAAATGCCTAGCTAGACTTAAGTGTGATTACTTAAAAGCATCGTCCCTCTTTCCAGATTTCCTCAAAGCTCTGCAGCCGTGCATCTTCTGCCAAAAAGTGCTTACGTATAAAAATCTTCAATTATCCCAACGACAAAGAGAAAAATGTATGGAACTAAACCTGGAGCTTCAAAGAAAGAGACAGGGCTCAATTTATTAATCTCTTAGTACTTTTATTGATTCCAAAGAAACAGTCTATTTCTGCAAATTTTTTTTGTGATCTGCAACCTAAATTAAAAGGACAGAGTTACTAACATACTTACTTGCCCAACTTTAGAAAGCTTAAGTTCTCTTAGTGTGTAATCGTGTGCTGCACTCTCCTTAACATTCCTAACACGCATAACACCGTACTCCTTTAGGGAATATTCATCAGGCCAGTACTTGACACACTTACTCTGCAAGATTTTTAAAAAAAAAAAAAAAAAAAAGTAATCAGTAAGAAGCAAGGCTGGTTTGTAAACTGGTTAACAAACGCATTTCTGAAGCTTTCATTTCTGAATACATAGAGGACAACTACTAGCGCCAACTGGACAGCTAGCTGACAAGGTAAAGTACATTTTAGGGGGAAGTTTCTCTTCCCCATAACAAACACCGGATGATTTCAGACAAACAGGTACAGGCAATCTCTCCTTTTAGCAGCTTTTGTGACCATCTTCGTACCTGCTTTGCCTCGATAGTTTCAAAACCCAGAGATTAAAATATGGTTACTTGTATCTCCACCCAACTACCGGTTTCAAAATACTGAGAATTTCCAGCGGAATGCTGTAGCCTTACAGGCTATTCTACAGTCAAAACCCAACAGGCTGCAAAATAAACACGTCAGAGGTATAAGCCAGTTTTAGCAGAAATGAAACTTGGATGCTTGCTTTTTCATCACTTAGAGCAGAAAGGGCTAACATAGCTAACTCAATCACCAAAGCAACAAAGAATTGCTCCCTGTGGAAGAGAACTGAAGCCTCGTGTGTCTGTAGCTTCTGAAATGTAGAGCTTTTGGTGTGCTAGTTCTCTCTCAAGATTAACTTTGGCCAGGGATATATTCCATACACTAAAGAACGGATTCACCTATTACTACTATGATTTGGTTCCTGTGACAGTCGAGGGAAGAGCAACTCCTGTTAGCCTGTGAATGCAATACAAGTCCACACAGTATCAAATGAGAAATTATAGTGGGTATATAGATGCAGCTTCCAGCAATAGCAAATGCAGACCAAACACCGAGTACTACAGAGAAACATTTCCTACTTGCAGTACTACTGTATATTTATGAGAAAACATGGCAACAAGAAAGTTCTTTCTGCCAACACAAGATACAGTACGAGATGATTGAACACATGCTTTCCAGCCTACTTAGGCAACAAGATGCTTTTTTGTTACTTTTGCCCTTCTTTCCCTGCCTTCTCCAAAAGAGTACAAGCTAAAGAAAAGATGCTGATCTTAGCGTATGCCAACATAACTTGCAGTTTCAATACAGAACTCTGAACACAAGAGCAGTTGGTACAGCAAGTCTGAACAGTAACATGCAATGTTAAAATAAGCTTTAGTCTGATAGGAGACGCATGTATTATTGGCTCAATGGACTGCCTCCAAAACACCACTATTTTAATTTGTGAGTATTTGCTGCTTCTGCAGTGCATTCTAAAGCATATTCAGAACTCTATGCAGATCTGAGATGTTTCGTAGTTCCTCACTTCCTTAGGCAACGTGCTCTTGAAGTCATCTCTGATGCAGAGGTTTCTCTCCTTTCTGCAGAACTGAAAGCATCTTGGCCTGAGATAAAAAAGCTTTTATATCAGGACTGTTATTTGCAATTCTTGAAGAAGTGAAATAGGCATCAAGAAAAAAAAAAAAGAATAAAGAAAAAAAAAATCAATGCATGCAGCACTGATTAAGTAATCAGATATTAAAATGTTTTATACAGCCAGAACACAGAAAACAGGCTTAGCAAAATTTGGAATCATGGAGAAACTGCAGAAGAGCACAGGCCATTCAGTAGGTTATCCAAAAAAAAAAAAAAAAAAAAAAAAAAGTATTCAAGTCAACTCTTCCAAAACATAATTTATTTCTCTTCTTCCAAGAGAAAGATCTAAGAGGAAGGTCATTGGAAAGGGGTAGCTTCTCTCTCCTTCAGTGCATTCTCAGGAAGGAAACACAAATCATGTCCCTTTATAAGGGTGATGAATGGGCAGAAGGTTACGAAGCCTAAAAAAAATCCACAAGACAGAGTCTAATGGTTTCTACAAACATCACCAATGGCAGCTTTGATACCTAGATTAGGAAGAGAAGCCCATAAAATCTACTGCTATTTGTCTTCAGTACATATACACAAAGCTTCTTTTTTTGTGGCAGCGGTAAGGAACCCCTGCAGTTATCAGTCACCCACAGAAAAACATTAGCTATACTTTCAATTCAATTGTTTTTCAAAAGTGACGCTCATCTAACAAGGTAACCGCTTGCCATTCAGAAACAGATTATCAGATTATTGAAAAAGGTGGATGATGGTACGTAGAAAAAGCAGAGAAACTTTAAAAAAGAAAAAAAAAAAAAGAGAGAAAACAGAAACTGTTTACCAAACAGAAAAAAAATCAGAAGCAACACATTCCAAAGATAAAACTATATTATACACAGGAAGCAGTATGTGACCATTGCCAGAATATCAGTATTCAACTATTTCCTATTCTTTCCTGCCACATGTCATTAGAACCCAGAAACAAAGGAACAGCCTCAGATTTGCCAGAAGACAGTGAATAAGACAAGATCTCTGTACTTAAAGGGTAAAATGGAGGTTCTTGGGATACACCATTGCAGGAAGATTTCCTCTTTCAGAGCATTAAATACTGCCAGAGCAGATCACAAGGGGTGTGCAGATTACCGAGGCTGAACAGGCAGCTGTGTTCATGCAGAACAGGGCAGTCAAAGGCAAAGGACCTGACTTTAGGAACTGAAGTGCTAAATCACACCTGGCTGGGGGATTCCTCACCAGGTACAGTTTCAGCCGTCATCACTAGCTCAGCACGTAATAAGAATGTTATCAAATTCAAGCACAGAAAGTAAAGTCAGAAGAGAGACTAATGTTCTAGTAGTCTAGTAAATGTGACTCAAATAAGATGAATCTGGGGCAACAACTTCCACATTATATTGTAGTTTTTAGGTAAGAAGCAATATAATCTACGTTCATTCTTATAATAATAAAGTCCCACAATTCTGCTTTTCTAGTAAAGTCTATGCAGGCTTGGTAAGCTAAAATAAATGGCAATACTTTTGTTACAGGAACAGGGATTTTACCCCTTCAAGCACGCAGAATGCCTGTTTGGGTACATCTCGTATTCCAGTGCCTCATTCCCTGAATAACTGTAAAATACATAGATTCACATTCACTAGCTAAAATTTAATCAGTCAACCCTTAAAAAAGGGAGGCCTGATGATATGATAGGAGTATACCCTCAGTTCCCACAGGCACCAATAAAAAAGGACACTCAGCACCTTCCAGGTCTCCAAAGACAGTGGTGGCACACCAGATTTCAGCATATAAATCAATATAACCAAGTCAGTTTAGTCTTTCCTTGCATTCAAATGTCATGACCTTTCCCAAGGCCAGCGTCGTGGTTTAACCCCAGCCAGCAACTCAGCACCACGCAGCCGCTCGCCCACCCCCCCCACCCAGTGGGATGGGGGAGAGGATAAGGGTTGAGATAAAGACAGTTTAATAGGACAGAAAGGAAGGAAAAATAATTCTAATAACAACAACATGACAATAATAATACTAAAAGAATTAGACTATACAAAACGAGTGATGTACAATGCAATTGCTCACCACTCGCCGACCGATGTCCAGTCAGTTCCCGAGCAGCGATCTGCCCCTCCCAGCCAACTCCCCCCAGTTTATATACTGGGCATGATGTCATATGGTATGGAATAGCCCTTTGGCCAGTTTGGTCAGCTGTCCTGGCTGTGTCCCCTCTCAACTCCTTGTGCCCCTCCAGCCTTCTTGCTGGCTGGGCATGAGAAGCTGAGAAATCCTTGACTTAGTATAAACACTGCTTACCAACAACTAAAAACATCAGCGTGTTATCAACATTATATTCCTACTAAATCCAAAACACTGCACTGTACCAGCTACCAGGAAGAAAATTAACTCTATCCTAGCCGAAACCAGAACAGCCAGTCTGAGAGTCTGTTTTTACCTTTCCTCTTTCAACTTCTTTTGTTGTCATAACAATAACTCGAGAATTCTCCTGGAACACCATCCTCCAAAAATCATTCACTGTATTCTGTAGGCAACCTTGAGTAGCAATGTAGCTTTTTTTTGGCTTTGAGTTGTTGCACTTGGTTTCAAACTCAGGCTAGAGAAAAAACAATTTAACAAATGGTGACAAATGGTTACAAGACTAACTTGGATTTAGGCGAGTATGCTAAAGAGTAGACATGGGCTGTGCCAACAAGGCTCCTGTAGGTAGGAGTATACTTACCATAATAATATTAGCATTGATATAGTCTGAAACAGGTTCATTTGGATCACCATCATGTAGAACAACTCTGGTATGATCAACTGGAAGAACATACATGAATGTTAAGCGCTTGCATCCTACGGTTGTGAACACACAGCTATTTTTAAATGTCCCACAGACAGGTACATTTCTTACTGCTACAAGAAGCTAATAGGTTATCAAACTCAGTAAATCAGTGGCTAGAATATTCAACATTTCCTCTTTCTCCATTTCTTAAAACAAATGGCCAATTCATAACAAGCTAGATCAAAATAAGTGTTCGTGATGCCTAGTAACTCATGAGTACATGGACAGTCAAGCACTAAGTCAAGGCAAATGGCTGCTGGATTTGCACCATGGAGTTTTGTACCACAAATTAATCCTCTTAAATTTAAGCACTGCAGTTTGCTGAATAACAGTTTAGGGATGTGACGCTTTTAAATGAAAGCTGAAGATAAAAACAATATTTGGGAATCGAAGTATCGGTATCTACAAAGTGCAAATGTTTGAACACAAATTGGAAATTGCATGGGCTAATGCTGACAACATAAAAGGGGAAATTATCACTAGAGAGAAGAAAAAGCACAGTGGTGCTTAATTAAGCCTGTATTTATGAGCTAAGAAACTAAAGCACATAAAAGTAGCAAGCTTACATTATAATGAAAGAAATCAATACTTACAGGGTAAAATGTTTTTGTATCTATTTTTGTTTTTGTTTTCTTGACGCTGACCTTCTTTACGACTATAGAGAAGTTTGCATTCTTGCTGCTGTAAAGTCTAAATGAAAACAGCACAAATAACTGGTTTTAATAAAAGCAGTATGGACTATTTCACCATCACTATAGCCATCCTTTCTCACAAAAACGATGATACTCGATTATACTGCCAGATAGTCAGAGAGAGAGAGAGAGAGATATACTGGATTTCTCCATTCAGACTTAGTACAGCATTGCTTCCAAGGTATATAAGAAACACAGGAGCATGAGTGACAAGGCAAGCCATTTTCCACCTGATAATTATGAACACCTACGAATTCAAAGCTTCTTTAAACCATAAACTATAACCAGCAAGTCCTCATGATACTGTTCTGACCAAGCAGATGCAAGTTGGTCCCTTAAAGCTTTTAGCTGTACAACACTGTGCAAGGAAAACATAACTGGTTACAAAGGACCACAACAAAATTTTGCCTGTGGAAATCTGGCCATCTTAAAAGGCACGCTAAATAAACCAAACAACACAAGCAGCATTCTACAGAGCAGGTCCAAATAAACATATTTATCACTATGTCTTTCTTACCGAGCCTAGAAGTTAGGAGTACTATTGTATTTCTCCTTTTTGCTGAATCAGGCAGGTAAGGAGTTAAAAAATTTCCACTGAACTGGCATTAGCGTTAGTACCAATAAAGATTAGTAACTAATGCATTCAAAACATTGCCAATCCGCAAAGGAGTAAGGCACTTTGTGATCCAGTGCTTCTCCACCTGAGCTGTACTGGATTCCTCTAGGCCTTACCAGGCTTCTTGCTCTCCTTCAACTACAACGAGCCTGTAGTAACACTGCTAGGAAGCCCCCCAAACAAGTCCCTGAGATTACGAAGGCTGTGTTACAGCAATGCCACAAGAGCGGATCCTTGCAAGCTGCAGCCAGACCAACTCTAGACAGCCAAAGAGGAGGAAGGAGCATACAGAAAACCCAACAAAGCACATCAACACAAGCAACTGTATTTAAATATCAAGCACAGTGAAAAGTCCCTCAGCAGTTAAAAGCAGAATATTAGGAAGGTATTCTCGTCTATTCCCCCAAAAACCAGAAGTCCACATGGGAATGCTACAGTATTTTCAAAGGTATGAATGAGACAGGTACAATGTCAATGTACAACCCACCACCAAAGCCATGTATCACTTTAAGTGCTCTAATTATTCTCTCTTACCAACACAAGGCCATTTCACTAAACCAGTACAAAATTTTGCACAGACTTTCTCATATTACCTTGTTGGGGGAGGAGGGGGGACGTTAGGTAACTACAGACAGGGTTATCCATAAATCATCCTAGTGCAGAAACAATAAATCTGCATGGGGATTTCTCCTGTCGGCAAGAAGCTAATTTCTCAGTGCCTGGTTCACAATTAATATGACAGGGACAACAGCAATTCCATACTTCACAGCCATGCTGCCTAGTAGTAAATCTCCCTATTTGCAATGAAGCTGGAGGGACCAGAATCTCGATGTCTTTGTTCCAAGTTTTAATCCCAAAAGCAGTACTGGCCTGACTAAACGGAAGACTCAGGCTTTGGAAGCTGCTCCCTTTGTTATTACCACCTTTAATACTCTTGCAGAGAGTGCTTTTACTTTAAAGCTTGAGCATGTCAGGCACCTTTGCTCACTTCTATTTCAGTCTCTGTTATTGTTACAGCCTCACTTAGTGACCTTGGACAATTAGGCTCATCCTAAAGACAGGGAAACCAAAGAACAAAAGCAATACAGGAGAGCTGTGAGGTTTCATGCTTATGAAGCAAAGACAGAAAACATATCCCCATAAAGCATTGCTTCCTACTACTAGCGTGGGTGAAACAGCACTTTGCAGTAAGCTCACCTCTTGCCACACTGCAAGAGTCTTTCAAGTGCCATTATCACAGAGCACCTTTACATAATATTAACACTTTTGAGTCTCAGCCAAGTGAAACACCAAGCAAAAGAACCAAAACCTCAACGTTGCTAGCAGGTTAAAAAATGGAAACAGTTAAGTGCGTGGAAACCATAGCTTCAAACACATCTTCACTTCATACAGTTAATTATTATTGCTTTGAACATCCCTGAGGAGAGATCCATGAGCAGCAGCGACTTCTAACAAGCCCATTAAGAGATGTACACAATGCAACAATAAATCTGAAACATAGTCCTCAATTTCACTACGACATCCAAGCATTAAGCTCACCAAACAGCCATTTTTCAGAAGCAAAAACATTACAAGGACTGTCAACATTTCTGTCTAGTGGTTCACAGGACAAGAAGTACATTCTTAAATACGCCTGAAGACAAGTAATTTATAACTACCATCTGGACTGCCAAATCAAACAGCACAGGCAGAGATCCACGGACAACCTGGAGTTTGCCCCCCTGCCTCCTGCAACCAAGGTTGACAGCTATAGCTTACCTGAGGCGAATGAAAAAGCATGACACTAAAACTGCTATGAGATTGCTTCATTTCCAAAAACACAGTGAAAAAAAAAAAAAAGGTTTAGTGCTGACCTCACTAACAGCAGTGAAGGGGAAAGAGAAGTGGAATGTCTCACAGGTAAAATCTTTCATTTCTTACATTTACTTTTTCTGTAAGAATTCTGGCTTGCTAGCAAATACTCTTCTTCAGGGAAGTCACAAGACAGGAAAACACCTTGCTTCTAAGGACCAACTGATAAATCCATTACAAGACTAATTTATTCAACAAAGACCAGAGGTCAGAAAAGAAGTCATAAGTGTCAAGTAATACTCCAGTCATATTTTGACAAATCAACAAGCCATTCCTAAACACATTGCACAAGAATGCTTCCCTCAAGAAAAAGATAAAAAAACCCAACATTAATTCACATGGCTTCTAGTAAACCAGCACCAATTACAAGAAGGGCAAGGCAACAGGGCACACTCTTTCCTTTTTATGCCCTGTGAATAAGAATAAGGTATGCCTAGAGTCTCCAGGGAAGCCAAGAGACACCCTTTGCTTGCCTAACTTGCAAATGTACTTTCAGGCTAAACCACACAGCGATCACAGGCACAATCTACACGACTGTGTCGTGATATGATAAAACACACCACTAATCAGTCTTTGGAAAAAGCAGTTAATCCCCATATGCAAGTTTTAGCCGTTCGGGAAGGTGTGGCTAATCTCCCTGACCCTTCAGGCCCCATATCAAAGTCCATGTGTGGAACTCTGCAAGAGAAGCAATTCAAAGGTTGAGGCCAGTTTACCTCCAGGCAAGGTTCACAAGCAATAGATGAGAATTGCTCCCCAGGGGATCCACCACTCTATTGTTAGGGTAAAATAGAGCCCCAAGTCCTCAGCAATGGCCAGAGTAGCCTGGGCTGGCTTGCTTCCCCCTCCGGGTGGGATTCTGACCGTAATGCAGTCCTGGGTCAAGGACTGCCCCCCCGCACTGGGCACAGGGGAAGAGAGGGGAGAAAGCTTAATCCTCATTTTATGGTTTCTCCGCTGCCATGACCTCACCTTCTTACATTCCATCCACATTCATAGTGAAATGTGTTACATCTTTGGTAAGAGGCTTTTGCTTTTCATGGATTTATTTTCCTCCTCCTGACAATAATCTCAGAGCACACCAGACAGTACATTCAGCTAATGAATATGTCTGATCAAAAAAGAGTTTCTTCAAGAACGGTTGCTTTGCAAATCCGTCGCTATTCAAGAAGTTTCTCAAAATAGCATTACACAGCCAAAACCAGCCTCTCTGTCAAAGACCAGGACTTTCCAGTTTCCTGTTGCCATCTGCTGGTGGAGTTCCAGACTCCACTGTGGTTTTCTTGGGGGTGTGTGTGGTATAAACCAGTCCATTATATTTAAGACACTTCTAAGCTTTTGGCTATGACCATCACATGCATGCAGCTGTTAAGTGACTCCAGTTGTCAGAGAAGGGTTAGGACCCAGCTAGACTCAAGTAGTTTGGAATGTGTTAACACTCATACTTAATTTGCTCTACTTGAGAAATTAACAGTTTCAGCTGTATTTTCTTTCAAACAGAAGTAGCTCCCTGAAATCATTAGGACTTCAAAGAAGGGGACAGCTGGGCCAGTACAGCTATGTTGCACACACATGAGGTGCATGGATAAGACAGAAGGAAAGGCAATGCTACTTTCTGGGAGGAAAATGGAATTTTGGCTGCAGGCAGAAATAAAACACCCAAACAAAACAAACATAAATCTCCAGGAGTTCAAGGGAGAGGATAATCAATGCTGCTTCATCTCAGAGCTTGCTACCGCTACCGCTTCACAATAGCTAAGATCTCCAAAAAATGGCTATCAAAAAGCCACAAACTCAAGGGCAAGAGCGTATATTGACAGAAATCTCACTGAAGTTTCCTTAAAGCAATGGTACCCAACCTCCTGAACACAGCAGAGCGCAAACTGAAACATCCTCTGCACCAAGACATGCAACAGAAAGCACGGTGCGATTCCCGTCATACGCACAATACATCTGACATACTCCAACTGCATCAGATACCACTACTGTACTGGTACTCAGGTAACGAAGAGTAACGTAGGCTAGGAATTAGTCCTTTGCCTCCAGAAACATTAATCCAGCCTACAGACCTCTTCCTGTCCACATCAAGAAAAGGAACACAGGAATGAACTTGATTAATTGTCCTGGTGGGCCAGATACAGTTGTACATAAGGCTCCCTCATGATGGGTAGGATATTCAGGGGGGATTGTGCTAGGTACTGAATGAATAGCATTGAAGAACGTAATTAGCTCTCAGAATCAGGAAAAAAGGCAAATATTTCAATCATTTTACTAGCAGACACAAGAGTGGAACTGGTAAAATTTTCACACATGCTGTACCTGACACAGGCAATGGGAGCAAGAACAGGGATCTGAAATGACGGAGGGAGAGATGAGAAAATGTCAGGAAGGCAGCAACAAACCTAACTTTTTAGTAGTGTAGAGATTTAATACCGTAACACCTGGAATGTAATGCAGTACCTCAAATTCTTCCCAGAAGCCCTGCTTGACTTTATCTGTAGTCTCTGCTAGCTTGCTTAGCTCTCGCACTCTGCTTTCAATCTCTGCAGCATTAATACGGGTAGTATTCAGAGGCTAAGAAAGATACAAATATTAAACAAAGGTATAACACATGATAACTGCGAGAAGACAGTTAAAACACAAATCCCCTACACTAAGCATATTTTATATGGGCAATTCTAGGATCCAGGCATCTATTTGGACTTCAAAACTTTACAATTCACACAATGAAGGGCAGTGAGGGTAGAGAGGAAGGGGGCAGGGAACAATTGCTTTTAGATAAAGTCTCACGGTTGTTCCTCAAAACATTAAGTTGTCTCATTTCTGGACTAGTCCTGCAATCCCTATGGACCACGATGAAACCAAGAGAAATTCTGCATGCATCAGAGACACAAGAGTCTATCCTTCACAGGCATATAAAAAAATGCTCCTGTTTAAATGACTGACTTCGTCACCCGGTTTCACGAAATTTAATTCTTCATTTTTGCATTAGGAAAGGAAAAAAAAAGACGTCTCAGAACACATGGAAAAGCCTGCACTTCAACAATATATGCTGAAGGTAACAAAGCTTAGTGGTGTCTTCTCCATTCACTCACCTGCTTGAGTTGCAATACTGTGCCCAAAGTTTCTACCATAGGGTTCTTCTTGTAATGTTCCACTAGATCTGTCAGAGAGTCAAATTTCTCCCCTCCACCAACATCGTATTTTAGATCCTTGAAAGACAGATGCTCATCAAAATAAACGCACTTCATACAATAACGTCTATACTAACATCATCTTTAGGCTATGCAACACACGAGAAATTCTCTTTAAAATCGTATGTAGAAGAATCTAGTAAAATCCTTCTGCTAATGGATGGTAGAACCTTAATAAAAAGAAACACACACACACACTATGGAGGACATTACCCTTTTTGTCATCTAATTGAAAATCATTTTATCTGCCTTTTCAGGAGAGCTGATTCCATCTGAACTGAGGTTCAGTCAGCTCAAGCAGGCTACCTGAGCTACATGATGAGAATCCAGGAGATAGCTTTGGAAATCAATTCACGTTCCTAAGAGTACCACTGGGTCCTGAAAGGCTGGTATTGACTGGCACCGTCCCTATTTTAAGGAAGCAATGCTGAGTTATTTTCCTCAATGTCATAAAAGCTACTAGTAGTTAACTGCAAATCAAAGAGGTTTTCTTGAAAAACAAAAAACTATTCTGGTAGTTTAGCTTTTACAGTCTTGGTAGGCCATTTCTACCTCCAAACTATTTCTGTTATTGCATTTTAGTTGTTTTTAAACAATTAAGTTGTTGCACTGTCTTTTAGGATAACAGAAGAAAAAGAAAATGACAAAATCTGTGATTTTTTTTTTTTTTAAATAGCAACCCATGGGCATATATGAAAATATCAAAAGACTATAATTTAACAATCCTTCAGTGAAGAACTACCCTATATTAAATTGAAGCTTTAGATTTAACAGTGTTCGCTGGATTCAATACTCAAAATTTTCACAGAATGTTGGCCATCTATCAGGTACAACTTTATAAACTGACAAGAGAAACAGATATATTCGGATAGATCTCTATTTGTCCAATTACTCATATTTTTATATAATTCATCCAGGAGAGTGCAACTCGCTTAAGAAGATTCATGAACATGACAGGCTCCATCACCAGAGGATTTGAGACAGACTTCTGATGCAATCAAAAGCAAATCTATTAGAAGGTACTTGACAGGGTAGTATAGCATGACATGATTCAATCAGGCAAGCAGTCAAAAAAAATAAAACCCTAATAGAATTTTGATGCTATCAAATTAGTCAATTTGATCAAACAGATGATATACAGCACACACAGTACCACAGGGAAAGGGGAAATGTATTCAGCCCTCTGTAGTGAAGTGCAAGATGGCCCTCCTGTTAGAATCAACCCACTGCCCATGGAAGTAGCCCTGTTAAAGAAGCTCGTGCTTCATCATACCTGGCAGTGAATCATGACATGTGTCACTTTAGATTTCCCATCATTACTCTCTCCTTTATCATCTCCTGTCCGGACAGAAAGAACAAAGTCCCCAGGGTGGCTTTGACTCTCACGCACAAGAAAGCTTCCATGTTTTCCTTTTTCTGTTAATAGTTTTTCAGCTTCTCTTCCAGAGAGATGCCCATGAAACCACCTTTAAATAAAGTAAGATATAGACAGGTACCCTACTTGTCATTCCAGCCATGGCTGAATCTGCTTGTTCTAAATATTTATTACAAAAGTAAAATGCTTATACTAAATTAGACACTGAACAACAGTGTCCAGGTCTACAGAAAGCCTCACAGTTTATAAAAATAAAAAACAAAATAAGTCTGGAAAGTGTACATGTACATACACACGAGTGATTACAGATTACAGATTACTTCAAAGCAAGCACTTCCATAAGCACTGAAATTTGCATTTCATGCAAGCTTCACATGAAGCTTTGATTTGGATCCTTTACAACAATCCAAACGGATTCCCGGTGTCCAGGAAACACAAGCTTACACTGCAACCTTTTCCTCAGTCAAGGCATTTATTCTTCTTTTATTTCCTTCATGAGGATGCACTTGCCTGATAAACCTGTGGGAACTTAGCATCTTCGATACCTTCCCTCACATTACGAACTGGACAGGATAATCACATCAATCTCATTTCTTCAAGAAACATGGCCAAAAAGGCAATAATCCTCCCCACTACTGTTAAATACAAGGCATTCTGAGGAGTGAGAGAACTTTTTTTTAGTATTTTTCCTTGTTTTTTCACTTCTGAGAATAAACTGATATCTCCTGGCCACAGAGGTTTATTTCTGACATACGCATACTTCCTCAGTATACGTCAAGTCTAAAGTCTCAGATTCTCCTTATTAGCCATGCTCCTCAAAACATGAATTTGAGCAATTTGAGGATTTGCATGTCATTCACTTTTTTACACATATGCCCACTGCTGGAAAAATTGTATAAAGTTATGCCCAGAAATACACCTGGGAATTCCTTGCAGTAATAACAGCTTCAGGAAGCTTTGGGAGAACTTCTATAATAAAACATTCTCCCAGCAAAAATAAAGGGAACTATGCCCTCTTTTTTTAGTATTGTATCACACCAGGAAGAATGCTGATGAAAAGAGGTTCTGAGGCTTAGATTGCTTTACCTTTAATCATGTTGATTAGTCTACTTTGCAAGTAACCTCACTGAAATCAGTGGGACCACTTTTAGTACAAGACAGTGGCGCCCTTTCATCAAGTGGAAGCTGACTGTAGTGTTAATAGGGATAAAGACATGCATTTATTAAGAAGTGCATGGACACTGAAGTTTTCACCACCATTTCTCTGACCTTTCAGATGTAGGATCAGCACAGTTTAGCGGATATTTCAGCTCTATAACATCTCCATTCTTTTCCTTGAGCTGTCCATGATGTTCCATATAATACTGGACTAACTCAGCCAACGTAGCAAACTTCTCTCCTCCATAGAGGTCATAGTAGTCTCCTGTGTTCTGGATCTTGATGTGGGTGACAGCTCCAGTTCGTCTAATGTTTGAAACAAAGGAAAAAAACCCGCACAAGTCAGCTGATTTCCAATCAATCACTTTTATATTTAGTGTTCTGTTGTCTGAGTTAGAGAAATCCATACTTACATTTGCATCACTTTCCAACTGAAACATTGCAGAATAGCTAAGCTAGCACACCTCTGAAGTGTGCTCCAGCCACATTTCAGTGGCTTGCAAGAAGGGGAAGTGGCTGTCCAACAGTCAGGAAGAATAGGGAAAAAAAAAAACTTAATTCCGTAACGAAGGGATCCTTGAAGCCAGTGTAAGCTCTGCGGCCTCACGATCTCCAAGAGAAATCCCGCAGAACCCCAAGAATTGCACACACAAGCACAAGGGGCGGAGGGGCGAGAATTCAGCATTCTCAAGACACCCATCAGAGCTTGTTTGCTCCTTTCCATAGAATTTCACACTAACTGCTAAGATCTCTCCTTCAGTAAACAGTTGCCTTTGCCTGATGTAAGTCATTTGCTCCCACAGTCTCTAGTATTAATGAAGAACAGCTCTCTGAAAGAGTCCCCTTCTGTTCAACAAGGCCCATTATCTCAAAGGTATCCAAGCAGCGTTATTCTTATCACCAATCCCACTTTTCCCTTTTCCTTTATCTACTTCCTCTTGCCGTCCTTTCCCCATCCCTACCGCTATACACGCAGCGTCAGGGGACAAGTGTTACAAAAGGCCTATTTTGGAAGCAGAAATAGCACCGCAGTTGCCCTTAAAAACTTGCTGACTTTTCCTGTAAGAAGAGAGTCTGGATAGCATTTCCTTGCACATGCTCGATCAGTAATTCTTATCATCTTTGCTACTTTCAGATGGTTATCAAATAGATTTTTAAAGGGCTAAAAGTAATGCTATTATGAATCTACTTCTGCCTCCCCTTAACTTTTCTGTCTCTCTGCAGAATCAGAATTCACTACCCTCCAATCTATAGTCTCCCCAAGTTGGGTAAAAGTATTTGAGAACCTCTTCAGGGAAAATAGGGGAAAACAAAGAGGAGAAAAGTGAACAACAGACTAAGAAGTGATCCGTGCATTCTTTCATCTCTTACGAGTAGTTCATTTACAATTCTTTCCCCACACAACAGCATCAAATGAAGACCCTTACCACTTTGGGGAGAAAGACAAAAAACATTTAAACTTACCTAACAGAGAGCGTAAAGTCTCCCGGATTACTTTTGCTGGGCCGTGCCAAAAAACTGCCATCCACTCCTCTTGTTAACAGCAGGTTTTCTGCCTCCACCCCAGTAATATTTGGATGAAACCATCTATAAGAGGTTAAAAATAAAGAGTGTTAATAAATAAATAGAAGATCTTCTGGTTTTCAGAGTTAACTTACATGACAAGACTAAACAGAACAATTCAACAGCTTCAAAACCAGGAAGTACTGAATTTTGTTCCTAAATTAATAAGAATCTCTATCTTAGCAGAAAGTATAAATTATTCATTTAATATTGCACTGCAATTTTATGTATTGGTAAGAGATGCTTTGTAAGTGAAAGAGCTATACCTATACCTACTCAGATTGCTTGGATTAAAATGATATCAAAGCTATACAATATAAACAGAGACCACAAGTCATACATTCTCCTTACTCGAGGAAGACAGGACACACAAAGAAACTGAAAGACAATCAGGAAAAATACTTAAAAATAAAACAAAACATCCAAAGTGACACTTGACAACATTTTAAAGGTTAAAAATTTAACAAAACCTCATGCTTTAGGGCACAGGCTGACCACCAGCTGATAGGGGTCAGGAAGGAACTTCACTTGTGGACAACCTATTCAGCTGCCCAGTCTTCTTCCACCTTTCTCAAGAGAACGTGGTGCTCACCGCTGCCAGACACAAGAGTGCTGCTCTGTCTTCTAACTACCATGGCAATTTCTCTGGTCTGAATATATCCCGCTTAAATACAAATACCGAGGAATCTCATATTGATATTCACCACCCACAAACAGCCTTCTGAATGACTAATATAGTGCCCTGCCAAAGGAGAGCTGTATATGGTCTATATCCAAGAAGCTCAGTGTCCCCACCTATGGCATTAACTTTTGAGAGACTTATTCTTAGCCATTCAGTTAACACATCTGCTTTTTCTCTTATCTATAATTAAGGATTTTTATTGCACTCTTGCAGTACTAAGCTACACCTGTGTGTTCTGGATGAAAGGAGTTTTTAATGAGGCACGATTTTAGAAGACAGACTTTAAAAAAAACAAAACGAAAAACCAAACCACCACACAGCCCAGGGACAGAGATGCAAACACAGCAACTAAGAACTGTTTTAGTGGCTTTGTCAGACTTGTGTTTGGCAATTAAAAGATGGCCTTTATTTTTCTAAGTTGCCATAAATCAGACACTATGCAGGGCACAAGTGAAAACGCACATCCATACCTGCAGAAGGAACACAGGCTACTCCTTTTTGTACACGAGGTTCTTAGTTTCTCCGAAGTAAAGCAAAACATTAGGGCAAAAGACTCTGCAAACAATCTCATTACAGATATGAGTGCTATATCGAAAAAAAAATTGAATAGCATTTCTGATCGTTCCTGATACAGTCAGCATTTCATGCTAAATTGCTAAAACAGCAAAATAGGCGAGTGCATGTCTAAATGTAGGGTCATTACTTGAATTGTTTCAGCAATTCCTTCTGTACGGAAAAGCTGACAATATTCCTACCAAGGCCTTATCCAGCCTATTCTCTTCAGAAACAGATGCTCACAGAAACATTCTGGAGAGTTTTAGAGATTCTAGAATATGCAAACCTTGAGCAAGTCATTCCAACAGGAATTAGGATTACTTATGTACCAATTCCATTTCAGAAGTAAACGATTTTTCTTGTTAATCTTGCCTTTTTTCTAGTTAAGGATATTCTGCTTGCACCAAGAAAATCTAGTGAATACTACCATATCTTCAACTGAAGATCAAAAAAAAAAAAACACAAACCTATGCAGCACATGTCATGAAAGAAAAATATTTAAAAATACTTCCAAGTTATTACAGCAAATGGGAATGAATTCATAAATAATGCTACATTTATCTAATGACTACTCAAAGGTCAAGAAAAGTTCTGTTTTGATGCAGTCTCACAAAAGAAACTGCACAAGCATTGGTACCTGGGATGAACTGAACATTAAATAATATATTTCAGAATATGACAGGTTGGTCTGCAGAAGCTGATAATATATTTACTACATTTCCACCCCTAAAATTTTACTTCCATTAGGAGAAAACCAACAAACAAACAAAAAAGTGCAGCAACATTGTGAACAGTTTATAAGCTTTTTAAATACACACCGGATTCAAAAGACACCTTTGCAAGTTTTGGAGTTTATATCCAAAAAATGTATAAACATACAAAAGAGAAATTACTGGAATCAGCCCTACAGATTTATTATATGGTGACATTCCATAAACTTTAATTAATATAATATCTTCTGTATCTTACCCTAAACCCTAATGCATCTGGAAGTAACTGTACACGAGTTGTTAAAAAGATGTAAAATAACAGAAAAATAATAATGTAATGAACAGAAGGGACTACAAATAACTTGTGCTTAAAGGAGAGGTTAAAAAGATGATAGGTTGTTTAAAAACAAAAATCTCACCCCCACGTATACATACAATCCTACTGAAGATGGCAAAAAGTAAGTTAGTGTAGCAAAAGAAAAGCTACATCTGGGAGACGGATGGATTTTATGGCACTTTATGTAACTTTTGTTCTAATGCTAACTTGTACTCCTGCTCTCTCATCTTTGTATTTTTGGCTTTGTGTAGGAAGATGCATTTGTCAGCCACCCCAAATAGAAAAATGGGGGTGTTAGTGATCTCTGTTAAATGGTTCCGGACCGGTGATCAAGATCGCTTCATTTGAAGTACTGCCATCACACATGTGCTTTTGAACCTTGGTGGCTACATCCCTTCCAAAACTGGGGGAGAGCACGAAGGGGACTGCAGACACAGATACCAGTAACATAACCCCTATAGAGGACTTTCTCTTACACTTCCTTTTATAGGGATGGAATGCATTTTACACTTTTTTCTACTTTCCTTCTTCAACCTCCATTATGAGCAGGTGCAGAGGCTATCCCAAGCAAAGGACATCACAGCCAATAAAGACAAACAAAAAAGTAATACACACACGCATAAACCCACACTCTAATTAAACTAGTTGTCCTCACTATGCATGGAACACTCCTTACAGCAATTCTGATTTGGGGGGTTCAGCAGCATACCATCCCAAGTCCCTTACTAGTTTACAGTAAGATGAAAATGTTGGCAGAAAAGTAACCAGTGAAATAGCGGGGGTCTCATTTACAAAACGAAGGGGATATCAGCTAAGCAAGAAACCTTTTCATGAAAAATAATACATGGTAGGAAATACAGCCTTGCTACAATTCTGTCTTTTTTGTTGTTGTTAGCATAGCCCAGAAAAGATCAGCAGGATCTGTGTTTTATAAGTCATACATTGCCAGCATATTTCTCTCTTACCAAATTGAAGAGAGAAAAGAAAAAATCAATACATTTTTCCATGCTGTGATTGGGCTTTTCTAATCACCTTTTCAAGAGCAGGAGAGATAAATCAGTTCTGAGTCTCAGCTGTCACAACCATAGCATTCAGGGAGGCGGTGACTGGTAGTTTAATTACTCCTATTTATAGGCTCATCAGTTTATGTTTCTCATCTTTTTTCAGTCTCCCTCACAAGTTACAATTTAGAGTTCTGAGCAGAATAAGAGGATTACTCCTGACAACGGGGAAGTTCGCAAGTGTTTCGAAAAGGTAACTTGTACACTCGTTCCGATGTGTGAGTAGGGACATTCAGAAAACCCAACATACACTAGAGATCCTCCACACACTTCAGAAGACCTCAAACCCAAATTCAGCTATAAATGGCTACGAACTGAAAACCAACCCATCTAGTTTCACCATCTTAAGCACAACAAGAAAGAGGACAACCCAACGCTGAAGAAGTTATACTTTAATAGATATTAGAAACATCTTTTTCCTTTTTATGACAGTAATTCCTCTTAAGTCTAACATTTACCTTAACCTCTCAGCCCAAAAAGGACTGCTAACACTAGACAAACATCAAAGTACATTAAGGATGGTGAGAAGCTACAACAAAGAAACAGATTCAACTGTGTATCATCCTGATTTTGCAATGCCACAAGCTTTTGAAATTAGACCGAATGCTGCTCATAAACTAAGAGCCCAGATCAGGTCAGCTTACTAACACTCGTTTTAAAGTTGGCTCACGTTTTAGTTTCAGTAACGTCGCTAGTGCTAGACTACTGACAGCAACACGACCCTCCCTGGCCTCGGATACTGGACTGAGTGGGTTGCCACATGAATACAATTAATCTCTCGGCTCCGGTTCAAAAGCACACGCGGGCGCAAGGAGACTCACTGGAAACCCCCCCACGAAGCCAATGTTTCGGTGGCAGCTCTGGCCTCTGCACAGGGGTCGACGGACCCCGAGGCCAGCCGGCCCCCTCGCCCCACCGGGCCCCCACCCACACCGGAGAAGGGGTCCCCCCCCCCGCCGTGCCGCACCGGCTGGGTTTGGGTCCGCTCACCGGGTAAAGCGAGGCGAGGCGCGGGGAGCAGAGCGAGCCAGGCCCCGAGTCGAGCCGAGGCGGCGGCCGCAGCCCCACGACAGCGGGAGACGGGACATCCCACCCCACGAACGGGCGGGCAGAGGGGCTGGGACACGGCTGCAGGCAGCGGGGTGGGGGCTGCCCCTGCGCCGCAGCCACGGGGCGCCGGAGGCCCTGCACGGCCGGGACGACCGCGGGGAGAAGGCCCAGCCCTGCGGCCCCCAAGAGCGGGCGCTGAGGGGCCCGGGCCCTGCGCGCCCGGGGGGCAGGCGGCCCCCCGCCCGCTTCCCCCCCCCCCCTCCACCGCCGGCTCGGCGCCGCTCGCTCCCGCCTCACCTCCGCGATGTCATTTTCTCCCGTGGCACTGGCGGGTCGCGGTGCGCCCGGCCGCCCCCCTCGACGGCCGCCTCTCACATGGGGGACGGGGGTGTCCCCCCGGCGCGGGCCGCGGCCTACGGGCGCCCTGAAGGGAGCGTGAACAACGGCCGCCTCAGGCCCCGGAGGCGCACGGAGCGCGGCGCGGCGCGGCCCGCCCTGCGTCACCCGCCCGTGCGTCATCAGACTGCGACGCCGTCCCGCCCCTGCTTCAAAAGGGAGCGCGCGGGCGGCCGGCGGGGGCGGTGGTCTGTCAGGGCGGGCACGGCGGCGGGGCGGGGGCTTCAGGGACCCCTGGGAGCGGGCTCGGTCCGTTCGAGCGGGCCCCGGTACCACCCGCCACGGGGGTGGCGGAGCCTCCTCCCGTGAAGCCGGGCGGGGCGGGGATCGGCGCGGAGCCTTACCCCCGTCGTGCCCCGAGGCGGAGGGAGGGACAGGCAGCCGCAGGACCCCGCTCCCGGAGCCGCTGGTCACCACACAGCCCCCCTCGTACCCCGGGATGTGGGTGTCCGGTGTTCCCTCCCGCCGTCCCCCTCCCCGGGTGACCCGGGACTGCCCCCGGGCCCCAGCGGAGCCGTTCGGACTACAAGTCCCAGCGTGCTCCGCGGCCGGCGCGATGACGTCAGACGCCGCGCTCTCTTTAGGCTACTTGTACCCGGATGTAGGTCCCTTTCCCTCCCCGGAAGGTAAGAATGGCGGAGCGGCAGCGGGCAGGGCCGGGACCCGGCGGGCGTCATCCGCCGCCATCTGCCCTCGGTTGGCTGCGCTGGGCTCACGGGCCCTGCCCGGCGTCCTCGGGGAAACGGCGATGAGGCCCGGGGGCCGATATGGGGGCGGCGGGTGGAGCGGGAGGTTTAGCCGCCCCCGCCAGGCTAGGCCGCGGCTGGCTGCGGAGGCCGGGCTGGGCCCTGACCGGCCGGGCCGGAGCCTCCCGGCGCCCGGCTGGGAGGCGGGAGCCGGACTGGGCTGGGGCCGGAGCCGGAGGTTTCTGCAGGGCTGAGCGGTAGCCCGGGGAAGGCCGGCGTAGCCCCGCGGTGTGGCGGGGCCCAGTAGCTCCAGCGGGGCCGGGGGGAGTCCCGAGCGCGGGGTGGCTGTGATCGCCCTCGGGGACAGAGGGGTGACTGCGGGCTCGGCGTGTGTTTGCATTTTCTTGGGCCTCCTAGTGAGGAGGGCTTGGATGCATGGGGTGAACTTGCAGCTGTTCGAACTAGCGCGGAGGAGCATTTTGTGTGACGGATGGGCGTGCAGCAAACAGAAAGGCTTTTGACTCTGCGGTGTCTTGGTCAGCCAAGGCTGTATTAGAATGGTGTAAAGGATCAAGTTCCACTTCTTTTATTTTATTTCTGCGACTTAGACGCTCCTCTGCACACCTTGTAATAACTTGTAATTTCTCTTTTTTTTTTTTTATTTGGATCCACAGATGGCGGGCGAGAAGGCGGCCGGTGAGAAAAAGCCAGGCGAGAAGGCGGCTGGTGAGAAAAAGCCAGGCAAGAAAAAGACGGGTGAGAAGCCGCCAGCTGAGCAGAAGGCAAGCCAGAAAGACGTAGGTGAGAAGAAAAAGAAGATTAAGAAGCATCATGCCAGCCGTAACCCTGTCCTGGCCCGGGGTATCGGGAGATATTCCCGGTCAGCCATGTATGCCAGAAAAGCACTGTACAAGCGCAAGTACACTGCTCCAGAAACAAAGGTAGGATAATAACCACTGTGTTTAAATAATCATGTTTTTCATGTGACTTCAGTTTGAAATGCCATATGTTTTCCCTTTTCTTTGCCTACAGATAGAAAAGAAAAAGAAAGAAAAGCCACGCGCAACCATCACCAAGCCAGTGGGTGGAGACAAGAACGGAGGCAGCCGTGTGGTTAAAATCCGCAAAATGGTAAGGAAAAAAGAACTCGGACGCTCGCAGTTTGATGCCGTCACATGTAACTTTTGAGTAGATGATGCAGCCTCATCCCGTGCCGTGCTTCACGGAACTGTTGGCAGTTATCTCCTCGAGATACGGACCCGGTGATTGCCATTCTCAGGGGAGATGCCGATAATTTAGAGAACGATTATTAGGCAAGAGTGGGTTCTCCTCTGCCATTTGTATTGCTGTGCTGAATTGGAAGCATGCGCAGAAATACAGACCTGCTCTCAGCTTTCGCTGTGGCATAATTGTACAGAAAGTACTCGGTGTGTTCCTGAAGTGCCGGTCACAGCAGAAAAAAAATCTTTCAGAAAGGTCATCTTTAGGGAAATAGTATCTCTTACGAAAGGAAGAATCTAAATGGTAGTGAAAGCTTTCTGTCCTGTGGAATACAGGGCGGTACAACATTTTCCTCTTCTCTTTCTAGCCCAGATACTATCCCACTGAAGATGTTCCTCGCAAGCTTTTGAGTCACGGCAAAAAGCCCTTTTGCCAGCACAAGAGGCGGCTGCGGGCCTCTATTACTCCAGGAACTGTTCTGATCCTTCTGACCGGTCGTCACAGAGGCAAGGTAATCAGGAACCTTCCTCCTGTTGACTCTCACAGTGGCTTTGCAGCATTTCTGTGCTGAAACCGTTCTGACTGAGTAGAGATCCTGAATTTACCAGCTGATTTCACGGATGCTGCTCAGCCCCGAGATGCCAATCTGCTTTCCTGTGAATTCTGTCTAGATGCTTTCTCTCGTCCTGCCTTTAGGGGAAGCAGTCTTTAAACTAACGTTCTTCCACGCAGAGCTGGAAGTAAAACAGGCTAGTCCAGTTGCTTAGACAAAATTAAGGGAGTCTTGCAGTGCAGAGCAGTGTGTAGATTCGTGTCGTGCTAACTGCGCTGCAGAATGGCAGAGCCGATGCCTGTTTCTGTTGCAACGAGGGCGAGACTTCATCTTAGACTAGATATTGCAAAGGAAGAATTACATTTTCATTCTTAATCTGATTATCAAGGTAACACTTGATTGTTATATTAAGATGTGTTCTTCGTCTTTATGATGTTTACTAACAGGTCTTACCTGACATCCTTTATTTTCTTGAATTCTTTGGCTTCAATGTCACATTACTTAAAAGAATGCTGTTCAGAAAAGGAAGACTTGACCAGAAAGAATAAAATGCAACTGAGGGATGGCTCTGACCGTGTGATACGTTGTGGTGCCCTTCTGGTTTTTATCTAGTTCCTGCCTTTAACTTGTACAAAGAGTCCAGATGACGGGATGGCTGCCTCACCATCCTGTAGAATAGGCAAAGATTAAAAAACCTTACTAATTGGCTTTGCTCAGCCTTGAATGGTGAAGCACGTGGAGAGTCGCGATCTGTCGTAGATGAGGTAACTCTGGCAAAGCTCTACTCTCAGAAATGTTGGTAGCTTGGCTCGTGTGGGGGTTCCTTCTCACATCGCTCAGCTGTGCCCATGCCTGGATGCTTTGTCGATGCTTATACCAGTAACAGGCCGAGTGTGGGCATAGTCCCCGTTCGGTTGCAGTATTTCAGAGTGCTGGGACCTGAGGACTGATGTCACATCTCGTCTCTTTTCAGCGTGTCGTCTTCTTGAAGCAGCTTGCTACTGGCCTTTTGCTTGTTACAGGTAAAAAGCTTTTACATAAGTGTGATGATTTTTTGTTTGTTATTTTTGGAGGGTTTTGTGGGTCTGGGTTTTTTTGGGTGGTTTTTTTTTAAGTTCAAGTTTGTCTCTGGGGTCAGTAGCGCTACAGATCTGCATGCGGATGATTTGGCGCATCGTGTGTTCATGTAAGTACGTGGAATCACGTTTTGTGACTTTCCAGGGAGGTGGAGGGGAGATAATTAAGCTTCAATATCTGACTACCTGGAAGAGATCAGGAAGCATTTTTTGGCTTTTGTAGAGGCTGTGGGGAAGGGTTTTGTTGATTGTTCAAATTTTAGCTGTAGGCATCTCTGAAGAAAGTAGTCATCTCATACACTACAAAAATTCAACTTAAAAGCAGTGGTTGTTACCAGGAAAGCTAACCTTCTTCTCTCTTCTGTCTTTAGGACCCTTGGTTATCAATCGTGTCCCTCTGCGTAGAGCCCATCAGAAATTTGTTATTGCTACATCTACAAAGGTTGATATCTCTGGCGTGAAAATTCCCAAGCATCTCACTGATGCGTACTTTAAGAAGAAGAGGCTGCGTAAGCCCAAGCACCAGGAAGGCGAGATCTTTGACACTGAAAAAGAAGTAAGGAACATGATTGTTCACTCTTTCTGAATGTACTTGTTACTTAAAGCCAGGCTGGAAAGGGGGAAATACCATGAAACAAATGGACATTTGAATTTTAAGTGGTCCTCAATAAAGTGAGGTAGTGCCATTTAAATGAATTAATAGAGCAGCATTGAGATAACCCCCTTTTAAATTTGGAGATTCTTTTCTGCTTCTACCTTAGCAGAACAGCAGCAATGATTATTCCAGTTAGATGTCTTTTTTGACCGAGAAACACCTTTACTGTTTTGATACTGCCAACAGCGTGCTGCTGGCTCTGATACCTGCAACGTAAGCCAAACAGTGGCTTCAGTTCTCTCTGCCACCTCCGGTCTCCTACCACCTTTCCCATATTTAGAACAAACAGAGAAAAGATTTCTTGAAAATGCCAGAACTCGGGGTTTGCCCTGAATTTTCTCATCTCCGCAGAAGTGTCTGAAGTCACTCGGCAGGATTTTAACATTATTCTTTGTACTTTCTAGAAATACGAGATAACGGAGCAACGCAAGTCAGACCAGAAGGCAGTGGATTCACAGATCCTTGCACGAATCAAGAAGGTGCCTCAGCTCCGTGGGTACCTGCGTTCTACGTTCTGTCTCTCAAATGGAGTCTATCCTCACAAATTGGTGTTCTAACTGTTCTGAACGCACCACATTAAATCTGAAGGGAAAAAAACAAGGATTTCTGGTGTCTTCATTGCAATCCATAACAGAACGTGTTGCACAAATCTTGCAATGCATGTTATTTAAAGGATAGGAAAACTGCTTGTGGCATGAAATTGAGAGACTGTATGTAGATTACTAGAATTTTGAGTCTATAAGGGTTTGGGGGTTTTGTTTGGTTGGGGTTAGTTGGGGTTTTTTGGGTTTGGGGTTTTTTTTCCCTATTTAGTCTAACCAGAAAGGAATTAGCACTTGAATTTCAGCTCTTAACTATGAATGAGTTGGGGGGGCAAAAAGACCAAACAGATTTTCTTTTGGGAAAGAGGATATAAATACTGGATTGACTACCCATCAGGACACATTCCAGAACAAACATCCAGCCCAGTGTCTGTGCTGGCGTATTTCTCTGCACCCTTACTGCGCCGAAACCAGTGCTTCAGGTGTCTTTTTGTGAAGAACCAGGTCTTAGCAACAGTTACTGCTAGGTAACTCATTAGCATTTTAAAGCTTGTGTACAGCTTTGTTGAGATGGTATTTCTGATGAACAGCTTTGCTCCATCAATCACCACATAAACCTCAGCAAATATAGCTTTATATAACTTTTTAGAAGCGTTTCAGGAGCTATGCCTTGCATTTTGAAGTGGAAACACTGGAAGTACTCTAGAGTCTTGCAGGGTAACTTTTCATCCCTGGAACCATAACAAAATTTGGAATGTGTGTCCCTTCCCAAATCCCATAGTTTTTTCCTGTTCTTTGTTTATCCACGTGGGATGTAATGCTTTTAGTCAGGAAGAATGCCACCTGCTTAGATCAAAAAGCAAAAGCATGATTCTTAATTCTGTAGGCTCAGAAATGAGTTAAAAACCAGAAACTGTTTCTGTGAAAGGCAAGTATTTTTCTATCCTGGGAGACTTCTGGAGTCTCAACAATTTTTCCTATCTCAAAAACTGGCAGAAAGCGAGTTGGGAAAGTTGGTCCTGTCTGTTTTCTTTATCTGTTGAGGTCAGTTATCAGATATCTGGAAGAAGATGCTTGGGTAGTAATAGCTCTGCTCTTACAAGAACCGAGGAGGTACATATTAACAAATCTGGCACGCTTGAGCTCTTTCTTAGCCAGACTTAGGCAGGAAACGAGGCTTATATAACTGCACCATCTGTCTTCCTATTAATTCTCAGCTGAAAGTAGCCGATGGGGTCAGACTTGACAGGGAGTAGAGATTTCATCAAATTCATACAGGCTTCAGGAAAAGGGGATAGAAAAGGGAGTAATACTACCCTTGCTGAGGCAGAAGCCTGCAACGTGTCACGTTCATGAGGAAGGAGGAATCGGGCTTCACGTGCTCCAGAACCAATGAAAAAACTCAAAATAACCTGCAGAATACCTGGCCCAGTGGATTCTCACACCGAGGGACTACAGTCGTCTTTATAGCTGATGCTGGCTGGAGTTGCAGTATGGAAGTACATAGATAGCCTGGTTACTCTTCCACCATCTTCCTCTTGATAACGTGTTACATGTTGGTGTGGTTCAGCAGAGGGAGCCAATGAGCAAGCTTGGTCCAAACGCAGAACTCCTGGCTGGGTGCGTGTCTCATCTTGTTCTCTGCTATGTTCTGCCCTGCGGTGCTCGGGGAAGATGTTCTTTTATTTTTCGGTGTCATTGGAACTATGTCTGCGATGAGTTACATCTTCTGTTGTACGTGGTTTGGTGGATAATGGGTACAGTCAGAGGTTTCTTAAGTTTATGTGAGATTTTACTGCAGTGATGGGACTGGCCTGTTTACATAAATCAACTCTAAAAAGATATGTGTTGCACGCATCTCACTGCTAGTACTAAGATAAGTTTACTGATACTACCAAAGAAAGATCTTAACCCAATATGCTTAGAAAGCTCACTTAAAGTAAAAACTGTATGTGGGAACACTTAAATGGGAAAAGTCCAAAAACAGCAAGTAGACCTCTTGATCAAAATAGTTTGTAGCAGCATGTGGTATCGCAAAGTCTGCAAACCGAGGTTCGGTCACGCAGTTGCGGTCTAAGAGAACGCTTAAGAGGTACTAGTGCTTCAGTCGTTCCCTTCCCCTCTGGGAATGGGGAAGTTGTAGTAACAAAATAGGGCTAGTCTAAGAATAACGAGGCATTTAGATACAATGGTATTTTCTATAATTATTGATTACTCTGACATACTCCTCATCTGTGTACCAGAAGACATGAACTGATACTTGGAACCACTAACCTTGTTTACTGAATGGGGAGGCTTTGTCTCCCAGCGTGCTGTCAGGAAGTGATTTGGTAATATAATTCAGTTGTCTTAATAGGTCCTGGTACGGGGAAATGGTCTCACGTGCTGCCATTGCCTCCCTCGCCCCAGTCCTGTCACTTGTCTGACTAGGTGGTGACCAAGAACACAGGCCTGCAAGGTGGGGAGAGAGAGGGAGGAATTAATGTTTTCGTGCTGGTTTAGATTCCCTGAACTGAGTCACCGTGGGACCAGATGAATGTTGGTGTCGGCACAAAGGGGCGTGGGAGCAGGCCTGCTTCTGGGGGCACTAGCTGTTAAGTCAAATTTTAACACCAAATCATGCCTTCGCAGTGCCGAGCGGCTCCTCAGGCTTTGCTGCAGAAAATGGAGACGGCGAAACACTCATCTTTCATAGGGAAAGGCAGCCGGTGGACAGCTGTGATTTGTCTCTCTCTTAACCTCTAAAATATCTTCCCTCGGTTCTGTGAAATCTGGCTTTTTTTCTGAAATGCTCTAGGGCGGGGGATGGAAGAGATGAAAAACAAGGACTGTACAGATGACCAACACAGAAACAAAGTGAATATTCAGAAGGATTTTTCAGTCTAGATAATACCGTCCACTACCTGAAAAATACTTCCACCACATAAAGAGCTTTTGTGTGTGTGTTCTCGCTGTCCCGCAGCTTTTCTCATTCTGAGCATGTAAACAGTTCTGCAGTCCTGGCTAGCTGAGTCATTGCTTTTCACTGAGCATCCCCCACAGAAGAAGCTAGAGACATCCAAAGCCTCAGTCACCCAATCAAAAGTGCTGGAGATGTGCAGGTCCAAAAATAGTGACAGACTCAACCACAGCAGCACTTCATTAGCATCAAATGTGCTCTTTGCTTCAGCTGCCTAATAAAGTGATATGTAATTATAATAAAGCATCCTTTTGAGAGGCAAGATAGAGGGATGTTGGCTTTCTCAGGGAATTGGTAATAAGATGCAATGCCTTATTATCTACAGGCACCTATTTTCACCTATTAGCTGCCTCTGTGAAATGACCTGGTGGATTCAGTCCAGCCCAGATGTCCCAACGGCCGTGTTGGCCGGCAGTTTCAGGGAGGCAGACACTAGCTTTGCTTCTGGGACTAGGAGTCTTAGGAGAAACTGAGGCTTATTTGCAAGACACAGTACTTTCCAGTGCCAGGTCTGTGGAGGATGTTACCTTTGGCATTTCAGGTGCAACACACTTGGTTTTAACTTTAACTAAGAGAAGACGCTATGGCCGGAGTGTGAAAGTGCTTTTACGGGACTACCACACGTACCATTTTGGCCAGGTGTTGAGGAAAATATGCCAAATTCCCAGATGTCCAGCAATCAGCTACTGAGTTCACCTATGCTATAGGATACCTATAGGATGTGCCTTGTCACGCAGGGGCAGCTGAACCTTTTTCCACCAGCATATTTCCACCTCATCCCTGCCCTTCCTCTCCTCATAGTTCCCAGAACTGTTGCCACTGGTATACCCAGCCCCACTCCTGCAAAAAGTCACTCTGGATCTCCCCGCAAGCTCAATAAAGAATAAATAGAATTTGCAGACAGTTTCTTTGTCTTGACCACCTGGAAGAAGCTCTGCTTTAGCCTCATAGAAAATGTAGGCAAGATCAACTGAGAAACCATTCCTAGAGAAGAGCTGGCCTAGGCAGCCTTCCTCTAGCAAATGCTAGGTAAGTCCTTCCGCTCTTCTCCAAATGCTGATTCCCATCTTATTTTAAATGATTCAAGCATTAGAAACCCCATCCAAATAGATTTTACTAACAGAATTTGTTCCAGATTCTCTGTATATTCTTCTTTCAGTACATTTTGTTTCTTGTCTTTCAGTGAAAAGGGCTTCCTGGTCTCTCCTTATTAAAATCAACTGGTTTTTAAGATCAAAATTGTTTTTTACAGTTTTCTAACCAGCACTTTAAACTCCAGGTGAGCAATTACTTTGCTCAGTTTGAAATTGGACAGCAGAGTTCTGCCATGTCCCTGGCTCACTGTGAAGGCTGTGTTACTGAGGTCTCTTAAAGTTCCATCAGGATAAGAGATCACACCATTTTCCTGTGCTGTTTAGGGGATTAAGCAGCATACCAACCTACAACTATCGGTGGCTCCTACCATTTTATCAGCTATTACTCTGTTACAAGATGGACACAGGGACAGCGTAGTCTAAGAGATCTACAACTACATAGGAGAGTCATGTAAACTCCACTACGCTTTGTTCCGTCATTATTGTCCTGAAGTAGCAGGTCACATAAATGACATAACCATATGGGTACAGGATTAAGAGCTCCTGCTCCTATTCTGGTTTGGAGAGAGCATCTGAAATTCCCAGTGACTTGTGTGGGAATGTGAGGATGCAGGAAAAGGGGAACTATTTACCTGTTAATTTGGTTTCTCCAGTTCTGCTGCATTACAGTCTGCACTAAGCACTTGGCAACTCTTTGTTTAAGCAATTAGAGCAATTAAATCCATATTTTTATAAGAATCTTATTCCTAATAGTTCTCGCTATTTTTTTTCCTCATTGTTCAGGAAGCCACTAATTGAACAAAGCGAGCCAGTCCCACTGGCTGTAGTCAACATTTGCACTGAGTCATGCAAGAGGGTTGGTCTGTGATGGTTCTATGTGGAATTTAACATGCTTGCCAATAAGCAACCATGAAATTTCTTACTTGTTTAGTTGCTTTTTCATCGTTTGTTTGTTGTTTGGGTTTTTTTTTTAGATCAGACCAGTTTTGACCCTCTCACAGATGAAGAGTCAAAAAACATTTTTGTCAGCTGACTGCCTTTTTTGGCTCATTTTCTTCTGTTTTTTTTCCCCATTATTTCAATGTTTATCTTTCTCAGTGGAAATGACTTTACATGATAGATTGTACACACAGCCAGCAACTTCTGTGACCCAACCATGGTTCGCACTGTACCAGACATAAATACTTATTAGTAGTAATAATGATAAGGAGAAGGGAAGCATGGTAGTCAAAATATTACTTGAGATTAAAGAAATTCAATCTTTTTTCTCAGCTCTATTGATTTTCTGTGTGATCCTGAGCAAGTAACTTAATTTCAGTGAGGTCAGTGTTCACATACCTGCAGAATAGCAGTAATACTTTCTCGTATCAGGTCTCAAGAAGTGCTTTAGGCTTCTGCAGACATACAATTTAGGACAATGCTCTAAAGTACATAAAAGAATAAAAAGTCTATGCTTGGATGACACTGAGGAGGGAACCTGATACATTATTCTAATCTTCCCCTACTGAGATCATACCAACATTTAATACTAAAAAATAAAATCATTGTGTGGTGTTGAAGACTGGCACAGGTGGCATGAGGAATAAATGTTTTCATAGTCCTATTTATCAGTTGTAATGTCATTTTTTGCAGAACTTGGTCCATTATATTTGTACAGGACAGTACAGCTAAAAGATTTAGAGTCTGGTGACATTCTGTGTTTCCGCATTTTGCCCCATTAGCAGTTCCTAGCACTTTGCCTGCAGATTTTTTTTTAATGACCATAATAAACAACTTCTCATACTTTACGTACGCTGAGCACATTGGCCTCGTGACACCCAGCAGAGGTAAAAACTGCCATTATAACACCGAGAAACTGTACACAAAGGTAAAATGATTTATTCAGTCCATTGGAGCAAGTCAGTGGGATGCAGAGAACCACATCAAGTAGCACTTGGAAAGGCTTTAAACCTCATGAAGAAAATAGGAGACTAAACCAGAAGCAATTACATCTTCATCTATTTTGTCAGTCCTACTTGATCTAGAGGTTTTCCAGTCACTTGACAGATGCACTTAGGATGTAATTGTTTTTAAAATTAAGGCTTTCAGATATCACCATGTGCTATACATGGTATCCTATTGTTCAAAATGCCCATTTGCACATGAGGAAATAAAATACAAAGATAAAATGTACAAAACCAGTCCTAGGCAGCAAGCTTATGTCCTTGATAGGCAAGGGAGGAGGGTTATTTTTCAGAAAAAGGAAATATGAAGTCCCTAAAAAGAATGATGCACCCTCAAAATGTTTCACTGGAGATGTTTAGGTAAAATCAGTATCCAAATCACTGGTGTGAACGTCCTGCTAGGCTGAAATGAAGATCTGTTTCATGGAATTTCATAGAAATTGGTGGGTAACCATAACTGTTCCTTAAAATAAGCACAAAAAATAAACAAAGGCCCCTCTAGAATTAGAGAACTGAAACAACAGCAACTATTACTCAAATGACAGGCACATGGCAAAGCTTCTGTACATTGCACATTATCCGCACGGCTTCCCTCTGGACTGACACAGAAAGTGCAAAAAGGGCATTTGAAATCTGGAGCTTTGTGTTTGTGCGAGAGAAAAAAACAAAACACATGCACATACTAGGGACACAGAGGGAGAAAAAGGAAAACTGCATTTTGAGACTGCTGATGCAAGAGAAAACTTTGAAAGCACTTTTTTTTTTTTTTTCCTTCAAAATACTAGCTTTGGTCAAAGCACTGTGCACAAAAATCTGTGGTTTACTTAATCCAACATTCTAGGAAAGAAAACTTTTTCATGCTTTGTAAATAAACAGGACTTCATCAAGGCAATGCCTAGCATCATCATGTAACTGTCTTCTAACACAGGCAACCCATTAATCTCCAAACCAGCAAACAGCTCGAAACAAAAAAATGAAAATAATACAAATAACATCACAAATTATGTGGCTTGGGCTTACTTGAAATAACAGCTGATTTCACAAGTACCTGAGAAGGGTGTCCCAGCATGAGCCAGTCAGTGCAGCTGACTCCTGGGGATTTATAAGAATACTCATTAGATTTCTATCATTCTTCCCATCCTGTCACCCCGAGCTGCAATTTTTCATGTCATTCAATTGGCCACCGCACCAAGCCTGGGCAGACTGGATAATCAAGCCTAAGAAATGGCTGGTTTATGTTTGTCATGCAAATCCACAGCCATATGACAACAATCTGGAAGAATGGAGGAATGAGCACAATACACGTAATATGGTCACTGTATTGCATGTGAAAGGCTGGGCTGATGCTGTCTATTTGTGAACCAATAATCTAATGAAGGCGGTGATGCTGGTATAGTCCTCCAAATAGTCGGTTGGCTTTGGATGACTGACAGATAGCGCTGCTCTCAGTTCTTCCGTTGATTGATTGCTCATGGAGTTATTTTAGTTGAAGGGCAATTAACTGCTCTTCATGGTTTATCTGTGGGCTGCTTGTGATGTTGTTCTTTTTAAAGAAACACTGCTATGTTGTTAAGCATAGAGTCAAGGGTTTATGAAACAATTCCAGAAAAGACTGACTTTTACCTGTCAAGACCAGGATTTTATTAGCACTTGACATTCCACTGCAGCATTCATAAACTCAACTCTACAATATTACAAACGAAGAAACTGTCCTACCTGTAGCAGCATGAAAAGATTTTCAACCATCCTGGCTTCATCTGGGGGCCAGTCCATCACAAGTCTGTGGAATGATGAATTATTTGGCCTTTACTGGTTTACGCCATCTGGCTGTAAGGAACAGAGGGAAAAACAGGTGAGTCATAGTGAGCATAGGAAGATTGCACCTCTTACAGAAATCAGCAACGTCCCTTCACTAACAAAACCACAGTAGACATCTATATCCTGTTCTGTTTGTCTCCCTCATATTTCTATCCCATCAAGTTGTTCACTCACTGTGACTTTATTGTAGAATAGTTCTTACTCTTCCTTTAAAAGTAGCTTATTGGCTGGAAATTAGAGGAAAGAGATACTGGAAAGAACAGGAGAAATGCTTCAAGAAAGAAAGGAAGGGGAGGTAGGCACTATGGGAAGAACACCTTTGGAGATGTGGGCACTTATAGCTGCAAAACACCACCACACAGAGAGCAAAATTGCTCTCCCCAGAGGAAAAGGCATTCCAATTTGCGCTGCATGGTTTCAGTTCTCAATTAGTGGCTTTCAGTTTTAAGTTTGTTTTGAATGCCTGTCACCATTGAGGAGAAAATCAGTACAGACTATAGCATTTTCTCAGGCCAGGGATTCACTGACCTGGCTTCCTTTTCTTAGGAAAAAGGGTAGTTAGTGCTGCAATGCCTGTGAAAACCTGCTAATTAAGACTTCACAGGATCTTGGAACTGAGTTGTGAATGTCAAGTAAAAGACAAAGATAATAAAAGTTCAGAAGTCACCTCATTTAAAATTCTCATTTTAAATCCTCCTTTGACTCTTTTCTTTGGTTTCCTGTTGTTTCAGACTCTCTAGTGACTGTTCTCTCTCTTATAACACCCTCGTAAGTTATCCTTACTTAGAGATGTGCTTATGAAAGGCAAGTCATTTTTGGATGAATAACATGTAATGAGTTGTGGGTTTTATTCCCAATATTGCTAACTCGGCATGGGCGACTGAATAGATTTTTTTGTCAGGATTGGCATACCTTTATCTAAAACTTACATAAAGACCCAGCTCTAGCCTTTTGTAGTAAACAGCTGCCTCAGACCTTTCATTCTGGATGACACCTACAAAACACGGCTGATGGAAACAAGCTGGCAAAATTCTGCTTCTTGCCATCTTTGAGTAATTCCTCCATCATTCCCTCCATCACTACTTCTCCCTGTGGACAAGCTATTACATGACATTCCCAAAGCTGCTTTTTTTTTTTTGTCTTTTTCTTTCCTAGAGGTCCTTCTGCTTTCTCCCTGCTATGGGTATGGAAATTACTTTGAACAGAATATAGAAAATAGCAAATGGACCGTGAAAACCATCTAATCCTGCGCCATGAGATCAGCTAAGTCCCCATCAGGCCCAACAGATACTCGCCTAGTGCGTTCCCAAAGCCCTCCATTAACAGAGAGCCCACAACCTCAGAAGGCAATCCAGTCTCCTGCTGAACACGCCATACCAATGGGAAATGTTTCCTGATGTCTGCTCTGTATCTCCCCAGCTGCAGTTTAAGTCCATGACTTTTTGTCCTGTCAACAGCAGCTTACTTCTCTCTCTGCTTCAGCCTTTCCTATATTCGTTACCAAGTCTTCTCTCTGCCTTCTCTTCTCGAGACTGAACATACCAAATCCTTTCAAGCTATCCTCATAAGGTGGTATTTTCAAGATGTCTGATTGCTCTTATCAAGACTTTCCCCAGCCCATCCACGAGCTTCTTGAAATGCGGTGATCAATTCCAAATGCAGCTATCCAGGTGGTGCTTCGTGTTTAGCTTTTAAGCAGTTCTTTTCTGTGTCTGTAAAACATCACAGTAAGATTCTGTTTTTGAGTGAAGCTTACAGCTGCTACAGAATTATAGATAATAAGAAAAAATAAGTAGTATAGACAAATTCTTGCCAGTCATAGTAATCCCTGCTTTCTACCCACTTACCTATTCATACATTTCATTTTACTGTATTTATTATATGTATTTTAAACTCTCAATGTCAAAATATTCCTAACCTTACCATGATGGATTTAGACTGAGATATATGAATGAAATTAAACTAGCCTAATATTTGTAAGTTTTCCTAGATAGTTTGACTTTCTGGTACTCTAAAAAGCCATGAAAACTTATAATTTATTTTA
The DNA here is from genome assembly GCF_018139145.2 of Gymnogyps californianus. NCBI lineage: Eukaryota > Metazoa > Chordata > Aves > Accipitriformes > Cathartidae > Gymnogyps > Gymnogyps californianus. The sequence goes on along the minus strand of NC_059486.1, from coordinate 14,737,277 downwards.
CTCCTAAAGTGTTTTCTGTAACAAATCAAGACTTCTATCAACAAGAAATGAAAAAGCCAAGATGCACTCATTTCAATTTTTTTATTAGCTCTGCTTTGTCACAGAGGAAAAGCATCCTTATTTGCGAAGAGTAGCTCCTGAATTGGAATAGTTTGAAATCTGGTTAGGGTAGGCTGATTATTACTGTAGCAGAAAAACACTGAAGCCTGATGCAAATATTTAGACATGAGACAAACAGATATGATGGGATATTTATGTAAGAAATATAAGTTACAGAATACCCATAGTAGTTAATTCCTGTGTTTCTTGACCTGACCGCTACGGTTCATGGGAAGTATCTCTTTCCACTAGCATAGAAAGGATATGAGCACACTGGCCTACCTAGCCTTTCTTCTGACTTTTCATTTACTTCCAATTACCAGTTCAGTTCAGTGAGGCATTGTTGCCAATGTTAAAGTTAAAAGAAAAAAAAAAGGGAAAAAAAGGGGGAAAAAAAAGGGTGACAGAACTGTCTAGCATCTTAGTGTCTGTCAGAATTAGGGAAATTCAGACTGGGTAGATACCTTCACAGGTAATACAATCCTCCCCATATCCACAGCTTTGTGCCAGTGCGGACCATCCATCCGAAGGTGAGAGTGAAAGAAAAATGCTGTACTGGGAAGCTTCTCCCAGGAATTTTTATTTGTGGTTCTGATGGGATGGCTGGGGTGTAAAAAGGATGTAAAAAGGTACTAGAATGTATATACTATAATTAAAAAATCTCCTCTGTTGCCAGTAATGATATAAATAAGGATAAATAAATTATAAATAAGATATAAGCTCCTGTAGATGTCACAACAATATTTTTCTGCAACACTATACAGGCTGTCCCTAAGTGAGTTTTAATGATTTGAGAGATTTTAAGAAAATGTACAGCTGGCAGAAAATTTGCCAGTAATTGAAATCAACTCATCCTGGGAATGAGTCATATTTAACAAAACTTCATTTTGAAAAACAATAAAGTATAATGTTAAAACAGATATTTGGAGTTTTCATTTCAATATTAATTTTATTCAGCATGAAAATTATGAAGAAATGTAAAAAAATAAATTAAAACAACATAACATAGGGATTAAATAAAGATCTTACATAACATAAAGTAAAATTGAAATAAAAAGAAAACTGAAATAAGTTAATTGTCCTGAAATGTACTTTTTTCCCTGAAATCTTATATTGCAAATGTCAAAATTTCAGCTTTTTATTCTGATTGGGATTAAACATTCTTGAGAAATATTCCGTAAAACTCTGCCCAGTTCTCAGTCAACTTTAAGACAATGTCTGTGTGGGGCCATCCTGACGGGGAGAGAGAACTCAGTTCTCCCAGGGATGTAAGTTTTGTAAAATACAGATCTTGTTCATTACAGCTTTTGTTCAATATAAGGTAACATGAACCTAGCCTCCCCACCCACACCGTGAAGCTAGCCAGCTAGTTAACCAGCTGGCTAGTTAACCAGGGGCAGATTTCCCACGGCAGAGTGTTGGTGGCCCGGCCACAGGGAACTCTTCCCCTCCTCAGCACCTGCAAGTACAAGGTATGATGCTTCCCTGCCATTTCCATCAGGCTTTGGTGATGTGAACATCCTTATCCTCCCCCGGGAAGTCTGATGGCAGGTTTGACAACATGCTTCAATCAGCGGTGAATGAACGTTTCAGGGAGTCTAATGAATCAGCCGCAAACCCTGGCAGATCACCGCACCCATCTCCTGTAGGAGTCGTGGACAGGGAGTTAACATCCTGTTTGCCTGTTGGTGCACAGGGGCCCTGCACTGGGCCAGCAGCGTGATCCTGAGGTTAATGCATCTAATTTTCTGCATGATGTACTGAGGATGACTTTACATTGTCATTCCCCTTAAAATACGAGCGTGAAGTAAAACAGTTTGTGTTCATACTATTTAATGTAAAGGAGGAAAATAATTTAAAGATGAGAGGGCTTTAACCTGTTTAACTGATCCATTCTCATTTTTTAACCGTCAGAGGTTTAAAATTATTATATAGGGCTGTGACTCCAACTGGGACTTACACCGATTTTACTAAAATTAAAGCTGAGGTCTTTTAACACAAAATAGCAAAAAAATGGACATTTTAGATGTCTGCCTTGGAACAAAGGACATCTTTGAGTAACAAGGCGATGCTCCTAGAAGAAAAAACAAGTCTGTACGTTCTGTGTCAGTAACTGGAATTCTTTCTTGTTATTAATGAATAGCTCTCAAACACGGAGATTTGTGGGATTAGTATTTCAACCAATTTACTTGGGAAATTATAGAAAATTATTGAAATACAGATGTAGAAACTCAAACTATTTCTTGATAGGCTAACAGAAAACCAGCTTTGACACTTTTTCTTTCTAAGAGTTTTAAATAAAACTTTGTGTAAAATATGGGGTAAATATGAAGCTAGAGATAGTTCTGATGGAAGATACATTTTGTATTTGTGTCTAAGTATCAGCCCCATCTCTATGCTGACCACTTTCAGCACTCCAATAGCATTGCCAAACAGTCCTCCTCTCTTTTACAGGAGGAAGAAAACACTGCCGATCTTGCAGCATACATTGATCCAAAAAACTACCATTTTTGTAACTCATTCTCGAGAACTAAAATCCTCAGATCTCAGCCAAGCTATTAAGGATTTTGTCAATTTAACATTACAAACCCTGAGAAACACTTTATAAAGTGGACCTTGTAATAATTTGTATGAATTACATAAATCCACCTTGTCACATTTATATTTTTACAATATTGAGAATAATATTGTAGCAGACTTTTTTTCATTTATTTTTTCCTCGTTTTACTGCACCAGTTTTCAGGGAGGTTGAATTTTAAAACAGTACCGAATAGCTGTATTTAAAACCTACCTATTTTTGGATATTAATAATGAGTCTTTTGAGACATTAGAGATTCAGAAATTCAGGACAACCACTAAGGGATCTGTTCAGCTCCCAACCACTCTTCCTCACTGATGGGCAGCATTTAAATACTTCCCTCCATAAAAGGCTACTTGCGTTAAATTCTTGAATAAGAAAAGGAGACATGAGATTACTGAGAGTAACGCTAAATGCCAGCTTTCTTTGTGTCTGCATGTGAAATACCGCAAACAGAATTTAAGTGTAAGTTGCTATTTCATTTACAAGCCCAGTATGAGTCAACAATATCATACAGCTGCAGAGAAAGCAAAGATGATACTGAGACACTTAACAGAAGCATTGCATGGAAGACAAAGGGATCTGTCCAAACCATTTCACACTGGTAAGGCTTCATCTAAAGTACCAGCAGCTCAAGAGAGATGTGGACAAGTCGGAGGAAATACCAAAGAGCAGAAGAATGATCAGACTTCCAGAGTACATGGCCTACACAGAAAGTTTGAAAGGACAGGGATTATTTAGTGCAGAGACAATGGAGAGGAATTGTGATCACAGCCTTCACACGTGAAAAAGACTGCACGTAAGAGGAAGGACATAAACTGTTCTCTGTGCCTACAAAAGCTGAAAAAAATGAAAAGGCTTAAATTACAGTAACGCAAGTTCAATTAAGCATTAGGAAACTCCCTAACTGTAATGACAGTTCAACAATGGAAGAGATTGCAGGTGGAGTCTCCATCACTCTAGATGGGACAAGTATGTGTCACAAGTAGTGTAGCTACAGCTTGGGTCACAGCACCGGATTAGATTGCCTCTAAGAAAACATTCCAGCATTTTTATTATGATTCTATAATTTACATTTGTTTCATGTCCAATTTAACTAAGGCTATGTTTGCGAGGTAGGTGAATCATACTCATATTTCCTATAATAAAATTGTCCTTATTCATTTTATTAAAAATCTCTTTTTATTTGTTCTTCCTTCCTCAAGCCTACCTTGCTATCAGTCAGAGCCTTCTTCAGAGATTATTGCTAATATATCAAAATGAGAAAAATGTGAATATTTTTCCTTTGCAATTAAAATATATTTCTGAAGTTTGAAATTATTTTATTTCACTGTCTAGTTTGTTCTTTCTCCTCTGTCAAATACTGATTTTTTTCTACTTCAGTCCTTTCTAAGTTTTACTTGGAGAAAAATGAAGAAACTGTATTTTTTAATCACAGTTGGTGTGCCAAGAAATGCCAGTATTCCTTGCATAGTGGCCTTATTAATGATGGCACTCGGGCTCTCTAAATAACATGTACTAGGCAGAGGAGCCAGGATTCAGAGTATGGAAATGTGGTTATTGCAGACCACATAAAAATAGCAACTATTTCTTCTGTTTCACACATTTCTTAGTGCCACAATGGTCATTAAAACGGAAACTGCCATTTCTAAATTAACAGAAAGAGGTACAGCAAAGCCTTCGGATGAAAAGACCAAAGAACATATATATAACACCATGTGTTATAGCTGTTAATATAAAATTAAACTGGAGGGCGAGACAATGTTCCTTGAAATTCCATTACATAATAGGCAAATGGTCAATTCGAAGCATGAATAGTGAATTTCCATTTTCAGCTCACAGGACTGAATTTTTGCCCATAGACCAGGAGCATCTTCTGCTAAATCTCAGTAACCGTGACGCACAGAGCAGCAGAGGAGCACATTCTGCTGCAGGACCGGAGACCTGCACAGAAAGCAGCTCATTCCAGAATCCGGCCACCAGAGGCAGACGCGACCACCGCCACAGCAGCGGTAGACAGCTGCCCCATCTGCTCAAAAATAATTAAAGCAAAAGACTGGTTTTCTGTACAAGCCTATTTACAAGTTAAGGATTTTATTTCCTCAGCCTGATTTGTGTCACACAGTTATTCTAGTCTGTTTTTTAAGTCACACCATCTCCCATAATGTAGTACAAGACTTCTTTGTAGTTGTTGCAGTACACCTCTGAATGCTACATTGAAGTTACAGTGGCTGATGTTTCCTGGTGACATGCAGAACAAAAATAACTTTTTTTTTCATTATATTATACAACATCTTCTGCAGCAGATGCCAGACAAACTGCATTATATTTGCTGAATTCATTACAGGATCAGGGCCCTAATATTGAAAATTTCATGTAGAAAGCTATGTCAGCATTCCATGCTATGTAAGCTTATAGATTGTACAACATGCTGAATGGTGGGCACCTAAAACAATTTAGTAAATCTTACATTTACTAGTAATTATTTTATCTACCTGCACTGAGGCAGGACAGGACATGTTTCTCAGTTTTGGGGCATTAGATTAATTCAATAACTGATTTTTAACTTTGAATTGTCAAATCAATACAATTCAGAAGAACTCCAAATAAGCAAATAAATAACTATAAATGGTAAACATACCCTGTGTTCAGCTTGGGATGTCTTCACACAAATACAGCTAAAAGGGATTTCTAAAATGTCTGCACGATCTCCAATTTACAGTTAAGTGGCCTGCTTTTCACTCAGGGGAAGCTCAGATTACTTACCACACAAAACCACAGGTATCAGGATCCTTGCTGTGAGGAGTTGTTCGCCAACTCCCAGTCAAACGACAAAGCACAGCCTCTGGCCAGTATATAATTTAGCCATGCACCTCTTTCTGTGCTTAGCCTGGGATGAATGCATCCAGAGTTACACATACCTCTCTTTTAGCTCTGAGTCAGCTCTTTATTCAAATACAAGGCCTTGGTTTGTATTTCAAAGCAATTAGTGGATTGAATCGACAGCTATATCAAACCCTGATTCTCCATCTGGGAGCTACTGTGACAACCATATTCCTCTGGGATAAAGCAGTCCAGAAGGTCTTGGAAACAGCACGTGAGAGCTGGAGACAAAGAATTTTCAGCCTGGGGGTTATGCAGCCTATGAAACAGTCCTTTGGAGAACAACAGATACATCCAAAACTTGGCCACCTCTAGAAAACACTGCAAATCTTTTCTGTTGACAAGCCTTCCTGGCATGAGTGTTGCCTGTGAAGTGAACATCCCATTTTACTCCCAGCTCTGCTATTTGTATCAATTTTGTGGAAGATATTCAACTAGTACCATGATAGTATTACAAAATCTAAAGACAGAATTTTTTTCAGTGTCACTCCCACTAAAATGTATACACACTTTGCGTTTCTCTTCCTCTATTCCTGTCTCATGTGAATGAATGAAAACAATGTAAAACTCCTACTCTGGTAACAAAACAATAACACCAGTCACTATCTTGCAATGAAATATTGTGACTAATCTAACCTCAGCAGCTTTCCCATTCCTCCAAGGAGACCTCGTGAGCACAGCTTATCTCAACTGCCAGAACTCAGCTGCCACGTCCCACCTGCCATAAAATCTTCAAATCTCAGCATTCTCTCTCTTCTGAGTACTAGCAGTGCTCCCACGGGAGGATCAGGGTGGATTTCGTATCTACGGATATGTCCACCTGCAGCCATTGTTCTCTGTGTCATGTCTTGACCAAAAATAACAGATGCCCGTGAACATTCTCTCCCTTACAAAAACCTTTGATACCAGCTCTCCATACTCTCCCTGTTTAAAAATGACACTCTCTAGCGCAGAGGCAAATAATATCTATTTGTACAATAAAACCAAGCCTGGAGACTCTTCTGCTCTCCAATACATGAATGGCAGTGATACGCTACCAAATATAGTGTACTGAGCTATCACACAGATCTGTAAACAACTGCTCGTATGAACTTACTGGAACCCTGTGTTGTCTGAACTGGCCTCAAAGACAAACTACGCAATTGTGTGAATTCTCGTGCTGCTGAATCAGTGATACGAAGATGCTTTGTGTGGGTCGTAAGTTGAGTGGTCGTCCATTACATGGAAAAAATACTTCTTCACAACTAGATTTAACAGGACATAAAGCATTGGCGGTAAATCTCATTTTACTACAGCTTTGAATACACTTTTCCTCCAAAACCACAGCACATTCGTTATAATGCACTAATATATTAAACAATTTAATCTGATCAAACAGGTAAATAGATCTGTAGCACTCCATCTCTGTTCTGTCGTGCACAGTCACTGTTTCATGAAAAGCAGCCACTTGCAATGGGAATCCCCACAGTAATTATACACTAAAAATATTTAACATTTATCATCATGTCTTTCTCATTAACATGATTTGTCTCACAAGCACGTACTTTGCTGAACAGTCAGGTACAGCTGCCTGTGACACCTCGTGCCTCTCTGAACAGGCTCGGGTGGAGGTCTGAGGCAACTGAGTGTGAAATCAGACTGATGAGACATGCGGAAGGTTACACTATGCTGCCCAAAAAAGACTGAGAGAGAGAAGAAGGGTCAATTTTTCTTTGGATCTCCTTTTTTCCACACGTACTGTGGCGTTGCGAACCTTTTGCTTTGCACCCTCTGGCATCCTCATTACCTAGATAAATCTGGAGGTATGGATTTGAAGGGACATACCTGCTTGCTCCCAAGTCCTTTAGGAACAGGCTCCCTGAGAGGTTACAGGATTCCTTCGAGGAGGTGACGAAGGGCAGACAAGAGAGGGGAAGGAGAAAGAGAGAGGTCATTCCGGAAGGAGAGGGGGGCAGACAAAAAAGGGGTGACCAGAGGTGCCATGAGGGGAGAAACTACCCTGTGGGGAACTTGAGGCACCAAGAGGGATCCGTCCTTGAGGGAAAAGGGTAGTTTCAGGGGGTCCCTGCCTAGCCAAGGTAGTGAGGCTGAAGAAGGAAACTCTGAGGGGAACGGCCTCACCCTCGGGTATGGCGCTGAGGGAGCAGCTCTCGGGCGAGGCGCTGCGGGGAGCGGCCCCGGGGCGGGGAGCGGGGCTGAGGCCCTGCGGGGAGCGGCCCCGAGGCAGGGAGCGGGGCTGAGGCGCTGCGGGGATCGCCCCCCGGTGCGGGACGAGCGGGGCGAGGCGCTGAGGGGAGCGGGCCCGAAGCGGGGAGCGGGGCTGAGGCGCTGAGGGGATCGCCCCCCGCTGCGGAGGCGCGGCGCGGCGGGAGCCGCCCTTGGGGGCGGGGTGTCGGGGGGCGTCGCCCGAACCCGTGGGGCGGCACCCAGGAGCGCCGGGAGGGGGGGGGGGCGGACCCGGCGGGGGAGGGGCGCGGCAGGGGGCGGGGCCCCGCGGGGCTGGGAGGGGGAGGGTGTATTGTTCCTCGCGCGGTGCATGCCGGGCTCGCCTCAGCCCCCAACATGGCGTCGCGCTGTCACCTGTGTGTGTGAGGAGGGAGCGGGACGTGGTGGCTGCGGGCGGGCACGGCGGCTCCCGGAGGTTCCCGCTCCGCTGGCGCCGCGGTGGCAACGCGCCGCTCCTCGCTGCTCCCCACCGCGCTCCGGCTGTCCGGCACCCAGGCCGCTGGGGACCCCCCTGCCTCCGCCCTGCCCCCGCCATGGGGGGGTAGCGGGACCCGCCTCCCCTCAGCCCTGCGGAGCCCCCCCGCCGTCCGCGCCATGGGGTCCCCGGCGGGTGCCTCGGCGGCGGCGGCCACCGACTCGGCCCAGTGGCTGTCGGTGAAGGAGGAGACCATCTTCCTGCACGACGGGCTGATCCGGGTCACCGACCTGGCCGAGCTGCCCAGCGAGATCATTGGGGTGGCCGAGCCCGGCGACACCGAGCTGGAGGTGAGCCGGGCCCGCGGCCCCCGGGCTGAGGGGAGGGAGAGGGGTAGGGGCGAGGGGTGGTGAGGAGGATGCCCTCGGGGGAGGGAGGACAGTGGCAGTAGGGGCCTGAGGCGAGGAGGAGGATGGTGTTATTGGGGGGGGGGAGGCGCAGGGAGAATGACTTAGAGAAGGACGGCGGGGCCGGGATGGAGAATGGTGGATGCGGATGCAGGGTGAAAGATGTGGGGTATGGAGCCAACTGGTATTGAGGCAGTCTACTTAAGTCAATCTAATTTAGTTCAAATAATGATGAAAGTGGAGCTGGGCAGGAGGGTGGTAAGGCGCTAGTGAAGATGGAGGGTGAAGTATTGGTGCTACCTCCTTGTTTTGAATCAGTAGGGTTAGGAAATCTAAACCACGCTCATGTATTTCAAGGTAGCCTTTCGCTCATTTATTTTTGTTTATGGTTTTGTATCTTTTTGCTGTTACTTTTAGATGGTTTGTAATTAATCAGCCTTACAATAAGATGCTTAGGGTACTGGGGTGTCTGGGTGTTTTATTTAGGCTGTTGACAGTGATCATTATTAAAGAGCCAGGAGGGCAGCTGAGATTTTCATTCCAGCTTTTTACCTTCTCAAAACGGCTGGTGGTTTTGGCTGCAGGCAGATGGTACAGCTGTTTTATCTTACGAGGAGACGGTGAAGGACTGAATGTCACGGACTGTAGGTTGCATCTATTTTGTAGACTGCATTTTTTTTTTTTTTCTTCCTGTGTGCCTTCCTTCTCTTCTTTCACCCCGCCCTCTTCTCCAGCAATGTGGCTTGCAATGACACAGGGTCTTTGTCAGAGGAGCTGAGTGGTGTGAGCCGAGAGGGGATGGTTCAGCAGGAGCTTTATCTGTGTGCTATGTTAGGTCACAAGCATTTAGGCCGCAAAACCCTTTAATGGGGCTTTGGCTGCTAACTGGGGTGTTGCTAAGAAGAACCCATGAGCCAGGCTTGCAGTTCTGACAATATCATTGTTCGCCTTGTGACATGAAGTCTTTACGGTGTTTATGAAAACTTCCCACAGCCTTATCTAAGGAAAGATATTTTTTGCTGAACATGCATTTTCTTTTCTGTGTGATGTGACACTGGGGGTTGGGATGGGAACATTAGCTGCTCCCATGAAATGGATGTTGGCAAATATCACATGAACAGGAAGAGAGAGATTTTTAAGGTGGATGACTTATCTCTCTGTGTATAAACATGAAGTGATTCTCCCTTGTGATCAGAGTCCACTCTGGCATTCAATGCAGACCGTATTCAAGAAAATATTTCGATTCCATTACATAGTTCTAGAAGCAGCATCGAGTCTAATAACTGTGTTAGAAAAATACATGCTCCCACAGCATTATTCGTGTTCTATCATAATAAAGGAGGATATTCTTTATAAAACAACCCAAAACCCAAACCAAACCTTATTTTTAAGATCTTGCAAGCTAGACCAGAAGTATGTTCCAGCATGAAACTTGACACACAGCTTCACTTGACAAACACTTTAGCTCTGGAGAATTTTTTGTTAGTGGTAGGAATGTCTATGAAACTATAATCGTTTGGGGAGATAGGGATGGAATTAGTGTTACTGTGTCTTGTCCATTATGACACTTTTATAATGAGTGTTTCAGCAATCCAGTGCCACTGATTCACATAATTTTTGCTGTTCCAGAGATTTTTTTTTTTCTGTTGTGCATGTTTGCAGTGTGAAACTTTAAAATAAATAAATAAGACTTTTTGCTATGGTGCTTATTTTGATCTATAGTCTTAAGTCGCAGAATATTAAAGCATTTTATTTCCTTCCACTGAAAGAATTGATGACCACAAGTGACTTATTTTTCAGATCTTGTTTGTAAAATGTTTTATAGTTTTTGGTATTGAGGGGGGAGGGTTTAAAAAAAAAGTGAAATTTCAAGTGGTGTAAATGTAAATTATTTAGCTCATAACTTTTCTCTGCCTTTTTTTTAATGTTGTTTTTTTAAATAAACGGCTACCTTGGTAAACTGGAATGGCTTTGAGGAGCCATTTTGTGGAAATAGGTGTATGCATCTTATTGAAGTGTGGCCATGCAATCGACTAATACACTGAATAGCTCATTTGCACTGTTTCTACTCCCACCAGCAATGTAATAAATATATTTTAAAATGGTCCAAATAGAAATCTCTTGGGATATGTTATTGGACAAGGGTAGGAGATACTGCAGCTGCTGCTTTGATTAGTAAACTTCTTTAATGCACATTGTGCTCATCAATGGTGGTCAGAACCCTGACTGAATTTCTGAGATGATGTGCTTAATTAAAAAAATGTAGTATACTTAAATGGGTATTGTTTTGGGGGGAAGTATCATTCTGGTCTGTTTTGCTTAAGTATCCCTTTAAAGAGCTTATAGGTGAATAATGTCAACCTATTTGGATCTGTTTCTTTTGTCCTTCTGTTCAAAGGTTTTGTCTATTTATAAAAAGAAAGGCAGAGGAAAAAATGTTATGGTACTAGTACTATGCCAAGAAAGGCTTATGAAAATTTATTATTTTGTTATTTTGACTCCCATACAACTTTTACTTACTTTTTATATATTTATATGTGTGTGTATTTTTTTTTTCTTCCTTAATGGTAGGTTACGAAAGTGTTAACATTCTCTTTCATGTGAAGATAACTTGTTCTAGGAGTATCTTTAGGTTTAAAGAGTGTGGGGGCTTTTGTTTTGTTTTTATCTTTTATGTGATGTAAATGATGTATGCCAACTTCTTAGACTGTCTTATCAGCATATTTACAAAGAATATGTATTACCAAAAAGAAAGGGAGCACTTTTTTTTTTATTTGATAGACTTTTGTAATGATGTGCATATAAAAGCTGCTCCTGGTATGGGTTTCCTAATAAAATCTTCTAATCAAGAGACCTAGATTAGTTAGCAATTATGCAAGCCTTTGCACTCTTATTTTAAAGCCTTTCATCCAGAGAAATGACTTTCAAAGTGCAAAGTCTTCTGCTTCTTGGAGACAACCTTATGTGACTAACAACTGAAGCTGTTGCCATGACATTTTGTCCGATCTCTGCCCTGGATGTCAATGCCTGCACAGGAGGGACAGCTTAATGGAAGACGAGCTGTTTTTAATGTGCCACAATGGAAACTGCAGCATTTCCAGAACCCTCCCAGTCAAACATCTTTCACAAAGACAGTAACCCTTGGGAGTGGGGCAAGAGGTATGTCTGAAGGTAGAGGTCCCTTAAACCATGTAGTTTTAATCTGCCAGCACACCAGAGTCAACATGCTGAGACTTACGAGAGTGCCAGCAATATAAATTGATGTGTTAACCCTTGGTAACTTAATAAGGAGGACACTACTGAACAGTGGATGTTCACATAGACTACGACATAGCCATCTGATGGCAAAAAAGCATTCACCCGTATCTAGGCAGTTTAGTTTGGCTGACATACGTTATCGTTGTAATCCTGCCATTTGAGGAGGTCTTCTTTCTGAACTTCAGATTTGTGGCTGGTATTTTCATTAGTTTTAAATTTGCAGTATTGGCAATTTTTCAGCTAACTACTGATAGGCTAAGTTGTCGTCCCGTCCCCCCGTCCCTGTCCCCCCCCAAGGAAATAAATGGGAAGAAAGACAAATCTTCAATATATAGTCACAGTATAAAGTAGAACAACCTTATGTGTCGCTCCACTTAACTCATAAGCACTCTCTTTTACATAAGAGCCGAACAGAGATAATAGTCATTTGGATATCTATTCTTACTGCTCTCCTGCATAGCCTGGAAAAGTTCTAAATACCTGATTTTTTTTTTTTTTTTTCCCTTTAATGTATTTTTAACATGAAGCTAGACGTGTAGCTCCTACCTCAGTAGCTGTCTGGATCATGTATATATCTGTCCTCATCTGATGTTTTGACTCTTGTCAAGCTCTGTTATTGTAGGACAGAGTATGAGATGCCACTGGGCGGCTGTCGCTCTGCATTGCAGATATGTATTTTTAATCAAATGTAAGTGAAAAAAATAAAAATAATAATAAAAAAAAAAAAGGTGGTGTCCTTTCCTCTTCCCCCCAGTATGATCTGGGCTAAGCCTCTAGGGAGGAGTTGAACAACTGAAGTCCAGTGCTGTTTTAACAGCATGTGCCAATCCTGTGACTAACTTGTGTTTTCTGTCAATGATTTAGACTTGAAGGTATCTGCTAAACTTGAAGCTTTCACCCATTTTCCTCACGGACTAGAAGAAACATTTTGTCACTTTTCCCTGATTGCTGAAGGAGAGAGTAGTTCTCGTAATTATCTAGGTCAGTGCTTCCCAAATCTTTCTGGTTGTGACCTTACTTCCATCTACAAGCTTCACCTCTGTCAAGATAAAAATCCCTAATGCCAGCATAAACAGTTAATTGACTTTTTACTAAGTGGATGACCCCTCTTGGGGTTACGACTTCTAGCTTGGGACCTGCTGATCCAGGCATGTATGTCAGGCTTGTAACTGTCCTAGTCCTGCCTTTTGCATCCCCTTCCACTTCAAATACTCCAGTATTCCTCTTTGAGAGTGTTTATAGCTTTCAGCGTAACACCAGACAAAGCTAGTTCTTGAAGTTAATTCTGCACAGGAAGATAACCTTACAGATGTGAGCCTTGGCTGTTACTTTTGTGCAGGAGTTGATGGCATTCTTTCAGGCATCACTGTAAGTCTCTCACTTGCCTTTTGAGAGGACTCTGAAATCTTGATCGCTTTCCTTTTAAGCTCACTTTCATTAGATAATTGTGTAAACCATGAATATTGTGTGTTTTAATCTCCAGCAGAGTTACTGCTGTTATCATCAATTGTCATAAAATGACCTGTTTGAATTTATTAAACTTCTATAATATGGACTACCATGCCTCTTGGCTTTTTATTTTTAAAGTCATGTTTTAGTTATCCTAGTAGACAAATACTAGAAAACTTCTTCTAAAAGATGATTTTGCAAATATATTTCCCAAATACAGTTCTTACTACTAATTGAAGCTGATTAGTTCAATGATCTGCACTCTCGGATGTTTAAATGACAAAGATTTTTCTTTACCTTTCACAGACATTTTCATCTACTACTAAAATAAGAGCCAAAGAAATATTTTAATAAAAAAATAAAGAAACAACACTTTCTTTTATAGCATTTTTTAATGTGTGTTTACAGCTTGCCTGTACTCTGTAATTCATCTCAGATATCAAAGTTATTGGGTAAATTTGTACAGTTACAAAAAAAATTGTTTGGTACAATATTATGTATGCAGTAAAAGATTAGGTTTCTTAGTGCTTATTTCTGAGCAAGTAATTAGGTTTCTAATGCTTTCACAAGGGAAAATAGCTCATGCTTTTAGCTGAGTTGTTAAAAAGCTGTGCTGCTATATACAGGATTATGAATCAGTAGAGGCTTTGAACAAGGTGATACGGTTAAAATTTCTTGGAGCAGAAAAAATCAGAACAATCTTGAAACTAGTAGTCTTCAACTGCAACACTAAAAGCATAATGTAAAGTATCCATCAGCTGCTAAGAACCTATAAAATTTCAATATCTAAAACATCAGGATGCAAATGTTTGCACATATTTATATATTTTACAAACACACAGGCGTATCAAACAAAAAGCCTTATAGAGGGTTTAGAAAAATGTTTTAAAAGAAATCAAGGCAGTGTTTGCACTAAGATAGCTTCCTACTGCCTGTCTTCAGAAATTGCCGTAAGCAGAAATGCTGTTACGCGGCAGAGCAATAGAAAGTGGCAGACTAGGAGTGTGAATGCAGTGTTGTTTATGGGAGCAGTTTAAATTTTGATGCGTATTTCAATTTTCAGGGTACCTTTAAAACTGTCCATTCTGGTATTTCTCTTATAGAATAATCTATAAATCTTGCAATTCAGTCTTTTTTACATGATTTTATTTGTATTTCTAGAGACAAAAGAACCAAGTAAACAAGTGGTACTCCCTATATGTTAACTCTGTGGTACAAGAGGAATGACCTTATAACTGTAATGTGGTGTTGAAAGTAATGTAGTTAAATTTTTTCATGCCACTGTTAAAGATACCTTATGACTTTGAGGTGGTTTCTGTTTTTCTGTATGGTTTGTTCCTCCTGTGAGATGGGAGTAATACTTGTTTAATACTCAGGGGGATATTACAGATCTAATTGATATTGGTAAATGTACCACCATCTTCAAGAAGTTGTTTTCTGTATGTGTGAAGTTCAGCCAATTTAACTATGTAGAGAAAGAATTAAATGCTGTTTTGGAGATTTAAAGGCTTTCACCTGCAATATGTAACTCTAGGAAAAGATACACCTTTGAGCGGCTTCATTGCTCATCAATTCCCTGTGCAGTAGAATTAAAACTGATCAATGAAACTAGCATATTCAGCCTGAGACTGTCATTTAAGCTGGTATGCTGGGAGAGCTATTGCAAAAAGTCCTTGTTCACGTCTGTCATTGGCCATGCATTTTCTTCTTTCTTTTCCATTCTACTTCTTTCCATTCTACCTGCTGTTCCACACCAGGGAACTGGTCTAAACCAAAAATCTAGCTTAAAAAAACCCCAACAACAACAAAAAACCCAAACACCCCCCCACACACACTCCCCCCCAACAGGCACTACTGCCAGCACCAGGGAGAGGACAAGGAGGCAGGAACTTTAGCCAGAGGAGAAAGCTGCCTTTTAGTGGCAGCTCACTTTTAAATTTACTTAATGTGGTCATAAAACCTCAGGCTAAAACTCTTCATGTAGATTAGTGTGTCTTAATTGTAGTACATCCAGTATTTACTATCAGTAGAGAAACACTTTACCCTAGTAGTAGTGAATGCCAGTGACTACTTTCTGGAGCAGTATTGGCAAAAATATTATTTAATGGGAAGAAGTATCTGGTTAAGGTCATGTAGTAGGATGAAACAGGACAAAAGTTGGATACAGCAGGAAAGATGACATCCTCCACATAGCTCATGATCTAAAATGAGATACCTTTCGTGCCTCTCAATGTTGAAGATGATGTTAGTGACCAATTAGAGTGATTGAACTTTGGATCAACCATTTTCTAATTAAAATATTTATTAAAATTGATTTAAAATATTAAACAGGGAAATAATATTTAAGGACAAGATACTGCAAAATTAAAATAGTGACAACTAAACTTTTTACTCTCACAGTTTTTAATTATATGTAACTTTAGGCTGTTAAGCGTAAGAGTTTTAAAAATCAAAACTTTTCAAAGGTAGCCTTTGCTGACTAGAAGTAGACAAAGTTGGAAAAGAGGTAGTGATCACAGTCACGGTGTATGAACTGTAATTTCAAAGTGACTGAAGAGGAGGTTTCTCATTTGCAAAAAGTGTCAATGTGACGTTTATCGTACTTACAAAATCAGATACAGAAAAAGATCTTAAAAAGCGATGTTGTTTTATTTCTTCTAATTCTAGTGTCTTGGTTACAGTAGAATTTATATTAGAATTACACTTTTTTCACTGACGCTGCATTTTTTTTTTGTTCATTAGAAGTTATTCTTTAAAACTTTTCATTTCTATTATAAAGAATTTCTTAAAATATTATTGATTGTTCCTGAGGAAAATGTTAATGTCTTATGTAAAAGCAGAAAGTGGACTATTTTAACATTACCAATGTACGTAAGGTAGACTTTAAATTTTCTCTCAGTCCTCTTTACATTTGTCTTTATAAAATGACTATGTTATTGTAACTGCTACTGAGCATCTTAACTTTTTCATGTCCTTGTTTTCATAGTATGTTAATCTGCATTATTTTTGTAGCTTGGCTAGTTATCTTTTGCTAATTCTGAATATAATCTGTACGTTCAGATTTTGTTTAGTATTCTTCCTTTAAGCATATGTTTGTTTGTGTTTTTTAGCTTGATGGTGTTACTGTTAAGCTGCTATTTCTGTTAGAGATTGTCTTTTGAGATGTAAGTAGATACTTGGGTAACTTGTTTTATGGCAAAGCAATGTGATTGTTACATCCTTTTCATCCTCTGAGACTGTTTCAGCCTTGCTAGTCAGAAATGGTTGGTGCTGTGAAGTGATTGATTATTTACTGGTTCAGGTTACTGCTTGTGATGTGTTAGCTTTTGGTTGTCTGCTTCTGAGATCTCCCCAAGTGTTGTATAGGTAAATATCGAGGCAAGGTGCCCACATACCACTAAAAAAAGGATGCTGGAAATCAGTCCTAAATCAGAGCCCGAACTCAAGTGTAAATACTGAGGCATCAAGGAGGCAGGGGGAAAGGGAATTTTACCTCTTGCTGAGCGAGGAATAGTTGTTTGTTCAATGAAGTATTGGAGAGGACAGCTTGAGTAACAGAGATGTGCATCTGCAGGGAAATGAATCTGTGCTTTTTTTAACAAAGAGAATGGTCAGATCTTCTGGATAGGAAGAGAATAAACTAATTCAGGGGAGAAGGATTAAATTTTGCTGGGGGATTTAAAAAGGGAGATTTGGCAGACTACACCAGCTTTTATAGCCTGAAGAAACCCTCTTTAGTGGGTGCAGCTTCGGGCAAAAGGTGTTCAGAATGGCAGCCTCTGACAGCTATGTGCCTGGGAGGTCTGCAGTAAATCAGCTGGGTAAAGGATGGGGAAGACCGTTCTGATTCAATCTGAGTACAAGTCATTTTAGCATAGATTTTCTATTTCCTTTCTTCACCTGTGTCTTTTATAAACTCTGGTAGTTGCATTGTCTGTTTCAGAATTTGTGAATAAATGTGGTGCGGTGGTTTTCTTGCATTTTTATTTTAACTTGCTTTGACTTCAGATAGCTTCAAGATAACAAGCTTTGCCTGAAGATATGAGAAAAGTGTAGTCAGTGTGCTGGGAAACCTTGGCAAGGGCTGTGATTCCTTTGTGAAGTCTTTAGGCTATCCAGAGGGAAGCAGTACATATAGCATGGACCAAGTGAAGCTCTGTCATTAGCGTTGGCTTAGAAAGAGGTGTGTTTTGCTAACCAGTGAGAACCAGAATGGTTCCCTAGTGTGCGGCAAGATCTTAGGAGCGTGTCGAACCCCGAAAGCTCCCAAGTTGTTTGTCACAAGCAGTCACTGTGAAAATTTGGTCTTGAAGCTCCTTTTTGGTGGTAGCTCTGAGTACTTTAGTCAGTAAAATGTCTTTTGAGGAAAACAGACTTTAACAAAATTTTGTGAAGACTCCTGTATAGTAGATGACCTTACACCTTTCTCCTAATACCCTGTTATTTTCTGGAAGTGCAAATGCCTGCTTAGACCTTCAGATGATGTTGAATGGTTAAGTTTTTTCACTGGTTCCATAAGCTGTGTATGAAAACTAGATGATGTAAATCGCTTTATTTAAAAAAAATCTGTAAGTCCCATTTTGGAACTGTCTTCTAAATCTGTGAATTTGGTATACTTCATATATCGTTAACCCAAATTAGTGCATATTTCCTTTATGAAAGACCAAAGCAAAACACTCTTAACAGTTCCAGACAGACCATACTATGCTTATAAAGCAAATTATAAACTGTGAGATCAGTGAGAAAATAAAACTTCAGTAGGGAAAGGCTTTTCATCAGCATATCTGCAAATATTTGACACTGACTTCTTGTCTTGATTTCTACAAGACAGACCCAGAGATGTAAAGCAATATCAAAGACAAAAAAATCCATCTTCCTGCTAAATGTGGGACCCGAGGAACAAGAGCGTGTAACACAGTGCGACTAGTTTTCCTAAGCGTACCTTCAGTTGGACCCTAGTGAGTGACAAAATTTGCAAGGTTAAATTATATCCAAAACGTGGACCTTTCTGCAACAATTTGATTACAGTTTAGTTGATGAGAACATACCAAACATAACATTGGTAACTTGAAGGAAACTGAAAAAACATTCGTCACTTGCAATTGGAACTCAGTCTTTGGTTGTGTTTGCAATTTGGCTGAAATAAAGCAATTCTCATGTGTTTGAATATTTAAACCTTCTGCTTGTTATTACATACTGCGTACAGATTTGGTTCAAAGTCCACATGAGGCTGTACAAGGTTTGTGAATTAACATAGTGGTATACTTATAACTTAGGCGGGCGCAACTTTTTGAAATATTATCTGGTGTGGATTGCAGAGTTCCACTATGTTTATGGGAAGGGGAGAAGACTATAGGCAGCTCCCCCTGCCCCCACGGAAGTATAATCTAAAAGGGAAAGCCAGCTAGGCATACCAAAACTTGTCTTTTGTGGTGTCTTTGTTATTAGCATAGCCAAAGACCATAGACCTATTTTCTTCAGCATTTAACTCTCAAGATGAAAACATTCTCTTTTTTCTCCATTTTTGCAGCTTGTTACTACTTAGATGAGGATCCATCATGTATTTAGTTTAGTTCAAGAAAGTCAAAAGCAAACTGTTTTAGAAAGTGATTACATCTATAACAGGAAGCAATTAAACTTATGTTTGAGACAATAGAACACACAAATTAACATGGGGTAGTTATTTTAAATGTATAATATGTGGTTTAGGGATTAGTATTCTTAATCTCTTTGAAGAAATTAATTAAAAGAGGTTCATTAGTTTTAAGAAGCTCAATACTAACATCTATTCAAGTGTAATTATTATGTGAATTACTTTAAAGTGAACTTTTCATGACTCTAGTGATAAGTGTTCTACTGAAAAGCTGTTTCATTGACTTTAGTAAGGGTGTTTGTAGAAATGGCAGATGTGATTTGTCCTGAAGCGTTTTATCAAGCTGTTCAAAATTCTACAATTAGACATAAACATCTATTTCATATTCTGTATGACTACTGCCTACACTTAAAAAAACCCAACCAACCAACCCTGTATGAAATTACCCATTGCATCTCTTAATCTCTCACATTCCCCTTCCCTTTTTTTTTTTTTTTTTTTAATTAAATGAGGGAAGGACAGGTTTACAGCATAAAAATGGGCCAAAGAGAGTGTATTTCGGGTGGATGAGATGAGGCAGTGTGGCATGCAGGCAGAAGCCCTTTGGACACTGGATCCAAAGTATCAGAAAATGTTTGGCTCATTGCTTTCCTTGAGGTTGCTGTAGCGTCAGTGACTTTGCTGATCTCAACTGTTGTTGTATGCTGTAGGGAGAAAAGTTGTCTGTAAATTACTTAATATTCTGAGTTCTTTCAAGTACCAGGCTGGGTACTTAGCCATAAATACATTTCTTTCTGTCATGGTTTACTTGTTTTCTGTTGTTCCAGCTTTGTCTCCAGTTTTATGTAGCAATGTCAAAAAGGCCTCTTTCTTCTGTCTGAAATGATGATGATGAGACTTTTAGGTTTTTAAACTATGGCAGCAACTGGAAATATTTTGAGAAAGGTGTAGCTAAGTGCAATATGATAAAACTGAGGAGGGAAAAAAACAGGGGAGGGAGACTGTATAACAAAACTCTTGGTTCATTTTAGAGAACTGGTTTGTTTGTTTGAAAAGCTCTAAAACTAGAACATATACATTCTTATTACGAAATATTGTTGACCTGTTAGTTTCCATAGGAGAGCTCTAAACTCAGCCTCTGGGACCTTCCACCCCCTCAGTCCTTTTGAAGTTCTTAGCAAAATTGTCTCGATTGCAAAAAAAAATGCTCCAGGGGAGGCGAGTCTTTATTTTAGAAGATACTATTTCGTATGTATTTTTCTTTACAATCTATATTATTGTTGTTTTAGCATCACGATTGAAAGTTTAAAAATCTGTGTCAGCAGCCCCCAAAGCCCAGGCTTCAGTGACAATGCTGACTCAACAATAACAGACTCCATACCACTTGCATGCTCTTTGGCCTCCAATGTAACTTTATTCATGCCCAGAAATTAAAAAAAAGAAAATCCCACAATCTGTTGTAGAGGACAGCTGATCTAGAAGTCATACTACAGGCATATGTTACTTTTTTTTTCCTTAAGAAAAAGAAAACCTATATGAATACCAACTTTTTCCCTCCTTTCAGATCCTAACATTTGAGACCAAGAATCCGACGGAGCTGGCTGAGCGCTTACGATCTGTGTGTGGAAACCAGAGCAATGCTTACGCTCGACTGCTGGAGTACCGACTAAATGCTTTGCGTGGACTCTGGAATGCCCAGCGCCAGCTAGCCTTGGAGGAGCAGCATGACCGGGAGAGCTCGGGGGATGAAGAAGCACTGGCCTTGCTCAAGCGTCAAGGCTTGTTACAGCAGCCTGAACAGGCACCGTTTACTTCACGAATGGGGCTTCTGTTGGTCTTTCCGCTCATTCAGTCTCAAAGTAGAACAGACCCTTCTCTCTGTAACATAACTGCTGAGGTGCTATTGAATTGCCTTCGAGACTGCCAGCCTTTGAGTTTGACTAAGGAACCAGCTGACTGTCTTAATGGGATAGAGTCTTTGCTGTGCTCCTGGCTGGAAGACACTTCTGCTTCAGGCCAACAGATTCCATATAAGCAAAAAGAAAATGCTGCTGCCGCCCTAGTTGCCTTGGCTTGTGCAAGGTAAGGAAGCTGTACTGAAATGACATGTTGTGGTTGATATTGGTGGTAAGTGTTTATATTTAAACATAAGAATCAAAAATGATGTGACTGCACTGTTGATACTAATTTTTGGTTTACTCTAGTCTTTTTCTTTCTAATATTTAAATATTGGTTTGGAAAGGGTGAAACTGATAAGCTAAGCATATGTAAAAACAGAAGGATCTAGGTTAGAAATGCCTCTTGTGCATATTGCTGCTTCTACTGCAGTGATCTGTTCTAGGAATGGTTCCAAAAGTTTTTATCATGGGGGAAAGTTGTCTCACTTTTCCCTTTGTACTGCCCCTTTAATCCTGTAGCTTATGCACCTTCATTTGGCTGTAGAAGGCATTACTGCCAAGTTTCAGGGCAATTTGTTTCAGATTTCAGTGTTGCCTGTGAAACATGTGAAGGCGTTTTTTCATTTTGTTGCCAGTGAGGAGTTCAGCCAGCGTAGGTTGAACTATCCCATGCCCTGCATGGGTTTAGCACAGCATCAGGTGATTGAGGACGAAGTGGCCATAATTGCTTTTAATAAAAACATACTCGTTTTAGGGGATGGGGCTTGGGGAGAGGAGGAGGAGTATACAAAACTTAGCTTCTGCAAAGCCATATGAACGTGGGACTAAAGTCACTAGTAGCCTTTTGAAAATCTTGGCTTTAATGTTTCTCAGATTGCAGCCTTGTCTGTCAAGTTTAACTCTGATTCAAGATGTTGAAGTTCCCAGAAGATGTCATGATTTGCTTTAGAAAAAGGCTTATTCAAATGAAAAACACTTAATTTCTAGTGTACTTGTTCTAATGAAGTCAATGAGAAATCTACTGTATGTGGCAAACTCTTCCACACTGACAACTGCCTTATCTAAAAGGCAACGTACTTGAACGTAGCTCAGATAAATTGGATTTGATAAACACGATCTCATTTATTTTTTTTCCTGATGTCAATTTTCAGGAAGTATGGGATGTTATTTTGCAGCTGAATTTGTAAAAGAGCCAAATTTCAAATACAGCTTTTGAAATGAAGGTTCATCTTATATTTTCTTTGCAAATCTGTCTTGCATTGCTTACGGAGTTTTAATATCCTGACGTGCTTTGTTCACCTGTGAAAGCCTTGCATTTTTCCTTTAAATATCTAAGTCGCGTTGGGTACCATTATGAAGAAAAAGCCTTCAAAATGAGACTATTATTGAGATTCCTAGCTGCAATCTTGGGTGTTTCATATTACTAAGAATAAAACAACAGGGTAAATACTGCTTTAAATAATTAATTGAGGTGCTTTGAAGTATTCAGTGTCAATTTTCTCCAAGCTGAGGTTTAGCAGTGAAAGCATACAGCTGAAAATGACAGTGGGGAAAACAGGGTTTGGGGCATGGAGGAAGAAAGTTAAGGAGCTAAGACTGACCATGTGTGACAGAAAGCAAAAGGCATGGAAAGGATCTATTCAATTGATCAGTCATGCCTCTGAAGAAATCAATTCATAACCGACTACTACCATGCCAAAGACGCAGTCGCGATTCTTGTATTTAGCTAGGCTGTTATGTCTGGAAATAAAGCCACCACGTCTTTCAGAAAATGACTTCTTTGTAATACCCTGACCTTTAAAAAAATATATTTTACAGTTTCTGTTTTAAAGACCTCTGTATCTCTTTATTTCTACAAAAAACAGATGCTTTCCACTATATTAACGTACAGATTTCATAGCTTCTCCAAAAAAAGTATTCAACTTATGAATGAACAAGAATTATAATTAGGTTTACAAACTCCATATGTTTGTAAATACCACAATAAAATTTTAAAGCAACACACTTTCAGGCAAGAATAGAAACACCTTCTACTTCAGTTTGATTTTGTTTTCAGAAGTATCTAGTCCTTATATACATTTAAATGTATCACTTCAGAAGGGGAAAAGCTTCCAAATTTGTGTTTGGAAGCAAAAGTAATCAGAATCTTGATAATAAATTAATTAGTCTGGTCTTTTCTATTTTAGTCAAGAAAGCCATCTCTAGCTATGGGTGCAGCAGCTCTTACTAATCCTTTGGCTCAGCCCCAGGAAGACCTGCAGATTGTATTTGAAGATCTAAATATGATAAATTAGCTACAAGAAATATTGAAAGTAGCTGTCTGTAATTGATGCAAGATTGGGGTATTTTATCATGTGCCTAGATTGCCTTTACTATACATGTTGTTTATGACACAGTCCATGGTTGCTGATCTCCCTACCTGCATGGTGCTTCACCCTCTTCCAAAAAGATAGCGTGATTTAGACCGGCAGTTCGCCAGTGTTCTTCCTTTATGTTACCCTCTCTTCCTCGTTTCACTTCCTCCACAAAAGAATGAAAATCGTCCAGAAAAGAAATGCAAATTAGAAAAGAAGCTTGATGACATATCTTGGATATTCTCTCTTTATGGTACTGGATATTGTATTCTACATAGAAGCTGTTGTCTGTGTGTATTCAGTCTTGTTTCGGTAGACATCTTTAATTCATATTTTTCTTATCCTTTTAGAGGGTCGCTGAAAACCTTTGTTCATACAGTGCATCTGTTACAGAAACAGACTGATCTAGGATCCTTGCCTGTGGCTGATGTATTATACAGGTTTGTAGTGACTCTTCTAATTGTAGCACTTTGACATCAGCTCTGAAAATGTGTAAGTGCGTTTACAGATAAATGTCTTTAAATGTGATTAAAAGGCTTCAGAGTTATTGAAAGCTCTAGGAAGTATCAAAATTTAGTCAATTGCAGAAGGAAGACATTAGAAAGTCAAATCTAAAAGGATCTAGTAATTGGGTTTTGGGTGTTAAGTTTTTATTTTTTTAATTAAATATTGATGATTCCTTTAAGTGGCTTATGAACTCTGACAGAGAATAATTACTTAATATATCTTCATCTTAACTTTTGATTTAGGTAATTTTGCTATTATCGTTCTCTATGCATTTTATTTTCTGCTTAAAGGTTGTTGCTTTTGGAGGGAGGACCTGGATCGCCCTCTTGTTTGCTTGGAGGAAAGCATATAGTGTCTTGGGGCTTTGAAGACATGTTACCTGCACCTGATGCCAACAGTAGTTCCAGCAGTGAAAATAAAGGTGAATTATTTCATGACTAGCAATATTAGCAGGGGAGGACAAGATGCTTTTAGTGGTGATAATTGTTTAAAAATTAATGTAAAGCTTTAGAGTTGGAAAGGATTTCTCCTTTTCTGTTGGAAGTAATGTAAAAGCAAGTACAGTACATCTCAAATAGCTGAAAGCTGGAGGGTTTAGAAGCACCATCTGTAGAGAGAACTGGGCATCACAGGAGTGTCTCGAAGCCTGATATATAACGAGAGGGGGAGGGCAGCAACTGTCTGGGCACTTTGTTGTCTTAGTCTGCACGTTCAAAACTGAAGTTTTGAAAACATGGACCTAATTTACAGGAGTACTAAATTGTTTACATTGTTTGGCTTGTCATACCTATTCTCATTAAGTTAATCTAACTAGATATGTAAATGATTTGTTTGCTTTTTTTAAAGTTGATTTGGGGATCAGATAGAAAAAATTATCCTGTTTTATATTAAAATTAAGAGGCTAAACCTTAAGTCTGGTGTGTTAATGATAGTATGGCATATAATTTTTTTTTAAATACAAGATAATGGGGTTCAGAAAAGCATTACTTTTCGGATGCTGAAGATCAGATGCTATTTTAAATTGTCTAGTAATCAGGTTGTAGGAAACCATTCAAAAGCAGTAGATACAGTGACCCTCCCTGATTTCAGTGGGAATTTTGCAGAGAGGTCAAACTGAGTTTGGATATTATCCACTCGTTAGTCTTTGAGTAAGTGTAATTTTTTTTCCTGTGCAATATCACTGTATTCAGTAGCTATCGTTGGCAGAGCATGGTTACTTTTAGAAGTACAAGTTCATTGCTTTCTTGCCCTTTTTCTATTCGACTTTTGTTTCTGTCCAACCTGTTTTGTATGATTTTTTTAATGCTTTCTCTTGTATTTCTTTCCCTGAATTAATTCTCAGTTTTTACTGCTTTGTTTGTTTACTATTTTTGCACTAAATGAGAGAAATTGCTTTAGAAATATTAGTTCAGGCTTTGACGACATCTCATTAAGTTTAATGCAAGCCATAGGAATATACAAATCTGAGTTGTCATTTTAGGCTATCTGCAAATCTAATGAAGACATCTATATTTCAAAGAGGTTTTCTTGCTATGAGAGTGACTAGATTTTTTTTCCTTTCCCTAACTGACTGTTCAGATTCTGTGGACTTAAATAGGTTGACTGGACTTGTTTATTGACATCCCCGCTACAAGGCTTTGCCTTGTGTGTCCCATCTTGGTTGTTAATAATTACTACTTTGTGAGTGATAAAGCTATGTTTGAAATACATTTTGTCTTAATTTAACAGTATTCAGAGGTGGAAGGGTCTGCTCTACTAGCTTTAAGAGAAGCACAGAGTTGTACCAGAAATTAGATTGAGGCTCAATATTAGATTATTCCTTCCCCACAAACAGTATGTTATACTAGCGGTCCTGAGCAGAAAGGTTTGCATAGTCATAAGCCTTGCTTGTGTTTTATCTTGCTGCCAGTTCTGAGTTCTGAACAGCATTACCTGTTGCAAAAACAGAAGAGAGTGGTCTTCTGCTCCTTTGCATCATTCTGAAGGCATTTAATAGCAAATGCTCAAGTTGTTTTATATTTAAGTAAAGGAATTTTCCGCTTGAAATGAGTTTAGTTGAATAGTCCTGTGTTCCTAAGCATGGTTGGGTATGCTAGTCTAGTTCCTACTGTATTTATAGTTTTGAATACTGTGCAGAAAAAGCCAGTTCAAATTTACTGCGTTTTTTATAGCAGCTTGGGCCATAATAGCCAAAGACAGGTCTTTAAAGCTGAAATGAGAACACAACCCAGGAAAGAGAAATTATTCAGAAATGGACGATGTACGTTTGAATCATGAAAAAACAGCACTAATGTCATTTATTATCTCAAAAGAGAAGCTGAGTGACTAGCACCTGATTCTTGTTAAGTTTACTTGGCAACAGCAGGAGATTTAAATAGCCCTAGTATTCGTGTGAGTGAGTGAGGCGTAATCTGGGCACCTCCGTAAGGCTTGAAAGAAATGTAAAGAAACTACTGTAAAAAGAATGGACTTTGACTATGTTACAGTAGCTCTTAGAACACCAAATAATAAATCCAGTATTAAAAAAATGGTTCTGACCTGTTGGTAATGACCTGCCATGAGTTTTTCAGTTGCTGTGGTAGCTACCACAGAAGTGTGACGACCATGGAGAATTTCCAGTTTTGTATGTTACAGAGGAGGTCTCTGCTCTATTTCTTCCTGATTCAGATGCAGACTTAGGGCGCTGTCTTGCAGCAGATGGGCTCTATCTTTATACAACTAATTCGGTGGGCAGAGGAATAAGCAAATTAGGATCTGGATTACATGGTACTTTGCGGTAAGTGACAGTTGAATATTTGCTATTCTGGAGATCTGGTTTTTTTAAAAAAAAAAGTTATTGTTTTGGTAAACCTCTCTCAGATGTTAGGTGTAACAAGACTAGAGCATATTATGCATTTTCATTAAATGCTATTTTAATGTTTTGGTTTTCTCATCTGAAATTCTTCTAGAGTATGCTTTCTCTAGAATTATAGAATAATTTAGGTTGAAAGGGACCTCTGGAGGCCATCTAGTCCAACCTCCTGCAAAGAGGTATACTGGCAGAATAGCTAATATTTTAGATTTTATTTTTTTAATGTATAGTAAGTTGGTTTTTTCTTTGCTGAGAGGGATATACTATAGACTAGTTTTGTGACCTTTTTATAGTTGTACAATTGCTGAATTTGTAAGTATTTGTTTTCTAATTATGTCATTCATTATAAATGATTAGTGCAGATGTGACTCACTGTACCTTCTTGCTGCTTTATTGCTTGGAAGTCATGAGGCTTCTTATGCTTTAAGGCTTTTACAATAGAAATTGCTGCCTTCCGCTGACTTGAATTGAAGTTCAGTCAAAGTTCAAGAATGTGGTTGTGAGTTGTTCTTAGAAAAACAGAAAAAATAGCACAGGGTGTTAAAGAGTTTTAATATACTGCTTTTTTGCCAGAGGTTTTGTGTACTGCCGTAATGAAGAGCTGGAGACTGGGTGGGTTGCTTTTGGCAACAGCAAACTTCTTCATCGGCCCGTCTCTTTTGATAATAAGCCTCACTCCCTTTTCCAGGTTGTGGATCAGCATACCCTTCAGGTAAAAGGAACAGTTCATTGCAGAGTTGTAGTAGAGTAAGAAAGTGTTCTTAATTAATCAGTCATTTCTGGCTTTAATTAGTTTTGTCCTTGAAGTTTCTTCTTTTTACTTTGTGAAACTGCCTTTTTATAAATCCCCATTGAAAGCATTGCAGGATAGAACTTGTAAGTTATGTTATAGATATTACTCTGTTTCCGTGTAAGAGTGTGGGTGTGTGGGGGGTATATATATGCATGTATATGTATTTGTATATGCATGTATATGTGTATATGCATGTATATGTGTATATGCATGTATATGTGTATATGCATGTATATGTTATATGCATATACAGACTTACGCTGTACTACATTATGATAGTATTGTAAGAGCTAGAATATAGTATGGTCACATTGTAAAACAATGAAACAATAGCAGAATGGACTTTGACTTAAACTGAAAACACGATCTTCCTGAACAGCTTGTTATTCTTCTACTGTAACAAAATTCAGGTATTGTTTCTGATCTAATTGTGTTTTTTACATAAACAACTGTCATCCTTTGTAAAAATGGATAGTTTGTTTACTTTAGGTTTTTTCCTGCCATGGTTTTAAGGATGGCTATGCACATTTATGTCCAGTGTGTTTCCTGAAACTGAGAATGTTTGGATTCCCCTTTTCTTCCAAAGTTTCGAGTAATGTTTCAGAGAAGTTGCAGAAAGTAGATAACTCTTTAGCATGTATATTTTCCTTGTGGTACTGTGGGTATGCTCTCAATCATTAGAGAGGAGATGATCCTTTTATTTTTAGTTATGTTAAATGTTTAGATATATAAGCTGGTTTGTATGCAGTAGATCCATTTGGCAAACGTTACCGAATAGCTCTTCGTAATAAATAAATGTAATAGTACTATTATGTCCAATAATAAGCCTCTTATGGACTAACTGCACTTGATCTTTATTTATTTATTTTTAAGTACACTGTTAATACTCATAAGAACAGACTTCAAAATAAGAACTGTTAAGATGCTCTCCTTCTCGTAGGTATGTCAGATAATCCCAATGCCAGTAAATCACTTCCCAGTTGGCAGTACTATGACTACCGTGCATCTTTCTTCAGATGGCACATATTTCTACTGGATTTGGTCTCCTGCAAGCCTCAATGAAAAAACACCAAAAGGCCACTCTGTCTTTATGGATATTTTTGAACTTATAGTAAGCAAATTATGTGTTTTCTATGACTCTCGAGTTGGTAGCATGACTACTGCTTGATTAAATATCAGCATTTTCAAATCAACGTATTAGATTTGAATATTGATAAGTGTTATCTGAATAGCTGTTTGTAATGTTTATGAAATAACTTTTAACAAGACAGAGGGTGTATTGTTCAATTCTGTCTTCAGAGGACATACTACTGTCATACTCCAGCAGTATGAGTTGTCTTGTAACATAAAATGTATTTTATTATAATTAGCCATTAAGTTTTATGCTGGGACAGTAATTCAATGTACTAGGATTTAAAGCATTGTTTACTGTGGATCTGCTTCATTGTGTTAAAAGCCAATCAGGTCCCACAAATTACAAATACAATTGTTTTGTCTACACTGCATTTTATGGCCTAAAATGTTTTTTATGTTGTATGACAATCATTGGTTTTAGTGTAAAAAACAAATGCATTTCAAAATATTAAGTCTAGAGAAATGTATCAGTAGTTTGAACTCCGTTTTCTCAATGGCTTGTGTGTGTATATATGTGTATATATACATATGTATGCTTGCATTTGTATATGTGCGTATATTTTAATTTGACAATGAAGCACCTCAGTCTAAAATTTTATTCATTTATATAGCAGAGCTTACAGCGATTCATAAACCTCTAGTATTGATAATTGAAATTGTACGAGGATTTAGCTTTGGAGTACTTTGGGTGCAACATCTGTATATCCGCTCGGCAGTTGCTGTACAACAGCTGTGCTTAGCGGGATGGTGGAGCTAGAAGTGGTGGGCTCTAGCAGTACAACTGATGGAAAATGCCTAGTGCATCTTCCAAAATGCAAGATCTGTAAATCAGATCTTGTCTTCATTAAGAGATGCATTCTTTAATAACACGTCCCCTGAAGATTATGGTCTAAGAAAATCATTGCTTACACTTTTTGGCTGGCAAATGATTTAAAGGCCTCTTTTTACAAAACTTGCCAGTGAAACATCATTAAGAATACAGGGAGGTTAAATATTTTTAAGTAGAGTTCCATAAATAAACTTAAGATTATGACAAGCAGTTCTGTCCTTGAGGGCAGACAAAATAGAAGATACTATATTGAACCACAAAGTCGCAAACAAAACAAATACTCATCTGTCTAGCTTTTATAACACTTTTTTTGTTAGAAATTCTGCCAGCAGGGTTTAAGTTTCTATCCCTACTTGATATGTTGTATCGTTCAGTACAGGTCATCTGTCTCCTACAGATTTCAATATCTAAAAGTATTTTTTTTTCTCCATTTTAATAGGTTGAAAATGGCGTATGTATAGCAAATCCTCTACAGGAACGAATTATATTAATGAGAAAAGAGGGTGAATCTGCAAAGAGTATAAACGAGATGCTTCTGAGTAGGCTGTCTAGGTATAGAGCTTCCCCGTCGGCGACATTGGCTGCTCTCACTGGCTCTACAATCTCCAATACGTTGAAAGAGGACCAAGCAGGTCAGAAGAGGTTTTACTGACTCTCAGTAATTTTTCATGGTTTGTTTCTTTACACACATACTATCAGTTCTAGTAATTACTAACCCCTTAGGATATGTGAAAAAAAAAACCCCAAACCTGTGCATTTAATAACTGTTTGAAAAATCTATATATATGTGTACTATTTGCTTAATGCTTGAATTACAAGTTCCTTTGCTAAATTAGGCATTGATTGTGAGAAAAGTTTAAGAATGAAAAATGGGAAGAATACTTGTAGCACCCTTTTTTTCCCCATGTATTCAATTATAGGACTGGTTTATGCCACATTTGATCAAACTGATAATTGCATTTCTCTGCTGGCAGTTCAACTGGGCTTCTAATTGTTATGTAGAAATGGACTGCAGTTTAGAAAATGAAACTATTGTTTCACAAGTAAGTTGAATATTATAAATTGGAGGTAATTTTGCTTTTTTGAGGTAATTTGCACAATGTTTGGGTATTCTTTTATGGGCTTGCTGGAACTACCCAAGTTAATTAGAGAATCTTGAATGAACAGCATTGGCTTTCAGGATGATCTGGAGCTTTGTAAGATTCGTCTTAAGATAAGATTTTATTCAGTTTATCCTGAATTACTTCTCTTCTTCCTTCGTATGTAGATAAGTTTTCTTTCTTCAAATTTAAACAATTAAAGGTATTTCCATAAAAATAAATTGTACAGGAAATAGATATACTTACAGGGAAATTGGCAAAGAGTTAGCTTGAAGAGCTATTTTAAAGGCTGTGTTTTGCCAGTTAACGACTAGAGTGCTACAGAAGAAGAAGTGGTTATTCTTGGATAGTTCTTTAGTCAGTGCTCAGAAAAGTGTTGATAAGCTGTGGCAGGAGCTAGATCATTATGACTGTGTATGTTTCATGTGGAGCAGGAGAACTTAAAATAGTAAATGCGTAGTGAATCTCAAATGATCTCTTTATGTTAAACGATTATTTGGCTCTAAGATACTGCTTTCAGTATGTTTATCACCATACAATTCTTAAAACAGTTTTGTTTATACTTAAATTTTAGGCTCCTAATTTTCCTGGTTTGGAAACTAGTGATTGCTGGGTTGTTTTTTTTTCCTCTGTTTTTGGGTTGGGGGTTTGGGTGGGGGGGGGGGGGGTGTTGGGGTTTTTTAACTTTTAAGTTGTTCTCTTTAGTTAAATAACCTGTGAAACTGTATCCTTCTGGAGATTGATGCTGAATGTGTGGGATTACAAGGTCACCCCTGTATACAACTTGTTAAAGCAACTTCTAAATGCTGCAAAATGTAGCTTAAATGAATTTCCATATTGGTTTATTTGAAGCCCTAAATAGAAATCTCCTTTGCTGCCTGTTATTAGGAGTTTTTAATGTTATGAAGAAGTACATGTTTGTGTTATATTTTTCTGTTCAATATTTCAGCTGCAAACACTAGCTGTGGGCTGCCACTGAAAATGTTAAGGAAGACTCCGATATACACATGTGGAACGTACTTGGTGATGTTGGTCCCACCCCCAGGTGGATCAGGCAGTTCTGCAACACGCTCGCTCTTTGGAGGAACAAGTGCTTTGTCATCTTTAAAAAGTAAGTCGGATACATTTGTGGCAGATTTTAAGTCCTTGGTTTTCTGAAATACAATAAACTTCTCAGAAATTTATTGGAGACTTTTTTCTATGTAGTTCTTGCTTCAAGCTTGGTGTTCAATATTTCGGATGGGCAGTTCACAAGCCGAGCAGATCTCATTGATGCTGCAGGAAGTTCACTTGGACGTGGTGCTCTAGTTCCAGGACTTGGTAAGAAGTAGATCTCTTTTCTGGGAGTATTTCAGAACTAGACATATCCAACCCTTAGATTCTAAATATTCGATCTGGAATTTAATTTGCAGTAAGCAGCTCTGCAGTTGGTGGGGTTTCATGGCCATGGTGAAATTTTGTAAATTTAACATTCTTGAAAGTTCAGAATTCCCTGAAGGAATTTCCAATATCTTGCTTTTGCAGTTTCAGCTGCACACAAGCTCAAGAAAAGTGTTTTCTGTAGCAGAAAAGAATCTTGATTTTTATAGCCTGCTTATGCTGTAAGGTGCTACAAAGTTCTGAATACCTTATCTCTATATTTGAAAATACATAAATGCATCTTAGCTGGAAAGATGTTGTAGGTATTTCTGATTTCCCTATCCCTTTATGACTGAAACTTCATGAGTGTTTTCTTCAAGACTCTTTTTTATTTATTTATTTATTTATTTTACTTATTATACCAAGCACGTTAATCTTTTGAACGGTGTCCATGCTACTTAAACACTGCATATTATTGCTAGCATTTTAATAAGCAGTGTTTTTATGTTGCCTAAGAAAGAATGTATTTCTTAAAAATGTTTGAGATAAATAGTTTTAAATAATATTCTAAATGGTAGGATGCATGGATAGGTATAATTGTATGTTAACCTTTTAGCTACTGTTACTGGAGATTTACCTCAGTCATTTGAAACATGTAGGCAAATAGGTTATTTTTGAACTTTTAAAGTATGGTAAATACCTCTATCATAGAACAGTCATGTCTATAGTCCACTCATCCCTTTCCTTTTACTGTTTTGGACCTGCTTGTGTTTGTAGGCTTTAAGCTTTTCAGGAGATGAGTCTCTGAGCTTAATTTTTTTAACAGTTGCACCGTGCGAACTGTCAGTTTTATTAAAGCTATTATGTTTTTACCACAAGGCCTTTAAAACAAGTTCTAAGGTGCCTAATTGTCAATAGCTGTAGTAAAATAAATTTGAAACTCTTTCCCCTCTACTTTTTCTAGAAGTTACTAGTATCTGATGCCAGATAAACTATTTTTAGTTTATACACTGTGGCAGTGTGTGGTAAGTTTATGGAGGAATGATATACGTTGTGTACTTACAAATAACAAGCACTGGGGTATTTACCTGAAGCGGATGCTGTTGTACATTTACTTGAAACATCAAAAGGGATGTGCATTCACTTCATTCCTTTGTTAAGAAATCTCCTTTTAATGTTTTTTATTCCAATGTGTTGTTACTAAATTGCTGTCACATGACAGAGAACTTTTAAAGCAAATAATTTGGATTTATATCTGCTATAAAAATACTTTAGTCTGGTTTCCTAACAAACATTTTAAAATATGATGTGCAAAATCTTTTCCTTTTCTTAGGTGCCTGTTATGATACTATGAATAACATGATATGGACATGCTCTAATGATTATATTGATCAATGGTGTAATCCTGGGAACCAGGCATTCCATTGTGTCTGTCAGAGACTGGGAGTGAGTCATGTCATTACAGAGCCCAAAGGTGAGGTAAACTTACAAGTCAGCATTTTACGCAAAGTGGAAGTGAAATGTACCATTATCATACAATAAATATACAGAAACTACCTTCTGAAACTTTTTATTAAAAGTTGAGTTCATTCTTGAAAAGTTGTTTATAAATATTGGTCATGGTTTATCTTTGCTTTAAGAAAGGAAAAAGCAAAAAGCGAGACGTGTTTGGAAGTTTCCAGATTCTTGCTACCTTTAGCACATTAAAAAAGTGACGTGGGTAATTCTTTTGTTTATCATGTGGGCGGGTGTCCTGAAGTTAGAGGAGATGATGATGATATATTGCATTTTAGAAGCTAATGCTATAGTCTGTGTTTGTAGACAGCATTTGAACTGCTTTTCTTCTAGGGGATGCAACAACCACAAATGAGGTTATTAACCAGTTACTGCACCATGTTGGTGCCATGTGTATCCACCAACTCAACCTGCTTGCAGCCAGCAACAACCTTCCCATAACAAATTTTTTGGGCAAGCAACATCCAATTGAAGCACATCATCTCAGCAGTATTTGTGACATTATGGAAAAAGCTATGGTGAACGGAGATACTTGTATAATACGCTGCATCCTTGTTGTCTTTCAGGTACAAGGGCATCTTAAATGTACTTCACAATAGAATCCAGAGAGGTTACTCCCTTATTTCTTTCTTTTTTTCCTTTTTTTTTTTGATCCAAAGTCAGTTTCTGACTCTGAGATTTCTAGTCACCTAGACAAATAGTTTGAGAAACTGACTGCAGAAAAAGAGTTCATGTGAACAATACTTAAATTTCTAATATTGTTGTGTTTAATTTTTCTTAGGTGGTTTTTAAATTTTTCTTCAGCCCACAAACTGAAAGAAACAGAGATATTGTTAGAAGGTCTGGCCTGTTACTTTGGCAGTTACTGATGGCACCAAGGGATCAGATTTGCTCTGAAATTCAGAAGGAGGTTTGTCTAGCTATTAGGTAAATATCTGTTTTGTGGAATTAAACTGAACTTAGACTTTAGATTATTTGAAAATGTTGTAACAGATGAACATTCAAATTGTATTCCTCAGTTTAATTTTAAATTAATATGATAAAATTTAGGTCGACATAGTATGATAAAATTATTACGATTTATATCTGTGGAAGAAGGGAAGTACGTGTTTGTCATGATGACAGTGAAATAACCGATAGGAATTGCTTTCCATACTTCTTTTCATTTGTTGCTTTTTATTGGCTTTCTTCAGGGTTTTTTTTTAATGTTTATTATAATATAACTGCTAAATGCAAGCAAAGTTTTCTGCATTTCAGTGATGGCTAGAATGACTTCCATATTTAGCTTATGTAGTTTATTGGTGTTCTGGAATAGGCAAAGCTAATGTTGTCAGCTGTTATACCAGTGTTTCAAGTGACAATACTGAAGTCCTTCTAAACAAAAGGAATGTAAGGGAAAGCAGAATGAATAATACTTGAGGAATGCTGTAAGATTGAAGGCCCAGGGAAAAACACAGGCAGGGTAGTAAGACTGTCTTGAGAAAGTCAGGTTTATGTTTAGAAAACAGGAATCTATTTTGGTAGAAGGGTGGGCATTATGTTTCTGGGCTGGTACACCAGGTCATCAAACACTTAAACAGGATGGTTGCTTTAGCTCGACTCATATTAGCTACTGCACCTCTTGAACCTGATGCTGCGTAATTTCCTTTCTCCGGCTTGTCAAAATAGCAGAATGACTAAGTACATGGAAGCGAGCAAAAAGTGTGGTTGTATATCACGAAAACAAGATAATGTAAATCTCAAGGACAAGGAATGCTGTCTCAAATGTCCTAAGTACAAATATAATCTGCTTTCAAGTGGGAAGTGCTCCAGAGGTTGAGAACAAAGTCTTCTGAAGATCAACCTGCATTTTTTTCATGTGAATCACGACATTCCAAATTTCAGTGGTTTTATGCAACTCTGAGTGAAGAAGAATAGTGTATCTTTAGTATGACTAGCTAGCATTTTCAGGGTCTTGCTTTTTGACAGGGAAGTGTATCCTGTCAACTGTATGGACAGCTGCTGCATTTTTCCCTTGTTTAACCCTGTATCCTCCAACGACTTGTAAAAAAATCAGAGATGGGGATTAGGTAATATCCCCTTCCTCCTGTTTTCTCTTTGGGGGATTCTGATACCAATGGAAACCTCAAACTTAGCTTGCAACGTATGATAACTTTTCCTGATGTTTGTATCACAAGTTGGTCGGCATGAGCCAGAGGGAGGGGAGCTGCAATAATCTCTGCTCTCAGTGTGAAGCTGAAAAACATACCAGTTTTCTTTTCTATGAGTGTGATTTAAAAAGAAAAGGGAAAAAGAAAAGGAGAAAAAGTCTGCATAATAGTTTCAACAGTTCAGGCAGTCATGAAGTACTCCTTTTAAGTTATTGTGTATATTCTATCTTGATGTGGTAATTCATGTAGAAAGGACAAAGTTCATCACAAGTTAGAGGGGAAAAATATCTCCACAAAGAGTATTTATGCATAGCTGTGTTGTTTCTGAAATGCTAGTTCTGGAATCTTCTGCTTAGCTTAAACTAAGACTTCTATAAGGAGCCAGTCTTTAATAAGTATAAAACTGTAACAGTAGTGACTTCTTGATTACTGTCTCTTGCATTTTCCATTGTTCTTATCACAGATAAGCCACAGCTCTTGCCACATCACCAGAGTTGTTTGAGTCATTCTCTAAGCCATCGTCTATTTTTCTGACAACTGTCTGTTTCTTGAAAAAATGATTGTGCTGTCATATATACAAGTGATTAATGTGGAGTTTCTCAGAGGGAAGCAAATAGCTCTTGAAGAAGCTTTGGGACCTAAACAATAAAATATAGCTGATTACAAGAGATTTCTGGAGAAAGCAGCTGCTTATTTTATGACTAATACAAATGTTAAAATATGGAGGATGCCTTTCTAAGTTGGAAGAAGCTATTACATAGTCATTCTAAATGTTACCTCAGATACTAGCTGAGATTCTGTGATGCCATTTTTCATATGTCCATTGAAATTATTTTGTTGACTTTTAAATACGTTAAGTAATACATGGTTTTATTTTTTCTTTAGCTCTGGTTTAAATATCCTGTATCCTGGAGAAGCAGAAATCAATAATTTATTGAAATTGGTCTTAACTGAAGGTGAGAATGTCTTATTGACATGTGAGAGTGTGTTTTCTCTAATTGAAAACAAAAAGTGAAAATACTTCTCGACCTCTGGAGGGAGAACAGTTCAGAATATTGAGCACTAGTCTGCTTTGAACCCATCCTATTCTAGGAAATTATGGAATGCTTCAAAACCTGAAGCTGCCTTCTGAATGGCTGCATGATCAAGTATATGTTAGGTGTAGAAAAGGAAAATTTGTCTCAATCAGGCAGCTGTTTGAAAAAAGATTAAAGCTCTCTTTTGTCACTCTTAGTAGTTTTTCTTGTCCAGGTTGTATTTTAGAACACATTGTTAGCAGTTAGTGTTACCCATGGCAATTACACAGTAACCAGAGGTAATTTTAGTCCTTAATGAAAGAGTGATAATCTACTTGCATTCACCATGAAATGGGAGTCTGGACTTAGAAGCAGCTGATGCACGGTAATTTGTTACTTCATAGGAACGTGTTCGTGCGTCAGAGTCTTTGGAATTTAAAACAGTGCTGTGTGCAGAGTAGGTTTTAACAGTCTGTAATATCAACAGGGAATTGGGTTACACTGTAAATATAGTCATTTCTGAGAAGTAGCATATGTTAAGCAAGATATCTGAGGAAATAAAAATAAATTAATTCTGTAAAATGCTGTTTTGCAAAATTTTTTGCATTCCATTTTAGGAGAGAGAAATAGTGGTCTCTCTCAACTTCGCGACGTTATCCTGACTAATTTAGCTGAACAGCTTCAGAACAACAGATTTGGAAGTGAAGATGATGATCATTATAGGTAAAATGCAACACTATGCTCCCCTTCCTCCCCATTTATAATGTATGTTTCTGTTATTTGCTTTAGATAAACTTGCATAAAATTCTGCTGAAATTGCTTGTTATCTTACTGGCAGTGTGACCTGAAATACTATCTTTGTGTCCGTAGCGGGTAGAATTTCATTAGGACAAGGGAGAGAGAGGTTTGATATTTTAGGGGAAACTTTGGAAACTTCTGTACCCAGCCTTAGTTTTGGATTCCCTGCTACTTATCCTGTATATGGTAAATGTGGATGATAATTCATAAGCACGATATTATGACATTGCTCTCCATATCACTACGTTAGGTGACTTTTCAGCAGTAAAACTGTCAATCTCAAGTACCTGTTCAAGTTGGGAGGAGCCTTTTTTTAGGAGTCATTAGAAGTCATAGATTTAGGTCAGTTGCATTGATTAATTGATGTTGCTAAACATTTCAGGCTTGGTTTTCTTTGTGTCTGAATCTCTGAAGTTGAACAGATACTTGTTTTGGTTTCACATAATTTGTGGTACAGCTTGCAGAGACTTTTGAGATGAGCTATACAAAATACACCATAATTAGGCTATTAACATTTTACATCTTTCTTGCATTTTTTGAAGACTAAATGATGAGCTGTTGCACTACATTCTCAAGATTGTTGTCCGAGAATCTTGTGTCTTAATCACCAAGTGCCAAACTGTATCTAAAGATGATTTTCAAAGGCTTCTTTCAACTGTGCCTGTAAGTAAAATGTATTTAGATAAAAGTATATTTGCCTTTGGCTTCTTTTCCTCCTTAAATCCATCATCTTCACTGAGTATATAGAGGTGAAACTTTTATAGTTGTGTGTCTTAACAAATACAGGAAAAGAGTGTCTTTTGTATATGCTGTGCAGGGAAGGAAGAAACAATTTCTTACAGCAAAGTAAATTGTACAGTAATGCTAAAACAGGTTTATATGTGGATATATTTTCCAATTGCTCTGGTAGCTGTTTCGATTTAAAGGAAGTTTGTGTATCTCAATCTTCAAACCATTACAACAACTTAAAATAAACTCTTTCTACAGTTGTGTATAATGATTCATACAAGCAGAAACGATTATCATTTACAGACAAAAATGAGTGAAAGTTGACATTATTTAATGGTAAAAGTATGCGTAGACGTTCTCAGCAGGATCAGCTCCCTGATCTGGCTGATGGCAAAGGCAGGTGAGCTTGCGTGCAGGCACTGGGAGGGGACAGGAACTCATGGCCTGCGCTGCAGGAGGATGGGAAAGGAGTAGTAGCATGGAACCATCACCTTCGGGAATGTGAATTAAATTTAGCTCTGTGGTGGCATTATCTTTTAAGGATTAATTAATGTTACAGTACTTGAATATTACTATAATGTTACATACTTGAATAAAATCGTGCTGCTTCTTTATATGTTTTGCGAGTTATTTCACAAAATTCGGTGTTTTGCAACCAGTTTCTTCTCTTAAATATGTATTAACAAGCTCGTGTTAAATCAGCAAAAAAAAATTCTATTCAAAGGAAATTATTTTTTGCTTTTGCTTGTCCTCTCCCTCAACTTTTTTCTTCTTTTATATTTCAAAGTACAAGGATTGCCTGAATCAAGGTTGATTAAAGGGATTAGATAATGTAAAGTCTACTTATTTATGTTAAAGGCTGCATCTTCGTGTTTGCGGTATCTGATGGCTGTACAGAACCACCTCCTCAGTAACACTATTTTGATTAAACCTGATGAAAATGATGACAGTGACAGCTCCTTGCAGGGAGAGACATTGAAGGTACAGGTAAACACCAAGTTTTATTCTAGTATGGCTCCCTACAGTCAGTGTTCCTGTGACACCTCTTGTTTCTGCAATGCATTCTACTTACGCTGTTTTGTTGGTTCTTTTCCTCCTGATGTAGTTTAATTACTGTCGACAGTTTTTTCCTGTTCTCCAGCTAAAGTCTGCAATTGTTCTGTGTTCAGTATTCCAGCTTGGGCTCTATATTGTCAGTGAGAGCAGACACTTCCCTTCCTAAATATACGTATAATGAGGTTTAAAATGTATTTTAACTAATATGTGCTAGTAAGAATATTCACGTGCCAGGAATCCTTTCTGGATGCATTACCCCCCACACTTTCTCTTCTGCAAATCGCTTGGGTGGTCCTTGAAAAAAATATTTTTCAGATTTAAATAGGAAAGGGTTTTCTCGTTTGCCTTACCTGGCTTCTGCTTTTTTGCAGTTTTAACTTACAAAGCTTATGTAGAACCACCTACATCTGTTATCTGAAGTAGCGTGAATAATGTTTGTGGCAATGAAACTGTTAGAGGACAAGGTTTGCGGACAGTGGTTGTTTTGTTGGTATAAGGTTTATTAAAATGGTGTCATTTCATATTACTGCTGGAATAGTCTTGAGTGAACTCGTAGAAGCCAGATTTGTCCTAGCATGCAGGCTGTCTTATAGTAGTTTTTGTAACAGTAACAATTCTTCTATAATGGTATTGACTTCTGAATTTCTGGTATTGTTTGTTAAGCTGGCTTTGTCTGCTACTCTTTCAGACTGTGTGTGCTTGTAATCTGCTGCAGTTGAAAGTTATTTGTTCAGGCTCATTGAGTAAATGCTAAATATTGTAGTACTTTTCTTGTCTTGCTATTCACCCATGTTTTCATTGTTCAGTTTCTCTCTCTACAGTGATCCTCATACCTGCTAGGACATTCTGTCACCAATGCTGTACCTTGGCTGGCTAACAGCTCTCTCTCCTGTGCTGGACTTGGGGATTCCTTCCCTCTAGAAACTGGATGTGCATCCTGTAAAATATGCACCTAGTTTCTCCCAGCACTTTGGGGCTTAGCATTAATCAAATTTAAGTCTTGGATGAATCTACTGCTGCAGGCCCGCCAGGTCACATTATCATTCTTTTAATTTGGAAATCCATCGTTTTGTTCTGTTGTCCTTTTTTTTTGGTATTGTCTAAGAATTTAAGTGTCCTATAACTCTTTTTGTACCTAGGAGCTAAAGACCAGCATTTTGTCTCTTGCTACCCAAATTCTGACAGGATGTGATGAAGTCTTAGAAATGCTGCAACAAGTCACTACAGCACTAATAAACAGTGACATTTCTGATAGAGAGCAAAGGTAAGACAAGTGTGAGTATGCTAACTTGAAAATAGTAAACGGTTGCTTTTTGTGGCTTATTGTACAAGCACAGTTAGCATTACTTACTCTTTACAACTTCATACTTGAGCTTTGAATGTATAGGAACTGTTTCTTACTATAGCATTTGCTTAGCACTTTTCTCTTGAAGAATTTAGAATCAGACTCTCCATGTCAGTACTACTAGCTTGATAATCTGTAGAAACTTCAAATTGGTAAGGTTTTAGTCAGTTACAATGGTATTTATAAGCAGGGTAACTGGAAACAAGCTGTAGTTAGTCAGCTGGGAATATTCCTGTAAGTTAGGGTAATTTTTTTTTATTTTTAAATTCCTAACTATTATATCTCTAGTAGCTGAACTAGGTATTTTATCCATGACAAGCCTTTGATGTTGTTATGGTGTCCTGCATGTTTCATCAGATGGTGTCACCTTGCCCTTCCCTGTCTCCCCTCCACTTAAAAATATATGTTGGGAATGGGATGTAAACAAAAGCTGTGAACCTTTTCTCTCATTAAACAAACACTTCCCTCTCCCAGTTGTGTTTCAGGTTTCAGTTTCTATGCTTTTCTGTGCCCACAAGATGAGTTTTGTTTATTGACAATACACAATTCCTTTGAGATATTTTCAGATGGGTTTCATGCTCAAATATATTTTTGCAGATACAGATTCTTTCAACGTACTTGGAGCTCCATGTGCTAGGAGCCTGATATACATACTGAACAAATACATTTGTGTTTGATGTGGACTTTCATCCCATGCCCATGGGAGCTTATCATTTTATAAGTAATTATTAAACTCTTGGTTTACTGTCTTCTGGTCTATCATTGTTTAGTAAGAATTGGCAGCAAAGACTAGGACGCTAACACTTTGGAGAAATTGTAATGTTTTCAAGATATTAAGTTTTTGTGGGTTTTTTTTAAATATAATGCAAATGTTCTCTGCTAAATTTTGAATTGCCTACTTAGGCAGTCTGTTACAAGATCAAAGAGATGACTAAAAATAGTAGTGATGCTCTATGAAAATAGTTGTTGCTGTGTCAAACTTGACTCTCCTTACAGATTAAAAGGCCTGGAGCAAATTACGAAGGCTACTATGCTTGGTCATCTGCTTCCTGTCCTACTGACATCGCTGATGCACCCAAATTTGCAGACTCTAACTATGGCTGATGCCTTGATGCCTCAGCTGGTGCAGCTGGTTCTTTACACAAGTCAGGTATGGTCTCTGTGTCAGCAGTTGTCTACAATGGAAAAAAGATGTGGCATGTAGATCTTGGTCAACTTTCTGCAGTAAGTGATCCACAGATCATAGTTTAAGAATTGTTCAACAGCTACAAAAGCTAATAATGCTGAGTATTAAATTTGCCTTGGTACAACAGCTACTAAGTAATGATTTATTGTCAATAACAACATACAGTGTGATTGTTAATATATTTCAATAATGAGATCTTAAAATGATTTACTGTTTGCATGTTTCTGACACTGTATATTTTGTGCCACAGACTGCACTGCTGCTTAAAACTCAGTCTCCAGTTTTCTCAGAACTGAACAGTTCCCCCAGCAGTGCATCAGAACAGAAAGGGAAGCTGTTACCTGATGAGAGGTGATTGTCTTTATATTTGGGTTTTCTCATGGGATAAAGTATCTTAGCTGTAATGTTCATTTGACCATTGCTGTGGGATAAATCTCGAAGCAGCAATTTTTTTTTTTTTTTTTTTTTTTTTTTTAGGCAAAGCTGTAATGGTTTGTAAAGCTGTCTTAGAGATATATAAGCCTTTACAAAAGACAATTAGTTCTAAAATTTTTTTTGCATATAGAATTAAATGATTCGTATCTTCAGGTTGTTTGCACAGGCTATGGTTTCTTTTGTTTATCCCCCCACCTCGAGCATTAGGAATTAATTCATAAATATTCCTCTTACAATAAATAAGGCTAAGGAAGACCATAATGAGAAAATGTAAATTGCTCTGGCAGCATGAGATACAGTATTAAAACCATTGGAAAGATATTAAATGGTTTCATTTACATAGAGAAATATAACGCTTTTAAGTCCTACACTTAAATCCTGTGTCTCAGCTCAAAGTTATACAGCTTCTGCTTAGAAACAGAAACACGCAGCTAAATTAAATAAAAAAATGCTTACCATAGCTATTTTCAGTGTTGCAGAATTT
Organism: Gymnogyps californianus; assembly: GCF_018139145.2. Taxonomy (NCBI): domain Eukaryota; kingdom Metazoa; phylum Chordata; class Aves; order Accipitriformes; family Cathartidae; genus Gymnogyps; species Gymnogyps californianus. Next base: position 14,694,830 of record NC_059486.1, on the reverse strand, counting down.
GTGGTATTAAACTTGTGATAATGTGTAATATACTGTGTGAAAACTCTGAAGAATTTATTTTCAATCCTCCTCCAAATTATAAGCTTCAGTGAAATATTAGGCATATTGTTTTATGACAGTATATTCAGTTTTGGGTGCTGTCCCAGGAGGGAAGGTTTTTTTATGCTCCAAATCATGTATTAGAATCCATATATAGTACCATTTAGTTTTTTATGGTGCTACTCTAGCTTGTTTACCATTGGAAAGCATAGAGAAAAGTTCAGATTTTACAGGTTAGAAATTGGCATAGTTATTTCTAATGTACAGAGTTCATGCTATTGAAGTTCTACGTGTTCCCTCAATACAGTTATGCCTAAAATGGGGAGTCAATACTTTGTGTCACTGTGTATCAATACTGAGAGGTGCTTTTAAGTACTTTATAGTTTGATGTCTGAATATATAGTAGAAATCTGTGTGATGAATTTTAGGACTAATTTTTCACTCTAATTTCAGAATGCTGGAAGAGAAAGAAGAACCAGGTTTTCTTACGGGTTTGAAGATCCCTGCTCCCTGGGCTGCTGGGAAGACGGTAGAAACAGTTCATCCCGTCAGGGATAACTATAAATTTAAAGAAACTGTACATATTCCAGGAGCTCGCTGTTTATATCTTAGATTTGACAACAGATGTTCTTCACAATATGATTACGATAAGGTAAGCAAGGGCCAATTCAGAAATTCTTTTTGTATATATTTCCGTCAGCAGCACTTCCCATTTTCATCTTTTCTGCCCTTTGTCTTTCATAGCACCTTATTTCCAGTGATCAGGATAATGCAGGAGGTTTTTATTGATAGGAGCTTATTAGTGTACACTGTAATGTCACAGTCTGCTTACTTCAAGGCTGTAAAGTACAGGGGTGCAGAGGTTATTTCTTGTGTGGCACAAGTGTGAATAACTTCTCGAAAGAATTCTTGAGTTTCATCTTAAGACTAGACTTAGCTAAATGATAGAAAATGTACAAAGAGTTGTTGACATGAAAAGGCAGGAAGATGAAGATAAATGATTTGTGTTTAATTTCTATTATTCTTGAAGAAACAATCAAAAAAGAATATATGCTTAATTCTTCTTGTGTGTTGTTTCAGAACATAATATCCAGTGATTGCTTCAATGTTTAAAACCTATTAGTTATGAGGATCTTTTGTTAAGAGTTAGGCTCTGTAATTAAGAAGCTTCTTCAAAAGGTGTCAGAAGTAGTGGTAGTTATGAAATAGGGGAAATACAGTAGGCTCCAGAGATATGGGGGTTTGGTGGGGGGGTTGTTTTGGGTTTTTTCCCCCTCAGAAATTCATACCAACTCTTCCTTTTTTGGTTTTTTTTTTTTTTTTTAAGTTCCTTTCATGATGACTCAGATTTGTCGAAGTTCGACTTCCTTCTCATTTTCGCTGTTGTTCAGTTTTCCTTATTTCTCAAATTTTAATCTCACTGCCTACTTTGTAGATCAGCACAGTTTGTTTAAACTGGGCAAAACTGGAAAGGTTACTTTTTCCCCCCGATGATAAATGGCTTGTTTACATAGATTAATATGAACAAGTATTTTCAATTTCAAGAACACAACTAATAGCACTTATTTACTTTGTATAATCAGAGAGCTACTTGTGCTGATTTACTTTGTATAATCAGAGAGCTACTTGTGCTGCTTACTAATTGTTGCCATATATTCTTTGACATAGAGCAAGTTCTGTGATACTGACTCCCATTAGTTATTTATAAGCGTCTTTAATGTTAATGTCACCCGTTACTGGTTAAACTCCAGAAAACTTTGGGCCTCGTCATGTTCCCACTGAAGTCACTGACAAAATATTAACTTTGATGGGAGCAGGATCAGTCCATTTATTAGTAGAGAAGCAGTATGTTCTAGTTAGCTCAGCATGAGGACTGGAAGTTAGGATTTCTCCTGATTTCTACTCCCAGTTCTGCTGCTGACTTGCTGTGTGACCTCGGGGGCAAGTCACTCAATTTCCTCTCTGCCTCAGTTTCCCCATCTGTAAAATGGGGATAATAATACTTGCCTACTCACCTCACAGGGCTGTTGTGAGGATTTGTTAATGTTGATAAAGCGCTTTGAAAATAAAAAGCGTGGTGTAAGTGCTAAGTATTATTATTATTATTAGATTTTCTTGTTTTTCTCTTACAGTCTAACAGTGTATTTTATGTTTTGAAGTTGGTGATCTATGCTGGTCCTAACACAAACAGTAGGAAGGTTGCTGAGTATGGAGGCAATACACTGGGATATGGCAGCCGTAGTGTCTTAGGAACTGGTTGGCCGAAAGACTTAGTAAAGGTACAGTATTATAATCCAACAATATTTCACATAGAAAAATCCCCTTTGGAAACCATGTCAAGTCCATTTTGACCCTTAGAGCAATGAAGTCCAAGCTTTTAAGTGTACGGTTATCCATGATGAGATCACTTTTTAAGTGGGCTGTTATGTCCTTGGGGAATAACTTTAAACTCAACTGTATGTTGTGTGTGATGCTTCTCTTTGAGCTTACCTTGTTTTGTTATGTCTTACTGGAATTCATTATTGGTATGTTTCAGTCCTGGAGTCTCTAATGGCACTACTGTTCTCATAAGTATAAGAAGTAAATAATCTTTCTAGGAGAAATTCTTGCACAGTCTGAGGCTGTGCATATTTTCTTAAGGTCCGTGGGCATGACTGCGTTTTTTTTAACAGTAACCCACAAATATAACAAGTAGTAAATGTAGCAACTTTCCAACCATTTGTGTTGAGTTTTAAAATTACATTGGATGCTTTTGGCAGTAAAGCTAAGAAAGAAAAATCCCTCAAACTTCTTGAAACTTCAGTATTTCAAGAATTTTGCAGTATGTTCCCTCAGATTGTATGCAGTATCGTTTTTTTCTTATGTGTTTGTGCTGCTACATTGTCCCACACTGAAACTGGGCTTATATACTTAACAAAAAATAATTTCAAAAAGAAAAACAAGTAGTAATAAACTGGAAAGCAATTTCAGACAAGCACCCCATTGTTCACAATTAATGGAATTTCATTTATTTTTCAGATATAGATTTTTATACTGCTCTTTTAGCAAACTCTTCTATTAATGTGTTGACATTCTTCTCCTTCAAGAGCTTGTCTGTCTTCCTTCAGGAAGAGAACTGTTGATTATTGCATGGTTTCTTGCAGACAAACAATGAAAGCGTTTTGATGAAAATCAAGGCCAAGTAACACAGACTGATAAATTCTACTTTTGCTTCTACAGCCGCGGTGGTTTTTTTGTTTTACTGTAGTTAGCCAGCAGCAAAATTAAAATCAAATTGTCCACTAAAAGATATCCTTACAAAAAGGGAAGAATCGTAAATCAGAGTATATAATTGGAGATAAAGATGATACCTAGATAACTGTCATTAAAAACATTAATCCATAAAATAAGCCACTGTTATGAAAAGCCTGTTTGTTTGCCTCAATTCTTAAATGTATCTTTTTTTTTTTTTTTTTTCCCCCCTCCTCCCCATCAAAATTTTAAGGTGGAAGGAGATACAGTCACCTTCTCCTTTGAAATGCGGAGTGGTCGTGAGCACAACACTCCAGACAAAGCTATGTGGGGCTTTGCTTGCACTGTTCGAGCACAGGTACTCAAACATGACAGATTCCATGGGATAGGTTCAGCTTCAATTTATCTTCTGTCTGTTACACACTTCAGATCAAATAGAAATGTATTTCAAAGTTGGAAGTTAATGTTTGAAATTTAAAACAGTAATAGCTTACTTATTTTGGCAATAAGACAAATCATCTTTTTACAGCGTAAAGGACCTAAGTTTTAGACGTTTGGCTTCCTTAGCTAGAGATACCCTGTGGCATGGTCTGTAGCATGCTTAGGGTTTTATGAAGATAGTTATTACCAAATATGTCTTATCTATCTCTTGTCATTGGCACTGGGCTTGGATGAAGTCACTTTAATATCTCTTGCTGCTTGTAGATCAGGATTTCTTTGGAGAGATGAGTATCTTGTAACAACCTGGAAATCGGAGATTTAATGAGGGAATAATGATTCCAGCCTATAAAGAAGAGAGGGGAGGGACGCTGGGATCAAACAAAAGGAAACTTGAATCCCACTACCAGGAAGCTAGGACTGGGCCTGTGAGATGACAGATCTGCAGGCCAAAGAATGACTGAACCAAAAATAACTTTACCTTTTCTTTTCTTTCTTGGTTCAGGAAAATAATGTTTAAATCCTTTGTTTCTTGTCTTGAGTTGTTCTTACATATTGCTTTTAACTGTTAAGCGTTTTTTCAGTACACCTTTGTGTAAGAGACATATGATCGATAGATATATATCTTTTATCTATAAGATTATATATAAAAATATAAGATCTCCTATCTTGAAATATATCGGGGAAGGACTTCGTGGTTGATTGATCAGTGCAACTTATCGCTATTCCTACTACAGGAGTCTTCAGAGGATGTGTCAGGAGGCTTGCCATTCTTAGTTGACCTGGCACTTGGCCTTTCTGTGTTAGCTTGTTCTATGCTGCGAATACTGTACAATGGACCAGAAATTACCAAAGATGAAGAAACCTGTCAAGAGCTCTTAAGATCTAAACTATTACAAAGGTAAAAAAAAAATTTTTTATCTGAGTTCCCGTGTGGGTGTTTTTCTGAGGGAAGGTGACTTTTGTAGTTGTGCTCAAGTCTCGTGGTTTTAGGTGATGTTTTGATAATTTTTCCTGCAGAGTTTGTTCAGTAGTTCTGTGTTGCCTAAAACTAAGGGAATCTTCTCTAGAGTACAGGTCTTCTTTAGAGTAAGTAGAGGAGGATTGGGCTATGCTTGGTACAAGCCACACTTAATATGTTAATATGTAGTCTGTCTCTGTAATGTGGTGTTGACTAATGTGTCTTTGTGAATGAGGAGGGAGAGTTGGGGGTGAGGGGGAATATCCTTTTCATCTGTTTTTATTTATTTTTCCAGGTGCCAGTGGCAGGTGGAAGCTAATGGTGTAATATCTCCGGCCCTTACACCAAGTCCTTCTCCATTGCCTCTTACTATAGAGGAAGACAGAGAATTTACATATCCTTCTGATGTTCTAGTGCCTCCCGTTGGACACTATTTTGATCTGCCTAGGATTCGGCTGCCTCCAGGAATCATGATAAAACTCAGGGAAATTTCTGGACGTGCTCGGCCTCAGTTTAGACCTAGTATAAAGTAAGTAGTCGTTGCTTTGCTCTGTTTTTCTAATGTGACTCTTACTGTTTGAAACGTTTGGTGCCAAAGTGAGTGAGCTAAAAAAGCAACAGTGAGGATGTGGCATGCCTGTCGTGTACGACGGTATGCATTTAATAGTCTGTAAATACTTGTTTGTGAATGTAGCATCTAGTGAATTGTAAATATGAATTGTCAAAGTTTGTCTGTTATTCTTGCTTAATCAGTTTGGCTTTGCCTGTAACCCTAGGGAAGTGATTCAGCCAGAAGTAATGGAGGAGATGGTAGTTTCATGTGTGATTAAACATTTGAATTTGGTTGATGCACTCCAGTCCCTGATAAATTTCCAGTATCAGGAAGAACACGCTGAAGAATATGATTTACTTTGTAAAATTATGGGAGAGACCTTTAAGAAGCTAAATGCCATGGAGAGACAATTGCAGGTAAAAATAAAATTACATAAAAAACCAGAAGGCTTTTTTTGAGAATAAAGGTGTATTAACAGCATTTTAGAAACACAGAAATAGAAAATGTACTCAGATTTCTTCTTCTACGATCTCTTCTACTCCTTAACATGAACAACTGCAATAAGTGTTATTTTTGTCTCTTTATTAGAGCGTGGCTGAGCTGGAGCAGAAATGGCAGAATGAGGTAGATGATGCCATGCATGGGAAGCTGGAGAACAATGTCCCATTCTTTTATGATTATCACTTCAATGAGGTAAGCATTGTGGCTGTTGTGTGTGCTCATGCTTTGTGCTGCTCTCTCAATACACGTTCATCCTTTTTCCTTCACTTTGTTTAGAGCAAGATGAAAGAACTAGAACTTCTGTGTTCAATGAAAGAAGTTTCTTTTGATGGAAGTGATCTTGAGAATGTGGTCCTGGCATTAAGGTTAGTAGCTGGCTGTGGAGTATACCATTTAGGCAAGGTACTTAAAAAGATAGGCTACTTTAAGCAGCCGTGGATTTTCATTGAGTTCAAAAGTAGTTACGCAGGGTTAAAGTTGCATACATACATAAATGCTTATTGAAGTAGGCACTTGAATCTCGTTGTACCCGGTGACACTTAATGATGTGAAACAGAAGCTGGCACTAAATGTTTTGAAAACATTTTATGTCTAATTCTATTAAAGGTTGGTAGACCTATAGAAAGAAAACAATCTTTGGGAGCAGGAACGTTCAGATGAACTTCTAACCAGGGATGCAGATACTTTAAAACTTAATTTTCCTGTCTGTCTAGCAATATCTGATTAAATTGTTAGAAACATTTGTGCTAAATATATTAATATTAGTACCTACAGCTGCTAGTACTTACTAACAAATCACTTTTTTATTTCTTTAATTTTTTCTGCTTTCTATTTTGTTGGCATAGAATAGATTGATGCTATATGTCTTCTTTAAAATAACCTTTCTCACAGTAACACTTTATTTCAGAAAGCATTAAAACATAATTGAGTTTGCTTCTTTTATTTGTCTTTTATAATCTTAGGGAGAAGTTTTTTCAAGAGGTGAATTCGCTGATACAGAAGACCTCTCATCCCCTAGCAAAAACAAAAGCATTAGTTAAGAGCTTGATGAACAGAGCAGAGCTGTTATTACATGTCACTATTGCAGCACAGTCTGGTATCACAAGAAGTATATCTGGTACCCCTGCAGAGACTCCAGGTATATATCTCATTACCAGCGTTGTACTGTCTTCCCCCCCCCCCGCCCCCCAAGATATAATTTATTCCTTTTCTCTTATTTTCCCTCTTTCACTTAAATTAAAATTAAACCTTTTTTTTTTTTTACTTTTTCAAATTAAATAAATTCACTTACAGTAAATGAAGTTGAGTCTTTGTTTTCTGATTGCCGTAATGACGGTCTGAGTAATAAGATGTGGAATTTAAACTTCAGTCTCCTGAATTATTGGGGAAAAAATGCTTAACCTAATCAAAACAAAACTAACTTGAAACAATACCTAAAAACAGGAAAGTCCTCAGAACTGAGTTGCAAGTTCTTGCTTAGACTGTGTTTTCCCCACCCCATGTTACAGCTTTCACTGGAATGTCTACAGTAATTTTAAAAACAGTTTGTAAATAACCTCCTACACCAGGAGTGACATTCTTTCATATTGTATAATATTGCAGCCTGTAAATCAGCATCTGAAACAAAAGTGATATCTCACGCAGTCCGCCAGCCCGTCTTCCTTCGCAGTATGTCAGCACCATCTGACTTAGAAATGATTGGTAACGAAGATATCGAGTTTGCTAGATCGAGTCAAAGGTATACAAGGGTTTATTCCACTAAGCTGCTTTACAATAATGTGGCCTGCGTTGTTAAAATCGTCAAATCATCATAAATTTTGCAAGCATAGCACTTTTTTTTTTTCATTGGATCAGCTTCCTGTTGCCAGGTGTAATTATCCTATATTCTCTTAGGCGCCGCCATGTTACCAGCCATCGAAGTAGCTCTTTCACTCTTCTCCAGTCACTGACCATTGAGGATAGCAGAGATAAACCCACATACAGTGTCTTACTGGGGCAACTGTTTGCTTTCATTGGAACAAATCCTGACCAAGCGGTATGTCATTTTAAATGTGCTAAATCATTATATTTTCAAATTCAAACTTTCACGAAGAAGGGAGGTGTCTTGCTTGTCTCTCGTTAACAAAAAACAAACAAAATCTCGTAGGTATCCAGCAGCAGTTTTCTGCTAGCTGCTCAGACAAGGTGGCGGCGTGGGAATACAAGGAAGCAAGCCCTAGTGCATATGAGAGAGTTGCTGACGGCAGCTGTTCGTGTTGGTGGTGTGACGCATCTTGTAGGCCCAGTGACCATGGTACTTCAGGGAGGACCAAGGTTTGTTTATTCCTCTGAAAATAATTAAATGTTTTGGTCTCTGTAGAAGAGAGTAAATTGCTTTGCGCAAAGGAAAAACATGAAAAGTGACTAGCTGTGAGGGCTCAAGTTTGCAGAACAGAGCTTGCAACAACCACTTTGGCCCTTGTGGGGTAAAAAGGCAGAAACTTCTAAGAAATGCTTTTATTTGGCAGTGGATGAACTTTCCTTTCATACCGGGATGACATGTCCACAGATACGTGTATAGGGTATCTTACTCTCCTGACTTAATTCTAAATTCAAGTTAATTAGCTATTAGTGGTAGATTTAGCTGATACTAATACTGTCATCTAAATTTGATAAATGTTTTGTAATTATTTTGTTTGTAGTCAAATTTCAGTCATGTCTGAGGTAAAGCTACCATGCTATCTTGTTTACATATGTTTCATATTAAAGCATTGTGACTTGCAGTTTTGCTTCTAAATCTTCCTTGAGTAATTCTTGATATGTGCTGATTATTTTTTTTAAAGCTATATTTGGAAGTTTGTTCATTTTATTTAACCTAGAAAGCCTACCATTTCAAATATCTAACTACCAACAGAATTGAAGAGCTCACATGTGGTGGGATGGTGGAACAAGTCCAGGAAGCTTTTGGAGAGACTATGACGTCTGTGGTCTCACTCTGTGCTCGCTACCCCATTGCTTGTGCAAATAGCATTGGGCTCTTATGCACTATACCTTACACAAGGTATGAAAGTATTTCTTTCAGAAGGGGAAGGAGGGCATCCACAGCTGTCCTTATGAGGTTTTGCCTTAAGGAGAAGCATTATATAGTATAAATATACTCCCTTTCTTCATAATGAGGAGTATCTGAGAACATTGTGTTAAACTTTCTCAGAATGCAGAATTTCATCTGGGGAGGACAAGGGAGAGACAGAACAAGTGAAGTAATTAATTGCTGAGTTAACAGCAAGTTCTGGATTGTCATTGTGTCTGTCGTTAGTGACTGAAAAGTTACTGAAGTAAAATCTGAATTTCTCCTCTCGTACAGGAGCGAAGAGAAGTGTTTGGTACGTAGTGGCCTGGTACAACTTATGGACCGGCTTTGCAGTTTAAGCAGCCAGACAGAATCCAGTTCGAATGAAAAACAGACTAAGAAACAGAAGGTGGCCACCATGGCTTGGGCTGCCTTCCAGGTGCTAGCCAATCGGTGTGTTGAATGGGAGAAAGAAGAAGGTAGGAACACTGCCAAATATATTTCTACTGTGCGCTTTAGAATTGCCCAAGTGCCTGGGAAGTGGTGTAAATGTATTTAAAATAGGGCATGCACTCACCATGACTTCAGTACTGTGTGGGTTCTTTAGAACACACAAGTGGATACAAAAATAAGTTGATTTTCTTCTTCTTGTTTTTTTTAATTCTAGCTTTTTTCCTCCTCATGGGACTGTTTATGTTTCAGATAATTTCAAGTCTGCCACTTGGTTCTGTCTAGACATAACCAGAGAACTGGGAGACCCTGAGTGATCATTTACGCATTTCTTCTGTGATAGGGTTCACCCATAACATACATAAACTTATAGACACGTGGCTATTGGCTAATGGGGCATAGGTGCTGTATCAGATGAATGTATGTAATTAAAGACATTTTATATATGCAAGTTTTTCTATAGCAACACAAAAATGTTTTTTACTATTTTCAGTTAATGGGTAAGGAATCTGTAGATGTGTACATTCATTTTTGTTAATTACAATTGTGTATTCTTGCATTACTTTTAAAGGTGGTTCAACAGAAGCTGTTCACTCTGGTCTGGCTCGTCAGGTCTCCAGCCTTCTTACCAACCACCTCGCACGAGCTACGGAGTGCTGTGGTAATCAAGCTGCAGGAAATGACGCACTTCAAGATGTTCTCAGTCTTCTTAATGACCTGTCAAGGTACTAGGCCTTTGTCTCTGAAGTATTTTTTTTGTATGTATGAAGCAGGTGGGGGTTTGGGGGGGGGCATTTTTTACAGTAGTGAAGGTAAGATAACTTTCAAAACCATTCTAAAACTTGATTGTAAACTGATGCTTACTCAATCTTAGTGTTTAATCAGTGCTATCGGGTTATGTAAGAATTGTTGCAGATAAGGTTTTGTCAGACACTGAAATTTTTTTTTATTACATCTTGTAAAATAATAAATTCATTTGTTTTTAATTCCAAGAGCATCATCAAACAATCAATTTTTTTTTCAAACAGCAGTTACCTGTGTTTTTCCCTTTCAGGAGTCACATAGGTAAAGCAATCCTGAGCCAGCCAGCCTGTGTGTCCAAGCTTCTGTCACTTCTCTTGGATCAGCGTCCTTCTCCAAAGTTGGTCCTTATAATCCTCCAGCTGTGTCGTGCTGCACTGCCTCTCATGAGTGTTGAGGACTGTGGCAATGTGGAATTGCCTCCCTGGAGTTACTCGGTACCCTCTCTGAACAGTGAACAGGATGATCCCAGTGACCCAGCCTCCAAGATTGCCTCTCTGCTGTTGGCAAAGCTGGCGGATTATGTAGTACCAGGTACCAGCATCTTTTTGGTGTCATGCTTATTTGAGAAATTGCCGAGCAAGTCATGTTTCTTCAAGGAGCTTTTATATTGACAGAAAGCTCAAGTAGGAAAAGGTACATGATATGTCAGTGTTGAAAGATAGGCTATTTCCGTGACTTTCCATCTGCCTCTTAATTTAACTGTTCTCAGACTAAGGTGTGTGTCACAGTGATGTTTTAGATCCATCTCGGGTGTGTTAGCATTAGTTTCAAGGGCAAGAAAGTTTGTTGATGGAGCTCATGATTGTGTGTTTTTCTTTGTTTTGGTTTTGTCCTTTCTTCTTCAAGGATGCCAGACGGTTCTTTCTCCAACTGCCTCTGAGCCGGATACTACTTTGGCAAAAGCCAGCCCTAAAAATTCCATAAAAGGCGATAAAGATCCTGGAGAAGAAAGCGAGGCAGTGGATGGTAAACTTTCTATTTTTATTCATAAACGGGAAGACCAGTCATCCCATGAAGTCCTTCAGCCATTACTAAGGTAATCTTAACTCGCTGGATTGGAATTAGCAACCAATTTCGCTAATTCCATTTCTCTTCTTTTTTTAGTGCTACAGCTGTAGAAAAATGCATCCTAGACATAATAGTAAATGGGAAAGCAAAATGTCTTCCCAATTTGTAGTGTTTACTGGCAAAATAATAAGATAATGCAAAAAAGGTTTATAAGGCTGATGCTTAGCATACTGTTACCTGGATAAAAATGCATACCGCTATACTGAATTTGCGGTGAGGCGGCAGCAGAAAGAATCTAAATCCCAATGCTTCCTGGACTTGTTTGTTTTGTAGAAGGCTATTTAGCAATGATGAGAGCAGCACAGTTGAAACAGAGCAGAGTATACAGATGTATAGAAGGAGGAGGGGGCTATGAAGTGTGATTGTTTTGGCTTTGGCTTGCTTACAAGCCATGTAAGGCACTAGCAAAGGAACATAGAAACATCTTAATCTGTCTGAAAACAATCACATGAAAAATAAGCTACTTAAATGATACTCCATCAGAAAAATTGAGCGTTATCTTGTTGTGGTATTACAGACTTTGTAGGACTAACAAATAGAACAATCAAAGTAAAATGGCTTTAAAAGCATTGCTTTTAATAATGCATACGCTGCATAATAATTTGCTATTACAGCTGCTTTAGTATTTTAGTACCCACGTGGGTTTTGAGATCTCTGAATGTGAAACAGCCAACGTTATCACCTCTTGCATTTTGTACTATTTGTTTCATCTTCCCCCGCTCCAAGTTGGTTTTGAACCCATGCCCTAAAAATGATACTAAAGGGTACAGCTGTTGGGTGTTCTTAGGTGAAAGGTTAACTCGGAGCCCTCAGGCATTTGTGTTCAGTAAAAGCCAATTTCATGATGCTTCTTTTGGAGGGGGGGAAGGGTTAAATTGCTGTGCAAATAACTACATTCAATAGTATTAAATTCCTTTTGTTAATTACAGTGGAATTGGGTATGTCCTTAACTATCAAGTATTTCTATTACTGTTGAGCAATTCAGTTGCAAAGGTCGGTTTCAAATAATTTCAAAACACAAATAATATGTTAAATTGGACTGTATAGTTCAGCTATCTTTTCCACCAATGAAAACAAAGTTAATGTGTTTTGTTTTCACTTTAATAGTAGCTCAGAAGGTCGTCCATTCCGACTAGGAACTGGAGCCAATATGGAGAAAGTGGTGAAAATGGATCGAGACATGACAAAAGTAAGAAAAGGAATAACTAAAGAATTACTCAACATAGTAAAAATCAGTTGCCAGTCAGAATTTGTTTTTAATGATGTTAAATCCCCTTTGTTAAATGTTGTTTAATTTACAGAACTGTCAGCTAATACTTCCTCCGACTGTTGTAGGTCATGTTTAAGCCTCTTTAATATTCTCTTTCCTGAAGTGTTTAATGCACATTGATAGTATGAATTTTAAACCACATATTTAAATTAAATTTGCATGTATATTTTAAGACATGTTCTTGAGTATTTGCACCAGAAATACTCATGTGGCTTTTTGATCAGAGAAGAGAAGTATACTGTTAAGCTAAGAATGGAATATTAAAGGCAATGAATCCACATTGATCTCTGATCTCTTTGTAGATGAGAAAAAGCAACAGAAAGAATTTGTCTTATGACTGTGACTAATACATACACAGGAGGATGTTTTGATGTGTTCTCAGTACTTTTACGTATGCAGAGGGAGGAGAGTTAAATGCATCACATAGCGTGGCCAAATAGAGCTAACATTAGTATTTGTCTTACATGGCAATTTTATTTTCAGAGTGGCTGCTGTGAAGTTATTACAGAAGAAGCTGCTGCAGCTCTTCGCAAGGCAACTAAGTGGGCACAGTCTGGTCTAATAGTTAGTGTTGGGCCACCCATAGAAACAGTCAATCCAGAAACTACCAGTGGGTTGTCCACTGGGGACAAAAAGAAGACCGCACAAACGTCTATTTGCAGAGAGAGGAATTCTGAGCTTGCCAGGTAGGTCCCTTGGATTCTGTACTTAGAGTCTAGATTCTGCTTTTCTGTAGGCCAGTATTTGTAGTGCCCTAGAAAATAATCTGGGTGTTCATAAACTTCCCTTTTTTGTGCTGTGTATTGTTGTTGACAGTTGAAGCTTCTTTTCCTTCTCTTGTTTTGAACTTAATGGGCAAATTGCTTTCTTCTTCTATATAGGACGGATCCTGTGAGGCCATTCATTAGCGGTCATGTTGCAAACAGCATGGCAGCAGAGGTGATCGCATTGCTACATAGCTTGTTGATGGCACCAGAATCAAATGCAGCTCAGATATGGACAACAACTGCTGAAAAAGTAAGCAAACAGAAGATTAAGTATCAAATTCTACACCAGGCATGTATTGAGTAGTTAAGAGAACTTAATTATTATTAATTCCCTAAGCTACTCCTTTCTGATTTGCTACTTCTGACACTTCAAACTGGGATGTGTAACTGCATAGAAGCAGCCCTTCCTAGTAGATGGTATCCATCTGATGTCTTAGGGTGGAATAAATAATCAAAAACTATCCAGCATTAGAGAGTGTGTTGTCATGCTGTAATTCATCTGTCATTCTTTTCAGTAATTAATAATGCTGTTTGTTTAGGGAGTTACCTTGCCTTTGCCAGGTAGTTATTCTACCTTTGCTATTCAGTCCTCTTTGCCATGACCTCTGAGGGTCTAAAGTGTTGGCTGGAAAGTATAGCACATTGCTTTTATGTTCCTCTGAATCCTGTAGCACCTAATCTGTTGCTTAGGCTAAATCCTTGAGCGAAGACTTTTGCTAAGATTATATATGTAACTCTGTGATTCTAAAAGTTACTAGGAAATGGAGCCTGCTTTGATGGTGTTCACACTTCAGAGAACTTAGAATATTCTGAGTTATATAATTCTCTTCAAGAACAAAAATAATTCTTCTGAAACTGTGTGGGCTGGAGGCTTGGGGCGTTGGTTTTTGTTTGAATTGTGCTTTGAAGTCATTCTCTGGTATTTTTGCTTCTGTCTTCAGGTTCTGTCTCGGGCTCTGATGTACATTCCACAACTAGGGAAATATGCAGAGAGTATTTTGGAGAATGGGAGTAGCAGTGGAAGGAAACTTGCTAAACTGCAAAGAATTGCTCGGCAGGCAGTAGCTGCCCTTTGTGCTCTGGGTGGCTTCAAGGAGACGATTAAAATAGGTTCTGAAGTTCAGGTAATTCAGCGCCGTTCACATTTTATATCTTAAACGAGAATTGGTGCTTTTCGTGATGTTTTGCCTGCATTGGCATACTTATGAAGCAGTGTGCAGATCGCCTGCGATTGTGAAGCAGTTGCAATAACACTTGTGGAGACTGCTATTGCGTGTTATTCCTGTTTCCTAAAATACCCAGCTCTAATTGTGTGTTGAGTTGGTGTGTGGTGTTAAACACTCAGTGTTTCTTGTTTATAAAGCTTTAAATCTTATGCAGACCTTCTTTGGTTGTAGGTTTTAGGTAAAGGAATAGCAGGAAGCATTGGAGTTGTGGCATCTATTAATGAACAAGAAGGTATAGCAACGGTCAAATTTCCACCTACCAGTATAGACAGTAGAAAGACCTCACAAGCATCAGACACATTAACTATTCCATTATCTAGGCTCTGTGTTCCAAGATCTGAGGTACGGTAGTTTTAAGAATCCAATATTAAGTATAATATCAATTATTTATTTTTTGTCACAGCATACTGGCAATTAATCTACAGCATGTAAAAAGTCTGTTTCATCTTTGATTAAAGATTAGTTGTAAAGTTTGCCTCATTATTAAAAACATATCTTAACAATATCTATATTTAAGTTCTCATTCAAGTAACATGGATATTCATCTTTTGGTGCTTAAAGATGTTCCATTGCATACTGTGTTGGGTTTTTTTGGTTTTGTTTCTGTTTTTTCTCTTTTTGACTGGTGTTTGGTGCTGGTTTTGTGATAGTACAAAATGAGAATTAACTCCAGGTAATAAAACGCCCTCATTTCTTAGAAACTAACTACTTGAATTTAACTTTTTACCGTGCCCCCCCACCATCAGGCATTGCCTCTTCATAAACTGTCCATTACTGAGAAGGTAGTACAGGCAGTCCAGTCCATGTTGCTTCCTCAGGAGGGAAGTCTATCTATTCACACCTCACTTCCTGCAACAGGAGATGGCTCAACTCCAGTAATGGCAGTGGTCCGGCTTCTTGCTGAAATAAGAACCAGGTGAGTCGTCGGTTTTTGTGCAGCACCTCAGTCTGTTTTGATACGGTACACAAATGCTCAAGAAAATTGCATGGATTCTTGTTTTCTTTCTCAGTGAGTATTGACATATGACAGCAGGGGACAATGCAAAAATTCTTGTTCGCTTCCTTAAAGCACATTTAGTGTCTGGATGTTGTTAAAATGAGCACCAGAAATAAAGTGCCCCCTGTAACACTGACAATACATTGAGCATAAGTAAATGTTATGAAGCAGGGGAAAGCTGTCGTTGTGGAAGTTCCAACGGATAGCTAAGCAACCAGACAAAGAAATAGAGCAGTCAGCATGCTGTCTTTTAAAATAGTCTTGAATTCAATACATGTAAAGACAACTTTGAATTCAGTGTACACTTTTGTAATGCTTTAAACGTATTATTTTTCCATTAAGAGCATGCCTGGTGATGGCTCAGCTGTTAGAAGACAGCTCATTCTGTGAAGAATTCATTCAACAGTGTCCAGCTGCTGTAGAAGTTCTTAATTTGGTAGCGCAGGAGTGCAGCCCCGGTAGGTATTCAACATGTTCTTGCAGCTTCATTGTCGTATTCAGTTCAGAGACATAACAACTTTTAAAATCATTTCGGTGTTTTGTCCTCCAGCTACTTAGACTTTGACAGCTAGCACAGTACAGCATGTCTTGTCATAGCTGCAGAGCTGTTAACATCAGAGTAGCTAATAATCAGACTCAAACATTTTAAACGTTAGGCCTAAAGTTTAGGCCAGAACATGATTATCCTACGCATCACAGAAGATGCAAGTCCTGGGACTAGCTCTCTGCTACTGTGCTTCTGAACCCTCTCCACTTTTCTTGCTTCCAGTGTAACCTACTCTGTATTCCTTGACATTATCATTTATGTATTTTCTTTTTATGACTGTTTTGCTGTTTTTTACAATGCTTGCTTATATTCCTTATCATTGAGCTCTTGATTTCCTTCCCTCTTGTTTAAGGATAAGCAGTGGGCCCAGCAGAAGTCTTAGTTCAAGGGCAAGTTTTAGGAACATGTCAGAGCCTTTCATTGGAGGAAAAGTGGCTGAAGCGAAGGATGTTAGGGTAGGAACCAAGTGGATTTCAGTATGATCTCCAGCATAAAAGAGAGCGTACTGATTTTTTGACAGTAGGCATAAATTCTTTTGACTTCCTGCTTTTGCTGGGTCATAAACTTGCTCACTAAAATGAACTTTATATCTTAATTAACATAACAATGTCTTTGCTAACCAAATATAAATTAAACATGAGGAAAACAACTGCTTGTATACATTAGATTTTGTCCTTAATTTTGTTGATTAGGTGAGACTATTTGACCAGATCTCTTAAAATGCAAATGTCATATTTGTTTCTATTTACTGGTATTAAGATTGTATTGCTGGACTCGAGTAACTAGATTTGGAACATTGGAACCTCATGACTTGGTTTGGTTTGTTGTTACAGGGGAGAGGCTCCTTGTTGTAGAAATGCAGTGTGAAAGGTTACGAATGTTGTATCGTGACTGTGCTCGACCTCCCCCTCCTCCACTCCAAGCAGACAGAAGGCAGGTGAGCACAGAAACGGTGCTGAGTCTTCTACCACTTGCAGATGAAGCCAGCCACTGAGCGCAGAGGGTCTGCCTGTGGTGTTGGAGCCCAGCTGGTTGGATTCTTATTTAAACAGTAAAAATTCCATAATGGGATGTGATTTGTTGTGATTACAGTTGTGGTAGTTGCGTGTGTTGTATTAAATGTGCACTTCATAAAAGAATGTGTCATTGGATTTCAGTAGATGACTTCAACTGTAATTGGTAGAATAAAATGCTCTGTTCCTGTTTGTAGCCCAAAGAAATCACTTGGAGCCCATCAAGAGTGTTTCCCCCTGTGCGAGCATGCATGTTTTCATCACATCTCACAGCCGTGACCTTTTTGGCTGATCCTAGTGCAGGTGGGGGACTTCCTCGGGGCACATTTATCTATGCCACTTCACCAGTTCCAGTACAGGTAAGAACTCACAACTGCACAACAGTTTGTGCCATTTAGTATTCAATAGTGCATGAAAAGAAAAAGAAAGAAAACTTTCTATTTTACCTATGTTTTGTAAATAATTTTTAAAAAATTATTATTATTTTTATTTCTAGGCACCATCCTTCTACTGGGAAATTGAAGTAGTTTCCTATGGCGATACAGATGATGATACTGGACCAATAGTTTCATTCGGATTTGCTACAGAAGCCGAAAAACGGGATGGTGCTTGGACAAACCCAGTGGGCACCTGTCTTTTTCACAAGTACGTTGGAGATGTACATCAAAAGTCATGGTCTTGCTCAGTACATTTGTATGCTCCTTAGGGAGGAGTATTGTGAGCACATTGTAGTAGGCAACATGGATGTTTTAATTGAAATGTTAAGATGATGAACTGGAATATCTCCTTATCAAAATAAGGAGAGTTGAGTTGCCTTTTGTCAGTATCACAGCTACCTAGACTTCAGCTGGTAGTGAGTTGTAATCCTTATTTGTTTCGGTGCTCTTTTTAATTGTCGTCTTGTGTTACTTCTCAGCAATGGGCGAGCAGTGCATTACAATGGCTCCAGCTTGCTACAGTGGAAGAGTGTTAGATTGGATGTGACTCTTTCTCCTGGTATGTAAGAGTACAGCTAGCTTGCTTATCTGGTAAATCAGAAAATCGTCTAAATGGAAGGGAAACAGTAGATGAGAAAACAGATTAAATCCATGTTCTTCGTTTGATGATTATATTTTTCTATAGGTGATGTAGCAGGAATTGGATGGGAAAGAACAGAAGGAACTCCACCCCCCCCAGGGCAGCCAGCTAAAGGCAGAGTTTATTTTACGTATTGTGGGCAGCGACTTGGGCCATATCTAGAAGATGTCTCTGGTGGAATGTGGCCAGTTGTCCACATTCAGAAAAAGGCAAGTTTTTAACAGAAATATGTTGCTTGATATATGTTCTTTCAGAAATATTAAAAACATTATATAGAAAGTATTGAGCCTGCTTACCTATCTATAAAAAAGTAGAGTGATAATTTTTGCCTTATTGAGTTAGGTTGAGGTATTCCATTACCCTTCCCAGGTGCATATATGTTTTGTCATTATTTTGAACTTTTTCTGCCCATTAGGACACTAACGTGCAGCTGGCTTGATGAGATGGCATTATTCTGTGCTAGTAGCCCTTCTGTTAGTATTCCTTCCCAGCAGTGACCTTGCTTCAAAGTATACTAGCTAAGCATGCTGTATCTTGAAGCTAGAAAAAAGGCAAGTTCAAAGTTTGTGTTTAGAAGCTTAATACTTTCCCTGCCGCATCCAGTTTTATAGCTAGCAATGCTGGGAAAACCATATGGCATGGAGATGTGATCAGCTCATCTCTTTGGCTGAGTTTTTTTTAAAAAGCGCAAAGAGAAGGATCAAAACAATCCGCAACTCATCTGAATGCTTTTATGTGCATCTTCTTTCAGAACACGAAAGTCCGTGCTAATTTTGGATCTCGCCAGTTTGCCTACGCTGAAGGACAGGCTCACAGGAATGCTGCTGATCTCTGTATTGACCTAGCTGAAGAAATAAGTGCCAACTTTGAAGCGTTGCCTTTTGCCATGGCTTCTGATAGTGATAACGATGCTGGCACCAGTATAGCTTCTGATCCTGGGACCCATGGACCTCCTTGTAGAATTGCTGCTGTTGCTACGGCTCAACAACGTAAAGTGATGATTAACATTTTTTTTTTTAAATCTCTTTCAGGAGAAATTACAACCAATTAAATAGGATTTAAGCACATCCTGGCTGCAGTCCTTAGGTAGTGCTTGTTTAGGTAAAACAGTACAACAAGCATTGTCAAATACATGCTTATTTGATTTTATACAAGGCAATTAAAAAAATCTTACTTTGATCTTCATTTATATGGATGCACAAATTATTCCCAATGCAACTGCAATAAGAAATTATCTTATTAGGGCTTTGAATACAATAAGATGTTATAGTTGATTGAATCAACCAATTGGTTACACTATGTCGAAATGCATTACGTTTCCACAGACTGATTGGAGACCATGGAATGCAATATATCTCAAAAACCTCGTGGAATATTTTTACATGCCTTCTAGTGCGTTATGATCTCATTATTTCCATATGCGTTTTGCAGAGTATGACAGTGACACATCTTGCCACTATAAAATGGAACTAAGCTATGAGAACTTTATCACATCGGGCCCCGATCCTCATCCCCCTCCTATTGCAGATGATGAAAGTGATGATGACGACGACGATGATATTCCCCGGGTGAGGAACATGGCGAGCTCTGCCTGCTGTAACTTGTAGTCTAAATCCAGATCTTGTAATTCAGATTTTTAAGTTTTGCCACACAATGGTTTTCCCTGCTTCCTTAAGGAAAATATAGCTGCTGTTAACTTTTCTTTCTTTCTTGGTTTTCTAAATAACCTTTGTTTTTGTAGGAGGATCACTATGCCCTGTTGGTAAAAGCCTGGGAAACTAAAGTTTTCCCTACAATTAGAAGAAGATTCCGTAATGAGGCTGAGAGGAAGTCTGGGTTGGATCAGATTAAAGGAGCTTTACAGTTAGGTATGGCTATGTTTGTTTCCATGCATGTTGTTTTATGTGATGTGCAGTAAGTGTGATGAATAATACCTGTGTTTCTTTTATGTTTTACTGTATTCAGGGCTGGAAAATTTAAATTAAAAAGAAATTCACTTGCTGTTTTCATCAAGTGCTTAGAATTTGGTTTGGGTTCATGATTTTTCTTTAACACTTTTACTGAAGTTGGACTATTTAAACAAGGAAAATGGCTTTTGAAATAGTGGCAGAATGTGTTGTGCTGTTGTGATGTGGATAAGAAATACTTTGGAATAATAGTTTGGGAAGAAATTATCTACATGCATTTTCTGTCTATGACTATATCAAGCCAAAACTTTTGAGGAACACTTTAATAAGGGGGGATTTATAAATGAATATAGTTCTGGCAAGTTGACCTGTTTGTGGGAAAGTCACAGTGAGAGCAAAGTAAAAATTCTGAGCCCTAATGAGAAGCGTACAAGCGTCTCTCAGGAAAGCTCCACTCCCTATCTATCAGCCTGACTGAAAGAATATTTAAGTAATTAGATAGCTCATCTGCTTATGATATTAATGAGAATAATAACTTATGTCAAGTGGCTGGGAAGAATAACTAGCACTCCCTTCTGTATACCAGGAATGGTTGATATAGCACGACAAACCGTAGAATTCCTCTACGAGGAAAATGGTGGCATCCCAAGAGACCTCTACCTTCCTACTATCGAGGATATCAAAGATGAAGCAAACAAATTTACAATTGATAAAGTACGAAAAGGTAAGGTCAGCAAAAAGTATCTTGAGGGGAAAATAAAAGCTAAGGGGCTCTGGTACTTGGGATCTACTGCATAAATTGTCAATCTGAGGAAAATGCTGTACCTTAAAAATTGCGTTGTCTGTTTCTGTCCAGGTCTCACAGTGGTGACTCGCTCTCCTGACAGTAACAACGTTACCAGTAGTGCTGTTGGAACAGCTTTACCCAAGTTTGCTATTCGTGGGATGCTGAAGACATTTGGTCTTCATGGTGTTGTTCTGGATGTTGATTCAGTAAGTAAAGATACATTGGGAGGGCTTTTAATGTGGCGGCATCACACATCTGTGAGCAAATATGGTTAAGTGTACTAAGCTGCTTAGAATGCTGATTTGGTGCTCTTTTTGAAGGAAAAAAATATATTATCATTACGGTGTTTATTGACAGTGTTGGATTTGGTGTTCCAGGTAAATGAATTGGTGCAAGTAGAGACATATCTCAGAAGTGAAGGAGTTCTGGTAAGATACTGGTATCCTATTGACATGTTAGAAAGGCCACCTGCTGGTTATAGGAGGACTGCCACAAATGGATTGGTTACCCTGGATAATACCAATATCCAAATTCACAGGTAAAAAAAAGAAATGGAGTTAGAAGGCATTTGTATTATCTGACTTGATCTATAGCATTTCCTATAGTACAGTTATCTACTGCAGCCTTATTTTGAGCAGTACTAAACTTCTGAATCTTACTGTAGTTGTTGGATTAAAGCTGACAAAGATTCATGTTTTAATGGGTAGTGGGGTTTTGATATTTTTTTTTTTTTTTTTTTTGGTAATAAAGAAATTGGTTATAATTGTCTTGTTGGAAGGATTTTACTTAGTCACGTGAAAGTGTTTTTGTACATGCTGATCTAACAGGTACCTTCCTTGAAGCTTAGGTTTCTTGTACCATCAGTCAGTTGCTGTCTAAAAGCTCAAGAACTCTTGACTGACGTTGTGGAGAGCTGGCTTCTAATTCCGGTGCCTTAATTTGGTACCAGAATTAGATGGGCTGAGTGCTGTCTTAAGTGAATAAGAAAGATTTGGGTCTACCTGAACCTTTTAAATAATTAGGTATATATGTTTGGATTCAGGGGCAGGTTGCTGGATATGGCTTATTTTAAGTGTGGTGAAGCAATTTTATGTTTTGGTGTTTGTGTTTTCTAGAGAGCTTTTGCGAAGTGAAGCTTCTCTGGCCAAGCTATACTGCCGCATGGCTCTCCTCAATATTTTTGCCCCCAAATCTCCACATATGTTTACTCGGCTGTTTCATATTCCTGCTATCCGTGATATCACTCTGGAGCACCTGCAGTTGCTATCCAACCAACTTCTTGCACCACCTCTTCCTGGTAAACACTAATTTTTATCACAGCTCTTTTTCGGTACAGTAGTTTTCTGGGGACAAAAAGAATCTAATTAATTTGGTACTTACTGATTAATTAGTTAATAATGATGGTATTTGAAAAAAATATCTCAATGGACTCCTGACCTTAGTGATAGGGTACTAAACTGAAATTCTTGCTAATGATCTCATTAAAAGTATTCAATACAGCTCAGAGTCCCTCCTAAGATTCCATTCTGTGTGCTTCTGTCCCTTTGTCATCGGTGGTCTTCTGTTTCTTGGGGGGCGGGGGAAGTATCCATATAGGATACTTGTAAGGAATTGAGAATGTTTTATAGTTTGAATCCAGGGTAGTAAAACTAAATGCCAGTTGGGTCTCACAGTTTTCAAAATTCAACTCTTCTTCATTTCACAAAGTGGTTTGTCCTTTTCCTACTGAAATCACAGATCTGGTTAGAGAATGTATGTGCTGAATCATGGAAAAGAATCTTTGGCTAATTCAAGTGAGTGTTAACAAAGACAATTATTGTGACAAAGCTATTCTGCATGCAAAGAAATGTGTGTAACATGGCTGGAGCATAAGGAGGAAGTAGGAAGTGCTAAATATAGGCTATTAATAATTGAAAGTAATTATTTACCATTGGAAAGAGTCCTGTTCCCTCCTCCAATTATTTTGAAACTTGGTTACCTCTAACAGATGCCACATTGTAAAGATCCTCTTGCAGAGTACAGCACTACTTTGCATGGCTTTGACGATAATTTTACAAGCTTTTATTTAGTGTTTCCTCTTTAAAATATGTCTAATTCAAGTCCTGCTAATACATACAGTTTCCAAACTGGCATTCTGGTGAATTGCCCACTCCTTTGTGCACTGCGCTTTGTTTTTCTTTGACTTCTCCCATTAGCTCTAGAACGACAGCCATGAGATGTCGGGGCTTGCGATCCACTCGGGGCCACCCAGAAGCTCTCTTGTTCATAAATGGGAAAAGCTTGGGGACAGATAAAGCTGCTTTCACCTCATCTAGGATGAGTGGGGAAGAGAGCACTTCTGGTCACTTGTCCTCACTGTACTTACGCAGTAAATTGAAATATGCCTGCCTTCATACATGGGACAAAATGAGGCAGCTGTGAACCCGCAGCTCTCTGTATGTATGGCAGGCCTCCTTAAGGGTTGGGTTAAGGCAGGTGAAGAATACCGCTGGCATTTAGAGGGCCATCCCATCTGCAACCAACCATGTCAGGGGTTCAGGTCTGGTCTTGGGTGGATCCTTTCTGCTGCTGACCTTTAGGAAGAGGTTTGCACTTGCTGAGGAGTGAAAATAGAGGCTTGTAATCTTCCAAGTGGTTTAGAACTTCTTTCCACTGTCTGTTTCACAGGCTACATAAACATATTGAAGTGATCTCCAAATTTGTCATCTCTTTCTTGTTATTACAGATGGAACAATCAGTTCAAGTTCTATTCTTTTGGCCCAGTCCCTGCAACACTGCGTCCATTCCCAGAACTGTGCTGCCACAGACCTCTTCTACCAGGGCAATTCACAAGCCATCAGAGAGTGGCTTACTGTTGCCATTACTCGGACGCTACATCAAGGAGAGGAGAGTCTGTTAGACCTCACTAAACAGATCTGCTCCTTTTTGCAGGTAAAATATTTAGTAATGTTTTATGAGCAGTGTTGTTTTTAAGGCCTGCCTTCTTTCTAATGAGAAAGCCCTTGCTTTATGTGTGATTCTAACTTCCGTAATACTGTCCATAACACTGAATTGTTTCCCTGGATGGATTGTGTTCCTATTCTGATCATAGTGGGCACGCTGAGAACGCAAGCAGTAGCAAAACCCTGGATGATATTAAAATGGAGTGGCCTCGCACTATGTCATTATTTACAATGCTATATTTTATTTGAAAAAAGAAGAGGGAGGAGGTTTGCTGCTGCTGCTGCTTGGAGGCTTTCATTATGAAATGTTATGTTACAGACGGCGCCAGAACAATTTCCTGCTGAAGAATTCCCCATTTCAGAATCCAAAGTCAATATGGATGTTAATTTTCCTGGGGCTGCATTTGTAATTGTGTCCTGTAAGGAAAGTCAGTCTGGATTCCGCAAAGAGTAAGTAATTGAGGGGCCAAGAGTGGCAAAGATTGAAGATGTGCCGCTGAGCCTCTGTGAACCCTGAGTATGTAGGTGCTCATTTTTTTAGATTCTTTCTCTTCTCAGAGACTCATTTTCTGGGTGGTGGGATAAATACCGCAGAGTGTTTAATCCTTCTGTGATGGGGTTGGGATTTTTAGTAGCCACTTACAGTTTAACTGAACTGTTCTTGCTCTCTTCTTAGTTCATCCCTGTATAAAGCTCCTTGGGCTCGAGTGCTTGTCTACGGGCTTGGGCATAAAGTTAAAAGGAATGGTCAGTTAAACCTAATTGAAGCAGTGTGCTATCCTCGAGATGCCTCTCCAACCAACACAGGCCTAACACCTCCCCCAACAACCAACCAGTACCCTTCAGTGATCACCCCTACGGACAAGGTCCACATCAAACTAGGTAAAAAAAACAAACAAACAAACAAAAAAAAAAACCAACCCCTTTTTAGCTGTATTCTCAGAAGTGAGACAAGCATCTTCATTGCCTCTGTGTAGGAGCTTCCTGTATTGTCACCAGTCCTACTATCAGTTATGACAGTATTTTTGTACAAGATATTAAGAAGTGTGTCCTAGCAGAAATATGAAATCATTCTTAAGCAAGAAAACATGGTTTTATAAATGTTGGAAGCCATCTGACTCTGATTTTGTTAGTTCTGTTAAATCTGTCAGGATCTGTGGTTTCTTTTTTCTGATTTTTGTCTTCCAGGAGTTCACAAAGCAGTGTTTTTGAATATTTCTGCAGTGTTCAAGTTGGTGCTGTTGCTGTTTGAGGTGCTGTGTTGCGGATGAAGATTAATTTTTTTTATTTTTTTTTTTTTTCTTTTCAAGGTGATGGTAGGGCCCTTTAATACGCAGAGTAACGTATATATGCAGTATAGTAATACATAGGTCATCTCAGCTTCTCAAGCAAGAGCAATCATTAATACTCTTTTTACTCTTCCAGCCTAAGAGAGTGACAGTGTGGTCTGTTTAGAGCAGTGAAGGTGACTGAGCTGCAGTAAGCTCTTACAACTTTCAACTGGAGGTCACTAAGTTCTTTTGCTGAACGACAGCATCTCTGATGTTTTTATTAATACCGATTGCACACATCATACTACAAAGAAATGGTTTTGTAAAAGTCCTATATGTATTTAGATATGAAACAGAACTATTTTTAGCCTGTACATATGTCACGTAAACAAAATGTTATCTGTACTTTTATCATTCTAGATTATATCAACACATCATTATAGATAAACGTTCCTGTTTGTTTATTACAAGGTACTTAATAGAGAAAATTCTCACTTAGTATAGGTTTAGCCTCAAAAAAATCCTAAAAGATACGGTACTACTTTTACTTTACAAATGCCTAGAGTCATTATAAGTATTTTCTTTGACCTTTTTGCTTAGGAGTATCTCCTCCTCCTGGAGCTGTGTTGGTCTTGCATTCTCTTCCTCTTGAATTCCCCCTGGCAATGGCATTCGCAGAACAGCTATTAACTTGGAAATTGGAAGATGGGGATGGGAAATCAGAAGATGAACTGGATACTATTCCTGCTTCAGTTCTCTTGCAAGTAGTGGAATTTTTAGGTGAGAATGCAGTATTTACTTAGTAATGAGCACCAATGATGTGCTGGCTCAGATGGAGAGTTTAGGAAAAAAAGAAAAATTACAGTCACAGAGTATTTCTGAGCTCTTCCATTATATTGAAATTTTCTTCAAACTCCAGAAATTTTCTGTTGATATGCACTTCTTGGAATAGCCTTCCTGTCTTTCTTACTGCTGACATACAGCCATTGAAACGACCTTTTCTTGTGCCTTTTTTAATGTTACTGTTGCAACTCATGTAATAAAGCTACTAATGGTGAAATACCGCTGACTCCCATGTCTTGCCTTCCACGCACAGGGAACTTTCTCTGGACGACTGACATGGCAGCGTGTGTGAAGGAATTAATATTTCATCTCTTGGCTGAGTTGCTTCGCAAAATTCACAATCTGGAGCAGAAAAAAAATCCAGCAGGATTGTCATCTTCTATTGCCCTTCAGCTAAATCCCTGTCTAGCTATGCTTATGGCCCTGCAGTCAGAACTTCACAAGTTGTATGATGAAGAAACACAAAACTGGGTGTCTGGAAATGCGTGCGGTGGTTCTGGTGTTGGAGGGGCTGACCAAGGAAGATTTTCAACGTACTTTCATGCTCTGATGGAAGTCTGCCTTGCTGTAGCAGAAGTAACCTTACCTATCAATATGAGTGTAACAGCTAATGTGATGTCTTCAACAAGTGCCCCAAATCTTAGTGACTCTTCGTCCTCGTCTTCGTCTTCTCCAGGACAGACACCACAGAGTCCAAGCTTGCTGTCAAAGAGGAAGAAAGTCAAAATGAAGCGGGAAAAGACATCGTCTTCAGGCAAACGGTCTTCATCCAGAGCAGCTGAAACAGATGCTGCAATCCTCAGTATAGGAGGAAGCAAGCCTGAGGATATGTTATGGTTTCATAGAGCACTGACTCTGCTTATAATTCTCAGACACCTAACTAAAAAGGATCCACAAGGATTGGGTGTGACAAATGACGCTGTAGCAGATGCGTGTCAAGCACTAGTAGGTCCCACAGCTCATAGCCGCTTGCTTGTCATTTCTGGAATACCGACTCACTTGGAGGAGAGTACTGTCAGAAGCGCAATCAGAAAGGCATGCAATGCACACGGTGGAGTCTTCAAAGATGAGATCTACATCCCTGTGCAGGAAGAGGATCCCAAAAAAATCAAGGCCAAAGCGGAAGGAGGAGAATGCAGAACTGAACTGGAAAAACCAACTGTTTCAAGTAGTGCAGACAGTTTGGATATCAGCAGCTCTAGCAGTGTCACACCTGCCATGAGTGTTAGTGCTTCAGCGTCTACAAGCCAGGCTTCCCTCTGCAGCTCGCAGGGTATATCTCGGACCGTTAGTGATATCTCAGTTGACCAGTTTCAAGCTGGACTGGAACTGGCTATCCCACCAGGATTGCTAGAACCACATGTTGTTTCCAGCCAGGAGAGTTTGGATCTTTCCCACTGCAGCACTGGAAGCCTTGGCAGCCTTGGGAGCCTTGGGGAACCACTTGACAATGTGGAAACAGCGTCTGTGTCTGATGTCGGATCAATGTACACAGTCACATCTCTGGACAACCAGCCGCTTCTGTCACGGCCAATCAAAGGTTTTGCTGTAGTGGAGGTAATAGCCTTCAATCAGGAGAGGGTGTCTTTTGGGTCAGTTTTTGCTGAAAGAATGAGATCTGATTGTAGTAACTTTTTTTTTAACCTTTAGCTTTGAGAAATACTGTACTGTTTGTGGTTTGTGTGTAACACCATGATCTGACTGTTAAGGAAAAAGCATGTTGTACGTTTTGTTCTGTGCTTGACTGAGGCCACAACTTGAATGATGGAGAGTGAAGGGTACTGTTAGCAAGGTGTAGCTCAGCACAGGTCATGGGTGCAGAATAAATGTATGTCATTGTGCACGCAAGACTAAGGAGGAGTTCTCAGCTTGGACACGACAGTTGAGGAACTTTATTCTCCATTGACTTTCTCTGTACCATTCACAGTCTTAGAAGCATTCACTGTCTCTCAAAGGACAGAGGGGACCTAGTAGTAGAGTCATCAAGTAGCAATTTTAAAATGGAAGGAAGTACTCTTGCATGTTCCAAGTTGTAGAGCTCATTGCTGCAAGGTGTTGTGGAAGCCAAGAGTATAAATGAATTCATAAGGGATTAAGTTCATGGAGGATATGCAAATTGGTAGCTATTAAGCACAGCAGTCATTGCAGCCTTCAACCTAGGAAATCTTTAAACTGCTGATTTCTGGAGGCTGAGAGAATATGTAAAGGAAAAGATCTATTCATTTCCTCTTTCATGTAACTTTCTTCAAAGATTTGCTACTGGCCACTGCTGGAGATTAAATTTAAAGATAGGTGGCCCTTTGGTTTGACCCACAATGCAATTAATGTTTAATGACTACATTTTCACATATTTTTAAACCATCTACAGATTCTTCTATAAAGTTACTTTAGAAGAGATGATAAATTTTGTTGATGTCTGGTTCCAAATTAATTTTTAAAAGCATTGTGTGTGGTTGTCATTGATGCCAGATCACTCCAGGTTTTCAGCTATGCAGAAGAACCCTTCATCTCTGTTGTTACGCTAACTGCATGCTGCAGATTTCTCAGAAGCTTGCAAAAGCACAGCCATTTCTGATAGCTTGTGAATGTAGAGAGACATTTTTGCAGTCTGGGATTGTATCAGTTTCCCTTTTAGAAGAAAATCAGCTTATTCAGATAGAAAATCTTCAGTTGCTATTCTCAAGCTATTAATTGACATGAAGACACCAGAGTTGAAATAAACCATAACGTGTGTACAGAAAGCTGTCAGTGTATTCACATTGAAACCTACTCCAAGTCTGTAGCGGCTCTGATAATGATGCAGAACAAGTTATTCTGCATCATCATTATAATGATAATGATGAGAATAATTTATTCTTGGAATCAAAGGAAGTTATTGTTCTTGTTCCCAGTTTGTGTAGCTGAGACTTCAAGGCCTGTGCTAATTTAGATATATGTTTCTAAACAGAGAACTGAAGCAAGGACAGCAGAGTTGCAAAAAATGACAGGTTACCTATCTGAAACTTTCAACTTCTTATCTGATATTTCTAAGGGCTGTCTCCAGACTAAGAAATGGAATAGCTGGTTCGGAGCTGTGCCTGATGAACTCGCAGCATGGTGATTTCAGTGGCCAGATGTTCTTAGAAAGGATGTTTTCTAGGCTGAACCTGAATTCTGGTATCAAATTATTGATGTAGAAGAATGTTAGAAGCGATGCAATAGTGATTGTCTACATGGGGAGGGGAGAAAGCTTAAGACCCAGATGCATATAAATGGAAGTTAATCTGTTTTGTCAGAATTCGTGTTAACTAATCTCATTATTTGTACAGATAAGGTCAAGAGCTAAAATAGAGAAAATCCGAGCCAGTCTATTTAATAGTAGTGATCTCATTGGTTTGTCAAGTCTGGATGGTGAAGATGAACTGATGGAAATGTCAACTGAAGAGATTTTAACTGTTTCTACTGTAAATCAGAGTTTATTTGACACACAAGGGAGCCCAGCACTAGAAGATTATTTCAATGATAAGTCAATAAAAGGTATGTGGTTTTCATACCGGCAAATATCTCACTTGTATTGTGCATTTTTGGGGGACACACAGAGGTCAGATTCTCCTTGCTGGTGTAAATTCAGTATGACTCACTAATTGATGGGTGACAACAAGGGGGAGCCAGGGAGTAATTTCAAAGCAAGTTTCCTCCCTTTCATCAGTTGGCAAGCAGCTGTTTGCAATCTGAACATTGCTCAACTGTCCTCACAGCTAATCAAACAGAGGAAAAAAAAACCCAAAACCCAACACCAAACAAAAAAAAAAAAACCCACAAAAAACTCCCCACCAATCCAAAAAACTACTGAGTTGTTTAGTGACTTTTTTGAGAAAATAGCCACTGTAATAATTTACCGCTGTTAGCATAATTTTAGAGTAGAAACTGTTCAAGTAGAACAGCTAGTGATTTATATTCTCTAATGATATGAAAGCTATACAGACCCTAATACACCTGGAATGGGCCAGAATCCTGAATCAGGGGACAGGGGAGGATAATACTTGGAGGAAGTTCAGTTGACTGCTAGTTCAATTGACAGGTGTTGGTGTGTACCTACACAACGTAATTTTTATACTGGCATCATAAATAATCTACTTTTTTCATTACCGCTACAGTCACTCAAATAATAATTACAGTATGTGGCCAAAACAGGAGAAAGCATTCAATTCTCTATCATAAATGGGGTATGAGAGTGCAGAAAGGTCAGGTTTGCTAGTACAATTTTTCTAAGTGATTTTCTCTCTCAGAGCAAGTGGCGTGTGATGCAGTATCTTAGCTGAATGCAAAATGTTTTTTCACATTTCAAATTCTAGACAGTTGTCATGGTATTTTGTACCATATTGCCTTTTTTTTTTTATTAGGTGAGAAATTGGTGCCAGGTGCTCGGGAAGTCCTCACAGAAATATTTAAAAGCTGCATCCATTCTGAGCAAATGCTGAGCCTAACTCCAGCAAAACCCATTAAGGTTGCTGATATCTATCTTAGTAAAGAGCAGATAAATTCTCAGACTCCTGGAAACCTTCTTCATGTGTTCTTCACAAACGTCCGCCCTCCAAAGAAAGTGCTAGAGGACCAGCTTACTCAGGTAGTGCTTTGAAAACTATTTTCAGCATCTTTTTGTGTAACTTGAAAGCATTGGGTAATTATTCACTTTCTATGTTGGAAGATTTTAAGGAAATACGGTGTGCCCAAGCCGAAATTTGACAAGAGCAAGTACAACAAGGCGGGCAAAGAACAGCATCCAGTGAAAGTTGTGAGCACCAAGCGCCCAGTTACTAAACCGCCTACAAAGGAGAAGTCTATGCTCAATAGTGTCAGGTTGGTGTCTTCCGCCTTTTGACAGTTGCAAAACATTTGATTTCTCTTTAGGAATTCAGATTTTTATTCCCCCTCTGTCTGTATTTCCATGTATGGATTGGAAGAGGGAAATGAGACGTTGAGACTATAAAAGACCTTCAAGGAATGTTTTGGTTTCTTGAAGAGATGGAAGAAAACTTTCATCCTAACATTCACTTTGTCCCTTAGCCGAACAGCCTTAAGTGAGAAGAAACCTACCGTAAAGCCAAAATCCCCTGAGAAGAGCAAACCTGAAGAGAAGGACCCTGAAAAGTCTCCCACAAAGAAACAGGAAGGTAGTAGCTGTATAGAATTTTTCTATAGTATTACATCGTAGAAAAGAAATACATTTTTTTGTATTGGCATGCTTATATTATGTCATGATAGATTTGGTTTTCTCTGTTTTTAATGAGGCTAACTTAATTTTTTTAAATACTGATTTAAATGCTGCTTTTATTTGTATATCTGTAAATCTGGACTCATCAATCTAAGTGAGAGCAAACCATGCTCATGCAATTCATGCAACAGTGTGCGTAGGCCACGTGAATACGTCGGGTAGAGAACTGACTTCCTAAGAGGTATAATTTCAAGGCTTTTTTTGTACAGTGGGGGATTAGGATATCATGGGGTTGAACTAGGTGGTTTTAAATCGTGTTTCTCAACTTATGTAGGAAAATTATTAAGTTACAAGAAGAAAATTGGACAAAAGAGAAGCTTCAGATGCTTCATAACTAGTCTATCCATGGAGGAGACAGCACAGCCATGCCATGACAGGGGTTAGTTCCAGGGTCTTGCTTGATATTTCTTTCTCTAGTCAGGTGGAAGAGTGAATAGACATGAGCTTGGACTCTGCTTTTCACTGTAGGAAATGCCAGGTTAGTTCAGAAGAGGGGAATTTCAGCATTCAGCCAAGTATGGATCCTTGATACCTGGTTAGATACATTGGTGGAGCTATTCCAGAGGGCAGCTGGGGGATTTGTGTCCTTGAGAGGAAAGAATGAGTGCCGTTTACTGAAGGTCAGACTGGACCTGAATAGGATGATGTTTAGAACTACTCGAGAAATGAGCCATGGTGAGATGGGTAGAACCAGGAGAAAGCTGGTAGGTAGCCATCTCATCACCGACCGTTTTACTGTGTGGTGTGTAGACTTTATAATAATTCATTAACTATTTGGTGGTCATATCTTTGCTGTCAGTTCCTGAGGAGAAGTATTTGACACTGGATGGATTTCACAGATTTGTGGTTGACCGATCTAAACAGGATATCCGTAGTGTGTGGAGAGCTATTCTGTCCTGTGGATACGATCTACATTTTGAAAGGTAGATTTTTGCAAACCTTTTGGTAAGGTGATACTGATTAATTGTGCTCACTTTAAAAAAAACTTGATGCCAAGTGTTCCTACTCCAGGTAGCTTTAACCAGTGTGTTAGTAACATGCAAACTTCTATCCATGGCTGCAAGGCCTGTAGAGAAAGTTGTTGGTTATTTTCTTAAAACATACTTTAAAAGAGTCACTATGCTGTCAAAATGCAGGTTCCTGACTTTCTTGTACACGACATAGCTAACAAAATCATATGCCATACTGTCCTTTATAGCTTCCAAACTGTATAATAAATTGGCCTGATGAGAATTGTAGATCCATCTGGCTGTCTCTGGTTTCCTTCCACAACAGCTTTCTATTCTGTGCGCTGGGTAATTGTTTAAACTGGCAGTGTTGCTAATGGGTCCGTAGTAATGTAGAAGAGGGAATGGTTACTTCCTTGTTAATACTGTACAGGAAGAAAGTCCTTTAAATGAATCCTCCTTATCTCCCTGTGTCAAGCCACAAGCTAATTACCACATCACCTTCCCCTATATCCGCTTCGGAGCGTAAAGAAGATAGTGCAGTAAGTAAGCTTAATAGGCAGTTCCTTTTTTTCTTATTATTTAATAACAGTGAGGCAAGGTAGGTGATAAATCAGTTCGTATTCTCAAACTGGAATTTTTGTAGTGAAACAGCTCTGCTTAAGAAAAGGGGAGCGAAGTAGAACAAGCTACCTGGTGTTGTGCGCAGCACGCTCTTAGTAAGCCGTATTGCACTTACATTTCAACAGGTCTTGTGCCTTTTACGTTTCAGGTGTGCCTGCATTGATGCAAGACACGCTCAAAAAGCGTCCCGGAAATGGACACTGGAAATGGATGTAGCCCTTGTCCAGTATATTAACAGGCTTTGTCGTCACCTTGCAATTACACCAGCACGACTCCATCCCCATGAAGTTTATTTGGATCCAGCTGATGCAGCAGATCCTAGAATTTCCTGTCTGTTGAGTACGTATAGATTGTTTGCATAGAGACTTTCTTCAACGGAAGAGCTGGGCAGTGCTCCTGAATGACCTGGCTGTCGCCCAGGTAGTTGGGACCATTCCTTTGGAGGCTGCAGACTGGAGCCTCTGTGGGCTGAGGGGAACACTGAGTCTAGGTCTTCTCTCCTTGAGTGTGCTTGGGCACTGCGGTGCCTTTGGCAGCGTTGTTAGAAATGCACTGCAACTGTTGTCCGCTCTCTGAGCGTGCCTCCTAGATCAGGCTGGAGCAGGAAGATATCTGGTGAGTTTAGCTTGCAGGGGGAAGGAAGGTTGGATTTCAGTTCTGGACCTAGGCAGACTTTAGTCCCCTAAATCCTGTTCTAAGCACTAAGTTCCTTTAAAAGGGTCTCCAGATAATGCAAATTCAGTAATGACAAAAGATACTGGACTCAGACACCCAGAGACTCAAGATCCAGGAAGGAACTTCGCAGATCATGGCTCTTCTTGCATCTTCAGCCCTCTTGTTGATGTGCAGCGATCAGGAAGGGCTGCTTTAGAAGGAAGCTTGTGTGGCTCCTGCACTGAATCTGCTGGGAAGATGGACTTTGCAGTAGGTAAGGAATCTCTTTATCTCTCTGACTGGATGTTTCCCACCTCAGATGTTCCCGTTGAAAGTCTACGCCTACGGTTTGCACTGCTTCAGTCTCTCAATACGACGTTGGAGACGTTCTTCTTACCACTGGTGGAGCTTCGGCAGACTGAGATGTACGCTAATAGCATTGCTGCGTTGCTGCAGGAGGCCAAAGGTCAGTTTCTGGAGGAACGTGGTTGTTGCCTGAAAGGGTGCACTATGCACCCCATTGAATTTCTTAGTGTATTTTGCAGGAGATTTTAGTGCCAGTATACGTGTGACAGAAAGGAAGACATGGAGGGGAGAGGGAAAGCGAGATAGCGAGTGGTTTCGGTGTGCTAACAGAGGCTTATTGGCTTCATTCTCAGCCCAATAAGCTGGCACACAGTCTGTCTGAGGTGACAGCCAAAACCCGACATTAACCCAAGGGCACTTCTCAGTGTGGGAGCTTTTTGTTGGTTTGTTTTTTAAAGGTGAGGGGGATTATTGTTGCAAGTAGTTAATAGACACTGTGCGCCTTTCTTGACCGTGGAAGGAGTTGGCCCATCTTTTCTGTCTGTGGGTGGCCTTCAAATGTACCTTTATCTTCTTGGAGGTATCCATAAATTAAAATTCTTTGTTAGTCAACAAGCAGCAGATCAGGTGAAAGTCCCAGGACATGCTGGCATCCTTGTCACTGAACTTGTAGAATTAGAGAGATCAAGAAAATACTTAGCGTGCATCAGCATTTAAAATAGTTTTTTACAAGCCTTCATTAGACAACAAACAAAACCAAGATTTAGGTCATTACATTTCCCAAACTTGTTTTCTTCTTCTGAAGAAGATACAGAATTCAGCAAAGGTATCAATGTAAGTCAGCTTTTATATTGGCCCAGCTAGAAAAAAAACTTGTAAACCCAGTATGGGGAAGTGAGGGATGTTCAGAGATTTGTCTTTATAGAGCCTGTATTTATGGTGCAGTGTGACAGCCCTATTTTTTTATCTCATTTTCTTGCCTCTAGCATTACTGTCCAAACATCTCAGACTTCTGAAAGCTTTTTGGCAAAGTGTTTCTGATTTACAGAGATTCTGGTGGAGTTGCTAGGATCTATTTATATAATATTAGAGTTGTGTTCATCAGTGTTCTAACCCAATGCACTTCTTCCAGTAAACATTAGTACCAAATACTTAAAAAAAAAAAAAAAAAAAAAAAAAAAAAAAGTAGGGAAAAAAATGTGGATTAGCCATCTCTTACCTACCTAATGAAGGTGAAATTGTTATTCTACCATAGTCCATTAGAGAATTTCAGAAAATAAGATTGTGGAAGGATAGATTAACTATACTGATTGTGTGTGTTTGTTTAGGTTTAATCTTTTATGACACAAAAGTAACAGTAATGAACAGAGTGCTGAATGCCACTGTCCAAAGAACTGCTGATCATGCAGCCCCAGAAATCACCCTGGATCCCTTGGAAATCGTTGGAGGTATGGGAAACATTCATCCTTTCCCAAATCCGTTTTAATCCATTGCAACAAGTCAGATCTGTTTTAACCAAGTCCATTAATGCAAAATACTCTGAGTATGGGGATTTTCTTTTTTTTCTTTTGTTTTTAAATAGGGGAAATCCGTTCTTCAGAAAATTCCTATTTCTGTCAGGCAGCCAGACAGCTAGCCTGTGTGCCATCCTCGCAGCTCTGTGTTAAACTTGCCAGTGGTGGAGACCCTACGTATGCTTTCAACATTCGGTTCACGGGGGAGGAAGTTCATGGAACAAGTAAGTCGGGATTACAGAGTTACCAGCATGGGTGACATCAGGTACAGTCGTGAGAACTTACTCCGGGTGGAATCCAAGTTTTCACCAGAATGTGGCTCATGTTAACTTTAAGGAGCAGCGTTACCTTTGTGGTGTTTGTAGTCCTGCAGATGGAAAAGAATGAAGCTTCCAAGAATTAAGCAAGCCAGATGGTTAATTTTCATATTTTAGCTAATACAGCAGGAAGCATGCGTGCCTGGGCATGCGACTTTGCTAACCAGAGCAAGTAAATAAAGTAATAATAAATTGTTCAAAGCAGGGGGAGAGCATTTAGTAAGATCGTCTCTTCAGTTTTGATGCTTGGCCATGGTAAACCCAGACTGTGCTGACAACAAAGATTATTTTTTTTTAAGTACTTTTGTGTTAGTAATGAGCTGGGTAATGCTGCTGTGGTTTCTGTTGGTAAAGTGATGTGGGATTGTATAGCCAATAGATTAAGATACCATTAGCTACTAGTATAGGATCTGTTATCAAACGTAGCTGTCAAAGAATATGCAAGTGTTAACAATTAAAAATGGTCATGCCCAAGTGAGGTGGCTTTGAGAATTGTTTTCAACTGGACATCAGATGTATGAACTTCGGCTTGTCCTAGCCAAGCTGAAGAGATGGTGAGTAAGATAAGGTTTTGTTGCTTTTAAAACTGTCCCTAATTTTTGCAGTAAATAGTATTACAATTGCAGCTTCCTCATTTTTGTGAGGAGATGTACAATATTTCTTGTAATCATTTTAATAATTTTCACGTGACTGGTTAAAAGAAGGAACCTCGTAAAGGAATAAACATTTAACTGTCCTGACTTCACCTAACCAGTACAGAGACAGACTCCTCCTGACATGGGAGTACTGCTTCTCAGCAGAAAGTGTTGAGCAATAATCTTACTTTATTAAACAAGATTATTATGCCTTCTCTTCTTGCTTTATTAAACAAGATTATTATGCCTTCTCTTCTCTTGGCACGATATTTTAATTTGTGAGGTTTCATTTTGTAAGATCTTTATGTGGATGCTGTCCAGCCCCTTTTTGGATATTGACTTTCTTTGGGGTGCTGGCTCCCTTGGATGCTGTGTGGGTTGCATGTACTCCAGGAAGAGGCTTGATTTAAACAAGAGCCAAGAAAATCTTGCTTTGCAGATCTGTTGAATAATTGATAGGGTATCAAGGCAAATATGAACTGTGTGTCAAAGAAGAAAATTGATCGCTGCTATCTAAATTAACGCAGTCTCTGTGTACTGATTGCAATAGGTCCTTTTTGGAGACTCATGGGGATATATGGAGTTGGAGAAGAAAAGCCCCAAATGCACTTCTCATATTGCCAACTAGTGTCATCTATCAAATTGTGTAAAGGAAAATTCTTGTCAGTGTGCCCCTGTTAGCTGAACAAAGGGCTCCTTGATGCTTTCTCTCAAGGGGAATTCTTTTCTTGTTAAGGTCTGTGGTGGTTATTGACAGTATCTATAAAGAGATAAATGTTATG
This sequence comes from Gymnogyps californianus, assembly GCF_018139145.2. Lineage (NCBI taxonomy): Eukaryota > Metazoa > Chordata > Aves > Accipitriformes > Cathartidae > Gymnogyps > Gymnogyps californianus. The sequence continues at coordinate 14,658,056 of NC_059486.1, read as the reverse complement.
TCCGCAGCTCAGCATCTGTAATGATTTCTGATGCGTTGCCTCACTGCTTTTAGCTGTGGAAATGCTCCGTTGTTACGAAGACGGCACCATTCGTCTTCTAATCGAGTAACGAATTCCATTTGCAGGCCAACTGGTGTAACAAATGTTTGTGCTAGTCTTACACATAGAGTGCTGGAAGACAAAGCAGCACTTAAGAATTCAGCAGGAAGCAATTCAATGAGTATTTTTTGCATGTAATTAAACTATTTAAATGTGGACTGGCACGTGAATAGTAGGCTGGCGTGGCTGGCATCTACCCCACCCTTGTTTAAGCCACGTGCCTGTGCAGTCAGAGAGGTTAAGTGTGTAATCTAAGGCATGAAATGTGATTTCAAGGAGAACGGCAAATTCTGGATGAGAAGGCAGTGGTAACGAGCCTCAGAGGGCATTTCGTTATTTTGCCCCTCTCTTTTTCAGGTGGATCTTTCCGTCACTTCCTTTGGCAAGTTTGTAAAGAGTTACAGAGCTCCTCGCTCTCCCTTCTCCTGTTGTGCCCGAGCTCTGCAGTCAATAAGAATAAGGTGTGATATCTCAATGCAAGAAATGAAGTTGCTTTTCTCTTTTTGAATGCCTGTGTTTGACCAGGAGTAGAACACATTCAGTTAGCCATACAGAGAGAAGCTTCAGATCAACAGCCCCTGTTAGCACACCTAACCAGATAGGTCTCGCATGCCTGATAGAACCGAAGATGGCTGTTGACGAATCCCCTGCTGCACTTCAAGGGGCACCGCAGGTACTTGCAGAAGTAGCCGAGCAGTCGAAACTGCAAAACATAGCAGAATTAAGACTCCTGGTCAAAGCTCACTTAGAGTGAATCTGGTTCAGTTGTCTGATTTAGAGGTTTCTATCCCAAACTGGTGAAGTCATATTCTACTGGTATTACTCCAGGAATGTCACCAGGAAAGTCAGTCGCATTGCTAGTAGAATAAGATGCTCCGTCCGTGCTATTTAATGCATATTTAGTGTCCTCCTATTCTGTGCAGTCGATGTATTATAGAAACAAGATAAAGCTTATGGCCCAAAGAATTTACAGTAGTTGAGGTATAGTTCCTTCCTAGGGATATTCACAAGGTAGGAAAACAGGTCATTTCCCTCAACGTAAGACCAACTACGTAGCAAACCTGGCTTTGCGTATCCAGACTGTATTTCAGAAACATCCCACAACTGAAAGACTTAGCTATCGAACTGATGATACAAGTACAGCGAAGTCCTGTGAGTGCTGATTAAGAGAGCTTGTAAAAGCGGGGCTTTCAAGGAAACCAACTTTATGGTATTGCTTTTGATGATTAAGTGTTAAGATGATGTGATGTAATATCACTGTATAATACGTACAGACTCCATGCCACGCTTGAGCAAATCCTTTTGTAGCCAACTAAACAGTATTCATCATGTTCAAATCAGTATTTTCACAAGCCTGTTAACTTGTGGGCCTGCAGGGTGTGCATCAATTGTTAAATACTGGTTTGTGCTCTATTCTGGTTTGTTTTTTTTTTTTTTCCTAAAGGGGAAGTATATTTTGACGCCTAGCCCTATAACCTACGCAGAGGAGCAGTTATTCCATTTCTTTGGGCAGCTCTTGGGTATCGCAATTCGAGCAGATGTTCCTCTGCCACTTGACCTCCTGCCCTCCTTCTGGAAGACCCTGGTAGGAGAGCCACTGGATCCTGACGTTGATCTCCAGGAAGCTGACATCCTCACCTACAACTACGTCAAAAAATTTGAAAACGTAAGTAACTTTTTTTTCCTCTTCCCTCCTTTTTTTTTCAGGGTTTCCCCACAGCATGTTCTTCTAGTAGCAGCTAACTTTCCTGCCTGCCCTAAATGGTGGTGGTTGGCGTCACGGCTAGCAGCTGTTTCTCATGTGAGCGGGGTCGTGAAGTGTTTTGACTCATCTCGGGTGCAGGATTTTACATCCTCATGGCTTGGCAAAGCTGCTCAGTCTCCTCTGCTGCCAGGCACAGTGGAATTAAGGCTTCGGAAATGTTTACTGGAACTTGGCAGTGCTAAACCAGAAAATAACCCACCAGAGCGATTACTGGCTTTCACTGTCCGTGATGTCTCCAGATGACAGAACGAGTGCACTTTGTGCACATTGTGGTGATACCTTAAATGAGTCACGAGAATAACACGGTACGACACGCTGGTCATCAGATACTGGTCTTGCGTTTCGTGACAGATACACGATGAGACAGAACTGGAAGCTCTGTGCGCAGAAATTGCTTCTCAGCATCTGGCAACGGAGAGCCCTGACTGTCCTAACAAGCCGTGCTGCAAATTCACCTACCTGACCATGACAGGGGAGGAAGTGGAGCTTTGTCCCAGAGGCAGGCACATTCCAGTGGGGTAAGTAACAGCCGTCTTGGCAGGACATTGCCCTGGGTTACACGGGAAAGAAGCATCTCTGGAATAATTTTCCAAGCGCCAGGCTCTCCAGAGATGCTTTTGTAACAAGCAGAAGGCTGGAACGGTCTGGGAAAGCTTTACGTTTGTTGGCAGGAGCTTGGAATCACTAGTGCTGTTTCCTGCCTTTTGTTCTGTGAGGAACAGAGGGCTGAGGAGCAGTGCTTGTCAGCTGTTTGCTGGCTGCAGTAAACACCTGCAGTTAGGAGGCTCGTGAGGAATGGGCAAGCACGAGAGAAGGGGAGGAAGCTGAGGAAAGTGGGATTAAATTGGGAAGCATCAGAATGCAAATAGCTTAACGCTCACTCTCTCGATGATTCAGAAGCGGAATCTGCCCATAAACCCCTTCCGTATGGAACGGTCTGGGGGAGGGCAAGAGGGCTCTTACACGCTCTCCTTTTTTTGTCCTGAATCTCTGCCCTTGCAGATGGGAGAACAAGGACGTGTACGCAACAGCGATCCGCAGCTTGAGGATGCGTGAGCTGCAGACTCCAGAGTGCATGACTGCAGTGCGTGCCGGACTCGGGTCTATCATTCCCCTGCAGCTTCTGACTACGCTGACCCCTCTAGAGATGGAGCTGAGGACGTGTGGGCTTCCCTACATTAACCTGGAGTTTCTCAAGGTGTGAAGAACTGCAGCTGCTTTGGCAAAACGTACCTGTCTGACACGCAGAGGAGAGGAGCCTCCCACGTGGAAGGTGTTAGGGGAGAATCCTCTGCTTGTGCTGTAGCCAGGACGGTCCTTATGGAGCGCTGGCCTGTACTTGGACACCCCCTCTGTCCCCAGGGAAGTTTTTTTTTAAGATTTCACTGGATTCAGGAAATAATAGGGGTGGGGCTTGTTCCAGAGAGGAATAATGAATTTACTTTTTAACATCAAATTTTAAATCTATCTCCATTTTATTGCGCTTTATTCAATATTTGCCACTTGAGCTAAGGGCTGAAAGCACCATTGCCCTCATTTTGAATTGCAAATAGTTTCTGAAAATCTAAAATTAACCTGTAACAGACAACTTCTGGTCCTAAATACTTTCATTTCGTTACCGTAAGGATTGTGCCGTAAAAAGAACTGGTGTCTGGTGTCCGAAGTTGTAGAATATGCTCAACCTTGGGTGTTAGCGTTGTTCTGTGTTTGCCTTAAACAGCAGCAACGCTGAACTGCTCCAGTCCTGCACATCAAACAAACTAGCGATGTACGCTACCTGCGCGGCAGGGGAAACGCGCTGAGACGAGCCCGTTACAGAAGCTGACGGGCTACAAAGATACAAACCCGCGTATATTAACACTCTACCGTGGCTGGATTTCCGAATTACTTTGGAAAAGGCAGGGGAACGTGGGGAGAGAGGTGTAGTTAGCCTCCCCTTCTAGCCTCTTAAAGTGGGGAAGGTTTCCGAAGGGAGGAGAACGCAGCAGCGGACGTCTTGCTTTCTTTTCTCTTAGGCACACACCATGTACCAGGTGGGCTTGATGGAAACCGATCAGCACATCGAGTTTTTCTGGAGCGCGTTGGAGATGTTCACTCAGGAGGAGCTCTGCAAGTTCATAAAGTTCGCCTGTAACCAGGAACGAATCCCCTTCACCTGCCCTTGCAAAGACGGAGGCCCCGATACTGCCCACGTCCCGCCGTACCCCATGAAAATAGCCCCCCCCGACGGAGCCGCAGGTCTGTTTGCCCTCTGTCTCCTACGGCAAAGAAAATCAGTGCTGCTCGCGTCGTGGTTCTAGTTGTCAGTTCCCCCCCCCTTTTTTTTTTTAATTTAAACTTGTATTTAGTGCACGAAGAATGACAAAAGAGAGGCAGGTAGTTGTGGCGGTAAATAAGAAGAGAGAGAACTTTGTTTTTTAAACCATGTAAAAATAAAATGTAAAGTAAACTCTTTAAAACGTGGCCCTCTGGAGACAGTAAAAGACTTTGTATAATATTTGTCCCGTATGCTGTTAAAATGATTGGACTGTCAGGAAAACAGCGGCCTGAGGCCTGGCGGGGACGCACGGCGGTATTTAAGGTTCAGGAGACAGATTTGCTTTCGCCGCTTCTTAGTAAGGGGCGCGGGGGAAGGATGCTTTGGGAGAACGAGGTGAAAAGCGGCGGGCGCGTTCAAACCCTTTCTGGCGCTTCTCCCCCGGCAGGTTCTCCGGACTCGCGGTACATCCGTGTGGAAACGTGCATGTTTATGATCAAGCTTCCTCAGTACTCCTCGCTGGACATAATGCTGGAAAAGCTCCGCTACGCCATCCACTACCGGGAGGATCCACTCAGCGGCTGAGCGGGAGAAGGGGACGCCCGGAGGTGACTGTCTGGATCGTTTCAGGACTCGGCTAACGTTGGAAACCCTTCAGTTCACATAAAAATACCTCCTGTAACACTGTGTGACGAGCTGGAGGTTAATTTATTTTCTGAACTTTTGTTCCCGTTACAACAATTACTGGAAGACTTACATTTTGTATCTGTAGACTTTGTGGTGGACTGGTTATTTTGCTGCCTTGTTTGTGGAATATTTGTAGGATAGTTTAGTAAAGACCAGTTTGTGTATAATTTAATTTTGAAAAACCTTTCAACACGTACATTTCTAATTTTGTAATTTAGAATGATGTTACCCATGCAAACACAACAACAGCGAGGGCGTTCCGAGTTCGGGAGCGCTCGGAGGCGAAGGCTCGTAGATCGCTCGCCTCCGAAACATTTTTGAGTACAAAAATGGAATGAATCGGGTGCGGGGAGGGAATCGCTGCTGGGCACCTGCAGGAACAGAGCACGGCACCTCTTCCGTCGCCGGCGGAGGACGTGCGGAATTTCTAGCACTTGCTTGAGTTTTAGAGCAGAAAATCTGCTGCCAAACTGCATGTTTCCGTTTCCACCATTTTCTTGTAACTTTTTAAACTATAAGCAAGCACACGGGGAGCTGCCACAGTTAATTTGGGGTTTCAGCTAGACACTCCTGGTTGGGAAGATTGATCATTTGAAAGAACAGTGAAAGGGCCGTAATTCGGTTGGGTTCTTGCCCTAGATGTTCTTGAATGTCTGCTTGGCGTAGTAACCAAATAATTTATTGTAATTAAAATATTAGCAGAAACAAAATGGCTTCTCTCTGTACGGTGTAAGATACCGCAGTACAAGCTTACAATCCGTGACGTTAGCCTGTTTCCGAACAAGCGTTCGGAACAGTCGGTGCGGGGTGAAACACCGGCAGCTCATTTCTGTACTCAAAAATGATCTTTGATCGGAAGAGCAAATTATCCTGGGAGTGTGACAGCCGGAAGGAGGATGAGGCGGGGGGGAGGCACGAAGTCACGTGTTTTGAAGATGAAGCTGCTGTTTTCTATGGAAAGGTAATAGCAGACTACGGGAAGAGAACAATTCTCTACGTTTAACTTCTGTGAAATGCGTTTTGGGGTGGTTTCAAAACACCGCGTCGACGCGTCTATCTGCCTTTACTCGTATAAAAGCGGTTGCCCCGCACCGGGTGCGTTTAAAAATACGGCGTTGCTTTTGTTAATTGCTCAGAACCCGGCACAAGTGCAAATTACCTGCGTGCTAAAGAACCGGCGAGAACATACCGAAATCACTGCTGTGCTACGCGGCTCGGTACTATACGTAAGTTAAGTGCCAGTACTGAGCTACACGTTCGTTATTTTCCTTCCGATGTGCTCAGCGCACATCGACCACACGAAAGGTCCGCGATGGTGTGTGTGTAACTGTACTGTCAGGTTGGTATTACGTGTCTCGTTAGAAGACGGCATACGCTAATTTGGCTTGTCAGTGGTAATGGGAATTGAAAAAGCTGTATTTATTGTATATTATTGTGAATATTGGGAGTGATGAGTGTGTGGTTCTCGGAAGATAAGATGTGAGTCGGAGAGAAAAGCCTAAACAAGTGTGTATATTCTTGTTCTTCTGTGAGCGAATGGAAAAAAATGTGTGTGCAACAGTTGTAGAGATAGTTGTGGGCATACAGAGTCTCCAAATCCTGTGGTTAGGAAAGCTGTGTTACCCTCCTATTGCATATTGCCCTTTCAAAGGAACAGATACCTGTAGGAAGAATATTTACTCTCGCATCTTGTCCATTTCCTGGTAGAAGCATATACGTAGCCGCGGAATCACTCGGAGTGAGCGCAAACGCACGTGGAGTTTACAAAGACCGAGGGGAGAACGAAGCAGGAGGACTGGCTCGGGGCCGGTTCGGTCCCGTCTGGGCCGCGCGTTCCCAAAGGGGCGCCGCGAGGAACCGCGGAGAACGTCGGCCGCGTTTGATGGCAGAGCTTGGTGTCGCTGCCGCCGAGACGCTGGGGGTTTCTTCCCGGCGACGGGCCCGGGCGTTCGCCTTGGGATCCGCTCGCCCCTTCCAAGCCCTTCGTGCTTTGGGTGGACTCGCGGTGCAAATACCTCACTCGCAGGGCTTCGAGAACTCCGTGTGCCGGTGTTTTCCAAGGCTACGATTACAGCTGTGAGTAAGAAACTGCTGCTAATGTCTGTCTGCTCCTTCCAGAGAGCACACGTGAGTGGAACATATCTGCGTCTTGGCCCCAAAAAAGCGTGCTGTAAAGTTACTTGATACGTATTTATTACAATTAATTATTTATGATTACAAATAACAAACTTTTAGTCAATGCTGTTTACACCTTGCTGTGTAAATGAAGCTTCTTATACAGGAAAACTGTCACACCAGTAAATAACCTTCATCGACTCTGGGTTTTTCTGAAGAACGGTGTGAGCCCTGCAAGAGAAGGCGTTGTGGGGGGGGGGGTTGGTTTTGGTTTGGTTTTTTTTTACATTACTAGGAAGGAAGTGCTGCAGCGGTTCGACTGTAGCTCAAATGGCCTTTTAATTAAAGCTTTTCTAATCATCATCACTTCCTTGTGCTTTAAATGAACTTGACATTGTCTGTAATAGGCTTGTTTGTCAGAGCAAAGATTGGTTTGTGATTATTATTTTTTCTTTTTTGATATATATATTCATTCAGAATGTAAAATTATACTAAACAATGGAAAAACTCTGGAGCCGGGTGTTAGTTCTAGCTTGGCGTGTGTCCATCTCGGTACCGTGCACAGCATTAACCTGTTAAGTGCTCTTGGCCATAGAGTGTACACTTGCATAAAGGAGATTCTTAACATCCCTCTAGATGTACTGTGTCCTTATTTGGGGCTGGAAAGAATTCCAGAAGTCCTCCGCTGCTGAAGCAGTGCAGATTGATGCGGAGCATTAGGACTGCCGGGAAGGAAGTTGCAGGTTATCTGCTTTTAAACCCCGCTTTTACGGGTTAATACACTGTAATTTGTATTTACTTGGCACAGAACTGTAAATATTTTGTACAAAAGGGAAAGCAAGCACAACGATTGCCAATATTTCTCTTAATGGAGAAAGCGCAGTATTTCTCACGCCTGAGGAATAACGCAGCCGAAGCCACGTTGTCACCTCGGTAGTTAGTTATTTTCATACTAACGATTCCTGAACCAAGGCATCCTGTTCACCTTCACAAGCCAGAAGAGCCAGCTTAGCTTCCCTCCCCTTCCCACAGCGCTTTTCCCCAGAAACGCCATCACAAGGTTGGTTGCCACCTGTTTTTAAATACCTTTCTCCTGCTTTTCTTGTACAAATAAACGCTTACGTTTGGTGGAAGCGTCCGTAAAACGTCTTTATTTTAGAAGCGAGGTCACTTCAGGCACCATCAGTGGTCCCTGCTGCGGCGTGGGGGACAGGGCTGGCAGCAGAGCCGAGGCCGCCAGCAACGGCCCTGCCCGAGAAGGGCGAGGGCTAATTAGCCCTGCCACTGCCATATCCTCTACCCTGTTAATTAGGCTGATGCCCAGGGTCGTTAGCGAAGCCCTGCCTGCTCCAGCTTTTGCATTACCTGTTCCCAAAGCACGAGGGATGCTAGAGCAAATTAACAAAGACCGAATGCAGGTAGTGACGGTGGAACGCAAATTAACGAAGCCCGCTGCCTGCGATCCTGGAGGGGCCATCGCTGGGCTGGGGCAGTCAGCTTGCCCCCAACAGCACTATCACTTCAGGTGATAGATTTTTATTACACAATGCTTTGGGACACGATCAGATAAAATTTATTACAAGGAATTTAAAAAGCACGGACTAATACAGCATTAAAAAGCGTTTTACAAGACAGCCACGGGCTCGGAGCTTACCCACTGACAGTGGTCGTCCCCCTCGCCGTGTCCGGTACCACCCGAGGCCGTGCAGCTCGAGGCGCAGACCCCTCCGTCCCCGTGGGGCGCAGGCGGCTTCGCCCGGCTGAGCCACAGCCACAGGGAGAGGTGACGTTAAGCTTTAGGAACAGGCGCAGGGGCTCCAGTGCTGCCCCGTCGCCTCTCGCTGCTGCAGAACCACTCGATTCAACCCCTCGCAGCGTGGGGTGTTGGCCAGCGTGCCAGCCGAGGAGCCTCTCCTCCAAAGGACTCGGGTCGGCTCCCAGGCTCAGCTCTTCCCCGGCATCGTGCCGGCTGCGACGGCTCCCTTTTGGTTTCCGTCTCTGGGTGCTGCCTTGGGAATAACGCCCTAGCGCAGGAGCAGCAGGACCCACGCTTGAAGCTCGGGGTGTCAAAAATTCTCTTTCACTGGGTGTCACAAAGAGCCAGTACGGAAACATCACCCGTGTGGTTCCCAAGGTAGAAGCGTATTTGCTGTCTTGCACTGGTGCTAGTATAGATCACAGAAGTAAAAACGTGTAGTATATGCTCACAAATTAAAAATACATATATATATATATAAAATGATCACTGCCTATAAAAATTTAAGTTCATAGCAAGTCTTCATAGCAAGTCTTCAATGACACAGCAATATAAGAATTTATTTGCGCTCAGGTAAATAAGTACTATAATGCATAGTAATAGTGCACAGAGTGCTCATCCTGTTTTTCAGAAGTGGTGGGTCACTTCTCCTCTGGATGTCCAGACGCTGGGCTCTGGGCTTTTGCCTCAAGGGAAGGGGAAAAGAGAAAATAAAAAGTAAAAATGCTGTTTTCAAAGAGTATGTGATACGAAGCAATTGATAAAAACCTCCCTGAAGCAGGAAGGGCTGTAAAATAAGCTCATGGTCCTGGCAAAAGCACCTCAAGGGCTAACAGCCAGGCACTGTCCTCTCTTCCCAACCGGTCTCACTCGCAGGACGAGCCAGGCACGCAGCGAGTCAACAGCGCTTTAACCCTCGGCACTTTAAAACATTTGTAGACCGAGAGACTGGAGAGCGGCCCGCTGAAGCGCTCCGCAACGGAGGCGTCCGGTCCGCACCTGACACAGAGCGAAGCACCGCTCTCCTGCTTCGTGCCGGCTGCCTTACCTGCGCGTTCCTGCGCCTGACGCCGACGGGAGCACCCGACCTCCCGAGGCTCCTTCCTCCGCCACTGCTGGTGCTGCAGAAGAAGAACAGGGACGCTTTCAGAGGAAGCAAGCCTACCCATTTCGGTGCTCTTACTGCTGAATAAACACAGGTCCTTCACACTAGGGAGACTTTGGGAGGTCTGGGAAGAAACCCTTCAAGCTTCTGAACCCTGACCCAGTTATTTTTGTAGCAGAAGAGCCAAATCCTATTCAAAAAGCGAAGAGAAAAGCTAAGATGAGAGCGCTACAACAGACAGATAACAAGGCATTATCCTACATTTTCTCCCAGTAACCATTTTGTCCGTCCTATTTTGATATAAAAGCCTAATTTCGCTGTTTGAAACTCGGATAAGCACCAGCCAAATTAAATGGAGTCACAGGCAAATACGAGGGAGTTCAGATTTGCACCACAAGGAAATGAGGCAGAGGACTGGAATGGATTTGTCACGATTGCTGCTGTTGGCTTGCTGCCACCTGAAGATCCGAGCGTGCCAGGCCTAAGGCTGCGCCCCCCCTTTCAGCAGAGCAAAACTTGCTCCTCCAGCGCCACTGAGCCCTTACCCGTTCGGGCAGGCCCAGTGTGCCTGCGTGAAACGGAAGACAAAGGCGTTACCTTGCTTGGGTTGGAGGAGTTCTCGAGAAGCTGGATGGGAAGGCTTCTGAAGGAAAGCTCTGAGCAGGTCTCGCACGTGGCGTTGTCCCGCCGGCAGATCCATTTGCACCTCTGTTCTTCGGTCTTCCCTCGTTGCCAGCCACTTTCCCGGGCTTCCCTCTCGAGTCGGGAGCATCGCTAGCTCTCGCCGAAGAGGACGATGGTGCGTTCCTGGCGTTTGCCGTATTACTCAGGGACTTGGTCCCTCGTGCAGGATAGCTGAGCCTCTGCTGCCCAAAGCCTTCTGTGCACTGAGGAGAAACATCTCCTGAGAGGACAAGAATACAGCGCTTAATAGGAATAGTAAATGCAGCATACGGCTTCATAACCAAGATCTCTGAGGATACCAAGTTTCAGTGATTTAATCTTTCTTGCATAAAACTAGACCAATGGCAGGGGATCAAAGATTTTTAAATTTTGGAGACAGAACAGGGTAACGATCTACTCAGCTTGGAACATGCACAGTGTTCCTGCAAACGTAAAGGAAAAGAGCGTGTGTAAGTCTGTGTTGTGCCCACACCTTGATGCCTGATTCGTCTCCGAGCCAGCTCTGGTGATTCTCTTCTCTCTCTGTTGGCTTGAGGAGACAGCAGCTGCCGAGACGGAAAGCTGGCTGCTGGGCTGGCTGGGCGCAGATCACAATGGTGCTAAAGCAAAACATACATTTGACTGTTGAAATGACAGCTCATTCAGACTGACTGACTCCTGTAAAAACCCTGCAGAGCATCAGCCCTCAGGAAGATTAAGGTTAGTAGGGAACTGTTTTTAGGAAGAGGCAGATACTGCTTGCCGACACCCACGTTTTCTCTTACACGGAGCTTAGGAATAATTACTAGCTATCACAGGACCTAAGCAAAAATGGAACTGGCAGCGTGAGCCGGTCCTGCTGAACAGAACCGCCCTGTACGGGGGGCCTCAGTGCCAGCCAGCCAACAACCATACGCTGCCTTATTCAGCCTTCTGCCTCTCACGCCTAAAAAGGACCCTGCAAAGCCAGTGCCAAGCATGGGGAAAGCAGCCCTGAAGTACTGTCACTATAGTTCTGATCAAGTTCCCGCTATCAACCTGGTATCAGTGCCATCATAAAAACCAAATCCAAGGACAAAAACCTAGTTAAAAGCGATTTCCAAGTCACGCTGCCCACAGAAGTGCCCCTGTTGGCTATCCTGGTTATAAAGTCATGTCTTTCTGCGGGTTAATTACATCAAGGAACAACAAAACAAGACAGAAACCCATAGGACACAAAACAAAACTATGAACTAGAAAGGAAAACGTTTGTTACCTTTGTTAGATACCAGGAGTACTACATGGAACACAAAACTTTAAATACAGGGTGTCCTTCTTGTGGTTTGCAAACAAACTATATTGTTGCAACTCAGCTCCAGTCACTAATTCTTAACAAGTCCTGATTATCGTACACAAACTTCACCAAAAATACTAGAAGCTGGTAGATAAAGCAGTCTTTGCATTCTGCATTTCCAAAATAGTTAGATAGGGTGAGGGGGGGGGAAAAACAGTCTTGCAACAGACAACTGTAACAGGAAGTGGATGGGACTTCTCCTTAGTGTCAAGCACGACTATTTAGCACAGGATAAGCTAAGAAATCTTACCAGATCTCATTTCTATTAATACTGACTTTACTATTACCTAGGAGAGGAAAGGCCCAGAAAAACAAACAAAATACAGCTTCACTAGTTTGTTAGTTAGGACGGTAAGAATGTGAAAAAGCCATGAAACAGAAAATGAGCATGCTTAGCATTTTCATAACTTGTCTGTAATAGCAGCAAATTCCAGAGGACTGTCTCTTCCATGTGCACACCACTCCCCAAATCCGCTCTTCAGGCGTACAGATGCATTAAAGCACCAAGTGATCTAGTTGGTATCTGTCCAGCATTCTTGAAAAGCAGTCACAGCCTCAGCAGTACCAAGACCTGGTGTTCTTTCCGTATTAGAAGTATCAGACAGCAATGTATAGAAGGATCGGAATACCCTAGTAAGCACTCTGCAGCACCCATCACGTCATAAACCCACCCCTTCTCTCTTGGGCCGAGCTTCCGATATATTCAGGCTCTTACCCTTTCTCTCTCTCTTTACGTCTACCCTCTGAGACATTCCTCCACCTCCTACATTTGTTGCCTGTGTTGCCTACTTCCTCTCTTGCCTACGCAAGTCATACGTTTGTGTTCCTCTCCCACCTTAGCTGTGATTCATACATCCTGGTTTCAACATAACTTTTATGTTGAGTCAAACATTTCTATTGTACAATTTTAAGGCCTTTTGTTTAGTTTTCGTTACAAGAGCTTTCAAAATAATTGTTTTTTCAGTAAGAGCCTCAGCATACTACAACATCTGAGATGGGACCCAAGAGGCTTTGTTTAGGAAGATCTGACACAGGGGACAGTTACTTGAATTCCTGAAATGTGCCACAAGAGGCCGCAGGACTTGGCGTAGTTCTTGAACAACTGAATGTGATACAACAGATCAAGTTCTGTTTAGTACCTGATGATGAAAGAGCGTCTCCTCTTCTAGTTGGATGCCACAAAATTCACACGGAATCATAATGTCTCCTTCTGCCCAGACAGCTTGGGGCTGGGATGAAGAGAGAGACCTGCAGCTTTTGGACCCAACAGCACGCAGACCATCGTATTTTTGTGGGTTTGGAGAACTTCTTTTACTGAACGAGGCAAAGGCACTTGCTGGGTTACAACCTGTCTGTTATGCAAGCAACATGGAAAAATTAGCTCTCCTGTTGAGCATAGATGGACTTTAAAATCCATACTTCGCAAAGACCAAATTGCTAGAGTTCTCACAGTGTCACTGCGTGAAGACTGCACCCTTTTTCAGTCAGGGTAACAGAAAAAAAGTCTTTACTGCAAACCCCTAGGTACAACACAAGAAAGTACTAAACCTGGTGAAGAATCAGATCTTCGGCAGGGCAGAGCTCCTCACAAAATTCACATGGCAACATGATGATCTCATCGTCTGCAAAGTAAGTAACCGTTATATCCTCTACCATAGAGAAGTCTGATGCAGTTGGACCGACTTATCTTCAAAATTCGTAAGCAACAGACTGCTGTTTGCCGCAGGACAGCAACCAGAGCAAATGCCAAGGAAACAGTTACTCTAGTCCCACTTCCTGAATTTCACATGAGCAAATTCACGTCGCCCAGAGCGAGAACAATGTTTTGGGGTCAAAGGTGCATCGAATGGTCTAGTAAAAAAGCCTATTACCACCTTCAGTAAATCCTTTAGTACCATTTCTCCTTTCAAAATAAGCTGGCACTTCAGGTCTCCCCCAGATCCTCCCTCCCTATCATGTTTACTTCAACAAGAAAGTTGTCACCTACTCAGTTGTTACGAAGCTCTCGCCACATATTAAGGTCAGAGATTCACTATAGCTTTTATTTCTTCTTCCCCTGCTGTCTTGCTTTAGTAATACCTCTTTGAAAGAAACTATTTTAAACACTAATATTGCTAAGTTTTGAGAGAGCAGGAGATAAAATTTAAGGAGGGAAGAATGGTACTCATGGAGAGCCTAATCTCCTGTGTATTAATTATCTAAAAACGATTTAGTGGGAGTCTCAAAGAGACTCATTTTGACATTTTAAAATACCTAGATAATCTTTGACCTTCCCGGTCCAAGAATCCTCTTTTTCCTTCTCCCTTCCCTCAAACTTCAAGGAAAAAAACCGACCACAACAGCATTTATACTTACTTTTTATGTGGTTTGACGTGCTAAAAGCCACTAGAGAGTCACAGGAGAGGACATTTGACTTGTCTGTCTCATTAAGACAGGCAGATGGCACAGACTCTTTGGTGTAGCAGTTTTCCCAGACGTCACTGGGAATTTCAGCTGCAGTATTATTGCGAGGATTATTCTCATTTTGTAGGCTAAGAGCCAACACGTAGTCTAAATCGGCATTCCACTCGTCATAAAGTGAAGAATGAGTGTTTTCATTTCTCTCCAACTGCTCCAGTTCATCCTCTTCAAAAGATAAATATCATAAATTTGAGAGAATGTAAAGCCTGCAACAAGCAGTTCCCTTCTGGACATTAGACTAGCTCAGCCATGAGGGTTTCACATGTGCACATGTGGACACTCACGGAGTTCAGCGTTTCAAAGCCCAGAAGGACACCTGTATCAAATTCAGGAGGAAGAAGGAAAACAGTCATCCTATTTTTGTTTGTAACAAGCGAAAAAGGAGAAAAAGAAGAAAGTCGTTCCCCTTACTCCGAAAGCTTGAACTTAAGCTTCTTGGGAGCTTTACAAAGACACTGAGGAACCTTTTGTGATCTACACTGTGAACAAGCTCCAATTAATGTACTGTAGTCTCATCCCTTTTACAAGGCTGAAACACTTCAGCTTTGATTTTTCAGTATATCGATGGGAAAACAAATTCCTTTTAATGATATTACATTTGACAACAGTGGGAATTATACATGTACAGAAGAAAACCATGAAGTTTTTTCTGGTAGGAAAGCTACACTGAAAAGAAAACCAGGGTTCCAGAACAGGGCCCAAGACTCAACCGATGATGCCTAAAGACAGGCTAAGTGCTCCTCACCCGTGCTGGCCTATTTCAAATCTCTCTGGTATTTCATTTGTACTGATTACATGAGAATTTTAAACAAAGCTTACATGTGCATAAAAATACTACTTGTGAACACTCTTTGGAAGTTAGTGTAAGTGGCCTACAAGTTACGGCTCTCCAGATTATTCAGTTTTATTAACTAAGCCCAGAAGTTATTTCGACAAGCCAGGCAGTCTTCTACAGCAAAGACTGTAATTTAGTATTCTGCAGTGTTAAATCCTCTGAGTGGCCCACAGCATAAAGCAGAGCATAGATTCAGCCGCGAGCTCATGGAAAGGCTATGTCTTAAGTGTGACATGACCCCCTGTACGGGGGGAGGTAAGAGATTAGAGGCTTAGGAAAGAGCAGAGGCATTGATAATAGTCTCAGCTATGTCCAAACAGGATGTTACTGCAGAAATGCACAGCACTACATATGGGAACCCACATCCAGATCTTACCTACCCTTCTGCTTAACTGAAGTAGAGAGGAGTGCAGCTGCTAAACAAAAACGGACAGAATTTGCAGTGAGCAAACAACTCCAATTTCATTTTTAAGCTAGATACTTTGAGACAAAAGAACAGGCAGTGGACTGGGCTTTCACACCAGGTACCTCAGCAGTCCTCTATTTAGCTGGCGTATACCTTTGAGTTCTATTCCACGGTAAAACAGTCCCACTCACAGTGCCTCAGGAGCTTTCATTATTCAGTATTTTCACAGCAAGCAATTACAAAACCTTGTGATCAGGGTTGGATCGGTAATCAGGTTGGATCATACTTGGATCAGGTGCCAAATATCAAATTAAAAGCCAATTATTACTCTTCTCTACACCTTACCTTGCTTTTGATTTCTTTGCACTGCTGAAACATTTCTTCTGCTGATGTCCTCAAGGGTTTTATCTCCTACACAGCTGCGATAAATCTGCTTTTCCAGCACCTTGGGCATCCTCCACAAAGGCCCAGCAGAGTTACCTGATCTTAGTCGGTTTCTAACGTCTCGAAGGGCGTGCAAATCTGCATCCTCATCCTCAAAGCGAGGCACCGTTCTGCTCCCTCTTACTTGTTTCACCTCTTGCCCACAGACTCGAGGATGCTCTTTTAGATCTTTCACCATGACGTTACGACCGCACCCACCACATGTCTCAGTCCTAGCTCCGCAGTAAATTTCATGGTCCTGGAGCTTGTTGAAAGTAAGCTGTATGTCACAGTACTGGCAGAGGGCTGGACGCAGAGGGCAAGCTGACGCCTGGAAAAAGAAAGAGGGATTATTCTTCACATATGGAAGACTGAGGCAAAGGCAGAGGGATGTTCTCAGTTTGCTTAAGAGTTGAGCCGTCTATTGTTTCTTTAGCCAGATCCAAAGCTACAATAGCCTGGAATAAGATACTAGGTGAGAAATGTAAGAACGACATGTTGTATAACCTGGGTAGTCATAAACACGCCAGCTGAAGCACTCCGAATACTCAGAACATTTTTTTAAAATCTGTAATGCTTGGACAGCAGATTCACATAGTGCTTTTTGAAGTTAGCATTTAGATACAGTCTTGAAATCCAGTATTAATCACATTTCATTGAGTACTGTCAAAAAACATGTTAGCGTGTGTTCTATTAGGGAACAGATTTACAGCTCATTTACTACTCAAGAAGAACTGCTTGCATATGTTCTTTACCCTACACTGAATGACAGGTAAGTTGCCTTCAAAAGGGGTTAAACATAAATGAAATACATAGATGAAATACATGTTATAATTGCAGATGCTGCAATAATACATCATCATTTGCTTTACAAACAAAACTAAAAGCACTACACACAAACGTGAAGGATAAACTACTTCCAGGGTTTCAAACTGGACATATCTTCAAAGAAAATCCTTCATTCCTCAGCAATAAGCAGACTTAGGTGGCACTTCCAGAGCTGTCTTTAAATGAGCCCATAGGAAGGGAAGGTACTGACATTTATAACAAGATTGTTGGCTGTGCCAGCAGCCAACTGGATTCAGAAACTCAGAAAATCCCACTGTGTCCTATTTTAGTTTATTTTACAAGCTATTTTAAAAGTCTGTTTGGACATAATGAGTTATTAAAACTCATAATGACTGCAGCAGAGTCAGAAATGCGTAATGTTAAAGGAATGAAAAAAGTCAAGTTAATCATATTCTGTACTTTTGAAATAGCGTACCATTTTTCATCTTCATCACTAATAAGGAAGGACAAAATCACCAATTATCACATATACCCCTTTAATATGAAGACTTGAGCAGGCTCCACCACTTTAAGGCAGTTTCCAACCACCTTCTCTCAGAGGCTGTGAATTTAGAAAGCATGGTTCAGTAAAAAGGTTGGAATCCAGGTCCTGGCTGACAGAAAGGCTCTAGAATCAGTGCTCGGAAATACCACAGAGTATCTTCCAAGTGCCTAATAATATAAAGTCCACCAACCTCATGATCCTTCAAGAGACTGTTTTCTATCTTCATCCTACACTTGCAGGTAACCTACAATAAACAGACCTCGTTAGATTAATTGCCATAGAAGTCAGCAATTTTAGAGGAGGAATTTGTTTCTCACCTGCACATGTTCAGACTCAATGTGGTTCTTCATTTCAGACTTCGGGATTGATTCACTGCAGTAGCGGCATACTTCAATATTTCTGCTACAGTGGATTTCATGAATGATGAAATTAGCAGCAGGAATATCCTTTTTGCTATGAGAAAGTCACAGAGGTTACTTTGCAGAAAATACACTGACAACAATTTCAAGCAGTTTTTGGGAACAAAAAAATCCTAAGAAAGCTTTCTACGAATTCATGGTTTAGAGAACTGAGTAACTAAAGAGAAAGGCAAGCCCAACCAGCCCTCAATGTTCCTTTATAGGTGGTATATTAACGTACATAGCATGCAAAAGTCACACTTTTCACACTGCATTAAGATAAAATCAAGGTGAATTTATTTCCTTATGTGAAAGACAAATTTTGCAGCATAAACAAGTTATCACCAGGTTCAAGTTAATAAACTCATCTGAGAAGATAAAAGTTTCCTCCTGAAAATAACTTGGCTATGAGAGGTCGAAGAGTGCTCTGCTTGGAAAAAATAAATAACAGATCCTGTTAGGCCAGATCTGTTCAGTGGATGACAGCAGTAACCATATTACTCTGTAGCCAAAACTCCCCAACTCACCTCATTTCTAAGATACTCATCTTCCTACCTTGAGGAGGATGCAAGGCTTACAAACACAAAAGGTCCAAAAAGAACTGAGGCAGTAGGAGCTTAGCCCTTATTCCTGCCTCAAGCAGGAAGCATTTCTGGATGGAGGTAGCATTCCTCCCCTCTCCCCCGCCCAGGAAATCAGCCTTCAAAACACCAAAATTAAACTTTATAACCTATTGCTTAGTGCCTTCCATGTCACATAGGAAAAACACTACAGCTGTTCAGTTTTCTCCCTTGCCAGATCCCAAGCAGCCAACAGCCTGGCAAAGCAACAAAGTCCAACAGCAGTGTCTAAACTACACATACTCGCTGCTTGCAAACAAAGTAGACTGATGTTGCAAGAAACTGTTTGGATTCTGATGCCTCTTTAAGAAAAAGTTTATTTAGTTGCTTGTATTCAAGATGCAACTTCTGAGATTGCATCATTATCAGTAAATGTATTACCAACACTGGAGCTTCTAAAGAAAGAGAACTGTTATCAAAGAGAAACAACTGCCACAACAATATGTGCCTATTAATCCTATTTTTATATCTCTGTTTCTGAGCCACATAGCTGCTAAAGAAAAACTTAGAATCGTGTACTTCATGTGTACCTCACTGAAAATCCAGTCTATTGCTATTTGAATACTTTGTTTTCTATCTAGTTGCCTGTTAAGTCAGAAACTTCAGTAAAGGTTGGGAAAATGACTTCGTTAGACATTAATACTTGACCAGGTAAAACCAAAGCCCAAACATTTCTAGAAAGATAGTATGTTCATTATTAATCTGCACCTTCTAGTATTTCATAGCATTTCAAGGGAATATATACTGCTTGCTTATTTAATCCCTGAGCTCGCCTGCCCGAAGGACAGGCACCAACACAAAGACACCCCTGCCAAGCATTCGGTTTCATTTCTTACCAGTTGCCACACAGCCGGGTTTCCGCCTCGGTAACTGCAGCTATAGCCATTGTTTTGTCCGGGGGCTGAAAGAGAGGCACCCCTTTTCCCTCAGCCCCTCAGCGGGGGGAAAGACACCCCCGTTCCCTCAGCGCGGGGGCCCGGGGCACCGCCGGCGGGCGGCTGCTCCCTTCCCTCAGCCGGCCGAGAGGGCTGGGGCACCCGTACCTCAGGGGAGAGGGAAGGAAGGAGGAGACACCCCCGCCCTCGGCACTGCAGGGGGGGCTGGTTGCGGGGTGGGGATCGACCCAGCCCCGAGAACGGGAAACACCGGCCCCGCTCCCCGGGCTCCTCAGGAACCCAACACCGGGCCCGGCCCCGCCCCGCGCTTCCTACCGGCCCCTTCACCCCCGCCCCCGGGCCGGCCGGGCCGGCGGCTGCGCACTGCGGTTCTGCGCTCTCATCATGGCGGCGCGGGGCCATGTGCAGGACCCCAACGACCGGCGCCTGCGGCCCATCTACGGTACGGACTCCGCGGCCCCTCGCTCCCGCTCCCCCGGCCCGGCGGGCCGTCCCGCTGCCGCGGCCTCGCGGGGTTGCCCCGGCCCGGCTGGCGGCGCCTGGGGACGGGGCGGAGGGGCCCGCCGGGCGGCCCGGCCCGGCAAGCGCTGGCTGGCTCCTCCGGCGGGGCCCTCCGCCCGCCCGCCTCTCCCGCCCCATTCCCGGCGGCGGGGGAGCCCCGCGCTCCCCTCGGCGGGCAGGCGCCGGGGCAGCCCGCTGTGGGGGCGAGGGGGAGCGCGGCCCCGGCCCCGGCCGCCCTCCCCCGGGGGAGGCTCTCGGCCTCCCGCCGTCCCGTCCTTCCTCCTGCGGGCGGCTCTCGGCCGGGCGCCGTTGCCCCGCTCAGCCCGCGGTGTGTGTGCGGGGAGCTGCCGCGGAGGCCGGCGAAGCCCTGCCCCGGCTCCCTCCCGGGCCGTCCGCCCGGGGCTGGAAGCGGGAGTTTGGCCGGGCCGGGGGGGGACCCGGGCTCTGTTCCCGCCGGGTGTCTTCCTGCGGGCAGCGGTGCTTTCCCCTGAGCCCCCCCCCGCCCCGCTGCCCGCCCGGGGGTCTCCCTGCTCGGAACCCCCCCCACCCGCGTCTGGGAGGAGGCGTGGAGGGGCGAGCGCAGCCCGCTCACGGGCGGTACCTCTCTCCGCGGGTGGCGGTGGTTTCTGTGCCTCTTTCTGTCCGTCAAGGTAACTTCGGTCGGCGTTTGTTTTCTGCTGCAGAGAAGTTAGAAATGGATTAATTCATAAAAAGAACAAGAGCAGTCACGGAAACCTTAAAGTTGTATGTTGAAGTGGTTGTGGCACAGACTAATAACGGTGTTATGAAAATTAATTGGGAGACAAGAGTGAAGTAGTTAGAAGGAGACGGTCTAGTTAAGAAACCTCTTGTATGAAGCGGTCCCCAAATATTTCAAGGGTATTATATGCCATTGGGATTGCTTAAGAGATTGTAGACAAGCTTGTCTCAGTTTATGCAAATACAGAGAAAGAGAAAAGAAAAACACTTCCCCAGGCTACGGTGTCGTTTCTTCCCTAAAACTGAAGATTGGATAGAGATTTCGGAAAATGTTCTCAACTTTTTCAACACCAGAAAAAAATCTCTCCCTGCAAACATGTGGAGAGCTGCCCTCATTTGGGGACAAACGTGCCTTGGGAATGTCCTTTGCCGCGCGGGCAATGAGGACGGTGCGGTATAGACTTGCATCTGTGATGGGTTCCAGTGATATGGAGGAAGATAGTTTGGTTTGATTAAAAGTGTAAACACACAGCTGTCTTAAAGCTCATTGCATAATTAGGAACGCAGCTGTGCAGTTTGTCTTTTTGTAACAATTTTAAGTTTTTTCCTTAGTTTTCTGTACGTGCTGTGATTGCCATTTTTATTAATGTGCAATTATTTGTGTTCTAACCAGTGTAAGATCTTAAATGTTCTTCAAAGGAAAAGCTTCGTAAATTCAACTGATATTAAAGCAGATGATGTTGAGATGTATTTCACTGTACTCATTTCAGAGAGTACAGCTATTAGAGAGAGCGCTTTAAAATAGCTTTCTGCTAGTTCTAGAAAGGATTATCTGCAGTGTAAGATTTGAATTTAGGCTTTGGTGCTGCAGAACCCAAAATAAAGTGTATGTCCTTAAAGAGGTAAAGACACAACTTCACGTGTGTCATAAACTGGAGACATGCAGCATGAGATCGAAGGTCTGGTTCTTGACTTAAAACAGCGCTTTTCAGTTTGCACCGTGTGCCTTGGTTATTCAGGGTTCCTTGACAGCTATGTTTATCTTTCATCTTGTTTTGTTCTCCCTTCACCTGAAGGTTCACGTGTTGCATTTCCAGCCACTGAACATCTCCACCTACAGACTTGCAACTAATGTAGGCTTAAGTTTATTTTCCTTTAGCTTGAATTCCTTTGGAAGTTGCCAGCTACTTTGGCTTCCAACAAACTTACTTGTTGTTAGCAAAATACAGTCTTTTTATTCTGCTGCAGTTTAGAGAGGTTTGTGGTTTATTTGATTTACTTTAGGAGACCTAAAGCAGAGATCTTATCGGTGCAGTTGTTAAAACAATCCAAGACAGGCAGTGCAGTGTGGCAGATAATTTGTGTGTAAGTGAACTGAGTAACACGGATTCTTAAATCAAGAAGTCTCTGCTGGTATATGAAGAGATCGCCAAGATGTTCTGTTCCACAGTTTTGAAACCTCTTCACTGAGAAATCCCTGCTTAAGTTTTAATGTTAAAGGTGATGCACAGGTTTTCATAAGTTAAAATAGCCATCTAACCCATGTAAAGACAACGTATTACAGTTTCAAACTCTATTTTATGCAGCACATTTTGTTTTGGTTAGTGTGGGCAGGCTGCCTCATTTGAGGTTTTGTGTGTGTGGTCTCAGGAGCCCAATTAGCTCTACTTGAAATCTGCAGCACTTACTTGGCCATGGAAGCAAATGTTAAAGCTGCCGAATATAAATCTCATTAGTATAGATGCACACTTTGTACCATATACCAAGGAATTACTAAAGGTCACCTCTCTACTCGGTAAAAGAGTTCTCTCTCATAATGAGAACTGCAGTCTTGATGAGAAAAAGATGTGTAACGTAATTTCAGTTAACTGGCATTAGCTCTGTTCGCAGTTTGGTAGGGGAGAGGCCAGAACGGTGTGAGCAGACCCTTCCCCATTGGCACGTCAGGTGCAGCTAAGTTTTTCCGCTAGGTTTTGGTTAGTAAGTATTTTTGAGGGAGGGGAAGCATATAGGGGTCATGGTCTAATTTAAAATTGCTGGTTTGTATTTGTCTGATAACATGATGATGCACTGTAGGTGAAGCTGAAAATTATAATACCAAGCTGAAAAAAGGAGAAAATGGTCTCAAGACAGGGGTTTGTTTTCTACAGCTGAAGTTTTACTAGATGGTGGGATATCCCCCTAGGAAATAGTGAAGCTCCCCCTGGGAGCTTCACATTTTTGTCTTTAAAACCAGTCTGGTGAAAGCCTAGTGGTACTCTGTTAGAGGACAGATTTGCTGTGCCTGAAGCATGGATTGTGTGGACAAGTAGGGCTTCTCACTTAATGCTTTGATAGATTGCGAGTGCTTAGTTTCTAACCTGCTGCCTGTTAAAAGTCATTGAAAGTCTCCCAAAGGCACACCCAATTAATTTCTACTTTTACTGAAGCAAAGAGCCTAAGCTCAATTGCTAGCAAAGAGCTGTTGCTGCAGAACCCGCTCTATTATACGTCTCTTTTGTTGCTGTAATGATCTATGTGGAGTAATTACAAAAGCTTGTTTGTTTGAATGACTAAAACTCGTACAGTGAGATGAATACTTCATCTACAGAATGACATGTTTCCTGAACGTTTGGCTTAATAGTAATTGTACAAGGAAAATGGGGTTTGCGCTACTGGCCTAACAGCACATACTCCACAGTAAAATTAGAGGTAGCTTTCCAGAATGGTCTTGTGTTATAATACTATATATGTTGTTCTTATGCAGATTATCTCGATAATGGCAATAATAAAATGGCAATCCAGCAAGCGGATAAACTGCTCAAAAAACACAAGGATCTTCACTGTGCAAAGGTAAGTGTGATTGCAGTGCACTGACCTCGTTTGGTGAGCATAGCTCTGAGACTTGGAGTGTTTCGCTGTGCCTTTCGAGGAGTGTCCATGATCTTCCAGAGACCAGTGTTTTCTGAACCCTCTGAAACATCTCGGGGTGTTCTCGTTCACACGATATCGAGTTTGCCTGAAAACTTGTACGGATCCTCTTGGTGAGGTGCCTCTAATGACTAAAGTGTAGTTGGTTACGCCTGAGCTAGTTGTCTAGCTCCCTGTCAGAGCCACTGCAAGCAGCCTTGGCACATGGGCTGCGCCTTAAAAATGCCTCTTTTAGACCTTAGTTTGGGATACCCATCTGTAGTAGTTTGGACCAAGACGTTGTTTTGGGAGGTGTATTCCTTAGTAAAACATAACAAGGTGATTTCTGGAGGCATTTGCTCTTCTGCTTCTTGTTCGCTGCCCTCCTTGCTGTGCCCCTGTTGAAGGGAAAGGAGTTCTGTTCCTCGGTTTTCTGAACATATGACTATCTTTCTACTTTTTTCTTTTTCCCTGTGGATTTTCCTCTACAGTTCTTCCCACTTCTACATTTTGAAAGCTTCCCAAGCTGAAGCGAGTGTCATTGACCTGAATCTCATTTATGTCACTTCTCTCTGGCCAGTTACTGAAAGAAAAAAAATGAAAATTGGCAGGACTGGTCAGTTTTCAGCCTGCAGGTAGGGAAAACTGAGTGGCAGCTGATGCCTTGGAGCGGCCTGCATGTTTGTTAAGAAATGCAAAGCCACGCTATTTGATGCAGCTTGCATCTGGAAGTTTTCCTCTACAGCCATATGGATTAGAAGCTTAATAAAACCTGAAGTTCTGTAGAAGTAATGAGGTGGTTGGGCAAAGCCTCTCCTCACCAGGAATAAGAGGATTTCCACTGGTAACTGCCAACTGTGTTTCTAACAGCTGCCTCTGTGTTGTGTCAATAGGTTCTAAAGGCAATTGGCTTGCAGAGAACTGGCAAGCAAGATGAAGCGTATGCTCTGGCACAAGAAGTAGCAGCACTTGAACCCACAGATGATAATTCCTTGCAAGCACTAACTATTCTTTACCGGGAAATGCATAGACGTAAGCTTTTTCCTTTGCTTCTCTTAAAAATCATAATTATTTATGTTCTTCCGGAAGTATATGTGACCCACAGTTTCATGGGAAATGTGCAAAGTCCAGGGTTCGTGTATGGGTGTGTTATTGAGAGACTCAGAGAATTTAAATGATGCCTGTTATAAATGCCTCTAAGGCTCTAGTGATCACCATAAAGCAAAGAACCTTGTTTAGGCTTCTCTCATTAACATTACTGTGTACACGGTTCCTAAATGAATGGCATGCTAATAATCATCCATCATGATCAGCCTGTGAGTTCACTTTTTTTTTTTAATGAAAGCTACTGGAATTTGTTGTCAGTAGATGTGGTAGAGATGACAAATCACATGGTCTGTGGTTTGGAGTGTGCTTAATGCTGTGAGATCGTAGTCGAGGGGTTCAGGCCTCAAGAAGCTGTGTGACAAACAGAAAGGAAATCCTGGCCTCTCAATTTGACCGCATTAGCTTTTTCAGTACAGTTCCTTGTAGCGATAAGGTATTTTAAAATTACTAAATCGTGAATGTTTGAGTGACGGAGTAAAATCGCATGTGCTTTTCTGAAAGAAGCCAGACCTTATATACTGCTTATCTATGGCTCTAAACAGTTGTTGCTTCTGGCAGCTTCTTGTGGTTCTCGGTGGTGGTAGCAACATTTATTGTTGAATTGCTGGAGCAATGACAATGGGGTGAAACAACTTTTGTGGAAATAGATATTTGGTATCAGTCTGCAATATAGCAATTGCTTATGCTCTACTAGTTTGTTTCTGTCTCTATGTGTGTATGTGGAGTTAAAGCATAATTTCTCAAATAATATGAAATTTTTGTGTGTATGTGAGACTTCAATGTAAAAAACCCCCTGAGAATGTCAGAAGCCTTGCTGTGATTCTGAACAACTTGCATAAGCATTAAGCTCAGGTTTCTAACTTTTAGGTTTGTAACTCAGAAAGGAAATGGTGGGTGTTAGGCACTTCCACTTTTGGTCCTGCAAGAAAATTGTAATTAGATGTTTTATGTATGTGTGTTGAGGATATGTAAACTACGTGAAAGACAAATTACATTTAGTTTTCTAATACTACATTGAGATATGATTGTATGTGTAAGGAAAAAAAAAATCTGGAAGGGTGAAAATGTAAGAAAGTTTTGCATATTATATCATCATAAGTATTTAGTCATGATAGGCCTATTATTAAAAAGTATAGCGGGAGGTATTTTACTTGTTAAGAGTACTAAAATAGGCAATTGGGAAATAACAGGATATAACTAACATAAGTAAACCTACAATAAGAGTAACTAATTTGATATTAGGCTCTGAAAATGTTCTGTGTTTTGATACATCATTCATGTGGAGCAGTCATTCTGCCCGGAGTAGAAATCTTCATTCAGTTTGATGCTCCAAAATAGATAAACTTTCTTAAGAAAAAGACTTAAGTACTTCTGAGAAGTTCAGTTGTTGCTGTTAACTCTATTTTGAGGTTGGTTTGTTTGGGTTTTTTAAGCATTTTCCTCCTTTGACTACTGTTTGTAGTGCTTGGGGTCTTGGGGGAGAGAGTACCATTTCTGTGGTTGAGTGTAATTAGTTTACTGTTCAGAGTATTGCTGATGCTATCTTTAGGTAGCTGCGCTTTAAAATTATTCCCAAATTTGTCTTAACTCAAGCATCTGGTTTTGGTTTAGCGGAACTGGTAACTAAACTTTATGAAGCAGCTGTAAAGAAGGTTCCCAACAGTGAAGAGTACCACTCTCATCTCTTCATGGCCTATGCCAGGGTTGGAGAATACAAGAAGATGCAACAGGTACGATCAACAATTTGTGTTCCGGTCATTTTAAGCTGTCTTTTTCTATATATCTTACTGTTAATGCCTTTTCATATTATGTGTAATCTTCCAGAAAGCTAAGCTGGGTTAAGGCAGAAGTTATACTCTGTGTTAGTTTTTACAGAAAGGCTTAAAAGACTGTTATTTAGGGGATGGGTTATCTGAAGACAAATGCTTTCTTTTCCTTACATGGGATAGGACAACTGTGCCTTTCGTGTGCATATCTGGTCTGATAGAATATGTTGGTTATTTTGGGAGGTTTTTGTCAATCTGTCTTGAACAGTATGGTGGTTACGTATGAGGAGGTGTATTATAAAAGAATTCTGGAATAGATAGAAGATGATCTAGCAAAATCTTCTGATCCATGTTTAGAAACTTGCTTTAGTCCTTAATTTGCTGTTGTCTTTGGGAAGAAAAAAGTAATCTTGCCCATGCTCTTACCTCTGGAATCTAACATATAACTAGGTTTGTATTGGTTGCAATTCAGTGAAGAAAAACTAAAAAGCGCTTCCTTTAAGTACATCTTACTTCTCAGTTGGCAGAACAGTGTCATGCTGGTTAGTTTTGTTTTCATCCCTTCCAAATTAGGTGCCTGGAGAATGCCTATAAATGGAAGATTCTTTTCAAAGCATGCGCGCTCACTCTTCTGTATAAAAAAGCACAGAGAGCCAAGTAAATGAGTCCTAAACTCCTTCTCGTTCCCACTGTGTTAAGGTGACTTGAATTTTTGTACAAGTTTGGTTTAAATAACTAAAAGAATATATTGAGCAGAAGTGTTATTCTCCATTGTAGCCCAACTTGTATGCTGTTTGAGTTCAAGCTGTAGATAGGGGCTAAGTTATTAATGTACATGAAATTACAAGCCTCATATGACAATCTAAACTTCAGGGATGTGACTGTATGTTAATTGTACTCCTGTCTACGACCATGAGTGGAAAAAATGCCAGTCTTACACAGATAATGGTATTTAACATTTTGTATGTTTAAAATGTCATACAAACACGTATCTAGTTAAGTTAGCCAGACATTGTCAGAGAGTAGGATGTTCCAGATTGGCCTGTGCATTCGACCTAAGGACTTGGAAATGCAAAGAGTGTGTGGATGCTAACTGATTGGAGAGTGAAAATAAACCTCAGCGTCCTGTGTTCTGGGGTATTTCAGCTGAAAGTACTGGAAAATGCAAACTGAGACTGCAGTCAGGAAATTGGCACAAAAGTCCATCTGTGGTGGTAGACTGTATTATATGTAGTTTCTTAAAATTAATTACAGATTTTGTATGGGTAAAAGTGTTGTCCATCATATATAGGCACTGGAAATCTGAGAGAGAAATGTGTGAATAACTGTTTACGTGTTAGGCTAGAAAATCTTGAATACTTTGGCTCTGCTTTGATACAGCCAAGCTTTCAGCTCAACCTTTGCTTGACCACTGCTTTGCACATGTGGGTGACCTCATGTTTCAGGTATCTGAGTATGTGTATATGAAATGAGTGTTGAAGGGCAGTTGCTTACAGGAGGGAGGCATGTGCTTTGGCGTGCCTTTTAGCACTGACTGAGCATACTAGTGAAAATCAGCACTGGAAATAGCCCCCTCCCTCCTAAAGAGTAAGTCTTCTGCTTCCTGATGTAGTTACCACTTTTAATTAAAGCTATCGTATGTTTAGGCAATCATACATGCGCCTGTTCATAGCTGTTTCTTGTCAGACTTACACAAAGTACTTGATCTTTGAAACATTTTCACCCTCTGTTTTCTTCTTTAGCAACGTGTGTTAGGAAGGAAGGGCTCATGGGTTGATAAAAGTCTTCCCATCTAGTTGCTAATTCTGTGTTGTCTGCTGCCATCATTGCTGCTTAGCTTGTGTGTCATGAGAGCTTATAAACAGATAATGTTTCAGGAATGATGAAACTTTGTCTTATATTTTTCAGGCTGGAATGGCACTTTATAAGATTGTACCCAAAAATCCTTATTATTTTTGGTCTGTGATGAGCCTGATTATGCAGGTGTGTACGGTGTTGCAAATGAGATTGACTTTCGCTGCAGGTATAGTGCAAGTATAGAAATGTTCTGAGTGAAAATATTAGAGATTGTTTAAGTAAAATGTGTGTTTGAACCGTTTCTGTATGTTGCTGGGAGAAGGACTGAGCCCTCCTTAAGTAGCACTGTTGATGTGGTCCAAAATGAATGCTGTAGTGTTGTTATAATGCAACTTAACTGGTCTGCCTTACCATGTTTATACAACTTGAATTATTCTGTCATCTGGACTAGTACCCTACTGTCTTTTTAGTTAGAGAGCTAATGAATAAAACCTCAAATATCTGCAGCTGCTTAGTCAGAGCTGTTCCTCTCTGTAACCAGGTTATAAAGGCTCTAGGAGGAAATAAACGAGAGCTCTGGATTTAGCATGTCTTTAAGACTGCAGAAAGTCTGCAGGAATAGACAGCAGATCAGCTGTGCTGCTGTTAGTTGAGATAGCAGATTCAGGCACTAATCAGGCAACCTGACAGTGTTGGCCAAACAAAAAATAAGCATGGGGGCATTAATCACGTTCTCTAAAATACTGTGCCATAGAAAACACAAATGTGTTCTTGCTACATATTATTTGCCATGGGTATTTTGTGCCTAGATGTGTAAGTCTCTGGACAATGTAATCAAGAGTGAGCGTTTCTGTATATCGCTAGTTTTATTGCTGCCTTTTAACAGAGCAGTCGCTCTGTGTGTGTGACAGATGGCAGCTCTGAATGTGTGGTTTGGGAGGGGGCTGGAATTGAAGCACCTGAGTGTTTTTTTCCTCTTCTAATGGGGAAAAAAGCAGTGGGTGGGACAACACAAAAAGTTGATGAGCTGTTACAATAATTCTTCTCTTCCTTAGTCTATTTCAGCACAGGATGAAAACCTCTCAAAGACGATGTTTTTGCCACTAGCTGAGAGAATGGTGGAAAAAATGGTGAAAGAGGATAAGATTGAAGCTGAGGCTGAAGTAAGGCTTGCAGATACTTTCAGCTTGGTTTGAACATTATTGAGACAAGGAATGCACTGTTCAAGGAAGTTGATTATTTTAACAGTTTTCCAAGATAATCAGTAGTGTTCTGGAAGTAAATGTGAATGTGGCGGGACAGAAGGAAAACCAAGAGCAGAGGGTTGAGAGGGATTTGGGAGTCGTGTAGCCAAGGAAATTTTTTGGCATTTGATTTGACTGATGAAGTACTTGGTTTTGCTCTCTGGGAGGCCCCAAGAGAAACTTCAGGACTGAGAATGGAAAAAAGACCTAAATTCCTGAATGTTCCACCCCCTGGGATGCTAAAGATAGCTTTGCAGGCCTGGCTATCTCCTATTTCTAATGACAGTAACACAAGCCACTTTATTTCTCAGCACACCTGTGTATTGTTTTACTAGCAAATTTGCTTGCAGTCTAATCTTTCTTTTAAGGTCGAACTGTACTACATGATTCTGGAACGTCTGGAGAAGTATAAGGAAGCCTTAGATGTTGTGAGAGGAAAACTAGGAGGTAACTTACTTTGTCAATTAATGATCACAGTTGTGTGGAGGACACAGCAGTTCTCCTTTGCTTCAGCCTTGTCCACTGGTTCCAGAAAAAAAAAAGGCTGTAAGAAGCCTGACTCTTAGCACCAGTTTCAAACAGTGATGCAAACTCTGGAGGTGCTCTCGTGCAAGCTGGTTTTACCCACCTGTTTATGGTATTTAAGTGTTATTCAGTGATGAACTTTGCAGCAGTATGCTTAGCAGTAGTAAATTGATAGCATGTAGTTGGTTGTAGCTGCCATCTTAAAAAAAAAAAAAAGTTCCTAATATCCTATATTTTTGAGGAGTCTTTCTGGCGATTAAGATGCACTTGCAGTTTTAAGGAATTGGGATGTGAAGGTTTCCATAGGAAGTCTGTCCTTTCTATCCTTTGAGGGCCTCTCTTCTGTTCTCTTACACTTACTGTTTTGCATCCTGGGCTATAATAAGAAGCTTTATGCAGAAAGTAGAGAAGGAAATGCATTGATTAAATAAACTTGCCCTTCTGTTTTTAATTTAGAGAAGCTGACAAGTGAGCTCCAAAGCCGCGAGAACAAGTGTATGGCAATGTACAAGAAGCTGTGTAGGTGGCCAGAGTGCAATGCGCTGTCGAGAAGGCTGCTGCTGAAAAAGTGAGATTATATTTCTGCAGTCCTACTAAAAAACTGAAGAAAAATTTCTGGCTGGTTGTGAATTGCCTTGTTTAGTGGCTTTTGTAAATGGTAGTTAAAATAGAAGAACATCAGAGGATCTCAAAGCATTTCCAAACGTTTGCACTCCAAAGCCTGAGGAAAAGGGCAGCAGAATGGAATGTTAAAGGGACATGGTGAAGGTCACAGGGAGAGTCAGTGTCAGGACTGTAGTTGCTTCCTTTTGAAGGCTGACTTTAGTGGCACATAAAGGCTGTGCTCATTGTCCAGCTCTAACTTTCGTGGTGGGAGAGGAGGAGAACTGCATTTACATTTAATTTTCTGGAACTTCATTTCTCTCACTTGGCCAGACTTCATACTGGGAAATGCCTGTAATGCTTTGAACAGATGCATCAGGAGAGAGCATACTCGTATGATCAAATCTCTCTCTTGGAACTGTCAAGAGAGATTTGTTGTTTGCTTTTTGTATTTAGCTGTGCCCTAATCTTAAATATAAGTTAAACACAGAGGAGGAACTTCTGCCTTAGCATTTTGTGGGGATATTAATGAGCTCTGATTGGAATGTAAATGTTAAGAGGAGAGTTTGTAGCTTGCCTCAATTCTTTATTGAAATTGTTTCCTTTAATAAGTTTCAAGAAATTCAGGGTGGTGGCATTAAGCTGTGAGACCTTTTCAAGGAGAAATTATTCTTATTACAGTTGTTTTTTCTGTAATATGAATATGTGCTATTCCTTAAATTCAGCTTTTGCAAGGAGTGCAGTTTTAGAAGTGAGTTACTGTTTTGGCAATTCCCTAAACTTTGTTCTGTGCCTGATTTTTGTTTCAGCTCAGATGATTGGCAGTTTTATATAACTTACTTTGATTCAGTGTTTCAACTCATTGATGAATCCTGGACACCTCCACCAGAAGAAGAGCAGTAAGTTAGCAGTTTTGCTGTGGATTTGTTTTTCCTTTGTGCTGCAGTGAAGTGTTTGCATTCCTATATTCAATACAGCGCTGTCTGTGTCTTGGGGTGACTTCTTGACATCAGACCCCAAATGATGTGTTCTCCCTGCTTTGTTTTGGAGGCTGGCAATAGCTGATTGGAAACAGCTATTTAAACAGTGGTTTGTACACTACAGAACTCTTCCACTTCGTATTTTTCGTGGTGATCGAGTTAGAGAATCCATCATGCCAGGTTTCCTTAAGAGTACCCTGGGAGTATGCTGAGCACATGTTATCAATGCCCTAGCAATGGGAAAAATCAAAGAACCTTTTGTCTCTTTAATTGCACAGCTCTTTGGAAGGAGAGGTACACTATTCTATAGAGCAAGCTGTGAAATTTATAGAAGAGAGGATAACAGAAGAATCTAAGAGCTCTCGGCCACTTCGGGGACCATATTTAGCTAAACTGGAGCTGATTAGACGTTTGCGATACAGAGGTTGTAATGATGAATATAAACTAGGTAAGAGCCACTAACTGGATGATGAATTAATCTGTTGGAGAGAGAACACAAACTTGGGACAAGTTCTTTGCTAAATGACTGAGTTAAATACAATGTCTGTTATTAAAATGTACATGCTGTTGTCTGTACGTAAAGAATTTTGAAAGCATTAGAAGATGAGCCTTGAAGAAAGGCAGGTAGTTCCAGACTACTCCAGGGCTTGTAAAAGCAAGCAGGGAAACTTTCGAAAGGACCTCTGGGATCTAGGAGCATACAGTCACTGACATTGTAATGAAAAGTGCTTTCCTGATGGACTGCTTTTGTAGAAAGTCCTGCTGTTAGGCTGTAATCTCTGCGTGGTTTTTCATTTAAGTTTTTTGGCAGTAGTACCAGGTTTTGCTTTTTAAAAACTTGGATTTAAAAATCGCATTTAGGGCATCAGTGAAGGAGAGAATGTGATTAGAGCAACATCTGTGCTACTTACTAGTTCCTTTTGTATTTCCATCCAAAAATAAGTTACTGTTGGTTAAGTGGAGGCTGTATGCATGCCTGTTATGCTGAGCTCTTATCTGCCAGAGAAGCTTGAATGAAGCTCTTGGGGTTTTTTTTATGTGTCCTTGGTTACCAAAGACATTGAGCCTCTGTTAAAATCTGCAGTAGTGCAGCTATCTGTTTCTTAAATCGCTATGTAATCTTGAAGCGGCGGGGGGGAAGGCATTACCAAAGATTTCTCATAGTGATTTTACAGATTAAAAAGATGAACTGGCCTTTTACCTAGGTGATCCAGAAGAACTGATGTTCCAATACTTCAGAAAATTTGGGGACAAACCCTGCTGTTTTACTGATCTCAAAGTATTTGTGGATCTCCTCCCATCCAGCCAATACACAAAGGTAAGGAAAGATAAAGAAGTGTTGGCAGGAACTGCAGCGCTTGTTTGCACTCTGGTCCCTTTATCTTAAAATACCTGTGGATCCTATTAAAAGACTGGAAACATCAAATTTTTACCTTCTGTTTGAAATTCAGAAAACTCTTTGCACTGTAGAAAATACAATGAACATCTGAATACACTGAGCAATTTCATTCAGAGGATTTTTACCGGAGACTAAAAACTAAGTTTGATCCTGCAGAGTCTCAGACCCAGGTGTAGTAGTCATTTGGCTTTTTTATTACCGTTTCGAGGTGTCAGGGTGCTTTGAGATGTTCTTGGTTGAATCCTCATATCAAAAATAAAAAGCTTGTAATGCTGATGAAAGTTACAAGATACGAGCTCGTATCTTGTAATGAAAAGCTTCCTAGGAATTGTAGTTCAATTGATAAGCTACCTGATTAGCTCACTTTTAAATGAGTAATCTCTCATCACTTTTGTTTATAGACCACAGCTTACAAAATGGAGTAATGTAACACTACAGAAAGACCACCCTGTTCGTTCATTTGCAGTTCTCATTGTTGTGTACTGTAACTTCTGTTTTACGAAGATATCCTCCTCTTTCCCTTCCCACCCATCACTTGTTTTTCCCATTAAAGTTACTTGTTTAATGGGAAAAATCTGTTCCTTCATCTGATGCAGGTAGGGTGTCACATAGATGTTTTGCTTGGCTCTGCTGCAGTGCTGAAGAATGGACACATTGATACTGATCAAGGGGGGATCGGGAGACCTATAGCAACTCTTCCAGAATCTTTCTGAAACAAGCTCTCTAACTGAAAAGACTATTTGTGCAGAGTCATGAGCAGCTCGTTGAATGACTTCAGCAGCTGGGAATCCTGTCACTCACCCCATTGTTTTTCTAAGCCATTGTGTGAAATTATCAGAGCTGGGGAGGGCTAGACAGAATCCTGGATCAGCCAGAGGCTGTTGAAAAATGTTTGTAAACAAAGTGTAGATAGTGGTGGTGTTTTCTTAGTTTATTAAAATATTTTTTGGCTGCTGATGCAAGCTTTTCCCACAGCCTCACTACTAATGAGAATGGTGGCCCTGGCACCTATGGGTTGCTGCTGATGTTTTATGTTAAAAGGTGTGTTTTTACCCCACTGGCAAGAGATGTGGTCAGAAGGATATTTAACTCGTAGTTGTGGAAATGGTGATACCATTGCAAGGTAACCCTGAAGTACTGAACAGGTTTAATCCTAGCTTTCCAGGAAACAAATTCTAAACCCAGAGCTGGGGGGAATGGTATTTAAGAATAATAGTTTAGACTACAGTTTTGTCACAGTGCTTGTAAAACCATGACTTTGAATAAGTCCTCTAAAATTTTCTGATTGGCCTTAAAACTGCTGCTTATTTAGTGAATGTATCGTATTGTGTCATACTGACATATTAGAAGGTCTTCCCAGTGTATGGCTGTCTTCTGGCTGTCATGTCTCTGAAGCATGGATCTGCAGCAGTTTAACTCGGTCAAGAAGGTGTGTAGCTGAGGAGGTTGAGTAGTGCTGAAGTGCTGATGAGTTTTTGAAATCTGAAAGTTTAAGTTACTTAAAATATTTATAGATTGTCTTAGATTTATTCTTGTTTCACAGCAAAAGATGCTGAAGTATCCTAGGTAAAGTAGCAGGGTCACACTGAGGCTATCCACAGCTGGGGTGTCTTTTTTTTTAAGAGTTCTGAATAGCGTTACAGTTCAGTAGCTGAGAATGGTGATCTCGCTGGGCCACTAGACACACGAGATATTCCAGAAATAATCATCGCGACATCAATCTTGACTTCCTAGAGGCGTAAATTGGAGTATGCAGCCTAGTGATTTGGTTGACCTTGCTCAGCTTGGCAAAATCTCAGACTGAAAAGACTTGTCCGCACAGTCTTCATCAACTTCTGTGGGAAAAGTGGAATTTGTGTGCATGGTGCTATGTGTTCCTTCTATCTAGCTGTCATGCTTTTTTCGTCAAGCATGCATTTGATGCAGTTCTTCTGTTTCAAGACCAAATGTAGTAAAGCTGAATTCATTGGCTTTAACTCAGTTTTAAGTTTGTAAACACTGTTGGATTTTAGGGCAACAAGAAACCACTGTCCAGCCCTGACTGTGTGTTGTGAGAAGTATCCTGTCTCCCATTAAAATTGTAAACAGTGAGAGGCTGCTTTTCTTACAACTTAATTCAAAAAATAAGTCATTAATCGAAGATGATGACCTCACTGAGTACAGCGCATTACTTCAGAGTTGAGAGAAAATGTAACAGCTAGTACAAAACCACTATTTCCTGGAAGTGTGCTGTGAAGTCTTTCAGTAACTAATTACTTTAATTGCATATGTTATTACTGTGAGTGTTAACAGGTGCTTGAACTCCGTTGTGTGTCAATGTATTGGAAACTTGCCTGTGATTTATTTTTTTCCTCCATCTGTTTGATGAAACTTGCTCAAAGCTATTGAGTGCAACCAGAACTGTGTGCTCACCACCTTTCAAAAAAAAAAAAAAAATTAAAAAAAAACCCAAAACCATTGAAACCAGCTCTTTAACCACTGATTTCAGTGTGACATTAGGGTTGATGCTGACATTTCCACCTTGTTTTTCTTTTTGCTTGATTTGAGGGAGGAAATGATGCCTTCTGTTTGTGCAGTCCCAGATGCCCTGCAGAAGTTAACAACAGTGTTTCTCTTTCAGTTCATCAGTCAATTGCTGGAAGTAATCCCTCTGTCGGCAACAGCAGAGAGCGAAATCGCACTGCCAGCCGATATCAAAGCTCTGCAACAACATTTGTGTGTGGTGCAGCTCTCAAGATTGCTCGGTATCTATCACAGCATGGATAAGAAGCAAAAGCTGACGGTGGTCCGGGAGTTGATGTTAAGATACCGCCATGGATTGGAGTTTGGTGAGAAAAATCTTGAAGTGAATGTTGCAGTTCACTCGCAGCTTTTTATGAGCAAAAGTTGAGAGCTTTTTCAGGGGGGCAGAACAACACAAACTCCGATGGCAAATACCACTATTGGTGCACAGCATCCATCATGCCGCTAGATAATACTTTTGCTTTCTCCTTTATGATTACATCCTTGGGCATACCTGAATTATCTGTTTCCTTCGAATTTTTTCTTTTCAGTTGTGTGTCTTAAAGATAAATGAGACATTCCTGGGTAGTGCAGATGGTACATTTGTATGTTTGCAAAATTGCCTGTGCCTTTAAGCAAAGCCAGGCTTTATCACTGGTGTACGTAGGACAAGTATCTGGGCAATAATATTAATTTGTAAATCTTGCAGTTGTAGGAGAGTCTTTTTTTTTTCTTCGGCAGGTGTCAACATATGAAGTGGCCCAAAGTCCACTTGCGTGATGAACAAATGCAGCATGTATACAGTTGTTTCAGTTTTTAAGACAACTCTGGATTTTATAAATTAAGCTGTGGTTATCGTCTGCCAGATAGCTGTGTCATTTGATAAAGCTGACAATGCGCGAAGCAGCTGACAGCACTGTTAGTAATTCAAGGGTAACTTTTTTTTTTCTGTTTAGGGAAATCTTGTTTGAAAACTGAATTGCAGTTTTCAGATTATTACTGCCTGCTTGCGGTTCACCTGCTGCTCGATTTGTGGCTAGAAGGTATGTTCCTAAAATTGTGTCTTGCTTAATACCACCCTGGATGGTTGTGATAGGGAGACTGTGTCCCTGTGGCCAGCGTGTATGTGGCATGGCTTGTTAGGCCCATAGCTTTCTGGGTTTTTTCTCAATATGAGGTATTTCAGGAGTCCCTCTGTTCAGTTGGTGTTTGATCTGAATCTCACTGACCTCTAAAGGGATTTAATTTTTCTGATTAATTCTTGTAAGTACTGGCAGAGCTTTGCTGATGACTCTGGCAGCTCAATGCTGGCTGCCTTCAGAAGCTTGTTCTGAGTTTCCCATGTAGGTAATGTTTTCTCTTCCTTTGCATGAGTTCTGCTGAGAACTCCTTTCTGATATCAGAGGTGTTTTGAGAGCATTTCCTTCCCTCTCTGACATACTTTGTCTTTTGGATCCCTTGCTTCTAGACCTTCTGCTGAGACCTGTTGCCCTGTCTTGAGTATTCCTGTACTCCACATCTGCCTCTTAGCCTCCTAATCCCACAGAGTTAGTCTCCAGTAGTGGCTATCCGTGGGCACTGTTTATATTCCTGCCCTTTGTTGTAGTTGTCAGTTACGCCTTTGTCTTTCCCGAGGAAGATTTAGTCTTTAACCTGAATAAATCCATCATCAGGTTCTTGGCAGGTCACTGGTAGAGTGTGGGCTCTTGAATTCCTGGCTCTGTGCTGTTCTCTTGCATAATGCTTGGAAGTGCTTTGTACGTATAAGCTAGAAGTCCTGAACAGTCCAGGACTCATCAGGGAAGGTCACTTCTTCTGCAGTGTGCCTGTGTGTGAGTGCTTTGCTCTGTACAAATGTGAGCTAGATATTCCCTGTGAGGAATTATTCATCCACATTTCCCTTAGAGAGCAGCTATAATGCTGGGGTGGGTGTTATGTTTTAAGGGCAGCAACGTGGCTGATGAATGCCATCTGCGTGTTTAAATGCATGGCACCATTTTGAGAGGTGTGTAACTTGAGGAAGGAAGCTTCAATGCCAAAGTGAACTGTGCTGTCAGTGTTCAGTGCCTCTCTCTGATCACGCCTGTCTGTGTTTTGTCTTTGTCACCAGGTGAAGAGACGGCTGTGTGGCAGTGTCTAACTCTCTTAGAAGAAGGCTTATCTCATAGTCCTTCTAATGCTCAGTTTAAATTGCTGCTCATTCGAATCTACTGCAGGCTTGGTGCATTCGAACCTGTTGCAGAGCTCTATTCCAGCCTTGATGCGAAACACATACAGCACGACACCATCGGGTGGGTAGTATATACTGAGAATAATTGGTGATGGTGACCCTCCAGTAACCAGTCCTGAGATCTTCAGTTTCCTTTGCTGCTGACAGTTAGCAGATTATCAGATTTTCATACGGTGTTGTGTAAAAGTGTTTTGGAATTTTGTGAGACACATCTACTGTAGTACACTCGCCTTCTTGTGGAGTATCTTTCCTGTGTGATTTTGATCTGTTTGGGGTTTTCAGAGTATTAACTAGGGGGAATCTGAAAGAAATTTGTGAACCATGTATCTTGATGCCAGTTATAGCTTGGTGTTCCAGCTTGTGTTATTGCTCAGCAAAGCTTGGGAGCGCTAGTTAAAACAAACACACCAAATGGCCTTGCCTTGGTTAGTGTGTTTGCAGGTATCTAAGTAAAGCTCTTGCACAGTTAACGAGGTGGATGGAGGAACTCCAAGCCCCCACATACTGTTTTTAAAAAATTAAGAATTTCTTCCATTACTTCTAAAAGCCTAAATTTTAATATGAATGTTGAGAATGCCCTCTGTTAAATCTCCAGGCTTTTCATTAAAGCTGGACTGTGCTGCAGTTCTCTGTTCAGAGCTGTGTTTGAAATTCAGGTTTCCCCGGGGTTGTGTGCTGATGTGTGACTTGCGCTGTGTTGTCTTGCAGCTATCTTCTGACGCGCTATGCAGAGTCACTGGGCCATTACGCTGCTGCATCCCAATCCTGCAATTTTGCACTCAGGTTTTTCCACTCCAACCAGAAAGATGTAAGTTGAAAGAAACCTCTGTGTCCTTGTAACAGAGCAGTATGTCAAGATGCCTTACAGTAGTCTGTGCCCTATGTAAGGGCTTACAGAATGTAGTGGTTGATAACGTGATAACAAAGAGGAATATTATGTGCAGTTTTGTGTTTGCAGTAAAGGTTGCCTCAACCTGTGTTTCTCATTACAAGAATTTGGAACTTACTGTTATACGGGGTTTTGCTTCAGCTTTCAATTTATAAAAGCCACTTTTAATGCTCCTCAAAAACCAGGTACGATTACTTTTAAATGAAGGGATTGTGATTTTATGCAATAATTTAAGTGAAATGTCATGTGGCAAATAAGTCCTGGTGTCATATAACTTCTAGCATTTTGGAAAGTCATACAGTAGCCAGGGATGGTGGGTCAAGATGGTGATGGCATACTTATGAATCCTTTATATTGCAATCACTGAAGCAGCGTGTTTTAATGATGGCTGTCCTGGGCACACAGGGGTGGTGGGGAATGCACATCATTTTAAAAGGTAGGGAAAGCAGAAGGAACAAGGTGAGAGGATTTCAGAGGGGAAAAACTGAGCCTTGAAAACTCTGCTTCACTGAAGGTAGAGCAGAGCCCATGCAATAACTGCATTATTTTGAAGTGATAGGATCGAATTGCAAAACCTAGTCTTGTGCTAATGGGAACTACCTGTTTTATTCAGTTCACCCCTAGAAGCGATGTGAATGAAAAGAAAGTTGTCTTGAATGAGGGTCTTGGGACTGGAATGGAGGAGATAGCGCGTGGAGAGTAGCTGAATTCCTCCAAAGAGATCAGGTGCTTCCTGAAATGCACGCCATGCCCTAGGCATCTAGCATGCTTGTAGCTTGCTAATTAGTAACTGTACTTGTCCATAATCTTACTTGGAACGTACACTCTGATGTACATTCTGATACATTCATAGAGAAAATATCAATTCTGTTTCAGAATTCCCATGGAATCTATGAAAAATGGGCTAGGTAGGAGAACAGTGGAACAACACATTTTTTTAAGTCTTGGTGGAAATATATTGGGCAAATAGGAACAGAAATAGTCCAGAATTGTGGCAGGGAAGTATATGCATGTTAGTCCATCTCCCTAAAACTTGCAAGGCAGTCCCATTCTGAGAAGTGGGAATATGTCCTGTATATTTATATTTCACAGTTTGATCACTGTTGAGAGGTAGGTGAAGAAAATTATTTTTACTTCATAAGAAACAAAGGTGCAATCCAGTTGTAACTCTTCCAGTCAGCCACTGGCTAAGTTGACTCCAAAGGCTCTGCAGTCATACAACTTGCCTTCCCACTATCCCAGCAATAGATAAAAACACAGGACTTGTCTGTACTGAATAGTAAAGATGCTCACACAAAGAAGTACCCTTGCTCTGTTGGCAGCCCAGGTTATTCCTATGTACGAGATACCAGTTGCCTTTTACTTGTGCCTGGAAGGTAGATGCTGAGTTACTGTGACCTGTGCCTGACACAGAAATTTTACTGTAGGGAGTGGGATGCACAGAGGAGCACGTGGATTGTACGATGGGAGCTCGCTCTTGTCTGCTTCCCTCATTTGCTCATTGTTTAAGCACTGATTCTACTTGCTAAGAGTCTTTGGATTCCTGGGTACAATGTTTTGTGCTGGAGTGAAGCCCTGGATCCAGACAGCTTTCTCCTACATGTCTATTGTTAGAAGTGGCGGCTTTTTTTTCTTTCTTTTTTTTTTTTTTTTTAAATGAGGAGTAACTTGTTCAGTCTTGTTTAAAAGTCGTTTGGTGGATGCTAATGAAAAGCATACCTGGAACCAACTGTCTAAATAAAACGCATGACTGCTGGGTGCCAGGTGAAAAAAGTGAACCAAAAAAACTATCGGATATGATTTGTCTGCTTGGGAACACTGCATTGTAGAGCATCAAGAAATCATCTTTCCCTGGAAAACAATCTGAAGTAACTTCAGGTGTGGTTACCTTGGGAGAAGGTTATTCTCTTTGGCATGAATGATGAAGGTGCTTGCAGCAGAGAAGAGCTGATTGTCTCCAGTAGCTCAACGTCTGTACACGGATGAAGACAGCCACGTTCCAAGTGCTGTTGCTAGGAAAATGCTACTCAACTTGTGTTCCAGAAATCCTGAAAAGGCGGTGCCTGAATGGTTCGACCTGCCTCGCTACTACACCTTAAAAGGTTGAAATTGCCTGAGGGGCGAAAGTTGTGCAATCAGCATTATATAATTCTTCATGCTACAAGATAAGGAAGTGACTCTGGAACCCACTCGCATCATGTCTCGTCTGGAGACAGAGTATTGCGACCAAAGGACCATGAGCCGTGGTTGGTCTCGGCTAGCCAAATCTCTCGTGTGTTCTGGACGCTTACAGTGGTTATCACCTTAAGATCCTTTTAGTTGGGAAATGCATCAAAAGCTGTACTAATTTGCAAATAGCAAGTGTCCTTTAAACCAACCATAAGGTGCAAATTGGAGGAGGTGAAGGCTCAATTCAGGAGCCTAGCCTGTTCACCTAGGATGATGGCATGACAAGAGTGGAGACGAAAAAAGGGATTCCTTACCATAAGACATGTCCCAAGTATCACAAGGTCAGAATCTGCTACCAGTTTCTGTGCTGCTGTGGTTCTGCTGGGGTTGCCCCTTCATACTCAGGGTCCTGATACCGACTTCCCGTTCAAGTCCCGTAACAGCATCTAACTGCAATGTTAAAGGAGGACTATCCTTTAAAAGTTACCTTTTTACAGGATTTCAGATACTGCCTGCTCCCCTCTAGGTTGATGTTTAAGATAGCTGGAATGTCTGCTACAGCACAGAGAACATGTCCTGTGGCACGCTGTGCGTGGGACTCTGCCTAGAACAGGAAGTGTGGGATATAAACGAAGTGGTCTGGCATAAAAATATAGCTACTGATTCAGACTGATTGCTTTGGATAAATACATTTTCCTTCTGACTTGCTGAACTGAACAGCCTGAAGTGAATCCTGTTTAAGAGTGGGTCCCATGAGTAACAGCCATCTAGGATGCTGTGCAGGCCTGACATAATATTTCTGCTCTGGGAGAGGATGCCAAGGACAGGGAGGAGAGAGAAGGCAGTATTGCTATATTTGGCCAAAACTAAAAAGGCAACTTTATCCTTCTCAAGATAGTCCTCCTTTAAAAATGCAGAATCAGAAGTAATCTCTCTAATTTTCTTGTGTCCGTCCGTCTTTAATTTCTCCAGATACTGCAGGCAAACAGAACACCAACGTGTCCTATGGGGATTTAAAAACCACGTCGATGCAGTTGAATTAGCACCCATAGCGCAATCCCGCAGCCTGACAATGAACTCTGCAAGGCTGTTTATCAGAGGGTATGTTGTTGAATATTTGGCATATTTTTTTCACACAGTGCAAATAACCAAATTTCTTAGGGAAAAAAGACAGAGCTACCTAGAGGATATTTCTTATTTTGGAGGGGGAAAAAAAAAGAAGGTGGCTTTCATCTGTCAGCACTAGCTTCTAGTCTTTCAGAGCCTTCCAGACAAGTTGAGTCTGTTAGTACCATGTAAAGTTCAGTTAACCAGAGGCCTTTCTGGTGCCTCTCATCTTCAGTGTATTTCATAATCTTGTTCAGAAGAAAATATTTGATTTGCTAAAATTTCTCAATTGTGGGGTAATTCTGATGTAAAAAATACAGCCATCTGTCTTGACTGGGAGCATAAATAGTTCACTCTGTCTCTACTGTTAGAAATTTTCATTAAAATATAGTGCTTGTTCGGCGCTCCTTTGTCATATAAATCTCCTTCTGGAGATTGCTTGGACTGATGTGAAATATTAGTTGTGTGCCTTGTATTGCTGCATTTCCTCAGAGGGGAAGCAAACTATCCCATGGACCCTGACAGTTTCCTTTGGTGTTTAGATTGTATTGTAATATGTATACAATGCGTGATATTATCTTGTGATACTGTATTAAAAAATCTAATAAAAAAGAGAAACAAAAAAATGTGTGAGTAATTTTTTTAATTTATGTTGTGGTAATATGTGATGCACATCCAAGTCAGTTCCAGAAAATCTGGGATATATTTATTTTGCCTGAAAGTACTTCTCACAATGAAACAGTGATTTCATGATTTGAATAATGCATCTCAAAAAAAAAAAAAAAAAAAAAAAAAAAAGAAAAAAGCCTTCCAAAATCATCTCTCCCCTCTAAGTATTTTTCAGTCTTGGTGGCGACGGCAACGTGATGTTTCTTAGTGTTGGTTTGGTTATTAAATCACACTGCCCAGTGGAGCATCTGGGCATTCTCAAATTAAAGTAGCAAAACTGCTGGGGTGACTTGGACAAGCAAAAGTGCAAGCTTCTCGCAGGGATTGAGTATCTGCCAGATTCTGTACCTCTGGGTTAATGAAAACCACAGAAATGCAATTTCTTGGCAACGACCTTGTTAAACTCTGTTTTTTCTGAATTTATGGACGTAACTAATACAGAGACGGTGTGTGTTTTCTTGCAGACCTCAGAATATATCATTCAAGCCTACAAGTATGGTGCATTTGAGAAGATCCCAGAATTCATTGCATTTAGAAATAGACTGAACTCTTCCCTTCACTTTGCGCAAGTTCGCACAGAACGGATGTTGTTAGACCTCTTACTTGAAGCGAACATGTAAGTACAGCAGCAATAAGTGCAGCACCTTGCATGTGAAAAAATTGGAGATTTGTGCACGGGCAGAACACTGGCCAAGTGAGACCTTGGTGAGCTGCACTTGCAGCTCTTTGGCAGAAACCTGTGAGCTACGTCTCTCTGCTTCTAATTTGCTCTCCCCTTCAGCATCCTTGTCAGTACCATGCATGTGTAACATTTCTGACATCAGAAGAGTTGAACAGTGGAGAGGATGTGGTCTGTTAGTGAGCTGTTTTCTCTATTTCCAGTGATCAAATGTTTGATTTAATGTTGCTTGTTCTTACGTACAGATCAACCAGTTTAGAAGAAAGTATAAAGTCCATGAGTCTGAGCCCAGAGGAGGATGACATTCCGTGGAAAGATTTGCGTGACAACAGAGACCTGACAGTCTTGTTTAACTGGGAT
This sequence comes from Gymnogyps californianus, assembly GCF_018139145.2. Taxonomy (NCBI): domain Eukaryota; kingdom Metazoa; phylum Chordata; class Aves; order Accipitriformes; family Cathartidae; genus Gymnogyps; species Gymnogyps californianus. Next base: position 14,614,790 of record NC_059486.1, on the reverse strand, counting down.
CCAAAAGACAGGTGAGTAGAAATATCCTCAACTGTGGAGTCACACCTTTTCCTTACAGCACACATGGCAAAGAAAATCCTTTCAGGGCAACTGCCATATTTAAATGTTCTCTAGGCTGGCTAACTGCAAACTTAACAAGCATCATTCATCACTTCTAGCCGTGCTGCCTTTTTTACATATTAATACAGTTTTCTGAATTTCTGACCGCTCCTTCCTCTTCATACAGTATTCGATAACTTTGGGTAGGCTTTTGTAGCTGAGTGAAGCTTGCTGCTTTGCAAAATTGAAGCATTTGCCTGAAAACATTTGGTGCCTTTCTCTAGGGACATTTCTGAAGAACATAGGAAACTCTCACTGGAGGAAGAAACCATGTGGTTGCGAATCCGGTCTTTAACTTTAAGGCTAGTAAGCGGACTCCCAACTCTTAGTCACACTATTCAACCAAAGAACTCTGAAAAGACTGCAGAGAACGGCGTCTCATCCAAGATTGATACAATTCGATCCCTGCTTCAGCAGCTGGAAGCGGCAGTGGATTCAGGGAAGAAGTTTCTAGAACAAAAAATTCAGGTACCCGTTAAGGAAAAAGCTATCCCCAAATATTAAATGAACGTGAATGCAAGCAGAGAAACTGAATGCATCTCGTAACGTCCAGCAGGCTGCAGAATGCACTTAACTGACCCTGAGTTTGTAGTGTATGAATCTGACTGAGAGATGTGCCAGAGACAAACACTGTGTTCTGGATAAGGAAAAGCTGCAACACCTTTATCTTTTTCTTTGCTTCTTGCCTAGTATCCTGTCCTTGGCCCTCCTCCTACCCGAATGGCTGGCTTCTTCAGTAATGGCAGCTGTCAATGCCAGACTAGCTTGTTTTATCTTGTTAGTGATATTTATGAACTAGATACCAATGGCTTAGGTAAGTGTTTGAGGGGCAGGGGTTTAACCAGATTGTCGTGATGTGTGGTGGGAGGGAGTGAGATGTGTCTCCATTTAGTTTGAAAACTACTAGGCGTTGGCTGATGTGGACCCAAACTGTTACTTGTGTGTTAATTTTTTGAATGACACTAAGTTATCTGGGAGACGACGCCTTAATTTAATGTTTTATGCGAGTCTTCATTTTTGTACGGTATATGTTGATGTAATAGTGGATCCTCTTTGAAAGCAGTTGCATCTGCTTTTGACTGCTAACACTAAATTACATTTAAATGCCTCTTAGTTTTCTGGAAGCAGAAAATACACAAATTTGTAGTCTATAACTACTTTTTTTTCTTTCAGAAGATTCAGCAGAAATCCAGGAGAGGATAGGGAATAGTTTCAAGTCTTTAGTAGAACGACTAACAGGTAAATGGTAACTCAAGAATAAACACTGGTAGCTAAGCTAGTGCTTCACAGTGCTCTGAGGACATGCTGCTGAGCGTGCTGCAGTTATGGGGAGTGTGGTAATGCATCTGCCAGACCCCTTTGAAAGATACTTGAGAACAAGGCTGAGATTCCCGTTGGCTCGTCTGATCATGAAGCTGTTGCATGCCACAGAATGTCGTTACGTCCTATCATTTTGCTACCTTGCAGCCTAGTTTTAGCAACTGTTGTCTCCCTGGTACTTGGTCCAGGTGTGCTAATAAATGGTACGGAGATACTGTTTGTAATGAAATACAATTCAGAGGAAACTTTAGAGCTGGACCTTGTTGAGAGGCTTTGGCCAAATTTATCATTAACTGCTTAGTGGTCAGTCCTCTAACAGCTTTGCACACTACACTGAGATAGGTATTGTACAGAAAATACGCATTTAAGTTGATCTGTGTGTCCTGAATAAGACTTTTTCTTTTTTCTTTTCAGACTTGTTCAATAAATGTAAAGGTGATTTGATTGAAGTCAGAGATGGCACCTTGAAAACTCATCCAAACCTGTTAGAAAACCTAGTCTTCTTTGTTGAGGTATTTTTTTATTTGGAAACCAGAAATTTTGGAGTACTTAAAGGTAGAAATGTTGGGACTAAAACACAGTGAAAGTGCTTTGATCTCAGTAACTCATGAAAGCAGAGGTTTTTGTTGTATATTCTAACTACTCTGCGTCTTACCAGTAGGAACACTAAAGCGAGTTTAGAAGCCTCCTGTAAATGCAACTTGTAACATACTTGTACCTTTTTTCCAGACTCTCTCCATTGCCCTGTGGGTATCAAGTTACTGTGACAGTGTCCTCCGACCTTTTAAATCCAACCTGCAAAAAAAGAAGAAGAAAAAAAAAGAAAGCAGTGTAGCTATGGTAGAGACAATATTCCTTTCTTTTCTCCCCTACCCCCAATCCAACAGCATATTTATACTGAAAGAAAAATCAGGATAGGTAACATGTTAATAAACTGCTTTTCATAAACTTTGCCTTGTAGATGCTGACGTGGGTTAGAGATTTACTCAGTACTAATTTTTGAAACTCCTTTTCTGTTTAAAATCAAATGGTGACGTGCCACATCTCTGACATCACGTGACAGCTTTTTAATAGGAAACACAGTTTAGAGTATCACAGGCTTTCCTGCCTTGAATGTGCTCCAGTAAACTTCTTAACTGGTAGTGTTTATCTGGGTAGGTAGATTATAGCTTAGCATTGGGGGCAGGAATAGAATGATAGATGTTACAAAGTGAGTTGTCATATAGAATAGTCATTTGAATAGGCATTAATATGTGTTTAGAAATTAAAAATATGTATTTGTTTTTATAGCCACCTGTATTTACACATTTTCTGGATTACATTACTGAACTACAGACATTAACTTCCAATGTAATAGATCACATCAAAGGGCTTGAAATCATTCTGACTGCACTAAAACTTGAAGAGCTGTCCCTCAAGGACACTCTGCTTTTACAGGTAAGAACTTGTGTGCTCTGTACGTTTGTGTGTGACAGATAACAACCTGTACGTACACGCCTATGGGATAACTTTGTTGAAAGCTGCTTTTCACCAAAATGTTTTACTGGAAGGAAAAAAAAGGAAACCAAATCAAAACCCCCTGTTATGATTGACTTAATTGCTCTTAACCAGAGGTTAGAGACCAGACTGCTAGAAAGCTTAGTTTTAGAGTGGTGAATTACGTTTTTTTTTTTATAGTGACACACTGACTTTGCCTCATCTGATCAGCTCCAGCTTACTGCACAAAATAATCTTAAAAAATGAGATCTAAACACAGGAATTTTAAAATATTTTCATTTTGTGTGGTATATTAGTGAAGAAAAACTTAAGGTTTTAACGTTATTTTGTTGTCTGTGATATGAATTATTCTATTATCTGTATTGTACATGCCATAATGGATGCAAAATACTTATTCCAGGAAACGTTTGAGATTCACCTACTGCTGATTAGTCACGTCCCTGGAAACAATTACTTGATCTTTACAGAAAAGCAAGTGGCAACTTCCCTCCCCCCCCAGCTATATAGGGAAAACCAAAGGCAGGAGCAATAGGCACTACCCGTGCCAAATTTAGACACATGAAGTGTGGGCCTAATGAGGAAGCTTGGCTTTTTAAGCCATTGCAATCGGATAAGAGTTAAACTTTGTGATAGACAAGTTAATGTTACTGTCATAAGGGATCCTCTAACAGTTCGATACTTACTATGAATGTGTCTATTTAAAACAGCAGTTGAGATCCTGAAATTATCTTTGAAGTAGTGTCAGAGTCCAGCTAAGAAGTCTAGAGGTGACTGAAAGCATAGAATTGGAATTTCCTTTATGGTGCTCTTGAAACACAGGTGGGGAGAAAAGGTGCAACATAGGAAAGTGGTGGAATAGGCATCGTCTTCTGATATACAGGGGAGAGGGGCTGGGGGAGTGGTGAGTTGTGCTTCTTGTCAAAGAAGGATTGCAGATTCCAGGAGAAAGGTTTGAGAGGGGAGTTGTCTCCTCACCAGTATTGATTTGGGGGGTGGGAGAGACTGAGTAGGAGAAAGCACAGGCAGAAGTTGTGTTACCCAGGACCCCCACAAATTCAATTAGGAATCAGAACTTAGGACAAAAACAGGTCTCCCATATATTTATCTAAAAGGGGAAATTTGGCTTACAGGGCATTGGTGTTCAGGTTTTTCTAGATGGGAGATCTGAAGGCTTTTGAATTGGGAAGGATTTAAAAGCTGCACCCATCTATTTCAGAACTGCGCTTCTGTCCACCTAAGCTGCTGTTAGCCAGCTTGTATTTTTTCAGTTAGATTGTCCTATTTATTTCATAGCACATAATTTAAAATTTCCCTTGTCTTGTTGCTGTATAAGGCTGATGTAGAAGTATCTCTCATATATATATATATATATGAAAAAAAAAAGAAACTGCAAAAACTGATAGCAAGGAAATCCCTTAGACTGTATTTAATGCAAATTTGAATGAAACCTAAAAAGAGCATTTTCTTAATATCATCAAAGAATCTTCACTTTAAAGGGATGAGACACTTTCCAGGTAGTCATTGATCTTTGTAATTTTTCTGGTTCCTCGCCGAGTCAGCAAATTCCTCCAGCTTTCCTTTGATGCAAGGCATCAAATTACTACACAAGGCAGATCTGGAAAAAATAACCATTAGCACATGGATTTGAGCAGAAGCATCTATGGGAGCGTGCAGCTTTTCCTGTGTTTGTTCACGATGCTTGCTATTCTGTTTGTTATTTGACATTGTTGCAGTAAATCCTGATAAACGCGGTCTGTATAGCTCTGCTCAGACTTGGAGCTATATTTGCAGCTCTGTGTGTTTAGAGCTAAAAGGTGCTTTTGAAAAAGTCCTCGTGTTCAGGTATTAGCAAAAATTCTGGCGTGATTCAGGAATGGAGTGATACTGGCAATGTGTCAGCTGAACCTTGCCACTGATGTGAGATTTTCCCACATCGGATTGGTTTACTCGGGCTGTGCCTCACAGGCTTTTCTGCTCGTTATCTGTGTCTGCAAAAGGCATCCTGATAGCAAATCACTTCTTGACAGAACAGTGGTTATGGCTGCTGCTTTGGGTACCAGGATTTGCTCTTTCTGCATACAGAAATACAGCATCGTTCATGATAGGTCAGTGCTAACCTCGCTGTACCTGCAGGAGCAGTGCCAACAATTCTGCATGATGGTCGTCCTCCTAAAAGCCTTTTAGCGTGGGCATTTTAGAAAACTGCACATGAAAGGGAATCTAATCCTTTGGGAAAGCTAGGTACCAGTGTTGCTGAATTAGTGACGTCTGAACCTGTCCCAGCCACTGCGGCTCACTATGCTTTGGAATTTGGTGTAAGAGTCTCTTAGTTGGTCAGCGTTCATTTGCTCTTTGACTTCACTTTTCTGTGTAAGAAATTCTCTGCTTTAATAAATGCTGACTAAAATAAAATGCTACACGCACTCTCAATTTCAGCCACAAATACTTTGCACAAGGATGTTTCCAGAAGTTTTGAAGCAATGTTAATGTGTTACCAGCCCTGTCTGGGCAATACCAGTACCTGCAGGAATTACTGCTGCTGAGCGGGTGCTGCTTATTCTGTGCTGATGACATTCCCTTTGTAAATCTACACTGTGGTCCTCATGAAATTCTTATCAGTGTTTGAGATGGCGGGGGAAGCTTAACGGGAGGATTTAAACAGTTGCTGTGGAGTGAATCATTTCTCTTTTGCATTTTGCAGGAAGAAAAAAAGTTTACAAAGACTGTGCAAGGGAAGGTCCAGAGCAGTTACCATCACTCAGTTCAGGAAATTGGAGAGCTGCTGAAAAAGAGACTCGATACCATTAAAAAACTAAAGATTTGAGAAATGCATCCTTGACAGGCTCCACAGGGGAGTGACACCAGAGTCCCAGACAGAAGCAACATCCAATGTACCATCACTTTAATCCAGAACTTCCTCATAATGCATGAAGGACTTAAAATCATAAAACAATTTTTTTAGGTATTACAGATGTATTGAGCTGATTTAAATTATTGTACATAAATGAGAAGCAGGGACCCTTATCGGGGTTTTACCACTTTTTATACATGTTCATAAGCATATTGCAACAGGAGAAAATTAACTTTCTTCCCTTTTGATCTCTAGAAACAACTGGAGATGGTCTTTAGAAGCAGCAATAGAAATCCAGTGTAAAGCATATATCTCAAAGGAGTTGTATTTTCATCACCATACAGTGTTTATAATTTTTGTATGGTCCTTGCCTTAGAAATGCAGAAATCGTAGATGTCCGCATTCAGCCGCCTCCAATGAAATGAGCCCGTTTTGGAGCTGCCTATTTTGTCCGCAAGCCGCCTGGTCCTGCTGAATTAATTCGGTGTGTTGGTCCAGCAGGGAGAGGGGAGGCTGCACGGGAGGAACACTCTCTGCATACAGCCTTCCAGCAGAGCCCAGCCCTCCCGCGCAGGGTGGGAGTAAGCCATGCCTGGTGGTGAGGCAGGTTCCTCTAAGGAGAGAACTGCAGGAGGGAGAGGTGGTGTCAGCGTACACACAGGTTGTTTTCACGTTCGGAAAAATTGCAAACCTGATGAGGAGCAAACTTGGCCGTTAAGCTTTAGAGAAAGAGATGGGAATCGGTGTTTCGGCAAAAAAGACAAAACCAGAGACCTTGTGTATAATAGCCGCAGTGAAGTCTGACACTGCGGTCTGATTTCATGTCAGTTTAATGTAAAACAGCAATCATCATGACTTTTTAAAAGTGTATTTAGATTACTGAAACTTTAAGACTTAAATATTTTAATAGAAATTAAATCCTATTGGCTTTGGTTTTAAGTTGGCAGAGGTAACTTTTGCTTCCGCTGTGGTATGAGGCTGAGAATACTTTTTGTAACTGTATGCTTACTTTTTGCAGTTGATCTTTGATTATTCAAGTACTAGCTCATTAGGCATTCTGTTAGAAAGTGCAATCGCATCATCTGCTCCCCCTGAATCTGCATTTCTGCTGGGTTTTTTCATTTTAAAGAAGTAATGCAGCCTAAAATTGGTAGGCAAAAAAGTTACATGTACCTGCAATACAAGGGACACGTCAGACTTTACAGATTCCTCATCTTCTGATTTAAAGCAGCTAGTATCTGAAGTCTATATTTAAAGTTTTAAGAGAGCTGACAATCCTACCTTTGTCACCTCTTCTGAGTATGTTTTGTTAGTAATGCTAGAATGTTGATGAGAGTATTTTTTTAAAATAAATCCCCTGTATAAAAAAAACAAAAAAAAAATTCACATAGCTGCTCTTGCTGGATTTAGTTTTGCTTTGCCCCATCCTGAAAGGGAAAGAAGAATGTCTGCAGGTTGTCTAAATTTGTAATGGATGTCCTGATGGTTTAATTGCAATGTCTGGTAAGTGGTCTGGGCTGGAGGAATACCAAAATGTGTTAAGTCTGTTTTATAGTAATACTTTTCCTGAAAAGAAAAACAAAAACCCTGAACTCTTATATGTTGTATAAAAATACCTTTTTTGAAAGAAGGGTGTGCTCCTTAAATTAAAGGAAGACTGATGACTGAAGTTGATGCTCTGAAATGGGTAGGGTAAGTGAAAACAGTCCCATTGCTGAGATGATGCAATTCATAGAGAAGCACTGAGCCAGAAATCTGCGCTGCCCCTTTTCATTCAAGGAGACGAAGTGCCGTTGCTGATGTTCCTGTCCCCTCCCTCCCCCGTGGCAGTGCTAACTAGAGAGGGCTTTGCGCAAACACCAGCATTGAATGCAAAGTTGACACAGCACCCTCATCCAGAGGGGACAGTCCAGGGGCTGATTCATGCTGGAGTTTCCTTCCACTGCTGCTACACCAGGTTGAACTCAACCAGTCGTACCAATAAGCAATGGTGAAAATGTAAGTGAAGTGTAAAGTTAATATAACCAAGCTTTTAAAATTCTCCCATGTGCCTGAAAGCAGAACTTGCTTTAAAAAAAGGTTTCTGCATCAGCTCCCTTAAAAGCAGAATTGAAACTGCTGGGGGGGAGGGACACATGCGTCATCTGAAGCAAAGTCTGAGAAGAGATGGAACCATGGCTCGCTCTTGCTTCTGGTCATAGCATTTGGCACGGCGCAGGTCCAGCACTGGCTGGTCACACAAACCATCCTTGTACCAGCACAGGGGAAATACTGACTGTTTCTCAGTGTTAGCTGCTGTCCCGTTTCCAGTTCCAGCCACTGGCGAATGATAAGCTTGTCAAACAAATACATTTTTTGGATTACTCAGTGTTTTATAAAACCAGATGCCATCTCTTCACAAGTTGTAGTTTCTCTATAGGAGGAAATGGTGTACAAAAAAGGCTATGTACTGACTGGGAGCTTGGTTGAGGGAGAGGGAGAATTTCTCTCCCCCTATAAATTGTGTACAGTTAAATATATTATATATTTCTTATGAAAGAGCATTTCCCCTCCAGAATATGTCCCGCAGGGACCTGATAAGAAATTCAAGCTATAACCCATTGCTGCTGTTCCCCCTTTTCCACTCTTGGGATTTGTTTGTGTTTGTTTTGGATTTTTTTTTTTTGGTAATGAAAAACATAACTAGAAGAAGCTACCAAGACTACTGTTTACAGACTGAAAAAATACTGCTTTTATACTACTGGGATCATGAGCCACGATCCTTTTACAGATTTCCTCAACTCTTCGCTTAAAATCAGTGTCTGATGTAGATAAAGGTCAGAAATCTCCTACCCTGCTTTGTCTACATACAGGACAAAATGTACAATGCCTGTTTGTGTTGCCCATCATTTTTGTACTTTTTAACTGTTCAAAAATTGCATTTATATTTTGCAATCATTGATAATCATGACTTTATTTTAACCGCTAGTAATCTTAGAGGGAATTTTTTTGTTGTATCTGCAGCCTTATCTGAACTTTCTCTTCCTTGATTATTCATTGTTAATTTATGACTGTAGAAGATATGTATGCCTCAGCCTTCTACGGACTTAAGTGACACCACTGCAACTGATCTGCTTTAAACTGGATGGGTTTATAATTTATATAAAAGTCAGTTTCGTTACAAATCAGTATTGCTGCCTCTTTCATTTTCCTGTCTGAATGGTCTGGAAGTGACTGAAGTGCTCACCTACACTGTCTAGCTTGGTCAGCCCCTTGGCGAAGCCAGATTATCCTGGTGCAGGGCAAGCAGAAAATCAAGTTACCTGCAAAGAGGGAGGATGGAAAGAGAGGGGGAAAATGCTCATTGCTTTCCACGTGTGGACTGGGTTCAGAATGGTGTCTGCTGGGGGAGGGAGCTTGGTCTGTTCTTTGACATGATCATCTGTCAATCTGCTGTTCAGGCTTTCTGCATTGCTTGCTTGCACTTCATCCTGGCTTTCAGTGATAAGGAAAGTAAGGGCTGGCAGTGCATGAGATCCCTCATCTAGTGGCACAGAAAAATGTGCTTGAGAGGGCTGTGGCAATGCTATGGCGTGCTGCTGTATATAAATGTATACACCACCAGCTGGTCTCTCCTCTCCCCGCTAATCTCTGCGTGGCCGTAGCGCTGCAGGCTGTCCTGCAAGGCCAGATCCTGCATTCTGCCCTTTCGCCTGCCTTCATCATCTCTGAATTTGCTGCTGGAAGCGGCCCGCTTGTATTTATTTTTCCCGGCAGCAGCACCACCGCGTGCTGCCCCCCGAGGGAAGGGGCTGCCCGTGCGCCCTGCCCGTTCCACGCGTGGCGTGGAAGCGGGACCGCCTCAGATCAGCGCTCCCCCTCCGCGGATCCTGGCCGCCCCATCGGTCTCGGTCCGACCCCTGGAGCGCTGCCCCGGTCCCCCGGTTGGCCCCGGGGCGGGGCGAGCCCGCGGCGGCCGGCGCTCCGCGCGGTCACGTGGCCCCGGTAGCCCCGCTCCCTCCGCGCTCCGCCATGGCTGCGGCGGCCGCCGCCGGCTCCCTGCTCCTCTGCCTGCTCGGCCTGGCGCTGCCCGGCGGCAGCGCGCTGCACACCAAGGGCTCCGTGCCCCTCGACGCCATCACCTTCTACAAGGTACGGCGGGCGCTGCCGGGTCTGGCAGAGCGCTCGGGGAGGCGGCGAGTGGGGGGGGGGGCGGTGCGGACACGGCCGCTCCGGGAGCACGGCGGCCGTGTGCACCGCCGCGAATGCCGTAGCAAAAGGCGGGCAGCCTCGGAGGGCCGGGGAGGCGGTGTGGGGGGGCCGGGGGTGCGGAGCGGGCCGCGGGCGCGGGGCCGCCCCCCCACCACCACCGCCACCACCGCCACCGGCGCGGGGGAGCGCTCGGGGCTCGGGGAATGGCCGAGGCGGCGAGACCGCCGCGCCACAGCCAATAGGAGAGCGGCAGCTGCGGCGGACAGCCAATCGGCGCGGTCCAAGTGGAGCCGTGCCGCCGGGGTCCGCCGGGGCAGCGCTGCGGCCGAGGGCGCGGGGGGCCCGGCCCGGCCCGGCCCGGCTCGGCTCGGCCCGGCCGGCGGCACCGGCGGGGCTCGGTCCGGCTGCCGCCGCGGCTCCTCGGCCCAGCGCTGGGCCGGCTCCCCGCGCCCCCGGCCTCCGGTCAGGGAGCAGAAGAGCCGCTGTCGGCTGGCTCCTGCTCTGCACGTGCCGGTGACCGAGGGCAGGACCGTGGAGGGGAGCGAGTCGGGGCCGGGAGGGCTCTCTGCTTGGGCCGGTTTCCCTTCTTTTTTGTTCACGAAATAAAAAGCAACAGGCTTCTGCCAGACTGAGGTCTTGCAGGTTTTTTTCTGCGCTAAATCAGTTTGAAAGGAAGGTGTCTGCCTTGAGCGTGGCACGATTTGATTTCAGTAGCAACTAGTGCTGTGACAGGTGTCGCAGGCCCAGCTTGAGGCAGATGGCGAGACGCCTATCGAAAGGGACTCGTCGTATGGCAGGATTAAAGTGTGTGCTGTAGCAGTATGAGCTGAAGAGACAACAGTCAGCTGAGCCGTTTGAAAAGCGTCTGCCCTAAACAAACTGCTGAGGCATGAGCAAATATTTCTTGCCACATGCCAGCCCCTCCACTCGATTTTTCTGCTGTGACAAACCGGTTTTGGTGTTTTAACGCCACGGCACTCTACAACCCTTAGGAGCTTCCAGCTCTTCTGCAACAAGAAGAATTTGAACTAATTGGCGGAACGCTGCAAGAAGGACTTTAACAGATGAGCAGAAATATCAAAACTGTAACACCTGCCATGCTCGCTTCTTGCCAGCACAGTAAATAAAGTGATCGGCAGGCCCAGGGCTGAAGACTTTTGTTAACTGTTGCAACCAGCTGTTATGTCAGTGCCTGCACAGTGCTTGCACTGCACTTTGTAGGTGGGGACCTGTGTTGCAATCTGACCCTGTTCGCTAGAAAAAAGATTTTGCAAGGTTTTCTCCTGGAGGGAGAAAAAAAATCCCAAACCGGGTGACAGATTCCATTTCCAAGCTCATTTGAAAGGGCATCATCCGAGCAGAGTGGAATTCAAAAGCAACGGCACAAGCAAAGAGGAATCAATTAAAACACGAATTTTCCGTTTACTGAACCAGCGCAGCACCTCCAGCATCTCTGCTCCCTCCCCGCGCCTCCTCTCTTCGCTAAGAGCTCCCGTTCTGATGCTGGGACACTTCAGAATGACATTAGATTTGGCCTCTCTCCTCTTAATGTCCCACTGGAAGTTGTTCAGCTGGCTGACTTCCAAGATGCTCATCAGATTTACAATAAGCAAATCATGTATAATTAAAGGTATTATCAGATCCCCCAAACCTACCGCGTACCATCTTTATCATCTGGTGTAGGAATACATACACCCAAAGCTCAGTCTTTCCTCCACACTGCAGTGAGTCATTTTTGAAAGGCCATAATTATAAAATTTCCATTCTCCCTCTGCATCTACTCATTGCACAGGAAAAGGACAAGCTAAAGCAACCTTAGGTGACTTGTAGATTGCTCAAACCTGAAATGCTAAAGTTTTGTCTTTTTTTTTTCTTCTTGTTTTAGGTAATTCCAAAGCATAAGTTTGTCCTTGTGAAATTCGATACACAATATCCTTATGGCGAGAAACAAGATGAGTTTAAAAAGCTGGCAGAAAGCTCAGGCTCCAGTGAGGATCTTCTGGTGGCTGAAGTGGGGATATCAGGTGAGGAACTCTGGACAGATTAGTACAGCATCGGTTGGTGTGGAGGAAATAAACTTCACTGCTATTTCTGATGAAAACGGGCTCTGAGGTAATTCTGGTAGTGAGAAATGAGATGGGCCGGCCCTGTCAGACCAAAGCGCTTGCTCTGGCTGGTCGCTGAGCTCTGCCGCTGTGCCTCCCGCCACGAGCGTAGGAGTGCTGCTCATCTCCTTTCGGCTGGTTAATGAAGCAAGTCAGCCCACGCTGCTAAACTGGATGCCACCCTCCTCATCCGTAGCGCTTTTTGTCTTTTTTATTTTTCTTTCTTTGCCAAGAGAAACCTTTTCATCCATTTCCAGGGAAGAGACCTTACAAGAATCATGCTTTAGCCACAAGCCTGGTCAAACAAATCACGTGTAGTATGATCAGTTCATTGTAGCAAACCCTCCGTTTATTGCTGGTGAAGCACAGAAAGTGGCCGTTGCTCTATGGCTGGTGTAACTTGATGTTCTTGTAATTGGCTTTAAGAGAAAAGTGGTGAAGAATGGATCACTGTCATCTTACTCGCTCTTGCTTTGTAGGTAGAATTAAGAATTTAAGCTTACAGGAATTGTCAGACTGGGAAGTTTCACCCACGCTGACATCTCTAAACACACATGGATTTAGCTAAGTAGCATAGTTGAAATCTCTTTAAGTTATGTTTTCTGTCCTCAGGAATAAATGCAATTTATGTAAGATGAGAAAACATTTTGTAGCTTGGCATGCTGTCAGAACTAAAACATGTAAGTGTATACTCTCTGCACATAGATCAGGAAAAAAATCCATTTAACTGTAAAATCAAATAAAATCAATGGACAGAGCAAAACAAGGGAAAAATGGCTATTAATTTCCTGTAAGGAGGACGGGGTTTGTATGTAGAGGTCCTGCCAATGTCTTACGCTATCACAGTCACAGCAAAGCACCATTAGAATCTTTTCTTTTTCTTTGGAAAACCTAATGATGGTTTGCCTTGCACAAATGATTTTCTGGGGTGTTGTTGTTTCAGTGTATGCCATTTCCTGGCAAAGAGGTTATCAGGATGTGTTGAAACTCTGGAGATAAATATTTATCAGTTTGTGTAGGAGAGAATCCTAAATTAATTGTTTCTTTTGACTAACGTACTGTGCTTTTCTGTGTTTTGTTTTCTCCTGACAGATTATGGTGATAAACTGAACACTGAGCTGGGAGAAAAGTACAAGCTGGATAAGGAAAAGTTCCCTATTTTTTACTTGTTCCAGGATGGTGACTTTGACAATCCCTTACCTTACAGCGGCCAAATCAAGGCCGGGGCTATTCAGCGCTGGCTGAAGAGTAATGGCATCTATCTGGGGATGCCAGGCTGCCTGAAAGAGTACGACATGCTGGCCAGCAAGTTTGTGAGCACCGCTGAGAAATCAGAACGCCAGTCCCTCCTGAAAAAGGGGCAAGAAAGTTTAGAAAAAACGAAAGAAACCGAGAAGAAGTCAGCTGAGCAATACTTGAAAATAATGAGCAAGATACTGGAGCAGGGGGAAGAGTTTGCTGCTAATGAAGTCGTCCGAATCACAAAACTGATCGAGAAGAACAAAATGAGTGATGGAAAAAAGGAGGAGCTCCAGAAAAGCCTCAATATCCTTGCTTCTTTCCTGAAGAAGAATAATGAAAAAGATGAGCTCTAATATGTTGGAGAACTTTGTACAAGCTGTGAAACACTGTCAAGAGTCCTAACCAGTTCTCCTTATGCAAGCAAACTTCCCGCTGACTTCAAGAGAGCAGCAGATTTCCTTCTGGTATCTCAGTTTAGAAGATGAAGAGGAAGACATTCCTTAAAAACTCAGTATTCTAAATGTTGGAAAAATCACCTTAAAGCAAGACACGAATATTGTGTAATACTATTCAAAAACAGTGTTAAAGTAGACAAAAAAAAAAGCACTAGATTGGCCTGAAGCACATTCCTGGTGGTTTTTACAGCTGTTCCCTGGCAAACAAATAACAAAATTCAGTCTCGCATTCCATCTTACATGTTGTAAAAGCTACAGATCGGGTGCCCCTCACATCCCCACCTTTCCCTGTTCTTAGTGTCCTTGGGTTTTACGCTCGTTCATCTACCCCTCCTCCTACCTTTTGTCTTCCCAATAGGGCTCCTTCTCCGAGTCTTGTTCTCCTTACCTGTTGTTGATTAAGAGACCCAGAGTTTCCTTTTTCTGCCTTCTTCAGTGGCTCCTGTCTCTGTTTGGCTTGGGTATGGGCCAAATGCTGGCAGGCATAGTCAAGACAGGTCCTCCATGTATCAGAACTTGCCCCTTATCATCTGGCCGGAGCAGCCATTTCAGCAAATGTTCTCCTGAAATCCTTTGTGGTACCCTGACAGAGCGAGTGATATGAGCTCTGAGCAAGGGCAGAGTCTCCTTGAGGTGCTATTACACTTAGTCTTGCCAGTTTGTGCAAAAACGTGTTTTTTCAGAGGTACATTTGGGTGAGTTTTCTTATGGCTGAAGAGCACATGCAATGCCTGTGCGTTTTGCCTGTCCTTCCCGTCCAAGCTTCATTTCCCAGGTTCAAAATAAGGGGGGGTGAGACCAATAAAGACATCTGAAAGTCTCAAGCCGTAGTTAACATGAACAAAATATTTTCTCCAGCCTCATCTTCAGAAGCGATTGACACTGTGAAACTAAAGCTTCATCAGCATTTGGTAGTTTTAAGTATTTGAAAAGGAGGTCTTGAAACAGGAAGCAGAAGTATTTGTGCCCTTAGAAGCCCCGGCTGTACAATTTTAACGGAGATACCTGGCCGAGGGATCAGGTCGGTCCTCAATACTGCATGTGCTCTTCACGCTGTGTGGAATTCAGATGGCCACTGGAAGATGCTGTAGTCCTGATCAGGGTTAGAGAGGGTTGAAAAGAGAAACGCCTGAGTGTTTTACCTTAAGACTACGCTTTAAGCTAAGCAAAACTGATTTCTGTGGGAGCTTTGCTGCCTTTTGAATCCTGGGGTGGGTACAAGGAGCAGATACTGCTGCAAGATAAAATGTATTAATAATGCTATAATAAAAAAATCTTCCAATTCATAGCTGCTTCTTAAACTGCTTTTTAGAGAAAGTGCTGCTGGTTTTGTGGTTAGAGGGGAAGGCAAAGGCTGATCAGCCAGATGATGCCACCTAGAAGCGAAAGGAATGATCCGGAGATGAGGGGTTTACACGAAGCGGTGGGAGGGTGTCCTCCGGGCCCGGCGCCCTCTCCCCCTTAGGAGGGGAGGAAGAAGGACCCCAAGCAGGGTGGGCTTCGGGGGACAATCTTTACGAGGCCTGTGCGAAGACGCTTCCCGCTTGGCTCCTGAGGGGGAGAGCCGCTGCCTCAGGCCAGCCCAGGGAGCCTGCCAGGCGCTGAAGGCCGGCCGCCCTTCGCCACAGGGCCGCCGCCGCGTGCCCCCTCAGAGCCGCCGCCGCCGCCGCCCGCGCCGCTCGGTGACGTCACCAAGAGGCGGCGCCACGGAGGAGAGATGGGGAGTCCGGTGCCAGCTTGCTGTGCGGGGGCGGGAAGCTAAGCAGGGTCGCTTCGGGTCGGCTCCTGGAGGGGTGACCGGCGATGCGGTACCCCGGGGGTGTTTAGCCCCCGGTTGAGCCCTCTGGGTCGGGTTCTGCATCCCGGTGGGCATGCACGGCGGCGGAGGCGCGGGTCGCCGGTCCCCGGGACGCTACGTCGCTGTTCCCCTGGGACTCCGGTCCCCCTTCAGCCCCTCTCTACAACCGGACGCTCCCCGCAGCCGGCCTCGACGGCGGGGGCCGGGCCCGGGGCGTAGGGCGGGCCAGGCGCGGGGTGGCCCCGGGGCGGAGCGCGGGCGGTGCTCGCAGCCCCGGGAGCGGTGCGGCGGCGGCGGCGGGTACCCATGGCCCTCCCGGTGGAGGCGGCCCGGCTGGACGGGGGCTGGCAGGAGGTGAGAGAGCCCCGCCGGCACCGGGACCCCCGGGGGCAACGGCTGTCCCCTCTCCCGGGACCCTGCCCGTCTCCACCGTGCGCGTCCTTTCGTCCCCATCCCCGGCCAGCCCTTCCCCAGCCCTCCGCTCCGTGCCCTGCGGCCCCAGCAGCCCTGCCCGCTCCTCTCCGGGGGCGGCGGGCCGGGACCTGCCCCCGGCACCCCCCGGTCCGCGGCTCCCCGGTGTGTGTGGCTGCCCGCAGAGCGGCTCGCGTGTCTGTGGGGCGCTCCCCGCCGTGCGTGGGGCCGTGTCGTGCTGAGCTCGCACCCGTCCTTCTCCCCAGGTCTACTCGGCTCTCCAGTGGATACAGTTCACCATGGCCATGCTCAGGTACAACGCGCTGCTAAACCCACGTCCCCGGGATGGAGTTACTATTGCAACGACGATTTTCTCCAGAAAAAGAGAAACCGCTTGTCCCAGCGAGGCAGATGTGCTCCTGTTCCAACCTGTGCTTTTTTTTTCTCAGTGTTATAGGTTCCAGCTCAATTATTGCCTACGCCATCTTTCAAAATGCAGTGCGGTCCCCCGAGGTAAGGTCTGAGCCTCCATTTCTCTCCCGAAGTCGAGGTGTTGGTACTTTGCAGATGGGTCACGCGCGTAGCAAAGACCCGTGTGGGTCAGGCACTCTGCGAGGAGCAACTGCAGGTCTCGGGCTTATGTGGTTAAACCTTGTTTAACAGCTGGGAGGCAACGGGCTTGCCAAGAATTTGGCCCTTTGTCTGTGATAGGAGTTGAAGGGACTAACCTTGAACTGTACCCACGCAGGGAGAAGCAGGTTCCTTAGCCCTGTGCTTTCTGCTGCTCAGGGAAAGTCCTCCAGTCATTCCTGGGAACAGGGATTTGTTAGCATGTCCTCCTCTGTGGGGCAAAACGCCTGGAGGGCTGAGGAGCTGTGTACAGAGCCGCTGAAGTGCAAATTGGAGATGCCCTTGCAGGAAATGTATTTACAGGTGTCCGTCTCTGGGTATCTCTGAGTATTTTTTCCAGGCAGGTGCACTAGTAAAACTGATACAACTCAAAGACGCTGCAAAGCTCAGACAAAAAGAGGCCAGGCTGAAAAGCAGTTTGTTGCGCAGGACTCCGCAGCGGGGCTTTGGAAGATTCACCCCAGCCGTGCCCAGGAGCCACAAACATTTCTAATGCTGAAGCAGCGGGACTCGGGTGCAGACGTCCCTCAGGGTGGGACTGTCCCCACGTGCACTGCAGATCTGACACGCACGTGGTGCCTGGCACGTCCCGAGTGCATCGCACGTGCAGGTGGTGCGTGCAGGGAACCCTGTGTGTCTGAGATATATTGGACATGCCGGGCAGGTGGCTGGCGCGTGCGCAGTAACCGTAGACCTCCATCCCAAGCCTGCCAGGCTTTTGCTGTCCACACGCAGTCCCTCTGTCTGTCCAGGACTTACCGGAGGCAGTGCACAGAGCTGATTTGTGTGAAGCTGGGGTTTGTTGTCCAGGATTTGCAGATGTCTGGCAGCCCGGTCTGTGGACCACGCAGATAACAGGTTACTGCTAAGAGCAGTAGGACAGTAGAGCTGGCGGCTATGTTGTAACAAAGCTGTAGTTGTACTTCCCTCGTCTTCAGTGTTCTTTGTACATCGTGGGTTTGATCTGCAGCCCAGAGAACAGGACTTCCAGGGAATGCAGTGAATTATCCCCAGAGAAGGAAGGCATGCGGTCAAGCTAACAACTGACACCTCGTTGGATGAAGCAGGGTGGGGAGGAGAACATGACTCCGGGTTGCAGGGCAAATTTGCACCCCTTCTTACAACATGGAGGGCAGTCTTGCTCCCAGGCAGCCGGCCTCCTGGAAACGCTCTGCCCAGCACATCGAGAATGAGCTGCGGAGATCTCCGTGCATTCCCAGGGAGGAGTGAAGGCTGGGACTTCACCTTAGTGCTGGCATGAAAAACCTGCCTGAGCTTGTGCTGCGCAAGGTGCATATCAAAGCTTCCCTCTACCACATCTCCTGCACTTGAAGAGCTCCAGACATGGTTCTCTCCTGGGGTCCTCCACTCTGGTATGATACGGAGCTGGGTTTGGCAGGTGTCCCAGTGTGACTCAGCAGCCTCGGCCCGTTTACTTCCATGGCTAGAAGCCTGTATTACTCAGGAGCCCTTGTGCTATTAGTCATATGATGTGGCTGAGGCTTGGGAGCTGCACTCTAGCTGCTCGTGAGCCACACATGGCTCCAGGTCACAGATGGACCCTTCCTGCTCGAGGGAGTCCAGATGTTTCTGCTCAGATTATTTCTGCAAATCCCGATAGGAGGGATGGATACCAGCTGGAGTGACTCGTCTGCATCAGGCTTCCAGGCTCTTGTTCTGCTGCCAGGGGAGATCCGTTGCTGGTGTTTCAAAAGCGGCAAAATCTTCAGTTAACTTCCCCATCGCCTTGTCCCCGTGTTTCTTAAGTGGAAATTTGTAAACAAAGGGGCTGGAAGAGATCCATATCAAAGCTTGCCACAAACAGCTTATTCCCTGAGTCATGAGGCTCCAGAGTAAAATGTTTAAAAATAAACAGCTCTGGAGGCTGTGAGGAGAACAATGTTATAAACACTTCCCCTCCTGCCCCCAGCCTAGGAAATTAAATATTGCATTCTTTAAGCTTGTTTTCTGTCTTTACGGGGTCAATAAAACTCTTCAGCCTGAGCTAAATCATTCACGAGAGATGATGGCAAGCAACGAAGAAAGAATTTCCTCTGTCATGTCAACAGGTTGTGTCCAGGCAGATGTCCCTGGGCAATGGCCAGACAGAGCTAAATCAACATGTATGCTCCAGCCTGGCAGCTCATCTGAATCATTACGTCTTTACATTCCCTTCCTCTATTTTATAAATACCGTTTGTTTTTTTTCTTTTCCCTTTTGCAAGTAAGAACCATGCTGCCTTTCACTTACCCCTATGTCACCTACTTCTTTATTTAGGTCTGTGCCAAAATAGCTCCTCAACCAAACAGCGGTGCCTTGCTCCAAGGACACTTGTTGCTAGAGAAAGGGGTCACCTGTTCGATTGCAGAAGTTGCTTCTTTGCTTATTTCAGAACTGCTTGGTTTTGACCTGCCGTGCTCACAAACTGGACGGTGTCCCCAGCCTGTCATGCCTATGACTGCCTGCCGGGGCTTCAATTCTGCACCAGCAAGGAAAAGCCTGGTTAAAAAAGACATTCGTAAATACAATGACCTACAGACTAGCTCCAGATATTTAGTTAGCAACAGCAGTTTGATTTACCATGTTGCTGGGTTGGATGGTACAAATACGGAACTGGAGAGCCAAGAATGTTTGAGGAGACAAATCCTGCAGAAGGCAGAGGACCTGCCACGCTGCTGCATGGCGATGCGGGGACGAGGAAGACACCAGGCAGATCTCCCTCAAACTACGCCACAAGGACAGATCTGGTTCGATCAGATCTACCTACTGCTTATCAGTCTTACTAAGCTCTTTCTCATTGCTCACAGGAACAAGACAAGTATCACACAACATGATGGGTGGCAAACATTTACTTAAAGGACAATATTGAGGCAAATCTCACCAAAAGCTCAGTTCCGTGAAAAAGATCTTAAAATCAAGGCCTCCTGAAAGGTTTCCATGCTGTGTTTAGCATTATAATTTCCTGTATGGGAAAAAAAATGCCATCATTTTCTCTCCAGGATGCTGAAAATTAGGTACCAAAGACTACAATTAAGAATCTAGATAATTAGGCTGCTTTTCCAGAGTGCCTGCTCTCCCACTAACAACAAAAATGTTGGCCAGAATTTTGCACAAATGTTTTCCTACAGTGTTTACAGTCCTTTTGGCCAGTGCATGCAAACTGGAAATGGGCTGGAAACTGCCATTAGAGGAGACGCGACTCTGTTCCAGCAAGATGCAGTGTGCAGCAGAGAGACTAATGGCTCTCATAGTGAAAATTAATCTGGCATGTAAAGTAGATTCAGCCTTAGTCACTAACTGAAATGTCATGAAACACATAGGAAAAATGTCTGTTTCAAGTTATTTCAGACCTGAAGAAGGGTTTGTGTTTACCAACAGTTTGATTTCTCTGTCAGTTGATTGAATAAATAATATTGCTTCTCCCTGCCAACCTGTCCCATTCTGCAAAACTGTAACATTCTGGACCTTTGAGATATTTTCTGTAAGAGTTGATGCTGCTCTTGGATCCTGGGGTGTTGCTGGTGGCAGAAAGGGTGATGAGAGCAGGGTATCTGCAGTGAAACAGCTCCTGAGAGCAAGAATCAGCATGGGTTTTGTGTGCAAGGAGGGTTGCCCTACCAGAAGAGCTGGGGGACGAAAGCATATTTAGGTGACGGGGTAAAACTGCTGCCGTAGGTGGTCGTGGGAGTGTTGTGAGCACCGCTCAGACCTCCTGACCAATTTCACTTTTCCCAGGTTCGTCCACTTTTCTATCTGAGCCTCTCCGACCTATTTCTGGGCATGTGCTGGCTCGCTGGGGCGCTTCTCTATAGCACACCAACCTCCAAGCAGGATCTCATCTGCTATAACCTGCAAGCGACAGGACAAGTGAGTAGCCTTGGCATCACCATTCATGCTGTTACTGTGCACCCTTTGCCGTAATTAGCCTCGCTGGTGATCAGAGCGTGGCCATGGGGGACTGTTTCTAGACAGGCTTTGGCAGAGACTCCCCGTGTGAACTCGACTTATCAGATCTCTTCGCCTTGTGTGTAAAACGGAGATAACAATGCTTGGGTTTAGGTACATCTGGTTTGTGAGAGGCAATGAGGAAGGCAAAGAGAGCATGGGATTTTGTGGTTGCCGCGTTTGGGTTGCTTGTGTACAGTGAGTAGATGGGTCTTAATCTATTTCCTGTTGGACCCATGCCGACGATGATCTCTGTGCCTCTCACACGGCAGCTTTTCTATTCCTCTTCATGCTTCCTCCATCCTGGGCAGGAACAGACACATTCTGCGATTTGCTTGAGCTCAGACTTACAAAATGACTCATATAAACAGCCCTGCTCTTGCTGACCTGGCCCTATCCTCTCTCAAACAATCCCAAGGATGCTCAGGGGCTGCTCTGTCAGCACAAGCTCAGTCCCGTAGCCCAGCGATTCGGCTGCTTTCCAGCTGATTTTGTGTGCTGGAGACTAATTGGAGTGGAGTGAGTGAAATACCGTTTTCCTGACAGTTTGCTTTTGTCTCACCGAGTTCCCGTTTCAGCATTAGGCTTTGCAAATCACTGTTCTCGAAAAACTCTGCAGGATATGGCCAAGCTTGGGCCAGAGCGGTGGTTTGCAAGCGGTGATCTCTGGGCTTAACAGTTTCCTTTTGAAGGACCCACAAAAACATGGCCGGGAAGAGCAAGTGGCTGTCGGGAGCCTTGATGTGTGTTGTGTGGGCTCGGGCAGCTCCCTGGGAGCGTGATGGTACCCACAGATGGGAACTGAAATGTCCTCGCTGAGCGGCAGCGTCTGAAGCTGGAGATGCTCTCCGTGTACCTCGGAGAGGGCAGGAAAGTAGCTGCGTGTGCGATATGGAAGTGTTCACGCCGTTGTGTGTCTGGGGATGGGTGCCTGTGGCCCAGGGTTGTTTTAACAGCTGTTCTTGTGGGTAAAACTGTAATACTCACGATGGCGAGAGCAGCTGTTCCGCTCCTGGCTTATCTCTGGTTTCTCTAGCTCCCCTGTGCCGCTGTGGAAGCACCGCAATATGTTCACGTCGAGAGAGGAAACAGGGGGGTGTGGGTAACTTGGCCACTTGGGAATGATGCAGAACAATATCAAAGATGTTTTGTAGATGATGGTACAGGAGAAAATGAGAAGAGCTTGGGAGAGGCTTTTCAGAGCCGGAAGGCAAAAGGAGCATGTGGGACTGAGGGTGTTTCTGAGCTGTTTCCCTTGCAGCTTTGCCTGGGGGACAGTTCTTAATGCTGGTGTGATCTTTTTATGGCCTGCAGAAGACAGGTTGCACTGCTAGAGGAGAAGTAGGTTGGATGTAGACAATACACCATCATTTCTCAGCGGAGACACTGAGAGCATGCTATGCTCCCATGCATTTCTGGCTCTTTTCTGCCCTTGCTTTTCCAGCCTGTGGCCATGCTTCTCAGGGACACCAACAAGGGATGGGGGCAAGGTGGGAGCTTTACTTTCACACTGGGAAAGGCAGTGTGGGTAGGCAGAGCTGGCTGTGGGCAAGGACTTGCCTTCGCCTCAGCCCGACGGGGGACAGTCAGGGTGCTGTGGTGGGGTGTGCAGGGTGCCTGCCACATCCCGACCTCAGCCACGGGGTCACCAGGCTTCTCTCCTGCGTGCCACCAGCGGACCACCCCCGGCAGGAGGACTGCCAGGGTGGCAGAGCCGGCTTGCATCTGGCAAGAGCTGTCGCTGCTGTTTGCTCTGGAAGAAATTAAAACAAACGGAGCACTTGCCATAGCAACCGTGCCCGCATGGCGCACGTGACACGGTGCAGGACATCTCCTTACTAAACGCCCCAACAATGCACATGCGTGGTGGGAACACCTTGTGCGTAAGTAGGAGCCAGTAACAGGTTTAACCAGCAGCTTCTGCAGAACATAAGTGATCTGTAACCAAATGAAATGAGTAAATGTCTCCTGGCCCCATTCTGCCCGTGCTGAGTGGAGAAGTCTCACAAGAGTTGCATTCCTGGGTTTCTATAAACACACGCACCTTCTTTGCACACAAACACCTAGAAGATGTAAAATGCACTGAACGACAAGGGTGAGGACAGGCTCAGGACTGCTCAGCAGTGGTGTTTGCGGATGGCAGCCCTTGGAGAGACTCACACCACAGTCCATGTGATGTGGTTGTCTCAAGGGATTGCCTTAGGAGGAGGACAATATTTTGCCTTATTCAGCCTGTTTACCATCACTTTATCACCAAGGGCTGATGTTGCAGTGGATGGAACTCCCCTAACATCCATACCGTGTCGTAAGTGAGAAGATTGCTTTGTTTCTTGGACTTTCCCTGTTTCAGCCCCAGACTCTTGGTTGATACTAACTGTAAATACTGCTCCCTTCTGCTGTCCCTTAACTTTGTTCTCTCCTCCTCCCTGCCTTGCGTTACAATAATAAAGTCCAGAATAGAGATTGTGGTTATAATTGCACAATTCCCCCACATTCTTCCAGTTCAGTTCCAGTGGCCTAAAAATGTTCTGGCAGGCTCTGCTCACGCTGGTGAGCACAATGGGGAGCCACAGAAGTGTTATAATGAGGGACTCGCATGTCTCCCAGCCCCTTCTTTATCTCCTCATGGTGAGCGCTGCAGGGCTGTTCACAGCCCCAAAGCTGGGGCTCAGGAGACCAGAACTCCCTTCGCTTTCTGCTGGCAACTTCACAAGTGGCTTCTGGTTCCCTCTTCCAAAAAAGAAGGCAGTGCTGACACTTTGTGAGCCTCTCTAAGGCATTTTCAAGTGCAAGAGAACGATCTTTGTGGACTGTTTTGATGACCTTCCCTGGAAGTAATTGAACAAGGGCAACAAACCCTCATTAAACCTCGTCTAATGAGCTGGAAAGTCACTGTAATGTTCCTGCTGCAATGTAGCAGCCCCTTGGACTCAGCCTCTTCAGAATCAGCCAAGAGCATTTGGAACCTCAGTGAAGGAGACCAAGTTTATTTAGTGACTACTTTCCTGGACTTACATGATACCAGGGCAGCAAACCTATGCTCCTTTCCTCTTTGGCAAAGGATAGCAAATCCACAGAAAAATTCATTTGTCCAGCCCTTCCTCTTTGCCTTTGCCACTGAAGCATGTGTTTCCTGTAACAAACCCAGCACACGCATATATATAGTATGATTAGGCAGCACTGTTTATGCTTGACTGCCTGGAGCAACCACGGATTCAGAAAGAAATGCAAGAAAGATTCGAGGTTTTTTACAGGAGGTTTTAGATATTTGGTCTCACCTTAAGCTGGAATCAAGGGCTGGGAAATTCCGTGGGAAACAGTGTTCTGTATCTTTTCTTTCCTTCTTTTTCCCATGGAGAGAAAAGGGCTCTTGGGATGTTAACTCAGGCTTAGTGCAGATATTCGCTGCCCCCACTTTCCTCTTTAAATATATTATTGTTTTCTGTTTCAGTGAATTCACTGTGTAGTGACCTCATTATGCGAGAAGCAAATCTAAGTGCCGCATCTGTGTTGTGTTTCCTAATGGATGTAGCATAGAGAGGTCCAAGTGCCTTTGAACCCTTTGTTGCCAGGATTTGGGCCAAAAAATGAGCCAAGTCAGAAAGATTTGTATTTTTAAGACAGTCCTGCTGTCATTAGTTCTCCTGTCCCCTGTTTGAGGCCAAAATGAAGCTGCCTTTATGCGGTCTAAGGTGGGAACCCCTCCTCTCCCTGGCTCTTCCCATTTGGTGTCCCACTGCAACCCATGGACTCACCTTTGGCAGTCCACCACGCTGTTTAGCACCCTGCCTCCGGCCCATGGGCTTTGGGTTCATCACCGACGAACTAAAAGTGCTACAGGAACTATTATTATAGGACTGAAATACTGTCTGTATTTCTCAGATATTCTACGTGGCCTCTTTTCTATACACTGTCAACTACACCTGGCATCTGTACATGGACCTAAAGATGAAATACAATCAGAACCTTTTCAGGATGCCCCCCCAGGTGAGTAGGACTGACGTGCCACAACCGTTGGGTACCAAGGTCTAACTGTGGGGTTGTGGCGGGGTTTAGGAGGTGCGTACATAACGGTATATCTCACCACAAGGACTTTGAAGGCCCTTCTGCCCCACGGCTGTATGAATTGATGTGTCTTGCCCGCTGAGGTCAGCAGAGTTACCGCTGGGTCTGCTGTGGCATCTCAGTGGAAGATTAGGCTTGCAAGACTAAAGCAGGCAAAGGCCAACAGCAGTGTACTTCTCAGAGCAGAGAAAGCTCAGGACTGGGTATCGGTGAAGTTCTTCTGCAGTTAGAATAACAGCGGTTTGCACCAGCTGATTAACTGGTTTGTTGCTGTCACTGCTTTCTGCCAGTGCACGGCAGAGGGGACAGCAAAGCAGGGGGTGCCTGGACAGCCTGCAACTGAGAACTGACAATTTCTGTCCTTGCCAGGTGTCATACGGCATTCGAGAGCGTCAGTAAGTATTGTAAGAGTTTGAGATAGGAGGTGTGACGGAAGTGAGCTAGTGATAAAAGGACCAGTTGGCTCTGTGAACAGTGGCCAGTCCTCACTTCATCATCGCTGGCCTTTACAAAAGCCCTTTGGAGAACCACTGTAATCGCTGGGAACCGAGGAACAAGGACATAGCACTCAGGAAAATACTCTCTGCATTGCAGGCTAAACAAACACTTCACATACCGCATGACCAAAATCTCTCCTTGCAGTTCTTTCATTCCTCACACCTGGCTAAACAGCGAGGCACCGCCATCGCTGTAACCGGTGTGGTGTTCCTGATGTATTGCTGCAAGACGACAGATCCCTTATGCAGCTCTTCCCATTGAACCCATCAGCCCCATTTCCTTATACAGCCTTTCTCTTCCCCAGAGATTTGCCGTGCACAGCAAACTTTGTATCCCAGATATTCCATGTGTTGGTTCGGGAGCAGCAGGCTGGGCAGATCAGTCTATATTTCAATTGCTCTTGTCCATAGGGTTTGGATCCACTTGTAGGACTGGTTTCCTTCTTGCTAGACCCCCATTCAAAACACAGCACCTACCATAAGTTCCCCACTACTACAGCTGTGCCCACGTTGTATTGTCATAGCTGGTGTGTGGATGCCAGCTGCCAAAGTACATTTCTTGGTGAGCAGATACCAAGACACTCCAAATTGCCTGCATTTCTTCACCAGAACATGAAGTTTCTGAGGAACAGGGCCAGGTGAAGTGAATAAGCAGTACAAAAAATGAGTAAGTTACACCAGAGAGCTCATCAAGTGTCTGCTCCTTGTCCAGTTCCAAGTTCCCCTCTCAAATCCTCTAGTCTTGAAGGAGAACAAGGCAGTAAGTGGGTTGAAGCATCGGTTGTTTCTGTTGCAAATCAGCACAGTCTGAACTCGGCGATGTTGATTCAGTGCACAGTGGAAACAAACATTTGTGCTCAGTCTGGGGATTAATCAGCATTTGAAGAACGCTCAGTTGCTGAAGTGCTCCCTGGGAGCTGGTTCCTGTGAACCAGGGGCCGTACGGAAATGATCATTTAATTAAGCTCTTTGGATTTTGCAGGTTGTAGATTATGCGAGTTGCATTGGCCGAATAGCAACGATCTCATCTAGGTAAGATTTAATTCTGTCTGGCAGAATGATGTGGTTTTGGTAAACTGTAGTGTGCTGATCTCTGCTTCCTACTTATTTTGAAGCAAGTTTTACTAAAACCTGTAAAGCTCATCAGTAACAGCAGAGTGACCTAACAAACTCAGAGTAACAGGTTTTGGATGTAAGGGCCTTTCTCCAACCAACTTGGTTACAACTATGTTAGCTGTATGTAGTTTTTCAGAAAGTGCTCCCTTTACCAATATATTGCCTGCATGAACGAAAGTGCAGAAGTTAGTAAAGCTGATGATAAAATACTCTTCCAGAGCAGTGTCAATAAAAACAATTTTTAAGTCCTCTGTAGTGACAGGAGAAAAACCAAGTAGTGTTTGGTTGGGGATGGGAGCAGTGCCGTGTGTTAACTAATAACTGTGCTCTTGTCCTTTCTCCTCTTAGCCTGATCCCTTTCCTTCTCATGGTGCCTGTGTTTTGCTTGGGAAACAGCAGTAATTGCTACCAGAACTTCAGCCAGAAGCACGGGTAAGCTTCGCGCGTCTCTGAAACAGCCCCACTGCTTATGAGTCACGGCAGGAGCTCAGGCTGTTCCCTTTCTCCCCACAGATGCCTCTTGATGCACACGGAAATAGCCATGCCCACCAACGAGCCGCAAACCCTGAGTGGCTCTGTTTGCCGTGTGATGCATTTCTATGGCATTGGGGTCTTCCTCATTTCCTTTCTGATTAGCTTCATAGCCATTCTGGTAAGGAACGTAGTCCTTGCACACTAGCCGTTGCACCCAGATGATCAGTGTGAGAAGATTTTCCCCTTTTCATCTTTACAGCTTTGCTTGGATGGTACCAGGGGCCAGGCAATGTCAGGGGAAGAACTGTGTGGTGCTGCTTCCCTTTTGGAAGGGGTGGTAGGGGAGAGAAAATGTCATTGTGCCACCATATAAATCCATCCGGAGACCTGTGTTCTGTCAACCCATCCCAAAAAGGGTTTAGCAGGTAGAGAAGGCTCAGAGCATGGCAGCAGAGATCAGCTACTGCATGGGTCAACAAGAGCCCAAATCAATTCAGAGTCTTCAGTTCAGAAAAGGTCACGTACAAAGCAACTGCTCTCCCCCCGAGAGCACGCTGTTGCGTGAAAAGGTTTGATAGATTGAAATGGGATACTCTGTCCTAGATGAACAAGCCAGATCAGAGCGTGTGCACAAACAATGACGTACGCTTGTTCTTTTTTAGGTTATACTCAGTCAAGCCCGAGGTTTGTACAAAAGGTTTGTAAACTCCACAGGATTCCTGGGGGATCAGCAGTGGGCCATGATTAAGATGGTAGAACAACGAGTGGTCTTTTACCCCATCGCATTCTTCTGCTGCTGGGCCCCAGGTTAGCAGAGAGCTGAGTTCCTCTCACAATATTCCCCTAGGACATAGTGCCTGGCAATGAAACTCAGAAGAGGTGGAGTTAAAGCAATACCCTCTTGTCCATCCCTTTTCACAGCTGTCCTCCTTGGAATACTGAAGCTGACTGTTTCCACAAACAGCAAAATCTACATGGCTCTTCTAATTCTACAGGTAAATGTCTTCCTCTGCAACCTCCTATGTTTTGCCTTCTCTGCTCGAAGAGGCGTATTAGTGTTTGCCTGCTTCTGATCTCTGCTGGACAAAGCACGCGTCTAGCCACAAAGATCGCTGCTGTATGAGCCTAAGTCTGATTTATGCTTTTGGTTGGCAAAGATCTTTGTTAATTGTTTTATGTTTTCCACAGGCTTGAAAAGGTCTCAGTAACCGAAATCACAGCATCATGGAAATTGTAGAAAATAGGACTAGAAAGGATCCCCAGAAATCAGTTAGTTTTTTTCCCTTTCTATGAAAGTCTCCAGATGCAATTCCTCCACAACACTTGTCCAGCTCCTTGCTGTGCCTGAGGCAGCGTTTAGTAAAGATTATTAAAATAACCACGAGATTCCTATATCACATGGGGATGCAGGTAGATGAAATTATGGTGGAAGTGGGAGGCTTGGCATAACGTGCTGGGTTTGACAGCCTGCTAGGGAGCCACAGAGTGCTGTGCAGTGCTGGCTGATAAGAGAGCCCTGATCTCCCCTGTGGTCTCTCCCAGGCTCTGACAGCAGCTTCCCAGGGCCTTCTGAACTGCATCGTGTACGGCTGGACACAGCACGTCTTCCTCTCCCTCAAACGCAACGCCTGCCGGGACGTTGACACTCAGACTCCTCTCTTGCGCTCCCAGAAGAAGTTCTATGCCAGCACGCTCCCCGCCAGCCCGCCGGACGCAGAGGGGTCTACGTCCACCCTGCTCTGATGAATCCCTGCGTCAAAGGAGAACAGGCAGCGTCCTAGCATGGCCTCACCGTGTTTTAGCAATGTCAGCCAGTCCTGGTATCGGGCTGTCTGCTGCGAACTGTCTTGCCAGCAGCAAAGTTAGGTGTAGTGCTGGAGGAGCCTGAGCAGATCTGTCGGAGACAGACACTTCAGTGAAGATAGTTATTTATTTTACAGGTTTGTATGGACTGTAAATGGATTCTTTAAACATGGTAAATCTCTAGTACAGACTTTCTCCTTATGGAAATATCTCTAGAAATGCAGCAAGTTGTATGTAACAGCTCAGACATCTGGTACAGCTCCTTTGAGGGTAGGTGGTTCAAAGGATGTTTTACTTCTCTAAGTATGTGCCATTACAAATTAACAGTAAAGCAAAGGTGAATATTTTTCAATCTCTGACTTTTAATTCACTGTAAAAATAAGAACATGTACCGTACTAATGGCCAACTGCAAGGAATGAAAAATTGCAAAGTAGCGTAAAAAAATCAGCACTCACTTCCGAGCCTCGACCTTTTGCACATTTCCCTTCTGTTCTTCATGCCAACTCCTGCTCAGCTGCAATACTCAGAAAAATAAGCTTCTTGGAGCCAGTGGAGCATCTCTCATGAACCAGGTGAGCAGGACTTCGCATGAATCTGTCTATACTCTTCTAGATGCTCAAGTGAATTATTTACTAAGGTCCCACCGTTCTATAGAAAATAAAACAGGTCTTTAGCTGCATTGAAAACAACACTCTAACTTTTACACTCTTTATTTTCTAACAGCTTCACTTTTTGCGTCCAATCCATATTTATTTACATAGTACGTGATACAAGAAGAGGAAATACTCAAGTTTTGTGTAATTAACTTTCATACAGTTTACACAGTTACGTTGTGTAAATTACTTTGTGGAAAATCTCCTGGGACTAGCAGTCCAGCTTCAGGGGCATACCCACGGGGCCTGTAGTCCTTTCCAAACCTCAGCTGGTGAGTTTCCCGCTGCTTTCATGTTTTTTTAAACATCTTCTTCTTCTTCTTCCATACTCTGCTCCTCATCTGCAGGGGTCTCACTTCTCTCTGTGGCTAAACTTGGACTGAAAAACGCAGCTATTGCCTTTCTGTATTTGGTTACAGCAATGAGGAGAGCAATCAGAATGAGGGCGATGGGAACTGTGATCCCAATTACTGTCCCAAACACTTTATTTTGGACAACCTCCACCATGGACATCACGAGAGGCGGTGGAGGGCCACTGTCCACGCTCCCTCCCAGGCCATGGAACTGGCAGTCCGGAGGAGCCCAGCCAGCTTTGCAGTGGCAGTGTTCGAGGTTGTTGCAAACCCCTTTCCCCCCGCACAAAACCTTCCCATCGCACTTCATCCTGACCATGACATCTGTGCACGTCTTGTTAATACAGATCTTTTTTGGCCCACATCTGGTGCCATCAAGCCCTCCTCCGATATCAGGTGTATCGATGCTGGCATGGTAGGCTGTGCCCCAGCACCAATCCTCAGGGCCTGGCATCTGAATGATGGTTTCAGACCCCTCCAGGACAGGTATCCTCTTCACATTGACACACTGCAGCCTTCCACACAGAGCGTTTTGGGGTTTACATCCCACAAAAGCAACTTCGGTCCCATCGCCGCCGCAGTTGCCAAATCGATCCCCTTTCATGTTCTGCTTTTTGAAGCAACTTTCTGGAGCACCCCGAGCTTCCTTCCCAAAGACTTTTCTGCACAGGTTGTCATAGGTCGCGCATTTCCCACGGTAGCAGTAGCCGTCGTCGCTGCATGGCGTCCCGTCGTGCACGTGCAAATCCTCCGGGCACCACTCGGAAGTCCCATTGCAATATTCAGGCAAGTCGCACTCGTCCGCCTCCAACCTGCACTTGTGTCCTGCAGCACGAAAGTGGCATTTCTGACAGCATTGCCCAACGGAGCAGACAGCCCCTGGCTTCAGCCTGCAGTTTTGGTGACAGCAGGGATTGCCTCGGCAGTCCTGCGACCCGCCACAGTCACACTGCTCTCCCTCATCGATCACCTTGTTGCCACAATGTTTAAAATGGAAGAGTCTGTGGGGCTCTGGGATGTTGCACAAGCAGTCGCCATCCCCTCTGCCGATCAGGTCTAAGTAGCTCTGCCTGCTGCAGTTGCTGAAAGCCTTGGCGCCGTTGAGCGAGTCTCCCGTCATGTAGCACTTGGTGGCTTTTCCGCACACACACTCCTTTTTATCGTGCTCCATCCCCAGGTTGTGACCCAGCTCATGAGTAAAAATTATTGAAAAGGTTATGAAATCTCTCCGTATATATGTTACAACGCCTGATTGATAACCAGGGTAGCAGATGCTACCTACATATGCCAGCCCAACGATTAGTCCGAAGTCCATGTAAGTAAATAAATGTGCAATGTCGTATTCCATCCTCTGAGAAAGATCCCTATTTCCCCAGTCGTTAAAATTTTTAAGAACTTCTTCTATATCCTGGCTGTACCTGATGAAGTTGCTGTGCGTCCAGATCTCCAGCCCGATCAGGCAGATGCGAATCTTCAGAGGATAGTAGTATGTTTCAGATAAATTGATCGTATCTGTAACCAGAAGCATCACGGAGGTCTCGTTGCTCCCTTGGAAGGAAAACAGATAGTGGTCCACCACAACAAATATCTCAACGTACTTGGTGTGCTTCAGTCTCTGAGACAAGTCCTGCTTTCCTAAGGCTGTTTTAGCTCCTATCCCACCCGGGTGGTTTTGGATCACCTCATCTGTCAATGCACACATCAAGGGCTTGTTCTGGGTCTTCTCTCGCCGATAGAGAAGGTGCTGGAAGGTGAGGGATCCCGGCACAGGTTCAATGCCGTAGCTCAGGTTCCCAATTTCCAGCTGCCCCCTCAGACCCGAGCAGGTGCTCAGCGTGGCGAGGGAGCCGGGGCTGCCTTCCACATAGCCCAGGTAGTAGCAGTCCTCGGGGACATGGGGCTGTTCCACCACCCTTGTCCCCCTGGGGCTGTATGTGATGACTGGCAGGTTTTTCACCAGAAGTCCTCTCTTCTGCGTGAGGTGGATGACGCGGTTCTCCCCCTCCACCCTGAGGACGTAGGACACTTCTCCCCCCACAGCTTTTCCCGCCCTGGGGGCCAGTTTCCTTGGCCGGACTATCTCATGGACAGCGTAGCCCGGCGGTGGACGATGGCTGCCTGCCCCAGGAAGGAGAGATGCCGCCAACACTGCCCAGACCCCTAGCCTGAGGAGCAGGGCTTTCCCCCGGCCGCCATGATGTGCCTGGAGCCAGCTCATCACCAATGCCTTCAAAATGGCGGTAAGACGCCTCAGGGAGGGTCCTGCCAACCCTCGCACGGACATCTTGACCCTCTCTCCCTTGAGGCACTCAGGCGGTGGCCGTGCCGGATTTATCCCCTCAGGGCTGGCACAGGACCCGACGAAGGTGCGTGCCATCCTGCTGCCCTGAGGGGCGGCTGTTCCCCTCAGTGCCCCTTGAGAAGGTTCTGGAAGCGCTGCCGCCCCTCCCAGCCACCGTGCTGCCAGCCAGCTGCGACACGAGGCCGGGATGGAACGAGGCCATGGCACGGGGGCCATGGGTGCTCCTGTGAGGTGACAGGGATGAAGGGCACCCATCCCCGCTGTACTTCCCTCACCGGGGCACTGTAGGGTGGCCGTCGCGGCCAGGGAGCTGCGGTTGATCTTCAGAGCCACTCCCCTGCCGCTCGGTGAGATTTGGGGAGCCATGCGTCCTCACCACCCCCTCCCTGTCCTCCTCCTCTTCCTCCCCAGGGGGGGATCCCTGCCCAAAGATCGCCTGTGGATCGTGAATTCGAGAATTAACCACAATAACACTCCTCACAGCAAATTAATTCTAAAAAATGTTGATGCCCCTTGGCCACCGCCTCGCCTCCTTTGCCAGTCTGTAAACCAGTGGGCTCCAGACGTTTTTCTCAATCACACACCTCTATCAGTAAAAATATTCTGAGCATGCGCCCCCAATATAGGCATATTTAGTTATTTATAAATCATATGCCTGTACTGCTGATGTTCTAATACTTTCTTTGGAGACCCCTGCTGTAAACACCACCCACAGGGCATCAGCCGGTGGTTACCCCCACACGCCTGGCCTCTGCCTGTCAGATGTCAGGCGCAGCTTTTTATACACAGAAAAACACATTCCATCATACAAACAACATGCCAGCCGCCAGCTGCACGTGAGCACCGGCAGGCAGCGACGTCTGCAGCTCTGAATTTATCATTAGCCAGGTCTACCTGGAAGTGAGCAAAAGCCCATTCCAGTGCGGTAAATTCCCTCTTCCAGCACGAAGCGCTCCTGCTCCCCAGCGTTCATCTGCTTCTTTGGGAGGTGCTGAAATGATTTTATTTTTTTTGCACCGTCCCTGTTCTGCTTCAGTGCTGCTCCTGCACCCGCTGCTCCCGGCTTGCACAGACACCTCCGCAGCAGCCTGGCTTTTTTGTCAGCTCAGCCTGGCAGGGATCGGATGGTGCCAACAGTTTCTTTGCCTGCTCAAAGCCTTCCTGCAAGCTCCTGTCCTAATGATCCTGCCAGCTTTGTACTTTCCAAAGAGGCCACTGATGTGAGCAGTAATGAATTTTTTTCCGCTCTTCTTTATTTCCTTTCAGATAATATTCCACGTCTTTTTCTCCTGTAATCAAGCCTCAGAGCCCTTTCTTCCCTCCTCCTGTCTCCCGCTTAACACCACCTGATGTTTTCAGCAGCTCGTGTTTGTTCCTGGGCTGCTGTGCCGCAGAGGAGGTGCTCAGGTATGCCCAGGATGGGCTCGAAGGTGGGCACTCCGCCTGGGACCCCGGCTCCGGAGGAGATGGCTATAGGGTGTGGAGACAGAGTCCTAGACTGTGGTGTGGACAGTTTGAACCCCTTCCTCTGAGCTGTAGTGGAGGGTCTGTGACCCAGAAGTTTCTTTGCTTGGAGGGAAGAGCAGGTGTCCTTTGGGGATTGCATGTTTAGTGGAGACGGGGATTCGCTGCTGCAGAGCCCCATGCTCTGGGCTGGGGGACAACTGTTGCTCTTGCCTTGCAAAAGGCTCTGCCTCCGCCACCCCGGGATCCTCCTTGCTCAGCCTGCGTCTGTCAGTGTAAACCAGCAGGCAGATTTTAAATTAACCTGAGCGCCCCTGTCATTTTTGTCAATGACTTTTTTTCTCCCGCGGAGGGAGGTCAAGCGAAACAATTTCATTTTGCTATTCTACAGAATAAAAACTAGGTTCCCTAACTCTACACTTGCATCTAGATCAATTTTAAATGAGTCCACTGCAGCTGGAGTCTGAATCTAGTGACTGAGTCCAGCTTTCCACTGCTGCCACGTGAAGTCCTACACAGGGGAGTTTTGACTCTCAGCTGGTTTTGAGCTGTCTTCTTCCGCCTGGTCCTTCACATCCTCCTCAGGAGCCCGTTCTCTAGCCCAAAAGTATCTGATGAGTCTGTTTAACGCTTGGGTTACTCTGAGCTTTCTCACGTGCGCAATGACAAGTGCTGCGAGCGCCAGAACAGCAACAGTTATTACGACAGTCCCGATGATGAACCTAAAAAGCCCCTTTTTAGTGACCGGTGCGGGCCCACTGTCAACACTTCCTCCAAAGCCAATAAACTGGCAGTAGGGGGGTGCCCAGCCGTTGTCACAGTGGCAGTTCCCTCTAGTATTGCAGACGCCTTTTCCTCTGCACGTTCTCTTGGCAGAACAGCGGGATGTCCAGTACTTCTCCTCAGGGACACACGTCCGATTAATGCAGATCTTCTTCTCACCGCACTGCGTGCCATCCTTAATGACTCCAGCATCCAGCACGTCCACGCCCAAGTGGTAGTCTGTGCCCCAACACCAGGTATCGCCCATCGGGGTTTGAATGATGGTTGTGTGATCTTCCAGCTGAGGTAGACGTCGGACGTTCGTACACTGCACCCTCCCACACAGGACATTTTCTAGCTTACATTTCTGAAAGTTGACATCCGCCCCATCTCCCCAGCAATTGCCAAACCGATCGCCTTTCAGGTTCACCTCCTGGAAACATGGCAGTGGAGCAGGCTTTGCTTCCTTGCCAAAGATACTCATACACTGTAATGTGCGAGATTGGCATTTGCCTGAATAACAGTACCCATCCTCAGCGCACACAGTCCCATCTTGCTTGGCCACATCTGCTGGGCAATACTCGGATGTCCCGTTGCAATACTCGGGCAAGTCACATGGACCAGCACTCTCCCTACACACTTCTCCTTCTGGAAGAGGTTTGCAATTCTTACAGCAGCCTCCAGAAGTGCAAATGCTTCCTTTTTTTTTTTTACAGGTATTGTCACAACAAAGGTCCAATTTACACTGTGCTTCTGAGCCACAGTCGCACTCCTCCCCAACCTCCAGGACACCGTTCCCGCAGCGCTGCAGTGCAAATGTCATTGCCAATTCTGGGGCATTATTAAGGCAGAATCCTTGCCCTGATGCTATAAAATCAAAATAGTGCTTTTTGCTGCAGTTGCTGAATTGATAGTTCACTGTGCCGTGTGTGCTCATGATGCATTTAGAGGTGTTTCCACATCTGCAGTATCTGTCATCGTGCTCCATGCCAAGGACAAACCCTAACGCACGAGCGACATGGACAGCAGTGTCCATGTAAGGCCGTTTTGCAAACGATGCAACAGCAGAGGCGCGTTTTCTGTCACATGCACTGGCAAAGTTGGATTTGCCACCCATGTGCAATGCTCTCGTACCGTGATCAAAGTCCATCGAGGCAAACAGACACCCCACGTCATGCACAACGTACATAAGGCTTTGCTGCTTCCGCCAAAGATTAAAATTATGCAGGACCTCGGTTATGTTTTCGGTAACACTGATAGGGTTCTTCTCCACCCAAACCTCTAGTGCAGTTATCAAAACACGAAGGCGGAAAGAATAAAACAGCCCGTCCACCAGATTGATTATTTCAATAACCTCCAGTGTCACATTAGTTATACTTCTGCCAAAGGCGTCAAACCCTTCCTTGTCCACCACGACAAGGAGCTCCAAATATCTTGTGTGCCCTGGGGGCTGGAACTGCCCTGTTGCTGTACCAGGACCTGGAAACTGTCCACCTTCACTGGGCATTTTGTACATCACCATTCCAGGAACCGCCTCCTCTCTCTGCAACACAAGATGCTCAGCCGTGGTGGAAGCTGCCAGGGGCTCGATGCTGTAGCTTGAGTTTCCAATCTGCAGCAGTCCTCTGAGCCCAGAGCAGGTAGTCAGAGTCACCGCGGAGTCCAGGATGCCTTCCACGTAGCCGTGGTAATAGCAATCTGCTGGCACGTGGGGCTGCTGGGCCACGATTTCCCCTCGGGAGTCACGAGTGAATACAGGGAAGTTTTTTATTATGAAGTCTTTCTGCCTGAGGTGAATCGTGTAATTTACCCCCTGAATGCTGATGATATAGGACACTTCGTCCTGGCTGGCTTTCCTTGCCTTGGGGCCGAGTTTCCTTGGAATGACTATCTGGTAGGCTGTGTAGCCCCAAGAGGGCTGGGGGCTGCAGTCTGCACAGGGCAGCAGGAGCCCCCGGAGCAAGAAGGAGAGGCCCAGTCCGAGGAGGAGAACCCCTCTGCCTGTCGGGGCACACCTTGGCTGTGTTTGGCTTGAAGCCATGGTCACTGCCTCCCAGGCTGAAGGAAAGCGAGGAAAATGTGGACGATGAGACATCGGAAAAGCTACCTTTAACTTAGCAGCAAAGATCCCTTCTCACCACCAGGACACCTTTCCTCAGGGTCTGTCCTCTTCTCCCCGCTCATGTCATCCAACATGCCTTTTCTTAGCTCTTCCTCAGCTACCTGTGCACCAGGGAGGTAGGACACGCCGGGAGCCAACCAGCCTGCCGCTCAACTGCAACGGAGCAAAGCAGCGCAGGGAAAGACCTGGCACGGGGTGGGAAGCCAGCGGAGAGCTGCTCTTGGGGCTGGAACGGAAGGCCCCGAGGGGCGACCGTTTCTCCAGCCCCGCTTCAAATGCAAACATTCCATGGGGAGGACAGGACCCACACCCTGGGCACCGGCACAGGCAGAAGCAAGCAGCACATTCAATACACCCTATCTCATAGCTAAGAGCCTGCTGCACCCTACTTGGGCTGACCCTGTTTGCTGAGAGCGTGACGAGACAGTGCTGCTATAGCAATTTGTTTAAAAGGGGATTAAGCGTTCATAAGTGGAAAGCAACAGAAGATTACCAGGGAAACAACGATTTGGTTGCTAGTGGGACCTTCAGCTGCAGGGTGAGAGCCTTCAGCATCTGTTGACAGATATCCTTGCAGGGCTGAGCACATCACTGAATGTTTTAACTATTTGAGGGGAGCTTTCTTGCTGGAAAGGGAGAGGCATTCTTTGGGCCACACGTCCTTCTATGAGGAGGGGAGAGTCTTCTCTTGTGTCACTTCTGTAGAGCGCTTGCAGCAGGTTTGGCTGCTTTAAATACTCCCAGGATGCTTGGAAATTGTTCTCTCACTCCCCAATGTTATGGATGCTCTGACAGTCACTCACTGTCCAACACGCTATTAACTCCTCAAAGGTACCAAGCAGATGGATGTTAACTCTTACAAAGAAAATGGTCTGGGGCACACTGGCACTCACAGCTGTCCCACTGCCTCTTTTCAGTGCCACTTTTGTTCTGTAAATGCTCATGTGACAAGGATATATTTGGTTGCTGTCAACAAGCCAGTCAAACCATGCTTGAGGATAATAAAAATATTTCCAGAGCCAGGAAGCATACAAGTGCCATGCTTGACGGCACTAGTCTGTGTTCAGAAGGCCCGACTGCCTAAGAGGCGAGGAGAAGCACTCCAGAGCTCCCTGGCAAAGCGTGCTGCCAGCCTGAACAAGGGCCGACCCGTTTCTCATCTAGCGGTGTCTCCCAAGTTGCCAGCCCTGCCACAAGTCCCCGCAGGGCTCCCGCTTCAGCCACCTCCAGCAAAGCACAGCACCCTGCGAAGATCGTCATCCTAAAGAAGCTGGTTCCTAGCTCCTGCCCCAAAGAACACGCTCGGCAGAACGGAGGAGCCGTTATACCTGACAGGGGAAATGTCACTGAACACAGAACAACTCATCCCTCCCTTCCCTGACTGCCCAAAGTCGTGGCTACAAGAAAAATCCTATAGACCTTGGGGGGTTAACTGGTAGCACTGGGCATGTACTGCTGCCATCTAATGGAAAGCAGCATTTCAAAGAGGCAATTTCAGGGTGTGTTGCCAGGCAGAGCACACGATTTTCTAGGGCTTTATCCAGCCTATCCTATCCTGTCAGTCATTCTTTCATCTCAAAGCCTCACGGCACTTCTGCAAAATATAAAGCAAAGTGCTTATTCACATTCGTAAGGCAGGCAGGGACGGAGGACCGAGCATGGCCGGACAGGTCTGGGGGTGGCAGGGGAAGCGTGGTGGCAGGAGGAGCGTGCTGCGGTTCCCTCCAGGCCACAGCTGTCCTTCCTCCCCGCTGTACTACAGGGACTTGGGAACCAAACAAAAGGAGCCAGTAACTTTTAAGTTTAGTAAAATCATTTATATACACCAATGCGTAATATTTACAATATAATACTGATCCAAAATAAACTAACATATTACAGGTAACACTGAAAAGGAGAA
Organism: Gymnogyps californianus; assembly: GCF_018139145.2. Classification (NCBI taxonomy): domain Eukaryota; kingdom Metazoa; phylum Chordata; class Aves; order Accipitriformes; family Cathartidae; genus Gymnogyps; species Gymnogyps californianus. Next base: position 14,576,734 of record NC_059486.1, on the reverse strand, counting down.
ATGAAAACATTTTAATACACAGAAGTTAAACATGGCATATGAGGACAGACTCAGATTTCCAAAAGAAAAACCTGTAGTAATGACAGCAAAACTTTGACATGTTGCTATTTCCAATCGAAAACTCTTTTGCCTAGTCAAGTTCTTCTAACTTTTTTTTATATATATATATATAGCTTAAAATAATCAAGTCACAGGAGAAGTCAGATATACATAAAATTTTGAAAAGGTCAAATGATTTCAGAGATTTTTCTCTTAAATAAAATTCTAAAAAAAAACCTACAGAGCTTTCCCATATCCTTTTAGTGTTTGTACAAAGAATGTCTTCTTTGATCCCACACAACCCTTCCATCTCAAGATATTTACAATATTCACAGTCTGCTATAAAGGATCAGTAGATTTATTACCAAGTAAAACCTCACATAATCAAGACAAGGTATCTTGCATTTATGTCAACTGAAAAGTAAAAAACACAGGAAGGAGAAAGTAAAATACTACTTTAAAATATGTAAATGAATCCATTAAAGTGTATTTAGTTTTGAAATCTAAACCATAACTTCTTAAAGAGTAAAAAAAAAAAACCAAAATCAACTTTCTCATGGAAATAAAACCATTTGACCTTGAATCTTCAAATTGTGTTTTCTTAATCTGTCCCTCCCTACCTCCGTTTTAGATCAGGCCATTCTTATTTATCACAGACAATAAAATCTATAGTAAATCCATAAAAAGCAGTTCCTTATCACAAAAGCCCTTAGAAACTTGACTTCCCTCCAGACACCAAAAGACCTCACGGTCAATCGCAAACGTACCCACCTCACTAACAGCTTGAAATTATTCTGTTGCCTAAGTTAAGGGACCATGAAGAGAGGAGGGACCCTCTAACGCACAGTCAGATCCCATCTTCTCCGCTTATTTCTGAGCTGCCTTGGATGTCGGCGAGCAGCAGTTGCTCTCACACCCCCGAGGTGCTCCCCACTCTACCACACACACGCTGGTACTGCAGAAACAGGCTGAAGCCATTTCCTACAGACCTTTACACAACAGCGTACAAGCCTTGCTGCTGTCATCTTTAACACCAGAGAACCTGACAGAGAAAAAAAAAAAAAGACAGGTCCCAGTGTGTTACTCTGTGTTGTTCACAAGGTGCTTGGATCGCAGCAGGCTGCGGCGCGGCAGTAGTCTCTGCTGCCTGCGCTGTGTGTTGACCATGAGAGCAGCTACAATCTGATCCATTTTTCCGCTAACGACTTCTGACTCCCAAGAAACTGCCTGAGTATTTTCCTCCTCAGAGGGCAGTTACAAAGTGCTTTTGTAGGGAATTTTTTGCACTCCCCTTCTAACAAAGGTGATATCCTTTTTTATTTCTCTATTTGCCACACTTAAAAGTTCCAATACAATGAGATTTCCCAGAAAAAAACCATGGATTTCAAGTTAAAAAGGAAATGATCTATTACCTTTAAAGATTGTGTGGATGTTGACATGACCTAGAATTTAGGGCAAGGACAGAAATGCATATAATAGGGCCTGCAAACTTGCTGATACTACCAAGAAATGACAAATACTCTTGTCTCTTGCTAATTCTCTACAGTTGTCATCAATACATGTCAGTGCACAAATATTCCACGTAGTGTCAGAGGTACAATTCTGGCTTACACAAAAAAATCCCTGTTTCCATCGGAGAAAAGTGATGGTTAAGTAGGGACTGTGGTTCTTACTCTGCAATAAATCAGGCATTGGAAAACTGTCAACAGGATTAAAAGAAAGCTGACAAGGTGCTGACGAAGAATGAGAAGTGAAGCATCTCCTTCATGTAGAAAAACTAAGTCACCTTTTACAAAATTTTATAGAAAGAGTCAGACACTGGTTTGCCATCCAAGCTAAAGGTTGCAAGGAAGTCTGGTATAGAAAAAAGACAAAAAAGAACAAGGTTGGACTGCCATAAGAGTAAATTGGGAGATTCATGGCTCAGGTTTGTAAATGTAAACCCAAAATTAATGAGCTATGAAATATAACAATAATGTTCAAGAGTCATTACTAATAGCCCTGAATTGGCACTTCAGTCTGCAGACCAAACTCATTCAACGTCTGCACGGGTTTAGTACCAAAATATCTCTATAAAAAGCCTTCGACCGGTCTCAAAAGAAAGAAAAGCATCAGAAGGTAGAAAACTAGAAATATGTACAGATTCTTTTCACTTGTTTGTTTAATTAAGATTAAAAAAGCAGCTTTTGGAGCCAATGTTCCAGACTAGTGTAAGACTCTGCCCTGGGCAGCCTCATGGTCCAGGCAGCATAAGGACGTGTGTCAAGGAGCAGCCCTGCATCTGTTGCTCCCCCAGGAGGAGCTCGAAGGCATCGAAGAGATGGGGAGCTTGGACTCCAGAGGGTGACACAAGAGAAGGATCACCGGTGGATTCACACAGCAGCACTATGACCCTTGCCAGGATGATCTCTTTCAAACAAGAGGACAAGTTTGAAACCAAGTGTTGGATCTTCTCGAAAGGAAAGACTGGAGTACATGAGTGGAAGACACACAACTTCTGATCTGGGGATGAAGCAAATGAACCCCACGCTTACTTTTGTCTGTAGAAGATCCCACCAGGAAAATAAAAATAACTTGTACATAAGTAACTAGAACATTCTTCTATTCTGCTGTTGAACAATACGATAAAAAGAGGAGTCTTATGCTGAATGGCCAATTCAGCCTTAAAAAAGGTCTGAGAAAGATGGGGAAGAAGAAAGAAAGAGGGCTAAGCCTTAAAGAAGGTCTGAGAAAGATGAGGAAGAAGAAAGAAAGAGGGCTAAGCCTTAAAGAAGGTCCGAGAAAGATGGGGAAGAAGAAAGAAAGAGGGCTAAGCCTTAAAGAAGGTCCGAGAAAGATGGGGAAGAAGAAAGAAAGAGGGCTAAGCCTTAAAGAAGGTCCGAGAAAGATGGGGAAGAAGAAAGAAAGAGGGCTAAGCCTTAAAGAAGGTCCGAGAAAGATGGGGAAGAAGAAAAGAAGATGGCTACTGATCAGAACTGAAAAATACAGCAAGCATATGGACTCAGGTGCCCTCGGCAAGGCCAAGCGTGGCTCTCGGGTCATCTAGTGAAACAGCAGGCTATTTAGTTGCCTCTACATAAAGACTCAGAATTTAGGCGCAAAGGGTAGCTATGAAGTTTGTGTTTCACAGCACTTGCTTCAAGTACTTACTGAGCAGGGTGTTGAGAAACTGTGGCTGTCTTGTTCGCATACATAGTCATTGCAGCTAGCTGTATGTATAGCAGATGGAAGGCAGCTTCTGCAACTGGTTATTAAGAAAGAGAATGGTCTTTAACAATATAACTTGCCCCCTCTGGGGGACTCATGATTAACAGTACATAAGTGATCATATATACCTCAAGGAACTGAGTTTTAAAAAAATATTACAGTACCAATGATTTTTTTTGTATCTACAACTATACAGCATTTTCAAGCAGTATGGAAATTTAATGAAATAATTATGATTTATTAATTTACATAAAAATACTTTTTACAGTTAAAGAATAAATCTTAAATGGTAAAAAAAATAAGATTAAGAAGCTCCAGCTATTGAGAGTCATGGGAGTTTGTCTGCTCTTCGATAACTTGTTTTACTATTTCTGCCAGTTTTAGTCGATCCACTTTATCTGTGAATCCTCTGCCTGAAAGGAAAAGAACAGGTAGTCAGCTGGTGCTGGGCACAAGGAGGAAAGCAATCATGGCTGGAGTTACACACTGACTGAACACAAAACAGTGCTTCACACAGAAACTCAGGACAACATTTGCAAGGGAACCAAAATGAGTTAGGATCTCCAGTTCCATTGAAAAAACCGAGCACTTAAAAACCTAAATTAAAACCAACCAAACAAAACAGGATGAGGGAAGAGGCACGACCAAGCCCTCGTGACCCTGGCTGATGGCCCTGGTCCCCTTATATTCATCAGCATCTGCTCCTGGAGGCTGACACCTCTGCCACGCTGTTTTGTCAAGGAGCCACCTGAACACTCCCAAGGCAGCTGGCCTAGTTTAATTCTGTTTCCTATCCAAACCGAGCAGAAGAGCTGTTGTGCCGGCATAGATGAGGGCAGCAGCCTCCAGCAGAAAGAGGGTAATAAACAGCTGGAAAGACACCAGCTCGAAATAGCTAAAGCGGTTTCTAAAGTGATGGTCCATTTGTGCTGTTATGTTCCTACGTGACTTGGTGCCTTTGAAAACTCTACCCTGAACCTCAAATAGAAATTTTAACGCAGAACTTTCAACCTCATTTCTAGAGCACGCATGCTGGCAGAAGGACTGAAACAGTGTCAAAACCTGAATCAGTTTGGCACAAATTCAAGAAATTTGTTTTTATTTCCATATAAGAAGGTCACTGCTTCCCCTCTTTCACCAGGCATTAGCACCATTCTCCGTGGAAGAGAAGGAGTTCCTCACCATTCCAGCTGAAGCTCTGAAGAGTGTCTCGCAGCAACTTACACTCTCGATTATACTTCCACGCCTCCTGCATCACTTCATTCAGCTTCTCGTCTTCATTCTCCCCTATTTAGGAGAACAAAGATAAACAGGAGGTTTGTCATTCTGCCTCGCAGCAACATTCAGAGCTTCAGTAAACAGTGCGTGCAGTTATTCCTCCTCGCCTCACGCAAACTAGGAAATCGGTTTGAAAGCAGACACTCCTGTTTGAAAGTTATTTTAACAGCTCTGCCTGTCACTGTTGACACTAATATTATGCATGCACCAAAATTACAGTCCACAGACAACGTTCTCTTGAGACTGACTAGGACAACAGGAGTTTTGTTTATCCTTCCTCACCACTGACACAGACTGATCCTGAGGCACAGTAAAAAGCCAGTGTCTTGCACGTTTAGGAATGTAACTTTTAAGAAAGTGGCAACCTTTACCAGCCTGTGGTAGAATGCACTGAGCAATCACATCTCTGAGCTTTTCCAGAGCCACGTTGGAATCGTTACTTCCATTCTCAGGGTCATGGATATAAACACCATCCTTTGGCTTAGTGCTGCAAAAGAACAAGGAGGAAACAATTACAATTTGAATGCAACTCAAGTCCGTTACTCGTTGCATAACTGCACCAGTATAATGCTCTCTTTCACTCTGTGGAAAGCTGGGACTGGGAGCTAGATTTAGCATTAATTATAACAATGTCCTATATTATGAGACCACTTTAAATATGAAGAAAAATAAATATTCCTTTAAATTAATTCAAGTGAGGGTAATCCTAAAATGCATTATCCTGTTTTTCAGATAGGTAACTCGAACAAAGTGAGAGAGATTACCTGACTTTTTCAGTAAATAAATGTCAGGATCAGAAAAAAATCTTGGAATTCTTTCTCCCAGTTTGCCTTACCTTACTCAACACGTGACCCATCTTCTCATAAGGGATCTGTTCCGCTACCTGTGTAATACAGTAACACTATCCAATCTCCTTCCTGCCCTCACTGGCACATCTTTGGAAGACACACCATATCGTGTGAGTATTACTTGACTCCAACTACCCACTTCACCATGAAGAGTGTGTCAACCAAATCAGAAATTCAGGAGCATGGTTACAATTGAATGAACCTGTAACACGCTTAAAATCGTTCTCCAGGCATCACGGCTGCCTACACTTTGATCTTTCAAAAACAACTTTAGATAGAGTTACCCCAGTAATTTCCTTTTGCGCAGGATTGGGTTGTTGACGGAGTGAAGGGGTTTGAGACTGACTTTGAGGTCTTGGATTCTCATGTTCGCAAGCTGTTCTGCATGAGCCTGTTGTATCCCTGCAACCATTGCCTGGAATGAAAAGAGTTGCACTTCATGTTTTAATTAGCTTCTTCGTGAATTAAAGAATAATATATGGACAATGTCAGCCACGGACGAAAAAAAAAGATGCACCAAAATCCTATTTATTTCAGAGATGTGTAACAAAAATCAGGTTTGCATTATGCAAGACATGATTAGAACTACAGTCATTGACTGGGGGACAATATATCCCGACCTCACAGGGGCTGAATAGGACAAAGGATCATCTCTACTTCTCATGTCCACAAGTTTAAGAGTGCTGACGGAACTCTTTGAGCAGAGTTTAAAGGAAGCAAGAAGGGCTATTCATTTGCTGCTAATTAATGAGGTCATAGCTGTAGTCAGGTATAAAACATGGGAAAAAAGAGAAAAGACCTACAGAAGAGTCCTCAGGCATGTTTACTGCCATACTGTTTTCTACTTGTTAGCACATGGCTGCTCTTTACTGCCAATCTTGGAGCATCTTCTCCTAGCCCAAATTTCAAATGGAACTGTTTCCATTTTCTTACAAAGATCTCAGGCTCTCATTAAGGCAGAAGGGGAGCTCTTTATCTGCGTAACACCATGTGAAAGAAAACACTCAAACTATCCAAGAGCTATACAGCCCTCCTATGCAACATTCTTGATAAAATAAAATGTTGTTTAGACCTTGTCCATCATCAGCTGGGCAGAGGGTAGGATGTTATCAAGTGCCTCAGTGGAGTTGAGCCAGGGATGGTCCAGCACACCTTCAATGGTCAGCCGTTCCTCAGGTTTGACCTTCAGCAGCCTGGGAGAGGAATCAGTCAGTCCATAAAGAGGTCTTTGTTGATTTACAATGTGCTGCTCTGTCTGGGATCAGAGCACTTAGCGATCTCTAAGCATTAGAGGGGCCAAAAAAGAAACTCCTCCTAACAACTAAAACACTAAGCTGACCCAAAAGCAGTCTGACTTTCTACCAGTTTCACCGACCCTTGCTGTGGTGATATTTTAACGCTATCACAGCTCATTCAGTTATATTCAGCAACTCAGTGTAAAAGAAAGGTGCTGCAGGCCATTTTAGTAATACCTGTGTACTGCTGAACTCTATATTCTATCCTCCCAGATCGGAAATTATCTTCCAGATGAACTGGAAATGATCCAGACCGACACTCTCTGGAAATGCGCATCTAGAGCTCATCCACGTAATAGTCTATACTCCTACCGAGGACTCTGGGCATGGTGAAGTAAGGCAAAGTTTCAAAGTTGGAAACCCGTTTGCTGAATTAACTGCTTTCACCATGCAGCTCCTTAGCTTTTCTCCCCCTGCAAAAGCCTCAAGTAATGGACACTCTGGCAGGCTACAGCACCTCAAAATAAAAAGGAACTTTATTCTGAGATCTCTGAAAACTCCATGGAATTAAATTTTACTAGAATGAAACCCTGGACAGAGATTTTGCAGATAAACTCATGTTCTCGTGATAATCACAACTGTTTAACAAAAAAGTAAAATTTCACACAGAGCGCTGACAAGTTATCCCAAGAGTCTAAATTAGAAACAGAATGACTTGATGAGTTTGTCACACTTTCTTAGACAATACTCTAAATCAGCTTCCTGGCTGCAAAGCAGAATTGTTTAACGTACCAAGAAAGTAGAAATAACTTTTACAAAATGTCAGCAGGACCACAGGCTAGCTCATAAATTTCACTTGCAAGGCCATGCTGCCAAACAGGTCGTAAGTTCAGTTTTGACACAAGACCCAAGACACATGCATTCCTTCTCCGTAGGTTTTCAAAGTCCTAACCTATTATCAAGCACTCCAGCTCATAAAGCTTGAGGTCAGAAATCAGCTCGACATGCTTGAAAGGAAGCAGCTGCTTGAATGCAAAATATGACCTCCAGAAGCAAGACTCCATATGAATAGCAGTCTACATAAATAAAATGTAAACTTATCCAGAATTATATAAAGTCTCAATGTATTCCTGCACCATAAACACAGATTCAGACTCACTGGCTGGAAAAGACAAGCAGGAAAGGGAGTCCTGATAACATTAGTGAGAGAATTAAGTGAAGTGAACTGAATCCAAGTAACAACATTCTGTGAGCTGAGTTTCATGGCCATTTTAAAAGACAATGAAACCTATTGACTGTGGAGCTTCTGAGTGAGAATAAAGAGTTGACCTTGGTATAAACGGAAGCTTCACTGCAACATAATCTGCAGTGTATTTGGTGAAAGGTTGTGGGCTCTCCTGCACTGCTATAAACAGGTCCCGGCACCCTTTCCAAGCAATGTTAAGTCCTTGGAGATTTTACAGTACATCAGAGGAGACAGTGACAGTTTAAAATTATTTAACCGATTGATTTTTTTCTATTTATGTTGCTTTTATCCTTCCAGTTCCTCTGGTGATACAAGCAAAGGCAGCAAGTCCGTCTCACATTTTAAAAAATAAGTGAGGTCAAGACCTAATCAGTGCCACATTCTTGCTTTCAAACAGGACCATGGGATCACATAGATTGCATTGAGAGACGTGTATTGCACGAAAACCAGTTTTCATTAGCATTTAGAATAAAACATCAATGCAAAACCTTATCTCATAGTCCGACATCTTGTGACAGATCTTAACCTCCCTTTCCATGCCTCTCTTGACTCCTTTTAGACTGTGTATTATGTACACAGGGTTTTAAGGGACAGATCTACCAGATCCTATTACGCCACCTAAATGCCCCCTGATTTTAACAGGGAGTTTAAACACATCATAGGAGATACGAGCCTAGAGAGCACTCGCAGATGTGGCAGCCAGTCGTCTATATTGTTCTGAAGCAAGGTAGTGTGCCCGTTCCCTTTAAAGACTAAACGCACAATGCACTCTAGCAACTTCAGAGACAGGAGACATCAAAAATTGAACACAACAGTTGGGGAGGAAAAAAAAGAGAGGGAAAGAAAAATATTTACCAGACTTCATTTGTGCTGAGTACGATAGAAAATTTTTCAGCTGTAGGTGCTGCAGACAATTCCCCCCGCCTTTGGAAAAATAAGCCCTTTGTGATAACGCACTTTCAAGTGATTTTCCAATTTCTTAATATAAGCAAAGAGCAATACAACATTTTCCTCAACTGACTCACTTTCGCACAATGTCTTTCGCCATTTCTGAGATCTGGCTCCACTCTTCCTCTGGAAATTCAAAACTTCCTGTCATGATCTTTTTCCGCATGTCCTTTGGAATTGTCCGACTGTGGTGTTTGGAGTAAAACGGAGGGTATCCACACAGCATCACGTAAATAATGACACCCAGGGACCACAAGTCACAGCTCTGAAAGCAAGGAAATGATCACTTTGGGGCGCAATTTGCAGCAAGCAGTGGTGTAGCTATGTTAAAAGTTCTATGTGATTCCCTAAGAGAACAGAAACACAGCTCAGCCGCCTCCTAAAGGTCCGTCTGAGGACCTTCATGGATAAATATGGCAAATATGTAAGCATAAGATAACTCCATGCTGCCAAGCTAAACTACTTCCAGTACCCAAAAGTAGCTTGTTTACAGAAAGCGCTCCTGTAACTCTGTGCTATGCAATGGTGAACTGCATGGAAACAGCCAGCGCGTCAGAGGCGTGAGCAAGCTGCGCATTTATGACATCTCTCAGGGTACTTGAATCCTAGCCTCTCAATATCACAACATAAACCAGAATACAGTCATTTTTTAGAATGTGAGACTAAAAAAAGAAACACCATCAAACAAACGAGCTAGCAGAGATACTTAATCAGAGATGTCTGTAATGAAAAACATACGTTCTGAAAGCCATGGAGATGAAGAAGCTTCAGAAAGCCAGGAGCAGTATTTCACGACTGCTTACGCTGCGCTCCCTCCTGCCCTCCCACCTCACCCTGTCCTTGCACTAGTGTTACTGCCGATGTGATACAGAACGAGTTCATCCAGGAGGTGGATCCAGCCAAAAACCAGCTCAGTAAAGAAGCTGAAAGCCAGATCTATTCCCCATCCGGATCACTGTGCGTTCACGCAACACAGACACTCCTCAGGAAGAAGGGAAGAGGACCGTAACAGCCTAGATTTCAAGTCAAGCTTCTGTTGGACCATATCCTTAACGATGCAGCTCTGTTACCACTTGGTTATGGCATGGTGCAGGCTAGGACCGGCAGGACCTGCTCTGACCCTGGCCATCCATTCCCAATATTTCTTTTGTGCCAACACTAGCATTTGTACAGCTAATTATTTATTTTTACTAGCTTGGTTTCCAGCCCTACCAGTCCTCCAGGGGACTCCCAAAGGTTTATGCCAGCCCAAGGATGGACAGGAACACAGACACAAAGCCAAGCATAAGCAGAAGCCTGAACTCCAGCCAGGTTCAGGTGACTGTGGAAAGACAGGCAAGGGCAGATTTGGGGAACTGGGGAGGTTCTGCAATCAGTTTACACAGACAGAAGTCTGCACAGCTGCCAACTGAAGCAACCTCAGCACCACCCTGTCTGCCCCAGACTGTATGTTCCACTGCCTACTCTAGGACAGCACCAGCGTTCATGCAGCTGCACAGATGAACTCAGCAAACACAGAATCCCTGACTCCACTAACTGTTTTTTGACTGGATCAACACCGACCCAGGAAGGGACCCTCAAAGGTGAGACCATTTCCTTCTGGAGGGAATACACTTAGATCAGCTCATACTGATCATTACATCAAACCCTTGGCTTTTACAAAACATGTGGATGCTGATAACGAAAGAAACTCCAAGGAGCTACCCCACATATGTATGCTTTTCAGCAAGTTGTTTAAGCCAATCTCAGATGGCTCTAGAAGTCTAAATTTCTATTTAGGTACCTACATTCTCATCATTTTTCCATTGACCGGAGATAATTTCTAACAAAATCAATGAGACTTTAGGCATGTCAGTAGCAAACAGGTGTCTTAAGTTCTTTGTGGATACTGTTCTCAGATTCTATTTCTCAAGAGTTTCTATTTCTCGTTTCTCTTTCTCCCCTCCAGCCATGACATACACACTCATATTTGACCCAATACACACACAACTGAATAACAATTTAAATCTGTGGGATAGCGCTGCTGATCATGAAGGTGGATCACAGGCATTTCCGCTCAGGCTCCGAACTGCTGTGGAAGGACAGTGTACCTGGGAGTTTATCACAGTCTATTTCAGGGAACTAGGCGTATGCCAGATGCTGCTTTTGCAGTGAGTCACACTTGGCAAGGTAAGGATGAGGCCGCTTCTTTCAGCGGCCTTTCCAGTTAGTGCCACCATGGCTGAAAGCAATTCAGAGTGATCGATCAATTCTTTAAATGGAACATGAGAACAAAATCACTGTATCACATTATAAATCCCAAAAGATCAAGGCAGCTGAACATTCTCAGTATGTGAGTTAACTCCAGTTGGTATCTGTTTTCAAGGTTCTTCCATTCTGTACAAGAATATGACCCATATTTTGCTTCAGGTGCTATGGCCAGGGCTCTTTGGTTCATTAAAAGAACAAAAACAGCTGTCAAACTGTTACCAACATGAACAGCGAGCAACCACTTCTAGGTGTCTCTGGAACTGCATCTACTCCCTTGGAGAGGGCTATTATTGGAGACTAAATCTGCTTCAATCCACAGAAGTGGAATTCTTGGCCCTGCCTTGTGAGACTTTCAAAATTTATAAAAAACAACTTTCCCTGTGACTGGGGCTCACACAAGAGAGGGCAGAAGAAGCTCTATATTGAAAAGACTACTGGCACCTGTCTGAGAACTCTTTTTATAAGAAGTGTCTGGCTTCAATCATCAATCTGTTTCTCCAGGATGGAGAAGAGATAATCATAACCTTGAAGAAGGCAGATTTTTGATTAGGAAACGCATGCGGACTAACTCAGTGAAAGTTATCTCTGCCCGTCTTTGCTTTAGCTCTCTATAGCAGGCTACTAAAACATAACACTATATATCAAACTACCCCCTCTAGCATGTGGTGGGTTAAACAATCATCCTTGAAGCTCGAATCAGTGTAGATACCTTGCGCTGCAATCAGAAATCAGCTAACTTTAATCAAAATTGACACTCTGAAAGAACGCTCAGTGGTTCAAACACTGCTAAGCCAGCAGGAGACAGTGATGATAATACGGAGGAAAATGTTTTGGAATGACCAAAAAGGAGTACAACCTTTCAGGACACTTTCCGTCATAACTTTGCCAAGACTCTAGCAGCAGTTGTTATTGCCCATGGCTACTGCTGCAGACAACACGATACACTACTGGTCATTTTGCAGAAGATCCCCAATACAGACAAGGTACCACCACAGCTGCCTGAACACGACAGCCTAAATAGTGCTTTGCACATCCAGAAACTCTGGCTGACAGCAGAAAAGAGGTTTCCTTTGCACCAGCCTCTTGGGGAGGTGAAAGAACTTCCCACGTGGTCACGCTCCAGCAGAATCATTCTACTCTCTCCAAAATCTTGTTAATATTTAGTGCTCTTTAACAGTGTTTGTATATTTTTCCTTTAATGAGAGGATCATTAATTAGGCTTGGACCAAGCGTGCATTTCATTATTTGCTCTATCAAAAGAACGCAGAGACAGCAGCACCTTTTAGCGTGTCACTTCTAAACTGAGAAAGACAGATCTGCACAGATCATTATCTTCTAATTTGCCAGTTCAACTGATTGAAAACTGGTCTGAACCTAATACATTTAAGAGGAGAAAAACTACTGCATACCTGGTCACTCCTTTTAGAAAAGCCAAAGGAACGACACTTTTGAGAAATACAGCCCCAAAGATACTACTTCCTTACAGCTGAAAATACACATGTACACAAAATAGCAAGTAACATGACTTTTCCCTACTGTTTCCTGTAGATCCTCCTTTTTACTCAGTGTGAGAGATTTGGCTAGTTAGATGTATTCCTGTCACAGAGATAAGAACAACTTTATTGCTCCTGGCCATAAGTGTGTAATTTCAGGACCATAAATTTTATTGCCTTAGGTGATAAACCATGCCTATAGACTACTTCTAGAGCAGATACATTGCAGGGGGTGGGGAAGACACTGTACTTTAAAGATATTGACTGGTGGGCTGTTTCATAGCTTACCTTGTTATAAGTGTAAGGTGTTGGAGAGGTGGGGATAATACCAGATTTTTCTTTCTGATGCCGTCTTTGTGCCTCTAATACCTGTTGCCATGAGAGGGGAAAAAAAAAAAAAGCAAAATACATTTCATCTACAGGCACCACAAACAGCAATGCCTATGCCAAAGATGCCTGATGCGTTCCCATTCGGTGGACTTGGAAGACTCTGCCAAACTCAAACTGTTATTCATAAGAAAGACTGGAACTTACTACATGGGGGAAAATTTCAGCTAAAATATTTTGCTCCTTTGGATGAGAACTCCAGTTTTGCCTGAATTAAAGCAATTGCTCACACCTCTTTTGTACAAAACCTCTAACACCTCCATGCTTTGGAACTAGAACCTAAAGTGTGTTTGGAGGGTAACTCTAGCTCCAAAGATGTCCCTTTTCGCCTCTCCCATGAACAAATCACATCAAATTTGTCCCTTGCTGATCAAATCTGTGTTTCTCGGTTTCTACAAAAATCTCAGTTTAAATATGCTCAGGAAAAGCTTTCTATGGGTTTGGTAGTTCACTTGTTTTATAAACCCTGTCTGTAGCGCACGTGGCCCTTCACCAGCAGGCTCCAGTTGAGGAGGCATTTTCAGGGCACTCGACTGTGGCTGCATGATCTGATCTCTGCAATTGCTCTTCCTAGTCATTAAAGGCTGCCGACATGCCCAGTACTGTAATTAAATATCTACCTGCAGTTTTCTTTTAATTTTCTTCAGGACTCCAACACAAAGCACAAAAGAGAGTGGGGAAAACAGCACTACAAAAACCAGCTTGTCTGTAATTATAGATTACGTCTTAATGCATACTGACAAGGGGGCCAAGCCAAGGCGAACAGGTAACCCTCCGGCACTGCCCTCTTTTTGAGCAATTGCCTTTACAGAACCTTTTTGTTTCAGCACCGTCCTTTTTAATGTAATCTTGAATGAGCCTGAGCTGGAAGAAGGATTGTGAAGCAAGGACTTTTCCAAACCAACTGCAGTTAAAGGCCAGTTGTCAAAATCCTGGTGTAGTCTCACCAGTGGGAGTCAGGCCGGAGAGAGTCAGGAGGCATCAGCAATCAGTCAGTGCTAAGAACACAGGCTGGGAAATTTGCCTCACGATCTCCTGCTGTAATCAATAGATCACTCTGGCACTCCATCTTGAAAGGTGGCTACTATACAATTACTCAAGATTCCTGCACCCAGAAGCCCTTAATAGGACTGCAAAGGCTTTTAAAATGATGTGGTTATGGAGGCACAGGTAATAAAGATCATGATTCCCCTTTAGCCTAGAACTGTAATCGTTTGTTACCTGAGGTGCTACGTAATATGGAGTGAACTGTGGTGTCATCAAGTCACCTTGGTCTACTTTGGCAAATCCAAAGTCACACAATTTAACAGGTGCATCCTAAAACAAGGAGAAGAGGCTTCATTACAAAATCTCATTGTATCAGCTTTTCTAATACATATTTCTCGCCTTGCATTCATCTTACCTTTGCCACACGTACTCCTCTTTTGTATTTATACCCTTACCATTCGACAAAGCAGCTAAAAGGTCATAAACTGATCTTTGAAACAATCATTTTTGTTTTTCTGGGTGCTCTGGGTCAAAAGCAGTCCCCCTCTCAGATGTGGAAAGCACTAAGCACATTGTAGTGGGGTCACTGCATATGCAGGGTGGTTACGAGCAGGAGAAGAAAGAAACAAGCAAGTGCTTGGATACGTCAAAGCACCTATAATGCATGTTAGAACATCCTGACAACACCTAGGGAGGAAATGTGGCAGAGCAGATCTTCTCCTCAGCAAAGCAGGATTCTACGTTGAGGTGGAGAACCTGACCCATATTTAACAGCAGCAGCATGGACAGCCTGTACTCCAAGCAGATCAGAGTACGGAAAAGCACGAAGCCAAAAAAGGTCATTAATTTTTGTCACCAAAACATTGCATTAGTGTCATTTTACAACTATTCTGAAAATCACCATTGAGCCATTTTACAGAATTCAGCAGTAAACAAAGAATACCAAGTCTTCATCTTACCAGAGAGTTATCCTTGAAGAGGAGATTCTCAGGCTTGAGGTCTCTATGTGCAATGTTTAGTGAGTGGCAATGCTGCAAAGCCAAAGCTATCTGAAAAAGGGCACAATAAATCAACTACAATTACAGATCAGCTCCTTTAGCCTGGACAGTTATTTTAGCTTTAAAAAGGACATTGCCAACATAGCTTAGACCCCAAACATTTTCACTCCGCTTGGGTACAATTCTGAGTTAAGACAAGCCTGGCCATACACAGTGCAGTAAAGCGACGATCGGGAAATGAAACCCACCAAGCTATTCATTTTGCATTTCACTCAAAGCAAACAGAAAATAAAAGCTAAGTTGTACTGGGCTTCCCAACCATCTTAGTTTGACTAACTCGGGACATTATTAGCCCCCCAGAAGTGAAACAGATCATGACAGTGTCCTTTTATACGCTGTGCTAGGCCTACAAGGTCACTACACTTGCTTGCAAGCTCTCCGGCAATTACATTCTGTTTAACAGTCAACAGCAAGTTCTTGCTTCAATATTTCAGTGAATATTTTACTGCATTTGTTACTGACTTAAGAGTCAACGTTCAGGCAGTTTTGTTATTTAATTCTTGACGGTACTGCCTGCAATTTATTCATTGCATGGGATATCACACAGAAATGCACTACTTGGTTCTTTCAAAGACAGCTTCTTACACTGCTGTGGTTTAGCAACCTGTAACCCAGTCATGAAAGCTCTACAGACTGTACATTTGAACGTGCAATTCATTTAAAGAAAACCAAAGCATAAATACTTAAAACAGTATTACTGAAACAAAAGTAAGGCAAAGCCACACGACCCTTATTTGAAAGTATTCCTATTGGCTTCTGTAGGATCCTACCCAAACACAGTACCCTGGGTGAAGCGCTGAGTCGTTAGAAGACTGCAAATTAAAGAGAACTTCAGTGTTAACTTAGCTCAGAAACAAATACAAACACACTCCCAGAGAAAACGAGGTAGCTTTGTGACAAGTTTTTAACTATTACTGGGTACAAGGAACTAAGACCCATATTCAAGACAATGATGAAGAACCAGTAGATGAAAGAGTAAGACTTTAACATCGCTTTCAAACTTCATTTGTATAAACATTAAAGCAAAGAGTTACTTGGGACACGAATAACCCAAGTGTACACACAGTCAGAATTCAATTCAAAGTCTTGTCTTTTGGTATAGTTTTAAAAGATTTTCCCAACATGTTAATCATGCAGACTGCCTTGCATTGTCAAAATCAAATGGCCCAAAGGACATGAAAACAAGCTGTCAAGAATAATTCTGTACTTCCACCTAATTTCTTTGTTGGATGAAACCAAAAAGGTAACAGCACAATTAGCATTTCATTAGAAACAAGTCAAAGCACAAGACAGAAAAGTAAGATGAAATGATTTGGCCCTCTTTTTTGCCTCGGTACCAAACATTATCTCCCCAGCTTAGGGGGAAGCAAGTGATCGGGATATGGATATATTCATAAACAGTCATGTCAATTTATGACAAATGCTGTAATATCTTGTGTCATGTTTTCCTTCCTTTATTCACTGCAGTGATCACTGGCGTGGGAGCAGGACATTTACTGATTTGTATCTCCAGTATAGCCTCTCACCTACAGTTCATATATCTTTTGTTTGGAATGCCAATATAACCTCTGCAAGAAGCAAACATGGCAACTCCGGCGCTCGGCTTCATGCCGTGCTGTCAATTCCCATCCAGAAGAGTGCAGCCATTTTGACAGCAAGATCCTTCTGCCTTGCGGTTCCTTACAGCAACCTGCTGGTCCTCTGCTGTGGCTCCCTAGAAAGGCTATCACAACATACAGCCATACCATCTTTCCTGCAACCCTCCCATTAATCCAAGCTTTCTGACTGGGCACCACCAAGTCATCCAAAAGCTTGGAAGTGAAAGGGAACAAGTTCACTCCAGAACTGAGAGGAACTGACATTGGGGATAAGCTAGTCACACCAGATGCACTGCTAAGCAACAAAGAGCCTGATGGACACCAAACCCCCTAGTAATAAATACTGTGGAGGCTATAAAGCACAACATTCAAGAGTGAGTTGCATAGGGAAATGGAGAGGGAAAAATGACATCAGAACAAACAGCACAGAAAACATGCACTATAGTGGTACATTCCTCTCGTTATCTTCCATGATAGGCAGGACTTCCATAAAACCAAATACAGAACCCAGCTTGAAAACCACCGGCCCAGGACACATGTACATTATTGTCTGCTACCCCGCCCAAGAGGTGAGAGAAACGCCAAGTCTGTGTCACGGCCAAGAGCGATTCTCAAACTGGAGCTCAGGAGCCACGCGGGGTCTGGTGAGAGCCTGTGGACTGTTGGAGGTAACACTTTTAGAACAACAGCAAGGGATACAACAGGAAGATAGTGCAAGAAGAGAGCTCTCTGGTGAAGTGTTCTGTGGACCAGGTTAGAAAAACCATTGCTAAGGACAGCAGAGACACCAGGGTCCCAACCCAGAAGAACTAGCCCACACCTTCAAATTCTTTGCTTCTATTAAAACTTTGGCATTGTCAGGTTATAACAAAGCAGGCAATGATCATCAGATCAGAACTGAGGATTATTTTAGCTTCCTTTTTTCCCACCCCCCCACCCCAAGAAATTGTTAAATACTTTAGCCATTATCATTCATGGATTTGCTTATACATGTGTGTTAACTTGCCTGCTTTGTTACTTGGCTTGCTTGCTTCTCAGTAAAGTGCCGGTGCTGGCTGATTCTGTGAAATAGCTCTCCCCCTTCCATCATCTCCATTACAATTAGGAGCCGAGCCCTGTTCAAAAGCATTTCATTTTGTTATATTAAAAATAATCAAAAAATAACAGAATTGCTAAGCTAGTAATGCATATGTTACATCTACTGACGCAGGCCAAAAGAGAGACATATACTTGCTTCTCCTACAGTTGTTAGAGCTATTTTGGTTCCGTAATTTTGCCTTTAAGCATATAAGCTGCAGGATTTTCTGGCTCCCAGCACAATCTGACTCACTGATTGTCAGCCAGGAATCTACAGTTTGCTCTTCACGTTGGGCTCCCACATCCAGCTGGAACAACCACCATGGACATGTCTACATGGATGCATTCAGACAGGTACATGTAAGCTCCACCCACGCTTTCCACCAGCAAGCCAGTTTGGACCTGGAAGCCATTTAGACACATCAATGTATAACTCTGCCCTCAAAGAATAACACAGCAGGTAGAGTCTTGCATTAAACAGGCCAAACAGCTTCCAGGCTGGAGCTGGCTTGGAGCACAGCATACACCTGCGTGCACCCATCCTTGCAGACATGCTGATCTGCCTAGCTGTCTGCCTAGGCGCTGAAGATGTTCACGGCAACTTAGAAGCAGAAGGTTGAGGAATTATCTTTAATGCTTTTGAGTCTGGATACTCTACTGTACCTCATGATTTTAATTTACAGTTTTATTGCCATAATTATGAAGGACAACGAATAGGGAGTGTGGAGATCAGGACTGCTAGATCCTCAAGAAACTAACTTCTAGTTCTTCTTGCCACACAGCAAAATCAGATACATCAGAGACTAAGACAGGTCTCAGCTCTTTAATTCTCCCAGCTCTGATTTTTTTTTTTCTCAACTAATATCCAATTAGAAGACAACGTTTTTATCCCAAGTGATATTAATGTATGAAAAATGATAAGTCCGCTTCATGTTTTGCTGTGTTCATTTTAAGCAGGACAGCGTATTGAGAGTTTACAGGGCAGAACCTAGTATTTTTAGAAACAATTCTTTCTTCCTTTTTTTTTTTTTTTTTTTTTTAAATGAAGACTAGCACTCTGAGTTTCCCAGTGGCTCACAGGCATCACCATCATGTAAAAGAATCTCACTTAGGATTCTAGGTAGCAACTAAAGTCGCAGCTCCCATCCTGCTTTAACAGTGCTCTGAAAGCAGAAGGAGGCTCAAAGGTTACAATTCAATTCAAGCTACTAAAGCAATATCAAAGCAGGACAGAAGCTACAAGCTAATATACTCTCTCAGACAATGCAGGTATCACAGACTGAATCAATGAAAAACCTAAGAAATGAAGACGTATTCAAAACCAGCAGAGAAGGACGCAAATTCATTTAAATATGCAAAGGTCTGGGCATTGACAGAGGAAAAAGCAAGCGTTGCTTAGTCTGAAGTATAAATATCACATCTGGAACCCCCTATAAATATTCATTTTGGTCACACTGTGATTTAAAAAAAAAAAAAAAAGCAAACTCCACTATACCTTGGCCTAAACATGGAAAGCAAGCTGTGGGAATGAATCACCCTATGTAATCTTACCTTGGGCTGGATTCATGTGGGAACTGCACACTGTTAGCATAAACTTCAATAATTTGAACAATATTTGGATGTGTTGCACACATCATGTGCAGACGTACCTTGAAGAGAAGGGAAGAAACGTTAACTGTACACAGTGACACACACTTGGCCAGTTCTGCTCCTCCCTCTGCCCCCAAGACTACGGCACACACGAGGCCGTGCGCTGCCAGCTGTGCTCAGCACCAGTCGCACGCAATTTAAAGTTATTCAAAAAATAAGAAATGCCTACAAGCGTTTATATGAGTGACCAACAGCCATTACACTACTTGGACCGAGTAAGACAAAAAGATCATACATTGCCAACCTGTTTGTTACAGGCCACAGAACCAAGCCCAGCAGAGTTCCCGAAAAAGCCCAATCTTTGATTTCTTTGGCTTTTTAAAATAAATTTAAAGCTAGAACTAGCTTTAAATATGATTGAAACTGAAAATTCATGAATAAAACCTGAAATTTCATAATCTGGCTTCTTTTATGGCCCGATGATCTAGCACTCACAACACGTGAAACCTCATCTCCTGTTCCGACTTTCCGAAACAGGCACCTAAGGAATTCTCCCCAGTTTAAAGCTACCTGGACTGCTATGTCAAGCCAAGGCTTGATGCTCTTTGTAAACAGACTATTTTTCCCTGGGAATTTTAAATGAGAATTTGCTCAGTAACAAGAAATGGAAGTTGCCTAAACCTTGAGGACAATTAACGCTGCTTTCACTTTCATGACATCTTCAATGACTGCCCATCATTTTCAACAGACTGACAGTTTGGTACCTTAGCACGCTCTTGCCAGCCACAGTAAGTCACAAACAGTATCAGTGAGCTTATTTAGTTTCCCGTACACAGATAAACCCGTACCATTTAGAGCGCAACTTGAAGCATTCTTGGCAATTCTCAGAGTAGTGACATCCAAGAGTGAGATATACGGAAACAAAATTCATTCTAAACTATTCATGTTACATTACATGGGACGTAGGGACAATATCAGCTTTAAAATGCAGCTCTATAAATTACACTTGTACATATACAGCTAACACCTACAGCAAACTCAGAGTTAGAAAGACCCTCTGTTTCACCCACCACCTCATTCTACAGGAATTGAGCACGGCAAGGCTAGAGGATCAAACCCAAGGAATCTTGCATAGCAAGATCTGCAGAACGCGTGGTGGTTTTGGTTTGTTTTTTTTTTTTTAAGCCATTGCAACAATTCACCAAAAGGGCGAGACTTTGCGGTGTGTCAGAAGGCAGACAGTATAAACAGGAACTATACCTCATTTCTAGCTTTTGGACGATCAAGAAGAATTTTCAGTGCAAAGCGTTCTTGAGAGGATTTTTTCACGCAGACTCTGGTATTACAGCAATAAAATTATTCAGTCAGCAAGAATGTTAAAGAGACACTTCAAGCAATTGATCTGTAGTTATGAGTTTGCTCTCCACATGGGAATTAACAGGAATGCCCGCAATCTGGAATATACAGGGCACCTGTCACCACGTCCCAGCCTGAAAGCCTCAGTTTTCAGCCTTCCACAACAATCAAATATGTTATGTAGAAACACCTCACACAAAGTTATATTTTCAGCAATGCAGAAAAAGTACTTCAGAGCAATGGGTAACTGCAGACAAGCAGAACGCGCTCTATACATTCAGCCTGAAGAGACGCTTTTGATGCAAAAACCCAAACCACACAGTGGCAGCCTGAACATCTCCAATGGAGGGTGTAGTCTGCAATAAATAAAGTGTTTCTGAATGGAAATCCTTGTTTTGGCAAGGCCACCAACTGTGCCACACATGTTTTTTCTCTCTTTCCCCCATTTAACATTAACAATTGAACTGCGTCAGAGGGAAGGGCCCACATATTAACAGGCAGCTAAAAGAATAAAGCACAAAGGGATATTTTAATAAAGATTAGAGGCAACACAGCAACACAAAATGGATGAGGAGAAACCAATTGCCTAGGCAGGAAGATAAATGGTGGCAAAAGACAATCGCCCTGTCAAGCGCCCAGAAACAAAGAGGCACAGACATTTGTTTTCCAGCGCTTGTGCACAAATTCCCGCTCCCAAAAGGGAGAGTGCTTGTTGAAAAGGGAACATACGTTTTGCTTTACAGAAAGCATCCAGTTCCTGCAGGGGTTAGAAATTCATGATGGGCAAGTCTGGTTTGAGATGCAGAGCTCATGGCACTATCTGCTTTGGCCTCACATGATGATCTGAAAAAATAGCTGGTAAAAATAGCTAACGGGCATGCAGTGCTGATGCCCCAAGTGATGACACCGTAGACGGGAGCAGCGACCTTTGCACCGCACTGACACTAGTATCAAAAGGACAAAGGTGTTTGAGCAGAATTTTCTGCCGCCACCATTTCACAGCCGACTCCTGTTCCCGCTTTGCTTCAGGAATACGGCGGTGAGACGGGACAAGGCAGAGAGGTGAGGAGAGTTTTTACTTCAAACATACCCCATAAAAGACAATACCTCGCTTGCACATCAGCTACGACCCACATGGAGTAGAGATATTTATTTCTTTATAAAGAGATTCTTCCACATATCGCATCGCTCTGCTGTTAGCACACTGAAAATACATACTCACTTCTCCACAGCTAATGAAACAGGCTGAGATTACATACAAATCCGCAGGTGTATTGTCTTACCTAACAGGACCACTGATCCCAGCTCCCAGCTTCTGAGTCCAGTTAATGTTGTACTCCTCTAAAATGGAGGTTTCCTATTCAAGAAGGAGCAGGGGGAGGGGAAAGAGAGTAAAAAAAAAAAAAAATAAAAAATTTTTTTTTACTACATCCCTTCCAAAAAAACCAGCTCAGCAGACCTGATTTGCAAGATACCTGAGCAGAGAAAGAGCCTGCTTTGGAGTTTTGCTTCACCTAGGAAAATTAAACATAAATACAAATGCTCACATAATAACGTATCTCAGTTTACAATTATTTCTGTGCAGCTGAGACTGCTCACCCTGGCATTTTGAAACAGGATTATTGAGAACAGTAGATGGGATCTTGCGCCTTTAATACAGAAAGCGTATCAAGGGCACTTTTCCTCCCCTGACTCTTAAATCCGGCTTACTACCTATAAATGATCAATCACAATTGAACATAAAGGCCCAATTTCAGCATTATTATGTATGTTTTGGTCATACGGTACAATGGAAAACGATTTTGCCGCTTTCTTAGGGTTTTCAAACCTCTGGAATCATTATACTGTAAATTAAACCCTGCACGACTAGTTTTAGCTTGTCTGATAATGAACCAGGCTCACGTTTATAATCCTTTTGTCCAAATCCACATAAACAGGGTTTGGTTTCGTTACGACACAGCTTGGGTGCTATCATGCTTAAACATGTCACAAGGCAGGATGTAAACGTAGCTTCAGCGCGCAGCATTTTGATTAATGCCTCTGCCATGTGCTGTTACACAGATGGTGATCTAACAACAGAGCAGGGCTGAACAGCGGAAACGTTGTGTGCAAACTCAAGTCACCAAGTAACAGACGCCGTAAAATTCTGCCTTTGTTCTTTTATGAACATTGCTACCTATGTTCAAGAACACCTTTCAAAAAGCCAGGCTTTCTGATAAATTGCAAGAAAAGGAGCTGGTAACAAAAGCTAGCACCGGAGAAGCTTAAGCAAGCAGGTAAAATACTTCCTAAATACACCGAAAACAAATGGAAGAGTCCACCGCTTGCAAAGCGACTTCATTCTGATCAGATTTGCCCCTTCTGTTAGCTTCCATTCAAAACATGCAGCATTTCAGGATTCACTCATGCTACAAACCACAAGAAAACTGAGAACACTCGTGCTCTCAACTAAGGTATTGAAAATGGCAGTCCCTAACCTGGGATCGCTGGCCTCTGCCGCAATAGTCGTGGAGGAACACTACTGCCAGGCTGGAGCCAGACCTCAAGCCACATGGATTGAAAACAAAGCAAGAGAGGAAAGCTGCTATTTAAGGCAACATTTGAAGGGATTAGAGAGTGAAAAAGACAGATATGAAAGGAAAAATTGCCTTTTAACACAGTCTGGAGTGGGTATCACATAAATCATAAATGACTAGCGTGAAAGGTATAAAGGAAAAAGTTAAAAGTTAACTTGTAACTGGAGATTTTATGAAGGGTTTTAAAAGAAAGGGGAAGAAGAGCATAGTGGATCACACCCAGTGTGTTGTTTTCAAGTAGAAGCACAAAGAAACTTTCTTATCAATTTAACCAACATAAATTTCACTCATGAGAAGCGTATTAGGGAAAAGCTAATTTAATTTTCCTGATATTCAGATACAGAGAATTGAAGGCAGCATAGGTGGAATGAAAACTCAATTTTAGAAGAGCATTAACGAGCAGAGAAAGGGTTTCTCTGAACTGGGGAGTACCTCCTCAGCACATGCTTTCAAGATCACGCTTAGCATTTAAGTTGTGAAGTCAAACCACCGAAACGGAGAAGCAAACGCCAAAGTGCTGTGGAGCAACAGCATGATGAAGTGATTACAATTCTTTTTTTTTTTTTTATAGTGCTTTGAAGTCTGCTGCTCCTATTCCAAAACCAAAGAAGGGCCTGCCTGCCCCAAAACCTACCTAACCCTTTCAGCTGCACAGGTTGGTCTAAAAAGAGATACTGTCTCCACATACAAGCCCAGTCTTGACTAAACAGTTTCTGCTACCTGCTGCCACTTCTGTGATGGCACAGAGACCATTTGCTTCGCTTCAGCTGAGTAAGTGGAACAGAGGAGCTGATTAGGAATTGGAAAGTCTGTGATTTATGAATCAAATGAAGTGAGAATAAGATCTGACGGTTCTCAACTCCTGAAGGACAAGTTCAACAACTACAAATAAGTCAATTTTTCATAAAAATTAATTTCCTCTTTCATATTCTGCCTATTTACCACTGTTTTAACTAAAAAGCCAACATTTCTGCATTTTTATTTGGATTCCAGTCTTCATTCCAAAGCAGCTTTACAACTTAGAAGTAAAAATGAATAATCTAGTGATCAAGAAACACTATTCACTATTTCCTAATGATATGAAACACAGTATTTGAGAACTTTGATGTCCATCAACGTACAGAATTGCTTACATCTCCTCGTTCAGAAACAGGAGCTCCAAATCTAGCGCCAAGACTATGTAGCTACAAATCAACACGAGTTCATAACATTCAAACAGCATGAAATATTTAAAATGCACAGATATAAAACTGCCCTCTGAAAATATCAAAATCTATTTCAACTGGTAAGCCTAAAGGCCTTGCCTTTTCATTTACATTAACGTACTGCGGATGCAAGCAGCAGAGGGTACGGTATCCTGTACTTAGCTCCACATCTGGAGAATAAAATGCCTTACAGTAGCACTGCTGCACAGCACTGAACTTGTAGACTGGCTGACGGGTCAGCTGGAACTAATCTGCTGCGGCTGGGAACAGAGGAGGCAGAAGAGTGCCGGAGAGAACGCTTTCAAAAAAAATCTGCAGTGCTGCAATTTCTTACAGTAAACCTTTCGGCTCCTACTGTTAAAGGAACTTTAAACTTCTGATCACTCCTTACATTAATTTCCAGTGGGCAAAGGGAATAAACTAATTTGAAATGTATTCAATTACAAAAAAGTTTCACACAAACTTTAAGAGCTGAGTTCTTTTCTATAGCACAGTTCCCTTTCAGCAAGCTCAGGGTACCTAAACCAACGGTTCGAGCATCCTCCCGTGCAGAGTCAGCAGTCTGGGATGTTAACAGCCTGGAAAGGCGGGACTCTGAGATTTCTCCTAGCTTGATCTCCAGCAAGCTGCTTTCAGACAGGGTTAGGCATGCATCAGGACCGCTCGGGGGAAAGCTCAGCAGCTTCTCAGTTTTCACTGAATACCAATGGGAAAAGGTTTGAAATAAGGTACTTCAAGAATAATGCATACTCACTACAGTCAATTAAGAGTATACAGACTGCTGCTTGGACAAACTCCACATATTCAACAAGTGAAATGCCAACAACCAGTGTAACTCCACCTCCACTGCTCCAACACGCAGCCTTTCAACTTCGGCTAGTTTGCCTTAAACAGCGATCGCTGTCTTGAATCACAGACCTTAAACCTGCAGACGCAGGTGAAAACCAATCAAACTTGAACAATAACCAATTATTTGGGAAGCAGAGAAATCAGCAGAATATATAAAAGTACTAAATTATGTTTTATATTCAGACAACGCCTATAACCGAAAAGATTTCCCCAGAGTCTGTTCTTTGTCAGAACCCCTCCAAACGGAGAGGGGCAGGAGGCAGATACAAGATTGTCCCTACACTTACACAACTGCTTCGGCTTTTTTGTTTTGCTTTTAATCCCCAAGAGCTCTGATGTAGATCTTTACCTTCACATGAAATACCACAGAAATACTTGAAAAACCTTCTTTTTGAAAGCCTTCTGGACAGCTACTTCACCTGCACTGTGCCAAGACTGATAAAGAAGCAGGAAGAGACAGTTTACAATTTCGATACTTGATCTCATAGTTTAATTACACTCTGGGTTGTCTGAACACGGTGCTTAGACTTCCTTCTACTTTGGGCTTTTTTAGTTCAAAAGGCAAGACCCACATATTTCAAATCAATCCAGATTTCAACAACACAAGACCGTGTTGCTACTTCTCTTGCATTGATTTTTGCCCCCAATGAGCTTTGTAAAGACAAATCCCACTGTGGCAGATAGCAGAGCTAAGGAAAGGTGGCAAACGCCAATATACAGGGTCTTTTTACCTACATCCTTAAGGAATTCATTCATCTTATTAAAATACGCATTTATGAAGGTAACCAGAATCCGTGACAGCGAATGCTTTGCACAAGGTGAAGAGCCTGCAGAGAGTCTTTAAAACATTGTTTTATTGTCACTTTATCTCAAAAGGGTTTCCTCGGCTTCTTCAGGAAATCCGCTCAGCCAGGTCACAGAAGGATTCACCGGGAAGCGCTAAGCTCACACACTGATTCTTGCTGTAAAAAACAGAAATGCTGAATCTGTTCAGCTCCTCTACCACCACTCGAAACACAAACATCCCACACACCAGATTTGTTTTCATGACAGCATCCGAACAGGAACTCGGAGATGGATTGAGGCGACAGCATTGCCTCCGCAGCCGGGGACTGCTCTGAGGCAGAGACCCCAGCTCCCGGCCGCCCCGAGTAGCCCTTGTTCTGCTCCTCACAGCCTCAACACCGATCTCCCAAGGCCACAGCCCGTGGAAGCCGGCTGCCTGCAGCTCCTATTTCTTTGCCCGGTGTCCAGCGCTCCACACCGGAGCACTGCGGGTGACGAGCCCGAGGGCAGCCGGGCCCCGGTGGAGGGGCAGCGAGAAGCAGAACCGCAGCCGTAAGAGAAGGGGGGACCGGGACCCGCCGGGCCCCAGGGCCCTGCCCGGGCTGCCCACCTCCCCTCGCAGGGCAGGGGACGAGCGGGGGCCGGTGGCGGGGAGACCCCGAGCGCCGCTGCCTCCTGCCTACCTTGATCATCTTGTCCATCTCGTGATCCTCCGACATTCTCCCGCGGGGCTACGGGCGGCTAGGGGGGGGGCGGGAGCCGCCGGCCCGTCCCCAGCGAGGGACAGCGGGGCTGCGGGGGCCGAGGGCCGGCGAGGAAGAAGGGAGGAAGGGAGGGAGGCGGCGAGGGGGACGGGGGCGGCGGCGGGGCCGGCCCGGGGGCGCTGGGCCGCGCTAGGCAACGGGCAGCCCCGGAGGAGCCTTTGTGCCACCGCCGCACCGCCTCATCCCCGGCCGGGCGGGCCGGGGGCGGGGGGGCCGGGACCCCGCACGGAGGTGGGGGAGCGCGGCGGGGAGGGCGCGGGCGGGCCCAGAGCCGCCGCTCAGCCCGGGAGACGCCGCCGCCGAGGCGCCGCCGCCGCCCGCGCC
Source organism: Gymnogyps californianus (assembly GCF_018139145.2). Lineage (NCBI taxonomy): Eukaryota > Metazoa > Chordata > Aves > Accipitriformes > Cathartidae > Gymnogyps > Gymnogyps californianus. Next base: position 14,549,633 of record NC_059486.1, on the reverse strand, counting down.
GCCCGGGAGCCAGGCATTGCCGGCACCCTGAACCGGGCACACCCGCCGGGCGGCGCGCCCCGCCGCGGCGCTACCGCTCCCACCGCGTCCCGCGCGGAAGGCCAGCCCGCGCCCCCCGCCTCCTCCTCGCTCCCACCGGGGAATTTTAGGAGCCTCCGCCACTGCGGTGGCGCGGTTTACAGGCGGCCGCCGCCGCCCCTAAAAGCGCGACGTCGCCATCAAGGCCCCCGCGGGGCCTTCGAGCAGCCGGGTGCCTTCTAATGACGTAACGACGGGGGGGAGGGGGCAATGACCCTCAGAGGGGCGGAACGAAGTCGTGCGCTTCGGCCCCGCCCTGCGGGCTGCAGGCCACGCCCCCCTGCCGGGAGAGCCGCGAGAGGGGGCGGGGCGGCGCGAAGCCTCGCGAGATCTCGCGCCCCGCCCTGAGGGGTAACGGCTGCTTCTTGGCGCTGAGGGGACGGGCAGGGCCGGGGCCGGTCGGAGCCGGGTGAGGGAGGGAGGGCGAAGAAGCCTCTCAGCCTTCGCCTTGTACCTTCCACTCGTGAAGGGGAGCGTCTCCCCCTCGTAGCAGACCTGCCCTCCAAGCGCAGGACTTACTCTAATGACTACACGGTAAAGGTGTCTCCCGCCGCAGCCCCAACACGCTCCCTGAGGGACAGATCGCCCTCACCACCCCCCGTGCTTTGTTGTTCTGGTACGGTCAGCTCTTCTGCTTGCTCTGCTGGGGACAGTTACCAGATGTAGGGCTTCCTTTAGCGTTAAGGCAACATGGGGAAAGCGGGCAGTGCAGAAAGTCAGCGAAAAACCTTAAAAATCGCTTGCGGCAAGGGTCAAGAAAATACAAATTTGTGCGTGCGCTTGAGCGCCTGCTTAGCTCACTGACACAAACCGCTCCAAGAAAGGTCACGTTAACTTCGCTAAGCCAAGAATGTTTATTGTGCGTAGATACAATGAGAGCAGGTGGGAGCAGCCCAGAACAAACTCTGACCTCGCAGATTCGGGCTGAGAGGTTGCTCTCCTGCTCGGTTACACCACTGAGTCTCAGTTCACTTCGCTTACAGAAGAGGGACCGATGTTTTAGGTGTATAGAACAAGGAGTATAGAGCAAGTTGTGTAAGCCAAGAATTATTATAAAACCTACTGCAGGCTAGACAAGCATTTAAATTTCTTGGAAAAAAGCATATTCATCAGATAGAGATGCAACAAGAGTACACCCATGTAATGCATTAGTACTCAATTGACTGTATTTGGTATTTGAAAAAGATAAAGCCAAGTAACGTTTTTTAACAAAAGGTCCTTCAGGCACCTTCTAAAGAAACATTTCTTAACGCAGAGTTACATATTTTCCACCTAAGTTTTGTGTGTGTTAAGAAGAGGTTTCCTTGCTTTGTATCTCATGAAGCTGCATAGGTGTTTCCAAACGCACGGAGAGGCTGCTGCCCTTTAGGAGTTTTTCTGTGGAATTTTGATTGTCACCTAGGAAAAAAAAAAAAAAGAAAAGTCACGAGTTATTTTCCTGGAGACAGCGTTCAGTTATATTCACTTGAAGGCCGAGAGGCAGCAGCATCCTGCAGAAGAGAACCAGAACCAGAGGACAGTATATCCCAGTCAGATGTCACTGTCTGGGATCACCTTGGTCTGGAGACCTACCTGGAAGGCTCAAAGAAAGGGGGAAGCTCGAAGGCTGGGTCACAGCATCTCTCCAGAGATGCCACTGCTCTTCGAGAGGTGGGAGCGGGCACACTTGTTTGTTCTCACCTGGAGCTGCTGTACCAAATCAGCCCCTCGCCAGTCACAAGCTGGAGGCCCTCAACCATCACGCACTCCGCTGCATCGTAACTCCGGGGGCAGAGGTGGTTAGCCCGTGGCCAACAGCTCTGTCACCCTTTAGACATTGCAGCTGCGAGCAGACAGTGTGACAGGCCTTCTGCCTTGTCTTACAGGAAATTACTCAGCCTGCAGTGACGGGATTGCCTAACGCCAGGAACCTTGGTCTCGCACGTGGACCCAAGGGCGTATCAACTCAAGAGAGCAGCATTAAGTACTGGTGGTCACTGCTCAGATTCCCCCTCTCGAGTGATGAGTGCCCGGTGTTCGTCTGCCGGTTCGTACCTGCAGAAGCTTCCACCCATCAGGTACACACCCCCAGCACACGCTCTTCCTGCTCTCCGCAAAACAAACCCAGAGAAGTCCATACACTTGCATTCTTTACAGCGAGAAACAGCTAAACGGTGCCAAGTGATGCCGGCAATTGGTCATGTATTAGGTCACATATTCTTGTTTTCCTCAGCACTACGAAGCAAGGCTAGCTTTCTGTTTGTCCTGGTTTCGGCTGGGACAGAGTTAACTCTCTTCTTAGTAGCTGGTACAGTGCTGTGTTTTGGATTTAGTGTGAGAATAATGTTGATAACACACTGTTTTAGTTGTTGCTAAGTAGCGCTTATCCTAAGCCAAGGACTTTCCAGTTTCCCATGCTCTGCCAGCAAGCAGGTGTGCAAGGAGCTGGGAGGGAGCATGGCCAGGAGAGCTGGCCTGAACTAGCCAAAGGGCTATTCCATACCATGGAACGTCATGCCCAGTATATAAACAGGGGGGAGTTGGCTGAGAGGCGCGGACCGCGGCTCTGGCATCGGTCAGCGGGCGGTGAGCAATTGCATTGTGCATCGCTGTTTTGTTGGTTTTTTTCCTTTTTTTTCCCCTCTTCTTTTTTTTTGTTATATTCCTTTTCATTACTATTATTATTATTATATTTCATTATTATTATTGTTAGTATTATATTTTACTTTAGTTATTAAACTGTTCTTATCTCAACCCACGAGTTCTACCTTCTTTCCCGATTCTCTTCCCCATCCCACTGGGAGCAGGGGGGGAGTGAGGGAGCGGCTGCGTGGTGCTTGGCTGCTGGCTGGGGTTAAACCATGACACTGTTTTAAATACAGTTACATGGAGTTGTGTTTGTGGTTACTTCAGAAGTGCAGCTCCAAATTTGTTTCAAGCATCAGAAGGAAGAATTGCAACTCTCAGGCCAGCCTATACCAACAGGCACAGATACAATCTCGAGCTACGGCAGAGAGTTGGGAAGGCCTTAGATACAGGGATACTCACATTTTTCACCTCTACGTATGCCTCCAGACCATATTCTCCCAGCTCTCGCCCATTCCCAGAAGCTTTGTAGCCGCCAAACGGGGCTTGTGCACCAAACACATCATAGCAGTTTATCCTGAAATGGAAACCAAGAATTAAACAGCTGCAGTTTCAGAACTGCGTAATGGAAGAGCCCTTTCGCAGCAAATGGACATCTCGGCTGTTCACAACAGAGGGACGGCTGAATTTCTAGGCAGGATTTCCATATTTGTCAGGTCTCTCAGCCAACAGAATTAATCAATGCTGAAACCTTATCCTCATCAACCAGGAAACAGAACATCGTGAAATCGATTCACGTCTCTCATTATCACAGGACCAAGCGTCCAGGTTGCCACCCACACCTCCTTCAGAGGACAGACATCAAAAGCACCTACTTGCTCACTCAGTGCCATTAAAAAAAGATAGTGAGATACTGGATCTTCAAAATCTCGTGCTAGAACAGGAAACTGGTGTTGAAGTACTGACTTCGGCATAGTCTTCAGCACGGCCTCAGAACACAGAGGAACAGCCACTGCAGCAGCCAAGACGGCACAGACGTGCTCAGTTGCTGTCACTGCCTGCTGCAGTACTGGATTTCTTTTCCCCCATCCCATTCATTAATTCCCAGTGGGAGCATGGAAGCTTAATATACCTAAATTTTACCAACAGTTAGCGTTACAACTGATGGTCTGACATTACATTCAGTGAAGTACATGGAAAACTGGATCTGAAGCAGAGACAGGCTATCGAAGAGCAAGCTTAATGAGAAATGGCAGCACACAAGGAAGCTTCCAGCAGTTTAGGGAGAAGGGAGTGTTGAGGCTCACCAAACTGTTCCGGCTCGCAGGCCCTGTGACACATAGTTTGCTTTGTCAAGATCCTTTGTAAAGACTGCTGCTGCTAGGCCGTACTTGGAGTCATTTGCTCTCTCAATGACTTCCTCAATTGTTTTGAATTTCAAAATCTGCATGACCGGCCCAAATATCTGCAAAATCCAAACAGAGCATGTGAAAATCTGTGTAAATTGATCATGGGGGAGGCTGTGGTTGATGCTGGAGTTACGTATGTATGCTAGACGTCACACAGGACATCAAATTAAAAGTATCACTTCCTGTATTACGAAGTGCCCAGGATGTAATCTGGTGGGCGGTTTCATGTGGCAACTTTCTAAGAAGCATCGAATTTTGCAGTTCATGAACGTCCAGTGCTTGTAGACCTGTGGTTTTTTTGCATCAGAGGGGGCAAAACGATGAAGAAGTGAGAAGCTGACAGACAGAAAGGTGCTGCAGGTCTCACCTCCTCTCTGGCAATCGTCATGTTGTCCTGCACATCGCCAAAGACAGTCGGCTGGATGAAATAGCCTCTGTCTGCAGCGGGGTTGCCACCACACAGCAGTTTGGCTCCTTCACGCTTCCCAGTACTAATGTAACCGAGGATCTTCTTAAACTGCTCTTCGTCTACCTAAGAGCCATGAGGACAGACAGATCAGCTTCACCTTTACTGGGGGTAAAAAAAGATTCGACTACAACCTGCTGTGCATGTGCCTGTGCTCTAGCAATTCCTCATTTCAACAGACTGCCAAGCCAGCTTCAAAGGGAGATGATAATTTTTAAATGCCAGCATCAAGTGGAGGTTTTGGAATCATCAGAACGGTTAATTAACTTCTCCTTCCTGCACAAGCAAGGAGATAATGGGCACAGTTCGAAGGAGATTAATCAAGAGACTGAAGGAAACCTTTCATTCTGATCTGCTGATGCACAATGACTCAGGATTGGGACTATTTCATGAGATAGCAGTTCAGGACATTTCCTGCTCTTACCTGAGGCCCTTGTTCAGTTTTAAAGTCAAACGGGTTGCCAACCACCCTGGACTTGGCTTTCTCAACACTCCTCTCCACGAACTCATGATATATATCTTCCTGGACATATGTTCGGGATCCAGCACAGCAGCACTGCCCTTGGTTGAAGAAGAGGGCAAAATGGGCTTGATCCACAGCCCAGTCCACTAGGATTGGGGAGAGGAGAGAAAACAAATAAGCAAACAAAACCAACCAGAGTCAGTGACTTCTTTTGAATGACTATCATGCAGACTGCTGGAGCATCAGTGACACAAAGTCCTTTCAGTTGACAGGCATTTTCCATGCTTTGGTAGGGCAGAAGTTACATACAGATTTAATTAGTATGAGGGTCTATTAAAAGGACCCCATACTAGAGAAAAAACAATCTAATCCGAGGCAGATTACAGTTCTCATTTGAAATTATCAGGTATTAAGGACAAGTTATTTTAGATCTAGAAGAATTTCCTTCCTTACTGCCATGTGTGTTGGCACATCAAGACCAAAAGTGAGTCTGTATGCAAGAGATGAAGGAACCAGAACTTCATAAGACTAGAAAAGAGTGGTATGCACTAAGAGAAAGGGAAAGAAATGAAAACAGAAATGGAACTAAGACTGAAGGAAGATACTGAAACAATTCTCATTTGTTGACAACTGAAATTCTTCACAGCACTGAGAAAGAAGCGGGAGTGAAGAAGTGCTGATACACAAATAACGGCAGCTACAGCAGGAGGCACGGAGACTTCACTGGGCGAACAGCCAGGCGGTGTCAGAGCTGGAGACTCATACAGCACAGCAGAGGTTTCCTCTCCCCTCCAGCTCTGCTTGCAGAAAGCCAATGTAAAAGGTACAGATCAAATACTACGCTAGCAGGTGCTTACTGTCTGCGTCAGACATGATTATATTTGGACTCTTTCCTCCAAGCTCCAGCGTCACCCTCTTTAGGTTACTCTCTGCTGCAGCCTTCTGGATCAGATGCCCAACCTGCATCGCGAGAAGAACAGGTATTAGGAATTCACTCCTATGTACAGCAACACCTGGCAGGGCGGCTGGTTTTAGATCTCAGTCAGCAGTTTAATAATAATCCCTTCATTGTCAGGGCTTTAAGGGAACACCTGAAGTCTGCCCAGAGTTTCACCTCTAGTAAGAAGCAGCTCAAGGGAAACAATAGGAAGTATTCCAAAGAAGGCACCTAAAAAGAGTCTTATGTAAAGTAAAAATAAATGTCACACCTTGAAGTCAGATGAATTTTTTAAAAAGAAGTGTAGAAGGCAAGGCACCTCCAGTATTTTATACAGAAAGGTATTACAGCAATGAGATATTCTCTATATCCCAAGGGCTTAAAGGTTAAGGCACTCCCTTACCTCCGTGGAGCCGGTGAAGGCCACTTTATCTACGTCCATGTGGGAAGAGATGGCAGCCCCTGCAGTGGGCCCATAGCCGGGGATGATGTTCACCACGCCTGGTGGGAATCCAGCCTGCCGGTTCACAGCAGGAGAGCGCAACGTTAGTCCTTTTACAAATCAAGGGTTTCACCTACCCTCATCTGTTAGTAACGCTTCAGTAGGCCTCCCACGAAGAACAGAGCCTTTTCTACTGCACTTTAATTTCCCGGGTCTTTAGTTTTAATGTACAGTTTGCAATAACCAGGACAACTCCTCTCCCCACCCCACATCCTAAACATAGTTTGGAGCTATATATGTTAGCTTTCTAATCACCCTGAAGTTTGTTATTTAACTGAACCTCAAAGAATCCTTCCCTAATCAAGATTTAGGTCCTCTGCATATGCATTTATAAGGACAAGGGGATTTTTTGCTAAATCAAATGCTAAGATACCCAAGACAATCCAGCCTTTCTTCGCATCAGACAGCCCTTCTCTGTTCCTGTCACATGCCCTCCGCAGCTCACCAGTTTGCCTGTATCACACCGCACTCCAGCAGCGACAGCGAGGCAGCGGATGGAAACCCAGCCTTTTCGCTCACCTCTCTGATCAGATTAGCTACGTAGAGAGCACTCAGGGGAGTTTGCTCTGCCACTTTCATCACAACCACGTTCCCAGTAGCCAGGGCAGGCCCCAGTTTCCACGCTTGCATCAACAGCGGGAAGTTCCACTGAAAAACAAGGAGGTATTTGCTGATCTGAACCTGAAAGTTTCTGATTAATCAGTAAGTAACCAGTGAGCTTCATTCAAATCAGCTGCAGCGCCTACGGAAGCAGTCTTTGATCTTTCTCTAGCTGCTCTTCAACGTTTGGCTCCTTTTCAAGCACTGCCTTCTGCTCATCCAGGAAAACTGTACTCTGAAGTGTGAGGTCTCTCAGTACCACTGCAAAAACTCAACTTTTTTTGGAATTAATCTTTACTGTCAGTTTAGCCGTTAAACGCTCTTTTGAGGCATTTTGAAAGAAAGCCTGTTTGCAATGACAGGGCAGTGCACGCAGACCGGTGAGGCGTTTACATTCAGTTCTTGCTCAATGCAAATATGAAAAACATGCAAATACAGCATGCAACAATCACAATCTGGCTACTCCTGTAAAAAGGTAACGCTATCCACGGATCATTGTATAAATATGGCTTTGTTGTTGACAAACCACCTTGCTACGCTTGCTACCAGTTACCGAAATAAGATCACGTACATAAAGTTGAATTTTGCATGCTAGCTCTCCATTTCCTCATCACACAGAATTTTGGTTTTAGTGTTAGGTAGGAGTTTAAACTTAATTGTGGTTCTGAGCCAGATAACTCCTATACAGGGGTTTAAATTCTTTTTTTTTTTTTTAATCAGCAGATACAAAGTAAATCTTACTTGAGCCCATGAAATCAACAGGTAGTTCTATACTGCCAGAGCAAAGTAACAGCCCTCCCAGCTGGTGCAAGCATAACTTTCTTTACCACTGGAAGGAAGCAGTGGTTAGCAACAGATAATAACTTGCATTTTAAGACAACTCTTCATGGTAACACTGAATTCTTGAAATGCTGCAGGAACTACTGATACATTTTACTCACCGGGATTATCTGTCCACAAACTCCCACTGGCTCATGTCTTGTGTAACAGAAGAAGTCTCCGTCTAACGGGATGGTTTTGCCGTGGAATTTATCCGACCAGCCTGCAAAGTATCTAGCGACAACAAAGTTTTGGTCACTGAATTTAAAATAACAAGTCTCCTGTCAACAGAAAATAAGAGATACTTCCTCCAGCTATTTCCTTTCCTCCCTTCTTCAGTCACTTCATAAAACACATACCAATACAAATATTTCCCAAACGGGTGATTTTAAGAATGGACAGTAAATATAAACATTTGTCTCTCCCGCCTGTGCCAGCACTTTGCATAACATTAATCCTGTCATTCCTGTGCTGTAACACAGATCACCTCCGTTAGTGGGAGTCCTGTATAGAGCAAGAGAGAAACATGTATGTAACAAAAATCCTTTGGAAAGCCATGGGAATTACAGCCTCATTCTTAGCAAAAAAATAAAAGTAGAGGAAAACAGGGTGCCTGACACCCTGCTACGGGCCGAGTGAAACCAGCAGGTCAGATCCAGCCCTGTCACCCACACCACTTGAATCAGAGGCATCTGGTCTCTGCACGTTCCTGCATAGCAGAGGTTCAGCTACCGCGGGCCAGCTGAGCACAAGCGTGGAGCATGAAGAGTTACTGGGCTGTCACTGTAGCCTCCACCCCTACCTCAGACATTTGATGACCATGTCCAAATCCACCAGGTAGGAGACGGAGTACGGTTTGCCATTATCCAGAGTCTCCAGCGCCTACAAAAGACAACGAGACTGCCTGAAGAGCGAGGTGGGGAAAGTCACGCATATGGATTTAGATTAGATTCTCGGTTTGCAGTTTGGATCTGTTCTGCACGTTGGCCTTTTTGCTTTCAGCTTCCCAAAACTACTTCCCCATCCTTTGCAGCCCGCTCTCACAGTTTTAGCTGTGGCCAAAGTCCCCGTCACACCCGATGGGCACAAACCACCCGTCTCTGCCCCTCTCTCCCTGCAGTTAGGGATCGCAGCAGAGAGCTCAGCCACAGAGCGCGATACGCACCGCCAGGTAAGCCCGGTCCCTCTCGATCAGGTCAGCAAGACGATTCAGCAGCTTCCCCCGATGAGAAGCATCCATCCTCCTCCAAGGCGAGCCCAGCCGGAAAGCTGCCCTGGCTGCCTCAACGGCCTTGTCCACATCTGCCTGCAGAGGAGTCCGGGCAAGAGGGTGAGAAAGGAGTAACCAGCCCTTACTCACTCTCCCAAAATACAGCTGAAACCCTCCCTGGTCTCCAAGAGAAAACAGCCTCCAGCCAGCCGGCACAAGTGGCTGCTAGCGCCAGCCTTTTTGGGGGGCAAGAACTTGCAGCCTTGACAGCTGCCTCACTGCAAGACTCATGGGTCCCAGGGCAGGGGAGCGCACGGGCTGCGGCCCCTGCGCCGCTTACCCCACGAGCATCAACCTGGGCAGCGCTGCACAGCAGCCCAGCCTCAGCACAAACGCTGCTGCTGGACCGGCCGCAGCTTTCTCGCCCAGCCTGCATCCGCGGGGAAGTGGGAGCAGAAGCGGCAGTGAAACGCACGGGTGCAACAGCTGTACAGCCACCACCTCTGCCTGCGCTTACACTCTGTTATTTCAGCTATGCAGAGGGCAAATATTGTTAAGTTATTTCTGCGATGTCATCTGCTGGGTTAATATTTGCATCCTAGAACGAGGCATGGAAAAAGCTCTGCAAGTGTGCTTTTGACACTCTTTCAGGACTTGATTTCACCAGCGCAGTCTAAAGGACTTTTTTCCTTGATCAGATATGTCTAATCCATCATTTTGTCCTGTCAGGGCATTAGCTGGTTTCTAGCTGGTTCTCTGTTCTGGCTTGCTGTAATGGTCTCGCCAGGACAAGCCTGTCTACCATGGACAAGCAAACAACAAAGGGTTTCCCTCGCTCACCCCTCCCTTGGGGAACACAAACAAGTTTCCAGACTGTAGGAAGAACCCAGAACTGCTGGGAAACACCACCTCAGCTCTGCCACGGACTCCTAGGAGGACCTTGCATAAGGCATGGGATGATTACATGACTCTATTCCCCACCCTCTCTTTCTCTTTTTCTTTTTTTAATTTCCTAGGGCTGGGGACGGTCTCCCACTGCACGTGTACAGCAGAAAGGTGAATCCTGACCTTTTGTCTCCTCTGCTACCGTGACTCTGGGTCACGCTGCCAGCACAGCACCCATGGGACCGCAACGGTGTCTGCCTTCATCCCCGCCTGCCCCAGCAACCTCCACCCACGACTGCTCCCCAACCTCCCAACTCAGGCTCCACTGCACACCTCATCTATTCCTCTCCACCCTTTCCAGTCCCGGCTTGGCACTGGTAAGAGGCAAAGCCAGAGGATTTTTGTTGAAAGCAGTAGTCAAGGAAGAACACAAGCAGCACTCGATGTGATATTTGTATAGGTCAGACACTTGCAAACACGGCACTCGGCAGAGCTGCCTCGGGGAGAGATGAGTTAGTGTCTTCCTCTGCAATCCCTGTGTACCTGCTCACGCAGAAAACAAACTGATCTCATCAAGAGAACATTTACCTTATCACCCTCAGCAACCTGGCAGATAACTTCTCCTGTTGCTGGATTGATGGAAGGGAAGGTTTTCTTACTGACTGCATCATGCCATTCATTATTTATGAAAATCTGCAATGAAAAAAGCAAAGCAGTGTTAAACCTTAGAGCCAGACCGAGGTGAAATCGGTAAGAGCTTTAGTTGTTTGATGGCATCTTAGCAGGCTGTTTAATTAAAAGGGACTCAACTTGTGCGGGCTCCAAAACTGCACCAATATGAAGGAGATATTTTAGCCTAAAAGTACACAACAAAAGACACGGCCTCAAGTTAATAAAAAGAATTCACATCTCAGCAAAGAGCACGTGAATAGGAAGCGGTTCCCGCCTCAGTAGGTCCCTGCAAGACCTGGAAGCCTGGCTGGAGCTGTGCAGGGACACCGGGAGCCTCAGGAGACTCAGCAGTGGGAAAATGCTTCAGGCACGGACGGTACAGTTGATTTCGTACACAGCAGTAAGAGCTTTTGCAGCATTTCCCTGATTAACTGATTTTAGGCTCCCCATGTACCGTTCTGAAAGAGAACCAGGCGCCAACAGCAGCTTTTCACCAACTCTTTCTTTCTCAGTAAGGGTGAATTTGTTTTTTCAGGGCCATGGCAAGAGAGCGTCAGCGCAAAGATCGTGGTGCTCGCCGAGAACTTGCCGATCACTCAGCCAACCGCCAACGGCCTTGTCACGGCCGCTGGGAAGGAGTGGCTTGGCGGCTTGGGAGAGGAATGCTAGCCCTCCACCAGCACCTCGCATAGATGATCAGACGGTGTTTTCCTCAGGGCTGCTGAGCAAGGAGCACAGGGTCTAATCTATGCAGACAACCAGCACCAAGCCAGGCACCTTCCCCTCCCTTCGCACGCCCTCTCGGCGGTTAGCTGAGACAACCGCGGCGTTCGGGATAAAGCCCCATCGTAGTGGGACGCACGCCTTGTGCCTCACACCAGCTGCTTGCACCCAGGCTTGATTTTTTCCAAGAGGATTTCCTGCAACGCAAGGCTTTGGGCCCAAATGTCCGGCTGCTCCACCGCCCGCCTGGCTCAGCGTTAAACCGAGGTGTCCCCCAGCCCCGCACCGGGCTCGCACCCCACCACCCCAGCGAACGGCACAACCCCTCCGGGCCGCGGCCGAGGCGGGGAGCCCCAGGTCCCCCGTCCCAGCCCTGCTCGTCTCCCGGGGAAGCCCCCGCTGCCGCCAGCCGCGGCTGCCTGCGGGCAGCGGCCGGGTCGCGCCCACCCACCGACCCTCCGCGGGGACGCGGCCGGCTCCGGGGCCCCCGGCGCGGCCCTACCTTGTTACAGGCGATGTCGGGGCGCGGGTTAGGCGCCGGGATGGGGGAAGCGGCGGCGGCCGAGAACGGCGCACCGAGCCGGACCGGGCCGCGGCAGAGCCGGGAGACGCGCACCGCCGCCCGCAACATCCTGCGCTGCGCTGCGCTGCGCCGGGCCGGGCAGCGGGCGCGGCCTCCGCTCCTCCGGGCCGGCCCCGCACCGCCCCCGCTCCGCCCCCGCTCCGCTCCGCTCGGTACGGCCCGTTGCGGGTGGGCCCAGCTAGGCTCGGTCCGGCACGGGTAGGCTTGGTTCTGTCCGCAGAGTCGAACCGGCTTGGCATGGTTTGGTTCGAATCGAATCGGCTCGGCATGGTTTGGTTCGAATTGAGTCGAATCGGTTCAGCTCGGTTTGGCTCAGCTCGGCTCAGCTAGGTCCCGTTCGGATCAGCTTGGCATGGCTTAGCTGGGCACAGCTCAGTTCAGCCCCAGTCGGGTCGGCTCAGCCCGGCTCAGTTCAGATCACGTTGGCACGGCTTGGTTTGGTGCACTGGGGATGCCTCATTGGTGTCCAGCACCGGCACTGACTGTCTCCGTCCCCGTCCCCGTCCCTGTCCTTGCCCAGGGAACTTTGCGCAGGCGACAAGAAGGAGAAAGGCAGGAAAACCAGAACCATCTCTGTTGCGCTGGTTAGTTTTGCGAGGAAGGTGGTGTGATGAGGGAAACGGTTGGGGACCCCTGCTTACCTGGCCGTGCCGCCGTTAGCGTGCACACAGGAATCTAAAAAAGAAACTACTGCGTATAGGGGAAGTGGAACAAAGCCAGCAAAGTACTCGCACAACTTGGTGCATGCAAATGAGAGGCTTTGTAAAATTGCTCCCAACAATGGCTAAAGGCCTTTTCTGCTTGTTTGCTTAAGATGCCTTGTGCAACTTCAGTGTGCGTAAGTGCAGATTCACTTGCAGGGAACAGAGGTGTTCTCAAGTTACCATCGCCATCATTAAGGAAGCCACAGACTAAAAATCCAGAGAGTTTTTAACCTCCGAAATAAACCTGTGGTAATTACCCTGTATCTGACAGCACCTCTTTGGCTCCTTTAGTGAGGGGTCTGTGAAGGGTAACTGGGCGTGGATGGCTCTGGTTTATTAAAGGGGCCAGAAAAATTGTAGAATATGTCAATTCAAAAATAGTTTAACCTACTGTCCTGGAAGACCCAGGTCACTGAAAGTCTTGGTGGTAGCACGGTGGTAGTTCCTGCATCTGCAGGTCTCCAGGCATTTCACTCGGGAGGGGAATATCATCCCCGTTTTGCAGGGAGGAACCACGAAGCCCAGAGAGGCAAAACGACGGCCCAAGGTTATCCAGCAGGACTCAGATTAGGCTGCGTGTTTCCCAGATCAGCTGAAAAGAAATCCTCTTGTGCTGGACCTCAGCCTCTCTCGTCCTTGGCCGCCCATATCCCCTGAAGGGTGACCGATTCCCCTTTGCTGCCCCACACAGTGCGTCCTGGGCAGCCCTCTAGGAACTGGCACTCATGAGGACCACTTGTTCCAACATGTTCTCCCTCCTATTGCAGACCTGCGTGTGTTAAATCGCTTTTGGGAGAGGCCAGAAAGACCTGTTTTACCCGTAGAGATGTGCCTGCGTGCACTGTGTCTCCCAGAGGGACTGGGTCAGGCTGCATATCCACAGGGCACATCTCAGGGCTGAGCTCCAGCCAAGCCTTTGCTCAGGGCTAAGCTCCTGTGTGTGTCTTCTGCCGGTTACCTGGATGGACAACCGATGACATTGCGCATTAGCCCTGTGTTAATGCTTTTGCTCCTCTTGAGCAGGACCTTTCCCTTCCCTTGGGCTTAGCGGGCAAACCCTAAAACCACACGCAATGGAGGAAACATCCTCATGGCAGACCCAGCTCTCACCTTCAAACTCTCAGCCCTGCGATAGCCGGCTGGGATTGAGCCTGCCTGAAAGATGAGATGGCGGGAGGCGCAAAGGCCAGAAGCCTGCCAGGAAATCATCCCAGCTCTCTGGGCTGGGCAGATACAGGCGCCCTCCCCCTTCCACAGCGGAGCCAAGTGCCTGAGGTTGAGGGAGAATTTCACCCTGGAGCCTGGGATAAACCAAAGCTCAGGTTACAAGGCTTTCCTACATCCCTACCGTCCTGGTGGTGAGCAGCCAGCGCCCAGGGCTCCTCCGCAGCACCCTTTGTGCCCCTGAGAGCAGGGATGTGGTGGCGACCCTGGGCAGGTGGATGTGGCCTTGTGAAAGTGGGCTATGAGGCTGCGCCCGCGCTGGAGAAGAATTCAGAGAAGTGTGCCCATCACTTTAATACTGAATTAATACTAGACTACACATAAAGAGCCCAGGAATTACCATGATTATTCCCACAGTTCTCCCCTTGCTGCTGGCCTCTGTGAAGCACTTAAAGGCCCCATTGATCCAGTCTGCATCCTCCGTGGTCTCCAAAGAAACCCAGAGAGATCCACTGCAGTCATGGGACCATGGAGTCCTCCCAGTTCCTCCCAGCTCCAGGAGCCAGGCACTGCCTCAGCTCCAGAGTCTCCCCTGAATCCAGAGTCCTCAAGGACCTGATTCAGTTCCCCCCATCACCAAGGACTCTTCTAGCATCTGCAGGTTGCTGGAGGTGTGCTGAAGGAGGACAGACACCCTGCTCCATTCTCTTTATTCCCAAAACCAAGCCTTGCACCCCTAGCCTGATCATTCCTGACCAGCTCTCCCCCCTGCAAGGCTGGTATTGACTGCCTGCAGCCTCATCATCCAAGGATGGATTTTGCCCCATACCTATTGAGCTTGGCAATAAAGGCACTGAGCCCAGACACCAGATAACAGCAAACACCACTGAAATTCAGAAGCTCCCAGGCTGCCGTTAGCACGACCTCTCCCATGCCAGAGTGGCTGGTTTAGGCTCACGTCCCAGGCTCCCCAGCGCTGCGGCTAGTGGCTCAGCTCCGGTTTGGAGAGCGCTGTCCTGTAAACCACGCGGGACCTTCAGCCAGACATGGAGCTCAGGTCCGAGTGAAGCACCAGGCTGGGGTCTGCACTGCTGAGATGCTCTGCTCCAGAGACCTGTGTGAGAGTGACATCAAAGCCCATGCAGGACCAGGGAAGGATGGCAGCAAACGCCCCAGCCCCTTCCAAATGCCCTGGGGAATGCAGTGCTGGGGCAATGTCCTCACCTGGGATCTTAAAACAGACAGGACAAATCACCCCTCGTGCTCACGGGCCCCAGACTGCAATCCCTTGTTCCTGGTGTGGAGGAGGCCCCCGAAGGGAGGTGTCCCTGTGCTGCTTTATTTGGGCCAGAGAAGGGTCAGATGTTAGGTGCATGTGTCTGCTCACCTGGCTATCCTGATCCACGGCCTGTACAGTCATCGTCAGAGCCACTGCTTTGGTCCTGGCACTCTCTGCCTGATGGAAGAGGACGAGACACATTACATCCTCCTACATCTCCCTACCCTGGTGCTGGCCCCCTCCGATAGCCAGTCCTGGCTCCCTCCCAGGCACGACACTGGGAATGCAGCTGTGTGCCCAGTGCTCTGGCCAGACATGCTTATGCTCGCTCTGAAAGAGAAGCTGAGCTTTCCTCTGCTCCTCTGGAGAGGATCTCCCCGGAGAACTGTGGGGACGGGCAACCTTTGGGACCAGCGTGCAAAGTCTGCTGGCTCCCCGTGCAGGACGTGGCAGGATCAGCTGAGATGCTGCCCTGTTCAGCCGGGAGTGCCTCAGCCAAGGGCATCTCGCTGCCAAGCTCACTGGGACGAACCTCCACCCCTGCAGTGCCAGCTGGCATGGGGCAGGCTTGCCCTTTCCCTTGGCCCTGGGACACTGTGACAGTCCCAGGCCAGGACCGCTTGGCTGTTTAACACTCCACTGCATGCTCTTTCTGCCACGGGCAGCAAGACTCCTCCCCTGGCTTTCACAACACGCTTCCACAGCAAAGGTTGACTGTGCAGGGGCGATGCCAAGTGAAAAAGCAGTGGGATGGATGGGGAGATGGCAGGGATGAGGGGACTCTCTAGTCCCCCAGACAAGGAGCAGTGTCTCAACCACAAGCCCAAGGCACGGAGTAGAGAGAGCGTGGCAGTCCTGATGTTTGGAGACTTGGTGACTCTCTCCCAGCTCTGAAGATGAGTGTTTCGAAGAAGGGCGAGGAGATCTGCTCATCTCAGCACTTCCAAATTCCCCAGAGCTGCTGCTTCCCCTCCCTTTCCACCTTCCCAGTGGATCAGCTGCTAAGCACCCTGAAATGCCGGGGTTTGCTGATTTCTGCCAGAGCACAAGGAAATGCTTCTGAAGGGCTGAACAACAGATGGGATTGGTTTTTCTTTTTTGGCAGCTAAAAGGCGGTTAAGTAACCCACTAGAATTTGATAATGTTGCTAGAACACATTAAGAATATAACCTCGGTAGCAACCCAAGGATAGGGATGTTTGCTTTTATGACACACTCTGTGAATGATTACTTATGACACCACTCCCGGCAAATTGTTTGCAACACCAGCCAGCCCAGAGCCACGAGCTCACACACTGGGGCCACCAGTAGCACTGGGAAGTGGAAGCACAGAGAAACCAGATAGTTTGCAGAGCCTGGGCAGGGGACTTAGGTGTCCTGATACCTGCGTATTGACCTGACCTGCCTTGCACTGGCAGAAGGAAGAGACACGTAATTAAAACTCTACAGTTTGAGAGCTGATGCTACTCCCATCTCTGCCACTGACCCACCACATGACCACGGGCAAGTCACTTTGGTAGCTGGTTTCTGCTTCCTCCCCACCATACCAGGAATGACCGATGTCCCTCCATTTTGAGGGTTCAGGGCTGCAGCAGCACCTGCTCTGCACGGGAGAGCCCGGGACGGTGGCAGGGCCAAAGTCCAAGTGGCATCCCAGAGCCTGAGCTGCCAAGGGCCTGATCACACTCGACTTATCACTGGGCAGGCGACTGTTTGCTGACGGGGATGTCTGCAGGGACAGCCCCGGCCAGGGACAGGAGAATAAGAGAACACAAAGGAGGAAATGAAGCTGTGGAGGTACGAGCAGCTCCCTGCCCTACCTGAAGGACCTCCCAAGGAGGCACCGGGAGGGATTCTTACAAAGAGAATTAACTTAGCCTTTCCCCCACAGAGGCAGCAGCGAGGCTTCCCCCTGACAGGGGAAGGGAATGAGCAAGCACTGGACTGGCGGGCGTTGGAAAGTCCAAGCCCAGCCAAGCTCTGGGGACCCCATCAGCATTGATGGCAGGACCTTGGTGGAGCGGCACCAGCGATTACAGCTGGGCTGGCGTTAATCTGCTCCTCTTGGAAGGGAGTGCCAGCTTCTGAAATTGCTGTTTCCCAGAATATGAATTCTGTTACTCGAATGTAGCCAGCAATGGGAACCCGGCCCCCTTTCTCCAAGCCACTGGACTCTATGAATGCCAAATGTCGGATGTGATCTCAGGGGCATGCCATGATCCCCCGCCCTGGTGCAGGTGCAGCAAAGCAACTTTAGGGAGGAAGATGTCTCACCTTCAGTTCTAGAAGAGGACGTGGAGTCCATCTGGGCTGGGAAATCAGAAAACTCCACTGGACACCCATGATCTTTTCCAGCTTGCAGCAAAGACCCCGGGCCATCCCCAGCAGGCTGGTGGGGGGAGTGACCAGGGGGACTTTGGGCACAGGAGCTGCCCCAGGACATGGCCAGGTACCATAGCTCCTGCTGAGGATCGGCCCGCGCCTGGCCCAGGTGCTGTAACGTCGTGCGAGAGGCTTTGTGGTGAGGAGGCTGTCAAACACACGGAATCCTTCTTTTATGGCAAACTCCCAAGCCAGGTCAGCCACGAACTCTGCATCTTCCGGGCTGCTTTCACCTGGAGCTGGTCTCCCTGGGGACAAGAGAAGAATAGGACACCTTTGTTTGAAAGAGCCCGTGTTATGTAGTCACATCCCAAGCAGCGCCGTGTGCCCTTGTCTGGGCCAGCCCAGAAGGACTCGAGGAGACTCCTCTCTAAGGAATATGAAAATAACGTCTTGTTTTTCTCTGATAAAGACTCCCAGGCCAGACCTGATGTATGCAGATAAACAGCACTGAGAGTTCACACCAGCTCCCTGCTTTCGAGTCTCTCTTCAAAGGTGGTACTTCGTTTGAAGGTCTGAGAGCTCCACCTGTAGGACACGGCTCTGGGCTCTGAACTCTGGCCTCTGCTCAGTTCTCCCATGAAAGAAAAGTGATCACACAGCAACCTCTGATCAGCACAAACAGGAACAGACCAGACCTTGCACCCAGCAAAAAGCAGCCACTGGGGAACTGCCCTGTGTGTGCTCCCCTTTGGCCCTTTTTTCTGTTTGCAGGACACAGCCTGCCTGAGAGGTTACAGCAGCCGCACACCCTCCAGAGCCTGTGCTGGAGCAGGGAGGGAGCTCTGTGCTTCACAGGACGCTCTATTCCCATCCCTCTTGTCTACATGCAGCAATAACTCGCTGGATGATTGCTTCCAGGTCACTCATCTCCAGAGCGACACAAGATCTCTCATTTTGAGCCCTTATTTCCCATAAGAGCTCTATGCTGAAAGCACAAGACTGCCAGACATGCCACGCTTTACTGTAGCACCTGGAATTTCAAAGCTCTCAGGATTCGCAGCCAGGAGTGCCCAAACCCTGCAGCACACGCTGCTGGTCTGACCTCCCCCGGTTCCGTGTGAGAGCTCTCCCCACGCCGGTGCTCGTGTGTCTGTGCTCTGGCTGGAGACCTGTGCAGACCAGGGCCAGCGTGGTTGGGTTCCTCACCTGCCAGAGAGCGTTTGTAGAGTCCCTGCAGCACTGCAGCCAGTCGGAAAAAGGCAAAGGCCATGTAGAAATTCCAGTTCTCGGGGCGCTCCACTCCCACGTGGCCACAGTAGCTCTGGGAATACTCCTCTGCCGTGGGGACTCCCAGGCGCCCCAAATCACACTTCCTCAAGCCTGGAAGACGTGAAGAGGCAACAGTGAAGAAGCAGACAGCGAGGAGCGAGGAGCTTTCTGGGGATGCCGTGAGGCTTGTGGCAGAGCCACGCAGCTGCAGAGCAGCAGAGACACCTGCACCCATCCAACACCTGCATGCTGCCATCCTGTTTCCATACAGAACAACAGGGGTTTGGCACCAACCCACGTAGGTGAAATGCACACAGGGCAGTTTTCTTCATTGGAGATTATGAAAGCAGTGACTGATGGATCTTCCTCCTAAACAACGGAGTAATTTTCCTCCCTGTTTCCCCCTATATTGTTCTTTTTCACAAGTGTATAACTTTGTGGACAAACCCCTTCTGGGCTGGCCTCGTTCACAGCTTTCCACCCAAAAAAGTTCCCCAGCTTTACAGCTGAAGTAAGAGGGGAAAATAATCCAAACTAATTTTTAAACGCAGTTTTGCAAGCTGTGAAGCAGGGCCCTCCTCTCTGGGGCCATCCCTGACATGACTGCTAACAAAGATCCATGTGCATGAACAGGGTGACAGTGCCAACCAGGACAGGGAGCGCACGGCAGAATATCTGCCAAACGGGTGGCAGATATGAGACAAACTGGGGACGGGGTAACCATGGCACAGTGATTACTGCACATGAAGAAAGATGTTTCCGCCCCGGAGGGATGGAGGGTTCTTCAGGGAGGGGAGAAAGGGCAGAGCAGGGAATATGGTATGCGACCCACAGCCCTTTCCAGCTGCAATGAGCCCAACTGTCAGCTGAGCTCTCTGGGCAGGAGCTAATCTGTTTCTGAACTCTGGTTCCTCTCTCCGTGTGTCAAACGGGACTTTGTCCCTCTCTGTACCTCTCAGTGCATTAAAGTGAGGTGGCAGGAAGTAGGCCATACAGTTATTCGCCAAATCAGAGATGGGATCTCCTAGAGTTGAAAGCTTCCAGCCAAGGACAGCAAGGACTTCTGGCCTGTCTGGATGAAAGACCAGGTTGTCCATCCTGTATCAGAGGGAAAAAGAGATCAGAAAAGTCTCAAGAAGGGGGAAAAAAATCCCAGTGCTCAGCAGCAGTAGGTGCTTTCCAGTGCTCTTCACTCTCTTCAAAAATTGCTGAGTCCTTTCGGAGGCTGCACAAGTGAAACATTAATTTATGCAAGCATGGGTCAGGGAGGATGGCGATTACTCAATAGTGAACTCCCTGGTTAATGATGAACAGAACTGCGCTTTGAAGAACGAAACAAAAGTTATTCAGGGCCTCAGATCATTAACAGATGTTACAGGACAGGCTAGCCAAAAAGTGAAGCAGACAAGTCACCGTCCAGGGGGATCTTCTGGTCATTTCAAAGGCACACAGTAACTCCAGGCCCTGCACTGTCATGTGCTGTAGATTATGCGCAGTACAGCCTTCACCAGTTTGAGCCCCAGGAGAGGGCAGCAGCCTGCTGAGGAGGAAACAGAGAGGGCAGCCATCCTGCCAGGGTGCAGAGAGTTCATCGGCTTCCAGTCACACTGGAACCGTGTGCGCTAAACCTTGCGGGAAGGAGCCTTGGCCGAGAATTGGCACACGCCTACGCTGCAGCCTCACAGCCCTGGCAGCCAGGGTCTGACAACACAGAAGTAGCTCTCAGCATCCCTCACCTCTGTCCCCAGCCTCCTGCGTGACTTCACCTGTAACACTGGCAGGTTTTGCCATACATCCTGCAGCATCTCACCAGCCACCCAAACTCTTTAAGCACCAAATATGATTAGCAAGATGCACCAGGACTGATTTCTGAGTATTGCAGACACCGTTGATGATCCTCCAGTGTTAGACCGGTGTTTGCAGTGGTTGGGCGAAGAAACTCTGAAACACCAACGAGGCAGCAAGATTGGAATCGGACATCAGGAGTCCAGGCTTTCAGTTCCTGCCCTCAGTTTCCCCGCTCTCGAATGTGCACTGCTTTAAACTGCCACAGATAAACGCTGGGGAAAATACAAGAGCTCTGGGTGCAAGACAGCACCAGTCAGAGCTCTTGGGATATGTTTCTCATGACAGACGCGAAGGGCTCGTGGCCCTCTAGATGCCTCTAGATTACCTGGGGGATGCTGAACTTGACCCAGAGCCCAGCTTTCGGACTGCTCTGAAGCTGCTGCGCCAGCCCAACTCAGCACCTCTTTGGAGTTTGCATATTGCTTTACTCTCTCCCTCCCTCTCTGCTGCCTGGGATGTGCTCCAGGGCAGTGCTGTCAGCCAAGCAGTACCTGAAATCACCATGCACGACTGTCGTCTTCTGAGATTCAGGAAAATGCAGAGGCAGCCACTCGATGAGTCTCTCCATCGCTGGGATAACATGAGTTTCCATAGCTCGATACTCCTTTGTCCAGGTCTCAACTTGCCGCTGAATGTAATTACCTGTAGCAGAGGAACGAAGGCTCTCAGGGAAAGGGACTGGCACAAAGAGGCTTCAAAAGAGATGCATGAAAGGTGCATGCAGACAAAGTCGAACAGCCAAGCAGATCTCAGTCCAGCACCCTGAGATAAGCTCCAAGACTTTAATTGTGATTTCCACAGGCCTCATACATTCTTAACTGGGCACCAGATTTCATATTCTGGTGGAAATAATCAGATCCTGGACAAAAATGTAACTTCTCCACTGACTCCAAGACGCTGAGATTGCTCTGCAGAGAGACTGGAGGAGCTGAGGAAGTTTGGTCAGAGATGGCAGCAAACAAGTTACTCCTGCACCCACAGGGCAGCTCTTGCTCATGGCAGGAAGCTCTGGGGACTACTAACAGGAAACACAGACCTGGAGGATGTAAAGCAGCTCTCCACACCCTCCCACCATGCCTGGGGATTCAGACACCCTGCTGCCCATCTTCGCTTACCCAACTGCCCCCAAGTTTGGCCCAAGTCCTGTACCCCAGCCTATCCTTTGAAACGCTGATACACAGCAGAAGAAAACAGTGATAGAGGATACATAGCCTTCTCTCACCATGCTCCCCGAGGTCTTCCAGCTTGGCTGCTCTGAGGTCTACGCTGTGGATCGTGGAGAGGACTTGACTCATGGCAGCATAAATAGCCCTCCGCTGGCTAGGCTGCAGTGCAGGGAGGGAGACGTCGCTGTAGACACGGCCAGCACAGTGCTCCATCAGGTAGAAAGGTGTGCCAAAGGTGCTGGGGAAGCAAGGTGGAATCGGCGTGTCTGAGGTTTTAATCCTGTTACCTACCACCCCTCAGATCTCACCTGCACCTTGAACGTGCCCCCCAGGCCTCACCTGCGTGGCAAGGCGAAGAGCAGCCTCAACAGCACTTAAGGACTCACGCCCAGCTATGGTCTGGGCTCAAGCCCCACTCAGGCTACCAGGTGGTGGCACACGGCTGTGCCATCATCGGTCCTGGTCCCTCCAGCCCCAGGAAGCTGAGCTCGGGGCCAAGCTACAGCACCAACCGTCTCCCTGCCGCCCCTGCAATGGGCTGTGGAGCCGGGCTGTCAGACCGCACGCCAACACCATGAATGGTGGACACACATTTAACTGCAGGGCAGAGATTTTATTACTGCAGCCAGCAGAGATGGCACCGTAGCTGCGCTGACCGTAGGCTACACAGGGTGTCCTGGTTGCAGACTTGCTGCTGTCACGGCTGTAGATCTTGGGGCAAGCCTGAGGTCTGGCAGTTAGAAAAACCACCTCCTTATTGGAAACCTGAGCATACCGAGTCAGCAGGAAGCCCTACAACACTGTTTTATAGCGGCTTTTCAAAGGAAGACAGCATTTTGATTAATTGCTAAAATAAGGGCACACCTAAAACATGCCAAATAAAAGCGTTACTGTCCTTTGAACTTCTAGAGGGTCCTCTAGCCCAAGATTGGGCAAACACTAATTCGACCAGTGCACTTTGTGAGTTCTGGCTCCTTCTTTTCTCCTCTACTTGTCTTTGGGGGAATCTGGCTGAAGTCGTCAAGCACAGAGTGAAAGCTGAGGGACAAGATTACCTTCTGTCCTCGCAGAGAGCAAGTACAGTGGGAACAGGAACACCAGCCTCAGAGAGTGCCTTCAGTACCCTGCCAGGATGAGTCAGAGAGCCGTGTCAGCACAGAAAGGCATTAGGGAATCGATAGCAGAACTGCATTGTTGCTAGGCAGACACACAATATGAGAGTCCTGTGCTCAGTTTTTAATACACTAAAATAACATGGTTGGGGGTAGGTGAAAAAAGCACACCAAAATCTTCACGTGGCCCACAGCCCCGAGACCTATCCAACGCACTCTGGAAAGCCAAGGGGAGATCACAACTGCTGCCTCACAAGCGTCCTGCTGCTCGGCCGCTGAGGCAGAGACCTCTGGCACAGCAAACTCATTCGGAGCATGACCCCTCCAGCATGGGGCTAGCCCTTAGCTAGGCTCCTCGCCGCTCAGTTGCAGCGCTGGGCTGCAACCTCTCTCCCACCTAAGGTGCCAGACGCGACAGGGAGATCCTGCGTCTCCCGACACGTGCTGGGAGAGCTGTGGTGTGCTCCGGGGATTGGAAGGATCACAGTGCAGGAGTGGGGAGGGTGCTTTTCAGAGGCAGAGGGTCCTAACTGCACGCTCAGCGCCAGCTGCAGGGCGGTAGCACAGCCTTGTCTCTCAATCCAGGACTGTTCACGCCAGCTGTAGCAAACGGACAGATCACAGACCGGGATACTGAGCTGTGCGAAAGGCAGGGGAGGACTATGTGGGAGGCAGGCGTGTGAACTGCGTGTGTGATGTGGAACAGAAAAGCCAAGGCTGGAATAGAACACACTCCCTAGGACGGGGTTGTTTGGGATCTCCTACAAGAGCCTTCCCCGGTCAGCTGGCGTGAGGAGCACCGCTGCCTTCTCACCTGTATTCCCTGCTGACAGCAGGGCCTGAGGGACACAGGCTGTCAGAGGGCTCCTTCTTCAGCACCAGCAAGCGATCTCCAAACTTGACAAAATAGGTCCGGGTAGACTGTCCGTGGCCAAACTGCCATAACACTAGTGGGCCTGAAGAGTTGAGAGCAGAAGGTCAGCAGATAGAAGCATGAGCTGGGATTATTTCTCACCACTTCTCCAGGTTTTACTTCCCTTTCCTACGCCTGGGTCTGAGATCTCACTTGCAGCAACCAGGAACCTACACCTTGCTCCGGTGTCCGAAACCCCTGGGGGGCATGGCAATAACTCATAGATGGCTCACAGGCCAGGAATATTCCTGGCATCTCTTTGGCTGAACTTGTGCTCAACCCCTCCCAAATGAGAAGTCCTAAAATGTTGTTTCCCATTTCTGGGAAACAGTGATGGATCACTGAAACCTGAATGGCTGCAACATTTGCTTGGAGATTAGGAGCCTTTCGTTAATATTATTGTGCTGGTTTTGGCTGGGATAGAGTTAATTTTCTTCACACTAGCTAGGATGGGGCTATGTTTTGGATTTGTGCAGGAAACAGTGTTGATAATACAGAGATGTTTTAGTTACTGCTGAGCAGTGCTTACACACAGTCAAGGCCTTTGCTGCTCCTCACACCACCCCGCCACCGAGGAGGCAGGGGGTGCACAAGGAGTTGGGAAGGGACACAGCCGGGACAGCTGACCCCAACTGCCCAAAGGGACATTCCATACCATAGGACGGCATGCTCAGCATATAAAGCTGGGGGAAGAAGAAGGAAGGGGGGGACGTTTGGAGCGATGGTGTTTGTCTTCCCAAGTAACCGTTACGCGTGATGGAGCCTGGCTTTCCTGGAGATGGCTGAACACCTGCCTGCCGATGGGAAGCGGTGAATGAATTCCTTGGTTTGCTTTGCTTGCGTGCGCGGCTTTTGCTTTACCTATTACACCGTCTTTATCTCAGCCCACCAGTTTTCTCACTTTCACTGTTCCGATTCTCTCCCCCATCCCAGCGGGGGGGAGTGAGCGAGCGGCTGGGTGGTGCTTGGTTGCCGGCTGAGGTTAAACCACAATTATTTTTCAGTCCATCTGTTGTATGATGGAAAGAGCCAATGGCTCCGGAATATGCAAGCTTTCAGACTGAA
Organism: Gymnogyps californianus; assembly: GCF_018139145.2. Taxonomy (NCBI): domain Eukaryota; kingdom Metazoa; phylum Chordata; class Aves; order Accipitriformes; family Cathartidae; genus Gymnogyps; species Gymnogyps californianus. The sequence continues at coordinate 14,524,877 of NC_059486.1, read as the reverse complement.
GAGCAAAAAGCACTGCGATACCTGTTATGTGGTCACCGAGGACATTTTCAAGGTACTTTTGCAGATGATCTTTTGGGATTTCCACACTTGGTCTCACTGAACGAGTATATGGAACAAACCCTTGCAAAGGAAAACGCAGATAGGTTTCCAGCTCTTTGAGTGCTACTTCTGGATCATCGACCTGAAAGCAGGAGGGAGAGAGTAACACCGGGTGATAGTTAGAAGATAAAACTGCCTGGGAAAGAAAGAGCTCTGCACACTTGCGATGCATTTATCTGTGAGTCCAACGGCACTGATCCACTGAGACACACAGGAATTCACAGGTCATTCCCTGCCAACACGGAGCGCCATTGCCAATACTCGCTGAGCCTCCCGCCTTCATCTCTGTCCTGGAGATGTACCTGTTACGGTGGCATAGGCACTGTGAGCTTGGGCTGGGCTAAGAGCTGGAATTCCCTGTGTGCAGCCCAGGGGAGCAGAGTTCACTCCTCCCACCAGTCCCATGCTTGTCCTTCCCACAGTGGTCCGCCTCACCGAAGTAAAACCCCCGTGCTCATTATCTCCAAAGCCTGGGGCTTAATCAGTCAGTCCCCAGCTGCCAGATCCATGAAGCCTCAGAGCTTCTAGAAATGTATTAAATATGTCTTATTTTCTCACATCAGGTGGATGTGGTTGTCTCAAGCACATGGTTAGGGCTGTTTCTCTAATAGGGAACTGAGGTCCATAAAGGAGAAGCAACTTCTCCGAGGTTACACTGGCTGCAGGGTTTAGAGCCGTGAATGAAACAGGCCAGTGCAGACTCTGCCAGGAATCCTTCCCTTTAACCCCGCCACATCCTGTAGGAATAAGGACAGGCTGAAACAAAAGGCTTGGCAACACGAGTCTGCCACTGCCATTTGAAAATCCTGAGCCATTCAAGTCAAACACAGCTTCTGGACTTAAAAACCATACCCAAAGCCAGCCCTGGTTGCATTGCTGTGTACCTTCACCGTTTTAATGCCAAGCCGGGCTGCTGCTTTTAGGTTCTGGCTGCTGTTGTCGAGGAAGATGGATTCCTGGGGCTGAACGCCCAAGCGCTCCAAGCACAGCTTGTAAATACGAGGATCTGGCTTGCGCATTCCTTCCCGATAAGATTCAACTATCTACGGCAACAACAAATGGATTATGCATGAGCCTACTGTGACCACAAACAGCTGTGCAGTGTTGGAAATGGAGGATGGGAGGGTGGGAAAGAGACTGACAGTCTAATTAACATGTGAAATAAAGGACACGGGGAATGGAGGGCTGACAGAGCTGGATAGGACGTGATTCAAGTGACTGCGTGGGTGCCAATTGCCTTGGCTGTGGCTCTGTCAGCTCAAATAAGCTAAACAGGATCAGCCAGTCCTCGGATGGAAGATATCCAACGAGATGTCACGATGTGGGAGACTCACTGGATGTCCCAGACCGTGTTGAACCAATTGCTCAATGCTGTCCAAGAAAGCCTTGGATTGCACCACCTTCCAAATGATCTGGAAAAGCGGTGTCCTGACCGTCGCACCTATCAACCACGCCAAAGCAATCTTCACAGCAGCAGAGATGCTGACCATAATCATCTGCCCAAATTTGGATCAAAAAAGTACCGAGTCAGTCTCTGAATACTCACATCGCCCTCACAACCATAAAGAATTCAAGCAGTATTTCACCCCTGCACTGATAAGACACTCTAGGAATAGAAATGAATCTATTAGATAGATATAAAAGCCAATGCTATTGGAAATGCACATTCAATTAATTTTTTTTTCCCACTAATTACCGTGCAGTGCTGTTGCCTGCTGTTACAGAAGAGCCACACCGCATGAATGATGGCATCGGATAGGCCATGGTTATTAAAGTGCTTTGAAACAGTCTGGGATGAAAAGTACCACAGAGCATCACAACAGAGCACCACTCCACTAAGAGAACTTCACGGGCACCAGTGTCACTAGCGTAACGCACAGAAAGCCGAGCCGATAATGACGTAATGTTGACAAGATCACTTTAAACAGTCCCAGGTTTTAAATGTATCGATATGACTCTTCTCTGCATATTTTGTTGTCTTAATCAAGACTATAAAACAAACTTACGACATGAATGAACTCCTGAAATTCAAAGACGTGAGTCGGGGCACACAAAAAAGCAAATTTTCTGTCATGCTGAGCCGAGTCCTCATAGCTGCCTGTCAAAGTGAAGCCACTCGAGCCAGCCTCGAGGTTCCTGGCTAATCTTCTGCTTCATCTTTGCAAAAGCGAAGCGTGCTGGGAGCGGGATCTCTGCCTGCTCATCAGCTCAGACAGATCGGCACGGTGGGGTAGTGGGATTTTTTGTAGTAGAGGGGATGCTTTGCAATTCTTTGAGGTGAAACAAGCTTTAAAAGAGTAAGGACTAAATATAAAGCAGGCGGGGGCACTGGGGAATTACATTTATTTCTCGTATAGTGTTCCAGCTTCTAAGTCCTTTATCGACATCACTACCCATGCCTGTTACACATATACTTGTGGTTGTGTGGGCATTTTGCAACGAATTTTCAAATGCACAAGTACCTGCCACTCACTCAGACCTTCTTCAAGGCACAGCCACTACAACGAATTGTGCCAGGAAGCATTTTCACAGACTGTTACATTTATGTCTACTGACACGTGCTGCTGGTTGCCGTTCATTCGGTACCTGCATGTAAAGAATTTCACTTGCTGCTTTCTATAGACCTAGATACAGAAATGCATTTTAGAATCCATCCAGGCTTACCACATCAAAGTGCTTTTGGTCTAGGGGCAGAAAGCTCTCTCCATTCAGCAGGCAGAAGTTGTTGCTTAGAAGAGCTGTCTTAAGACCTTCTGCACGGATACACTGTACTGCTTCTGCCATTATGGGGAGCTGTTTTATCATCTCCTTTCTGATTAAGTCCGAGAGAAAAGAGTCCACTGGAACACAGACATTTGCCTAAAACACCAGAGAAACACCCCCCACCCCCCCGCCGAATGATAATTAGCCATAAATGGTTTTTAAGCAGGGAGGAAAATAAGAGTGGTTGGGTAGGTAGGCTGCCTGATCATCTTATCTTGCTGTCCTACTTCCTTTGGCAGCAGAAGGCAGTCAGTGAATCTCCCAGCTAAATTGCTTAGACCAAATAAACAAGTGTTCTCGCGTTACTAATTCTACAGAAGCAGCAGCAGAGATGAAGAGCTGATTTTGGGAAAGAGAAATGCACTAGGACTGTGCCTGCTATGGAATCGAGGCAGGTTAGAGATAAATACTGCTTTACCATTCAGCAGGCAGGAAACGAATCTGCATTTTAGACTGAGCTGTTTCAAAAAGACTTTATTTAAAAGAGGATTCTTGCACTGTGTTCCTGGAGCTGTGGTGGAGGGGCTTCTACTGATCTTAAGAACCCTCCCCGGAGGGGCTCCATCCATCGAGTGTGTCCCTGTACGAACTAACAGCAAAAGCCTTTCAGCTGGTCTCTGACTCTCTGACTTCTCATCTCGGCTGATCCTAGAGGCGTCTTGAAATAAAAAAATTATGAAATATGCAGGAAGAGGCTGGTGGAAGTGAAGGCAAATTCAGCTGACCATCCTGCCTGGGTACCAGGACGATGATGGCAGTGAAAAGTCTGCCCTGATCAGACAGCAATGCTTCCTCGATGGTAAATCCAGACCCTTCCATCAAAGGATTTCTTTTAAAAGCTCCTCTTTCCTCACTGAACCACCACATTGCAGGATCCCATCTCCCTGCAGTCAGGAAGCACAAAGAGAGGAGGGGGGAGTTGGCTTACAATCTCAAAGCACTGCTGTCCCAATTCCTGCAAAAACTCCACAGTCGTCAGCTCTCCTCTTGTGTACTTCAGAGAGGGACTATTTTCCCCACCAGAGAGTATAGCTTGCTGGATGGTGCCGGCTGGAATACAATTCCGGGCCTCCCAGTCTACACAGAGAAAAGTAAGAAAGCCAGGGAAGAGCACGTATGGCATCATTAGAACTGGGAAATTCGCTTGAAATCCCTCTGAGGTCTGATACATCGACCAGCACTCGTGAGAACTGACGTGCTGGACTGGGGTAATTTATCCAGACGCAGAGAGAAGAGGTTTGGGCATTCCCCCAGCTGAAGTACCTCAACTCTACTTTTTGGTGTGGTACCCTTGGGGTGAAAACACAGAGTTCTTAAAGTGTGCTGAAGGACTGCACCAACGTGGGGTGGTGTCAGCCAGTGTCACTGCAGGACACCGTCATTACCAGATGGGTTCAGGCCCTGAGCTGGAGCTGTCAACATGGTTGCCGGTTGCAGTCAGTTCTAGTACTTCTGGTGGCACAACGGGGTACAATCATCGTCATCGCAACTTCTTGAATATCTTACCACAACCAGAGGCGGCTGACAGGGACACCTGAAATTTATTTTCCCTCCATGCATAGAAACAACAGGAGCAAATGAGAAATGAGAATACACACCCGTGGCTGTCTTGTAAGGGGACGGGAGGAGCACTGCGCTTGCCTCAAAGATCACGGCTTTATAATGGCACCATGCAGATCTCCTCCGCCGGATTAACCCCTGCGGGTGCTGCCAGATCCAGGCACAGAGCAGGTAAGGGGCGCGGGCAACGCTCCTCAGGTACATGCTGCGAACTGCGTGGAGGGCGTTAGGGGAATTTGCAACTGGCCCGTGCCGACCGAGGAGAGAGGCTAGGACGCAAAATATAGAATTACAAGAGTAAATATTTATTCATGGGCATGAAGTGTCCCAGCCAAATCGGGGCATCCCAAATGTGGTTTTACACAGGGTCCTTATCCCCTTCAAGCGTTCGGGTACAACACAATTTGACTAATCGCTGACACGCACACTATTGATTACTAATCATAGCAAAACTTTGCAAAGCGACTACATTTTTGCAATGTTCTTGTTGCTTGTCTATTGATCCAGAAGTCTCTGGAATCAGTCTTGCTATGGTTACTTTTCTATGATCCAGATGATGCTGAGAGGGTTTCAAAGACATGTTAGAGGGGCTATAGGATGCTGGTGTTATCTTGATTGTCCACGGGTATCCTTTATCCTTCATGGACATCTCTACGCCATGAAGCAAAGTCTTTATTTCCAGGGCCGGGCTGTCTTTTAGTTTCTTTTACTTAAGCATGAACCGAAGCCTGGCACAGCCCTAAGCTGCAAGATATCAGCGTGGTGGGTGTGAGGGGAAAAGGAAGAAAGGAGTTTTTATTTTTCTTTTTGGGGGGGGAGTGGGGGGTGCTTCAGCCTAAAGGGATGAGGCCTGGTCCCTCCAGCTTGGCTGCGTTGCCACGGTAACGGGGCCTGTGGCTCTGGAGCAGGCCTGCCCAAGCAGGACTGTCACCCTCATCTTCGCTTCCACCCCCAGTGTCCCATCCCTCCTCTCAGCCCTGAAGTCACCCTTGGGGGGGCCGGGGGACGGAAAGGGGGGGCCCGGAAGGGACTTTGTCCCTTCCGGGCCCCCCCTTTCCGTCCCCCGGCCCCCCTAGGCCTAGTCCAGGCCAAGCCTTGCCAGGAAGAGGGCAGGCTTCACCTTGCCATTTGACCCCAACCCCCAAGTCTCGCGAGAACACACCTAGAAGTCTCGCGAGAAGCAGCCGGCCACCGTTCGCAGCCCCCCACACCGTCCTCCTCCTCCACTGCCGCTGCCGCGTCGTCGCCGCCTTACGTCATCGCGTCGCCGGCGTGACCTCGGCGGGGTCAGAGGGGAAAGGTACGGGAGGCGGAAGCGGTGCTTCATCTCCGTTGGCCTCCTCAGAGAGCGGTGGCGGCGGCGGCGGCCCGCGGTGCCCGGGCCCATGAGCGTGTCCCTGGTGGTGATCCGGCTGGAGCTGGCCGAGCACTCGCCGCTGCCCGCGGGCTTCGCTTACAGCGCGGCTGGTGAGTCTCTCCGCTTCGGTCCGGTTCCCTCCCACCGGGGAACTGGGCCCGGGTGCGGGTCAGCCCTGTCCGCCGCGGCGGGGAAGAGAAGCTGTGCCTTATCCGCGGTCCACAGGCACCCGGGGAGGGAATCGGGATCGCCTTCCCGGTGCTGCCGGTGGGTCCCGGTACCGGGGCTCCCGCTCCCACCGCTCTGTCCCAACGCCTCGTTTTTCCTGCGCAGCTCCGGAGATGGCTGCGGAGAACACCGGGGCGGTCCCGGCTGCTGTACCGTCCTGTTTGGAGGGGAAAGGCCCCGGGGAGCGGGCGGCCATCCTCCACCAGCACCTCGGCCGCAGGGAGATGACCGACGTGATCATTGAGACCATCCAGCCGCGGCCAGGTACCGGCCTCGGGGGCGGGTAACGCTCGTTTTGGGGTCTGTGGTTGTCGCCCACCCCGCTCGTGTGACGACCCCTTATTGCGGAAGGGGAGCGTGGCGCTTCCCGGGCGCTGGCCCGGCGGGTGACAGCTGTCTGTCAGTGCGGGGATGATGGAGGAGCCGCCGGGTTTGCGGGTCTTGAGTCAGTCCCGCAGTTTGGAAAACAAGTAGAGGAGTTAAGGAATGCGCGTTGGGGTCCGGATAGGAGAGCTAGTTATTGCTGGCAAACGTTTCCCACTCCGTAAAGGGTTAATTTATTTTGGGCTACGCCGCAGGCTGGTTGGTGTTTTGTTTGCCAGCATTGCTGGCCCGTAGCAATGGGACCGTTCAGCTCTGCAGACGTTTAAATTCCCTGATGGAGGGGAAGTTTCAAGATGGAAACTTCAAGTCGTGTCGAACGTCCGAGCCGCCATCAGAGCAGCGCAGGAGGAGCAGCCGGCTGCCGCGGGGCTCTCCTCGCCCCTGCTCAGCAAACCTGTCCCGGTTGCTTTGTGTTGATACCGGTGCCTGTTGGGATTTTACTGGGCACGGTACAAAACTCTCCTAGCTTGATCTGCAGCACCAGGGTCCCACCAGGAGCTCACACTGGGTGTCTGGCAGCTCTGGAGTTTCCCCTGGAACAGCAAAGATGAGAGGTGTCTCATTCTGCTGCTTTCCGGGGTTGTAATTTGATTTCTCGGAGCGCTGTTGTGTACATGCGGGCTGTGCCTGGGGAACAGCAGACATTTCTGATGCGCCATTAGTAATGTGGAAACTTTTGGTTTGTAAAAGATGAAACAAAAGCTGCCATGGAAGGAAGAAAATCTTCAGAGGCTGCATCTGCCGAGGACAAAAATAAACATGACGATCAAAGTAAAGAGCATGAGGCTGCTCCAGACTCACCTTCAAAACAGCTCCCTGACCAGATTTCCTTCTTCAGCGGGAATCCCTCAGTTGAAATCGTTCACGGCATTATGCATCTGTACAAAACAAAGTAAGAATGCTTGACTAATTGTAGCTCTAGTGGGAACGGTGCTGCTGAATAATGACCCGGAAGGGTGAGTCGGTCACCCCGGGGCTGTGGCTCCTGAGCTGGGACAAACAGGAAGGGTGACTTGCACCCGGGAGGGCAGACGGTGCCTTGCGTTAATGGTAGAGCTGGAGGCTGGCCTGGGTCCCCCACATGTGGGTGATGCCGCTCCAAGTGGAGAGGGCTTGTGCCGGGGGCTGTAATAGCATAAGACGAATGCGGGTTCCTAAAAAATTGCGTTTGAAAGCAGCTTCTCAAGGGATCCCACAATTAAATTGTGATCTCTGGGGTCTTGGCCGCAGGCCTGAGGAGCTGTCTGAGGCAGGAGGTTTCATCCCGTCTTTCAGGGATTACAATTCCGTGCCGTTCCCCTATAAATGCATGAGAACTTCCATTTCAGGTCTTCCTGAAAGCTATCAGGAGACACAAAACGGGCACTTGAAAGAGTTACAAACATTGCTCGCTTATTCTAGGAATAGTTCTGAGCATCTGTGGCTTGCCAACTTCAATTGTTTTTATAGAAAAACAGATGTTAAATTATTCCTGACAAAACCATTGTTTATTGGAGCTGCCCAGTTTAATCCTTTGCCAAAGAGTAATAGTTTCACGTGGGTATGCTGGATGCTTACCACAACCCATTGCTTCTCTTAATATTTACAAATGTGCAAAAGAGGGTTAAGATTGACAACAAAGTTATTGTAGTAACTGCGGCTGTTGGAAATGCGATGTGTCCAGCCGTGTCTTTGTCCTCTCTGAAATGACACAAAGTTGTGTCACTCTTGCCTTACCAGCAAGATGACCTCTTTAAAAGAAGACGTGAGGCGCAGCGCCATGCTGTGTATCCTCACGGTCCCCGCTACGATGACCAGCCATGACCTGATGAAGTTTGTGGCCTCCTTCTATGAAGTAATCGAGCACATGAAAATCATTCGAGATTCCACTCCGAACCAGTACATGGTGCTGATAAAGTTTAGCTCGCAGGTAAGAGCTGGAAGTCCCTTTGCTGTAGAAATGACTGCGCTGTCATACACCGTTGCTGTTTAGGAGTGCTGTCTGGCTTCAGTGGCCAGCTGTTAGCCAAGGTTGCACTTTACCCTCGGAGAAACAGTCCTGTCCTATTGCCCAGCGACTTCCCGGGGCTGCTGACTCGGCTTAGTGCCACACCTTGACCTGGAGGCAAGTGTCTGCCATGTTCTAGCTATCCTATTTCTTGTTGACACGATATTTTAAAAAAATAGCGAGGGTACACAGTTCTCTGCTATCTCAAAGCATCTTAAAAAAAGAGAATGGTGCATTGTACTATGCTGAACAGAAAGGAACCAGCCGGGGGGCTTCGTTTGCATTTTAGGAAAGACTTGTCCTGCTTTTCTGAGGAGCTGGGTGGTCTCACAGCCGCTGCCAGTACAGTGTGAAAAGGACAGTTGTCCCCAAAACTGAGAGCCTAGGGGATGAATTGATAACCAGATAACACAGTTTGCTGCTCACAGGTCTTCTTGAACTATGTGGCTTTAAGCATTCCCCCTGCCAATTCCTGTGTGGACCCTCTGTCCTGGTTTCGGCTGGGATAGAATTAACTCTCTTCTTAGTAGCTGGTACAGTGCTGTGTTTTGGATTTAGTGTGAGAATAATGTTGATAACACACTGATGTTTTAGTTGTTGCTAAGTAGCGCTTATCTTAAGTTAAGGACTTTTCAGTTTCCCATGCTCTGCCAGCAAGCAGGTGTGCAAGGAGCTGGGAGGGAGCATGGCCAGGAGAGCTGACCCCAACTAGCCCAAGGGATATTCCATACCATAGGAAGTCACGCTTAATATATAAACAGGGGGGAGTTGGCTGGGAGGGGGGGATCGCTGCTCAGGCATCGGTCAGCGGGTGGTGAGCACTTGCATTGTGCATCACTTGTCTTTTCTTGGGTTTTATTTCTGTCTTTTTTTTTTTTTCCTTTTCATTACAATTATTATTCTTAGTTAGTAGTATATTTTATTTTACTTTAGTTATTAAACTGTTCTTATCTCAGCCCACGAGTTTTACCTTTTTTTTTTTTTTTTTTTTTTCTTCCTTCTCCCCACCCCACTGGAAGGGGGGACGGGGAAGCGGCTCCGTGGTGCTTAGTTGCTGACTGGGGTTAAACCACAACACCCTCTCACTTATACCTTCTTTTCTCCCAACTGCAAATGACCTGTTTTGGGGTTGGGGGAGAGGTTTCCCCCAGCCGTGAACGCTGCGGGAGCTATTTCCCATGCCCGTTGTACAGATGCAGTATTCGTGTGCGTTTTGTGCTCTTTGCGGTAGTGGCAAAGATGCATTTTGTATATCGCTGTATCAAATTACATGGGCAAATATCTAGTGCTAAACAGCCTTGCAGCAAATCCATAAACTTGTACTCAATTCACCCTGAAATTCCTGTTTCTTAGGGAATTCCCTGAAGCCCTGTTCCCCAGTGACCCCTAATGGCTGTGTCTGCAGGTAGCAAAAGCAAATCTCAAGGGCCTTTATGCTTCTGGCTGGAGCGACCAGGAATATGGGAATGTGGCATTTGGCTAACTCGCCTCAATCTGGTGTGATCGTTTGCGAGAGAAAGGGTTTGGGGAGGTTACAGAGTGAAAATGGATGATTTATGTGACAGGTTTTGTTTTGGGTCTGCCTCTTTGCAAGTGACTCTCGGGCATGCCTGAATTGCGACTGGTGAATTGAATCCTTTCCCACAGTTAAATTGTTGTTCCTTTCCCTGACACAAGTATCAGTGTCCTGCAATGTAGCCCTCTTAAATTTTTGCAGAGACCAAATTTGCTTTGCAAATGCACTGAAATTGCTGACAAAGGGCAAAACAGATGCTGAAGGGAAATCCGTTATTCCTGCTGAACGCTCAAATATCAGAGTAGCTGTCACTGCTGTGAACTTCACTTCTTGTCTTCAAGTGGTAACGCTAAACCTAGTGCCAAAACGCAATGCCTGCTGGCAGGAGCTGACTGTCTGAAATATCTCCTGTGGTATTACGGGGCTTGGTGGAGGGGAGAAGAGAGGATACAGCAGATTTTTCCTCCTCTTCCTCGGTTGTATCAGCTGCGGGTTTTCTCTTTTTGACTGGCTTCCTTTGTTTTGTGCACAGGCTGATGCAGATAGCTTTTATATGGCATGCAATGGCCGGCAGTTCAATTCTATAGAGGAGGATGTTTGCCAGCTGGTGTACGTGGAAAGGGCTGAAGTCTTTAAATCAGAAGATGTAAGTTTGTTTTGGTTTGTTTTCCCCGCACTTCAGAGAATTTTAACAGGATTATTTGGACTGGGCAGAATGCTGCAAGAACCGCTTAACTGCATCAACCCAAACCCCATTTCCCATTCCAGTGCTACTTGGGAGAGTTTGTTTGGTGACTTCATGGGCTTCATGCCTCGCCACTGCAGCGTCGCTGATCTAAACCTGCCGTGGGTAGTAGATCTAGTGAATCCAGAAAACAGAGTGGGGCTGGTTGCAGCCGCGCTGAGCCCGTGCTGTGAAGAGGGTCCTGGCTGTGGTCTATTGAATGTTGTGGATCACTTTTTTTTTTTTTTTTTAATAAATTTCTAACCACTCTGTAGACTCACAGGATTACTTTGTAGTGCTTTTGTGCGCTAGTGCCAGCACTAATGGGAGAGAAGTTTGACTTTTTCTTATGTGGGTGCTTAATTTATGGTGATTGGAAGGTGCTGAGCAATTTGTCTCTGCTTGTTCTTTTGAAGGGGGCCAGCCTGCCTGTGATGGATCTGACAGAGCTCCCCAAGTGCACAGTGTGCCTGGAGAGGATGGATGAGTCCGTGAACGGGATCCTTACCACGCTGTGTAACCACAGCTTTCATAGCCAGTGTCTGCAGCGGTGGGAGGACACCACGTAAGAGACTTTTCTTTCTTTCCACATCTAAAACTCTGCTTTGAGTGTGGTGGTTACGTGCTGACGAGACTGGTTGTGCTCATCAGAGTGTGGGGGCAGGAATTACTGCAAGTTCTAGTGCTCTTTTTTTTTTTTTTTCTCCCATTAAGGGACTCCCAGAGAGAAATCTCCCCGCGAAAAGTAATTGAACAATGTTTCTCGTGGGCCTCACTGCTAAGGCAGGAAAGGAGTTGTAGAATAATACTGATTATTTTAAAATATTGTAGGATAAAAATACTGGGGTAAACAGCATTGGATGCACACACAGCCCTGTTTCACTCAGTCTTGCGTGTCTGTTCAGTCATTCGTTTCCTCGGCATAGCTGAGGCTGCGCCGTAGACAGATCTGCGCATCTGACTGGAGCTTGGGAGTCCTTTTGGGAGCCCTGCAGTCTTGCTGTCTTACTTAGATGCTGGGAGAGGATGAAGAAGAGCTGGGCAAGAGCAGGTGTGCAGGGGGACGGGACTGGAAAGTGAGACAGGAGGGAGGCGGGGAAGGAAGGGACGATGACAAGATCACTCGGTAAATCGGGAAGGGGAGGCAGCTGCTCTAGACAGGCTGTGTTATTCAAGGTGGGTACGGGCTGAGCGATGGGAGGCCGTGTCACTGGCTCAGGGAGACCCTCCGTGGCACTGGGCAGGGCTGGGGGTCGGACCCGTGTCTGTCCTTAAAGCAGCTGCTCTTTTCGCTACTGCTGACCCTTTCCTGTTCTTGCTCGTACACGCTTCCTTCCTTCACAGCCCTGTAGATGGGGATTTCAGCGTGTCTGAGCTCCTGACTGCAGAGGCCGTGACTGGCACCCAGGTGCTGCTATCAGTTGTGCATATTTTGCATTCTTCTGGACACAGTTTGCTGTTTTACTGCGCATCAGGCAGTCATAGATACTGCAGCAGAAGGCTGCCGATCGTCACTGTGTTTTCTTCTCTGTCACTGGTACCCCTGATTGCCTGATTCTCTGATGGAGCGTGAGGAGAATTTTAGCCCTCTGTATATCATTTGTAAGCCAAAGTAACAGAACCTCGGTAAGATTAATCAGATTTGTAGCTATTCAAGTTTGTGGGCTGCTTTGCTCCATAAATCAAAACCAGTTTAAATTTGAAGCAGTGGAGCTTAGCCAGTGTAGGGGCAAGATCCAAAATAGCACTTAAACATCTAATATACGATTTAAGCAGAACTTAGGCTCCCAGTCTAGCAGAACGATAAAAGAAAATCCCTGTCCACCTTGCTTAGGCGCCACGGAGGCTGTAAGTGCCTGAATTTGTATAGAAAGCTGACTGCAATCCAATTGTCTCCTCCCTTGAATATTTCTGTAGCTTATCCAGCAGCTAATGAAAAATACATAAACAGTCCTGGCAACGGGATACACAGCCTCAGTTACCCCGCTCCCTAGCTGAACTTCTAGTGCTTAGGGTCTGGACAAAGGTTCCTTCTGGCCTTGGGTCTTCTGTCTTTCTGGCAGCGCAGTGGTATAGTTTCAAAAGAAATGGTAGCGGGGTGCCTGCTACTGATTCTTTTAGGGTACAGTTATGGGATGTTCTTCCTGGAAGGGCTGAGACTAAATCCATTGGGTTCCCCTCATCTCCTTAGGGTTGTTTTCAGTACTAAAGTATGTTTGCAAAGTGTCGGTACCTCCCTCTGTTACTTGGCTGTCCTCACCAGTGTGTAGTTACAGCATCCTTCCACAACAGTGTGTAGCTGCTGCGTAAAACCCTGCAGGTAATGGAGAACTGAAGATGTCAGTTGGCAGCAGTCCGGAGGAGCAATGTTTAGAGATGTGTAACACATCTATACAAGTGCTTCTTGCAATGTTTATGGCTGAGGCAGGGAAGTGTTTCTTGAGCTCGGTCGTGGCTTTTTTGCTTACTGGCAGAGGCTGACGTTGCTGGCAGCCCCACTGATGCTCTTGGTTGCAGATGTTCTCTACACTTGGACTGCAGCAAAACCAGATCAAGCTGAGACTGTGAAATGGCTTCGGAAGAACTGTTCTTTGTTCTTCTGTCACTTACTGGCTTAAAAACAGTAGCCTTGTGTGGAATGGAGGCAAATTTGAGTGGGGTAAATGTGAACTGAGAGATGTGTGCGTATAGGGACCGTCCCACTGCAGAAAGCACTTACTTTGAGCTCTCCGGCTCTCTTTTTGATGACTGTGATATTAAGATGGAGCTCCTTGTGTCTAATCATGATGCTTATTGCCCTCTAGATGTCCTGTCTGCAGATACTGCCAAACGCCTGAGCCGGTGGAAGAGAACAAGTGTTTTGAGTGTGGAGTTCAAGAAGTAAGTAGGTGGGTGGATGGTGAGTGAGATCTAGACTAGATCTGACTGCACAGCTGCTCTAGTTGCTTTAGGGGTTAGTTCTGTGGCTGCTTTCGGGCTGATTTTACCAGTCAGTGGTGTATCTGCTTTCCTTTTGAGTTGGAATCAATACTGGGAAGGGATCTTACCTCCCAGGTCTCCTGTTCTGACAAATCTGATTCTTAGAAAGAAGCATTAGCGTGGAAGCTGATCAGAGTGTGCACGATAAGATGAGTACGATAGCAGGCAGCTAAACTAACACGGAACTTGGTGGTCCCTTCTGTGCTCTTCAGAGCTTGCTTTTGTGGTCCTGCTGAGGTGCCTCGTTCGTTAGTCAAGGCCATTCTTCTATCCATGCTTGTGGTAATCTATCAACGTGCCCAGCACCTGCAGGCTTGTAATTGGCTCGAATGAGCGGGTACCTCCCTTCTCTTTAGCCTTCCAGCTGAGCAAGGCTTCAAAGAAGGAGGGGGAAAAGCAAACGCTGTTCGCTTTCTAAGGAAGTGACTGGATGTACACGGCATCAGCAGGCCACTGCTGTCAGATCACACTTTCTCAAAGCGCCGATACCACCACTTGACAGTGTTGTATATACAGAGCTTTCTTATTCTGTTGGCAGAACCTTTGGATCTGTTTAATATGTGGGCACATAGGCTGTGGCCGGTACGTGAGTCGACACGCTTACAAACACTTCGAGGAGACCCAGCACACCTACGCAATGCAGTTGACCAACCACAGAGTCTGGGACTATGCTGGAGGTAAGCGCTCTGTCTTCCCCTCTTGTAGGATGACCTTGTTTGTAAAATGGCTTTCGGGACCCCTTAGTAAGAGTACTTGTGGTAGAGTTTGCTTGGAGATTAAGGGATTTGCAGCTGTACTAATACCTTGGCTTTTGGGACCATCCATCTCCTCTCTAATAGCAATTTTCGTGGATCTGTAGCAGATGGAGGAGGGAGAACGTGATTCTGTAATGAACCGGGGCGGTCCTGTAGTCTCTGTGGAATGTGTTTGTTACTCCCTTTCCATCAATTTGCCCTGAGGTATGGGAATGGGCTGTTGTAATAAATATCCTGTAAGGTGTCTGTGTGAAGTCTGCTAAATAACAAATACATCTGCTGTTGGCTTTCTGCCTTGCTAATATGCTGTTGCAGCAGTCTGCATGGTTAATTGTGCTGCATAAAGTATTTCCACTGGTGTCAACCTGGGTGTTCTTAAGCTAAAACTCCCTGTGGTTAAATTTTCTCTCTTCAGATAACTACGTCCATCGACTGGTTGCAAGTAAAACCGATGGGAAGATAGTTCAGTATGAGTGCGAGGGAGATATGTGTCAGGAAGAGAAAATTGATGCCTTACAATTAGAGGTAAATATTTTGGCTTGCTGGACTCTGCATTGTGCTGCTGTGTGGAACTGTTTCAAATCCAGATATGACTACAGGACAATTACATCAGCTTATGCAGCAGACCTGCTCCCTGCATGTCGGCAATCATCTTCAGGCAGAAGCAGGATGTTTTTACTGCCTTTTTTTTTTTAAAAAGTCTTCTTGGCTCTGCAGAGCCAATGCAGCTAAGTGTAAGCTGGCTGCAGTTTTGTCCTGTGTTCACTGGTAGATTGAAGATTAGCTGGTTACGCTGCTACAAACACTGAGGTCATCAGAGAGAGAAATGGGTCCGAATGTCCAGACTCACTCACCAGACCCTTCCCAGTGGATCTGTGACTTGGCTTAAGAGCCAGGATGTGTACGGAACTGTCAATTTGAGTAGCTTAGCTTGTAAACTGAACAAGTATGTAGGAATCCATAGCTGTGCGCTTACCTTGGCTATCAAAGAAAGCTGACAGGCTCGTCTGATACCAGCCCTGTTCTGCTTCCTTCTCTTGAACAGATAATGATTTGTTTTGGGGTTTTTTTGTTTGTTTGTTTTTGGGTTTTTTGGGGGGTTTTTTTTTTTGTACCTGTTGGCCAGCTTCTCCTATCCTAACTAGAAGGGTAAAGGAGAGAAACTCAAAATTACTGCTCCACTGAGCAGATACACTGCAGCATGATTTCAGCCGCATTAGACACAAGGGTATCTGAGGAGGAACAGCCCACAGAGACCAGACTTCGTAGGCTTATTGCTCAAATAAATATTTGGTTGCTTCTCCGTGAACTTTCTGAGTAACGCTTAGATGCTAAACCAGCTATTTTTAACCCTTTTTTTTCCTGGGAGGTTGGTGCTTGAAGTATGTAAGACCTCTCTATCTAGCTTATGAGATCTAAATATTTCTAGAGAGAACGAATTTGGCAGTGTATTTTGGCACTCGAATATTACCAAGAGTGTTCAAGGCTTTTTGTACATGTCTAATTCTGTAGTGAATGCCTAATTTGGTGCTTATTAGCCTGATGATAAGAAATGATCACGTTTTCCAACCTTCGCATAACTCATTTGCAGAACCAGAAGGGAAAAGATGGGATGTAAGGCATATATCCTTGTTCAGGTGCCAAAATAATATTGGAATGGGCCATACATGTTGGAGAACAATAATTGTGAATAGTTATACACAGCTGAGGATGCTTTCCCAGAGATGTTCTTACAGTGAAGCTAGATACGTGCATTTACCTTTCTGCCTTGGGTTTTGGGCTGTGAATGGGGAACTCAGCCTTTGGGATCTCAGGCTCTCGTGACAGGGATGGTTGATGCTTCATTTGCCTGTGGATTGTAAAACTTGTAGGGATTTATTGCCGCTACAATGAAAAATCTGTCTCCTCTTTAAAAAGTTCTTGGCATGATACTGGGTACGGCTTGGTGGAACTTTTACTTCATCCTTGCTGTTGTGCTCTCAAGGTTTTCCTTGACTTCAAAAAACAAGTGATTTGATTTTGAAATCAAATTGGTGAAACGCATCCGCTGGATCTGCAGTTTGCACGTATGTTCAGAATGTCCTGTATGCTCAATTTCATCTGATTAAATGGATTTGTATACTGGAGCCCTTTGGGCTTCTTAATCAACATAGCCACCCTTATGGAAAAGCTGACTGTTCTGCGTATGTCTTCTGTGTTTATAGTACTCATATTTGCTAACAAGCCAGCTGGAATCACAGCGAATCTATTGGGAAAACAAGATTGTCCGAATAGAAAAGGATACGGCTGAAGAGGTGAGCTCTGCTCTGGGCACGTGTGAAACTCTGCTGAAACAGGTCCCTGGACAGAGTTAAGTTCAGTGGGAGATGGAGCTGTTCCGTCTCTCATACAGCCTGAACGTTGCGTGATGTGGCCTCGCATAGCCTGTTTCACTACCAGCTGAGAAAATTGGCTCCAAGATGTATCCCTTATCTCGATGCTCAGATCTAGCAATTTGCTGCTCAGTGGTGCGGAAGTAGGTAGATTGCCACCTAGATTGAAGGTTGATTTAAATGTGCTGCTCAGGAAACTGCAGCAGTGGTGAAAACAAGTCCGTGCTGCTGCAGGATCCCTGCTTGCCGATGCCATCCGTCTCACACTGACGTGTATCTCTGGGGAAGGTTAGTGTAGCATAGACAATATGACTTCAATTTGCTCGGCTGCAGAAAGTGGAAGCTGTCTTTCTGCTCCAAATGCATATTGATTTGCCCTTTCTTTTTGATCCCCTATCTCTCCTCATCACCCTTCGGGAAAAGTTCAGAGTCTCCTCCTATAAAGCATCCTGTAGGCAGGACTGCTTCAAAATGTCATGAGCAAAAATCCAGTGAGAATATTTTAATGCTTTTCACTCTACGTAGATCCTTTCAACTAGGTTTAAAGTGAGTCAGGATTTAGGGTTGAGTCCTTAACTGAACTTTCTACATGACTTCCAATTAACCATTTAGTATCTGCAGCTAAGTAGCATCGTAAATGTAGAAATTATGACCATTGAAATAGCAGTCATTGACCTTGGTCTAAAGAACAGTCCCAGAAATCTTATGGAGGGCCCTATAAAAGGAAAAGACATAGCAAAAATCGTCTTGCATGTGACCAGGAAACATGATCCACAAAGCAACTTGAAAGCGAAACGACTATGATATATGCCCCAAATGTGGTTTCATGTTTAAAGATCCCTGCGATTTTATTCATGGCACTTGCTCCATGTAAGTCTTGTCTGGATCAGTGCCACTATGCAGTGTATTCCATTATCAGTGCTCAGGCTACTTCCCCAAATTAACCATCAGCTGCATAAACATGCAGTGATTAAGGCCGGAAGGCTTAAAACCTGCTCTGCATCGACTCTGGCATCAGTGAAGGCACCATGTGTGCTGACACTGACATTTATCCAGATTGCTCCTCCAGGAAAGCATTTTTCCTTTAAATTCCTGCCTCCACTACGTGCAAGCATGCTTTTGACACTAATATAGGGGAAACAAGTATTTCTGTCTGTAAATCTCCTGTAAGTCTTACGTTAGAGGTTTTGACGTGTTCTGTGCAGTGCCTAGGGAATGAGAGTTTGGTTTTCTTCAGCAGTAGCAGTCTCGAGCTGTGAAGCAGAGGGGAAGAGGAAGCCAACGTACGGGTGTTTCTGTTTGCGTTTTGCATGAGTAAGATATTCGTGTCAGTAGGTCACTGCCTTATGACAGCAAGCTGCTGAGTCAGTGCTGAGCAAAGTGGCACGTTAATTTTCAGACTTTGACCATACTTATTTGAGGTTTAGTTTAAAATGAGCAAAAGCCCGGCATTGTAAAGCCTTAAGATGGAAATTTAAGTTTGCTGACAGGTACAAAACCGTCTGAGAGAATGGCGAAATGAATGCTTAACTGCAGTCAATAAGAAGTTAAGGATCTAATGCAGCTTTTGTTTGAATGGGGTGCCTGGCACAGATTTGCGGCCTGAGTTGCTGTTCTGTGTGAGCAGCTTCCACGGCAACGTGGTTCCTTGTTGGGGTACTGCAAAGTGTAACGCAGAGGGTCTTCATCAAAACTAAGCCTTTTCTTGACTCAAAGCTCTTGCTTACCTGGATATAGTAATTGGTCAAAGTCTAGAAACCACTCCAGAAAATGGAATGTCATAATGAAAGTGCAGAGGACTTTGATCTGTTTGAAATGCCTGTGTGTTTGTTTTTACAGATTAACAACATGAAGACCAAATTTAAAGAGACCATTGAGAAGTGTGACAGTCTGGAACAGAGGCTGAATGACTTGCTCAAAGAAAAGCAGTCTGTCGAAAGGAAGTGGGTACCGCTGCCAGGTTTAGTTCCGTGCAGCCATTAAAACTCCAGGCACTGACATCCAAAAAGAAAAAATCTTGCTATTCCTGGGCAATTTTGAGCTATTTAAACTGGTATACTGAGAACACAGCTTATTTTAAAAAAAGCTCTCATTTCTGTAGGTGTTCACAAATGGAAAGTGCCTGTTGAGTGGAACACAGCTTTTGGGCTCTTGGCTCTTTTTACATGGTCTGCATATTTAGCATTCAGTAATCCTTCCTCTGCCTGCTCAGAAGGAGACGCCAGTCTGTTTTGCAATTGGCGGATACATCCAGAGAGAAGAAAGGCAGCTCAACAGAGGCATCTCCCCCAGCACAGAGAGAAACGTAGATCTTGGGAAGTGCCTAGATGAAAGATGTCAAGCACGGGGACTGTGCAGATCAGTGTGTTCCAGCTCCCTAGGTGGGACTGCGTGCTCTGGTCCTCCTAGCCCACCAGGCCCCGGGCACTGCTGCCTCTCCAGCAGTCCTGGCTGGAGCAGGGAGCCCAGGCTAGCGAGCTGTGGTTCATGCAGCTCACCTCGCTGAGTGGAAAGGAGTCTGTGTATGATGCCAGCAAACTTTCAGGGCAAAAGCACTGAGTTATTAGGAGCAGGGAAGCACTGTCTGTGAAACACGAGGCTCCCGATATCCTTGTGGGAGCATCTTGCTTCTGAGTGAGGTGGTATCTTCAGGGTCTTGCACTCCGAGTGTGGCAGGAGCCAGCATCGCGGAGTCCCTGACTGCCCTTAGCTCCCTCGGGACCCCATGTAATCTCTGTGCCCTTTTTGGTGCCTGTTCCCTGAGTTGCAGCTGCGTGTTCAAGGTTACAGTCCCCTGCTCCCAAACACACCCTGCCTGTTGGCATTTGGTACAAGATGGAATTGCCTAACTTGCAAGGGAAGGGATTCTCCCGGGTTATGCAGTTTGAGGGACAAAGGAAGGAATTCTGCTTCAAAACATCCTACTCCGTACGCAGGTAACACCGTGCAGGCAAACAGGTGCTAGCAAGCCTTAAGCTGGGTAGAAAATCCTGGGGAGATTTCAGAGTCCTCTTGTGTCGCCTCCCCTTTGCCCAACTTTTGCCAGAAAACCAAATTCCAGGCGGTCTTGGTGGGGCTGGGGACAGCTGGGGGTCAGTTGCCCCAAGGACTGGAAATAAAAGGGAGGCAGTAGTGTTTGACGTAGGTGCAGTGCACTGCTTTCCTGACTTGCGCTTCTATTTGTAAGGTGTTCTCAGCTGAATAACAAAGTGGCTAAACTTTCCAACGAGCTGAAGGAGGAGCAAGAACTGAATAAGTGTTTGCGAGCGAATCAAGCCTTGCTTCAGAACAAACTAAAGGAGGAGGAGAGAGTGTTAAAGGAAACCTGCGAACAGAAGGACCTGCAGATCTCCGAGATCCAGGAGCAGTTGCGGGATGTCATGTTCTACTTAGAGACGCAACAGAAAATCAATCACCTCCCAGCTGAGACCCGACAGGAGATTCAGGAAGGACAGATCAACATTGCAGTGGCATCTTCTGCCAGCTCCTCCACGGGGAGCACGGGCAAACCTTCTTCCAGGAGAGGCCGTGGCAAGAGGGGCAAATGAAAATCGGCATGCCCTGCTCCCATACTGGAAGTGGCCGTGCTGGTGGTAGGCCAGGCTCACCTCTCGGCACCCCGGCTGGGAATGCCCAGTTCACTAAAACTCAGCTAGAGATTGTCTTCAGAGCTGCTCATAAAACTGGCTGCCAGTCAGTGGAGGTGTCTGTGGTATTTAAAAGCATTTCACTGCACTATTTAGCTATTTTTAGGCAGATCTTTAATGACCATTTTGCCTTCCTACCTTTTCAAAGCCCCTCCTATCATGCATTTGACTTTCTTCTTGGAGAGTGTACTGTTTTGGGGTGGGTGGGTGTGTACATGTTAAACATCGCATTCCCCGAGGGGATGCGGTAGAGTAGGCTAGGCCCAGTGTGTAAGGCTTTTCCAGTTCTTCTCCTGGATTAAAAGTATTCTCAATTAAGAAATGATTTTATTTAATAAACAGTGTAAATTCGATTATATACATCGCCTTTTAGTATGTGCAGTTCTGACACTTGCAGAACTGCTGGTGCAGGAGTAGAACTGTAGTTTGGAAATAAAAAGGAGTGAGGTGTGGAAAATAAACCATCTTAGTGGTGTAAGAAACTGAATGAGTCCTAAAGGTTTGTAATCTAGGATATTAAACACTTTAAGGGACTTCGCTACTATCTCTTTCTTCATTTTAAAGATGGCCTTTGAAAGGCCAGCGCTCGCTGCCTTTGGGGCAGAAAGCATGACAGTTTTATATTCTGGACACTGTTTAATGTGGTTATTTTACAGGCATTTCTACAAATTAGAGCCGTCTTTGCGAAGACTGGTACACGTTACGTATTAACAGCTGCCACAGTGTTCCGATCCTCCTGGAGCGGGGTGCGTGCGCGTTCCCTCCGTGAGCTGCGCTAGGGGTACGTTGGCGTAAGCTCCGGTGCTGTTATCCTCAAAACGAGGGGAGGAGAATGAGTAACGCAGCGTTTTAAAAACTCTCTTCCTCCGTGCGCGTACCCAGCCTTTGCAGTAGCTGCCGGCCCCCGCCCGCGGGTCTGCGGCGGAGCTGAACGCGCTGCCCTGCGACCGGACCCTCGCCGCTAGATGCGGCTGTTGTTTCCAGTTCCTGTGATCGCTGCCTGTTCTGCTCTGAAACGTGGCTCTGGCCAACGATCTCGGCTGGCAAAACTTTGGTGTTATTTGCCCCAAAGGTATGCAGATCCTGTAAGGGAAATTTGTGGACAAATCTGGGTTGGTTTTTTTTTTGTTGGTTTTCACTTAGAATATATACTGGACTTGATGCTCTGGGGTGGGAAGAGTTTTATCATGGCTGGAGAAGTGACTGTCCTGGTTGCTGTGTTGTGCTCAGCAATCTGAGTGTTTAAAGGCAAATCCTTTATTAAAAATGGCTGGGGAAGTCCCGCAGTTGTCTTTTCAGACCGTAGCATGATCCTTTCCCGTTGTTCGAACTGCAGGAACAGCCGTGATCTTTAGTCTGTAACACTGAACATGCAGCTCCGACTTACCAGCTCCAAACCGGAACAAAGAAATAAAACAGCCAGTCCTTTATTGCTAGAAGTTGTTCTTTGTGGCCAATTGAAAGGAACGACTTACAATAAATAGAATGACTCTCGGAAGGTGAGTCGTTATCATCTGCTTCCTGACTTTACGGACTGGAAGCGTTGACCTTCCTCACTTTGAAATACAGGGCGCTTGTTAGTGCACTCATTGCATCCGCTGCTTGGGTTTGGAGATCGGCCCCAGTCACCTGGAACTTCGACCTTTTCTAACTTTGTAGCATGAATGTACACTAACTCTTTTCTAGCGTGTGGACTGTACAACCGGGCCTCTGCCTTCTGTAAATTATTCTAAGGACCTAGAGATGTACAACACAGCTTGCTCTCCTATAGAAACTATTTTATTTAAGATATATTTTTACACCATCTAAGATCCTCTGACCTTTTGCTGAAAGCTTGCTTTGTGTAGAACACTAAGATGCTGTACTGTATCTTGGAATTCATTTTCAAAAAATGTGATTGAAAATTAAAACGGCGTGCAGTATTTTTGTTTGTGTGTTCAACTGGAAGCGGAGGGAGGAGATGGCAGGGAGAACGACAAAACGTGACTTTATTCTTTTTGAAGTCATCTACTTTTTAACTCGAAGGCAAAGCTGTCCAAACGAGCTCTTTGTCATGTTTGGGTTGGGGGGAAATTTGGTTCAGCTGAACTGATAATTATCTGCTCTTATCTCTGGCTCATGAGAAGTGGGCAGCTCATGCAGAAAAAGCAAGGGTTGTGGAATACTTTTGCGTTAAACCAAATTACCCTCAGTCCTTGAGTCCCCTCCAGCTTCTCCTAAAATCATCCCAGGTGACAAAGCAACCTACAGCGTCCATCTGGGCCTTTCTTCACCGCTGTAGATCAGCGGGGCTCCCCCCAGGCTCCTGCTGGGTGAGGCTGAGGGCACCCTCTCTTGCGAGGCTTCCCCCACGGTGGGACCACGCTCTCTCTGGCCGCGGGGCAGGAGCAGCGCTGATGGGGCTTGAGCCCACACGTGGCTCGTGGTGAAGGGAGAAGTCGCAGCGAAGGCCGGTCCGTGCCTCTTCCTTACCCATCATCCGGACACCTGAGTGCCTGGAAAAAGCAGTGGTGCTCAGACCTCTCCCGCCTGCGGTCAAGTTTTGACATCTGCAACTCGAACAACAGGTCAGCTTTGTGGCTGATGACTCAGTATCACCACAGCAGAAGATTGCAGCAGCATAAAACTTCCCCCAAGCACTGGACAGCCGAGATTGGCCAAGCTCCTGCTATGATTAAAAACCTTAAAATAGACTTTTTTTTTTTTTTTTAAATCAGGAAAGAAACACACATTCCCCCCCCGATGAACAGCAAAGGGGTTTTACTGTCTCTGCTGGTGCTGTGTTGGGTGGCTGGAGTGGTATCAAAGAGAGCTCGAGGACAAAGCCTGCCTTGGCACTTGCCATGTGGGCTACGTGGCAGTAACAGAGAGGAGATGTTCCAGCAGGAGCAAGAAAGGGGGGACCTGCTCTGCCCCAAAGGGCTGCTGCTGGCCAGCACGTTCTGTGAACTTCACTGCATCCTGCTGTTCCCTCTCTGCAAAAGGTCCCTGATTCACAGGCTGGCAGAGAGGGAACAGGACGGCAAAAGGACTCGCGATTCTGCGTACGTGGGCAGGACGGTAACGGCGAAAACGCCCAAGGCAGCCCAAGAGCCTCCGATGTCAGCTCTGCGCCTCTGCGGCGAGAGCACCCACCTGCTCGAGAGAGGAGGTCACCGGCGACCGCAGGAAAGGCTGCGGGATTTGAAATGGCCAGGGAGAAACACAGATGGAGCGGAGTGACAGCCAGAAGTCGCACGAAGCTTGGCAGAGTCCTCCGCGCTTTGAGGATGCTGAAATGATTCACTCCGGCAGCTGTTCCCGAGCGAGCGGAGGGGAAAGGCAGTTAGACGGGGTGATGGATCGGCACGGCTTCTCGTCGGCTGGGAGAAGCAGCGCCAGTAGCCGGAGGGACGGCAGGGACAGAAAGGGCCGTGCCCCGCTGCTTGGGAGGGAAATGTAGGGCAGCTCGGGGTGAGCTGGGGCCCAGGGCTCAGCTGTCACTGCTTCGCGCCAGGGACGTTCCCCATAAGCAAACGGTGAAATCCAGATTAGCCGGAGGCAAAAGCAGCACTGCTCCGTGGGGCTCGACTCAACGGCGAGGCGGGCGTCCCACCCGCCGCCTCCAGCACCCACAGGGTACGTGCCCAAGGTCCGAGCAGGATCTGCCAGGGCTGGGAGGGGAATGCAGCGCCCATGAGAGCTGCGGCCACCTGAGCTCCAGCACCCCCCAGTCCCTCTGCTGACGGGTTTCCATGAGCCCCTTTGGGGCCAGCCCAGCAGCAGCCCGCAGAGCCCCCCACCCCGTGCAGCCCGGCTGGCCGCAGGTACTGCAGTTTGGGGTGAGACATCTGGCTGACATGGCTCTGTTTCACACGGTTCCAAGGACTCATTAATTTTTTAGCGAGCTAATTTGCCCCTTGGGAAGAACCTGTCCCTTAACACCAATTAATCCCCTCCATGACACTGGTTCCGCTCTTTTAGGAGCCAAGGCCCTGGGTGAGGTGACGTCTCTCTGGTTTGTGCCCTAGGAAAGCCTTGCACAGTGCCACTAGCAGAGCAGACACGGAGTCACCCCGCAAGCAAATGTCCGTGGGCGTCCATCCGTCCGTCTGAGCAGCTGGAGCACCCCACAGCCACGCTGCGCTCCCTGTGCCTGCGCCGCGGCCAGCCCAGGCCCCTCCAAGGGGGCACGCTGCCGTCCCACCACCCGCTCTCTGCTCCGTTTACCTTTTCACCGGAGCCCAATTCCCTAAGGCCCCATGGAAAATTCCTGCCTTGATCTGCACCAACTGACTTGTCTATTCTTGTCTGAGCTCTGAGAAATTCGCCTCAGTTTTTCCTAGGCTTTCCCCCCGCCCCCCACTTCTTACATAAATGGGCATTTTGGTCTAATAATTGTATTTTAAAGGCAGACACATCCAGCTGGTCCACAGCAGGTCCTACACCAGGACAGTCAGCGGTGTTCGGAGGCGAGTTTTGCAGCACGGGAGGGACATTTGTGTATTCGTTCCCCAGCCTGAATTCCTGCACACATTTCCCAAGGCAAGAGCCAGCTCTGCCCACCGGCTTACTTCAGCCTCCAAGGGGGCAACAGCAAAACAGCGACAGCTTTGCTTGAAGCAGGAAGCAATTCGTGCTATTTGCTTTCATTTCGAGCCCAAGTTAAAACCCCACACCTAACGCTTCCTGCTCCTGCACCACCCTTGAGCAAACATTATTTATAGCAGCAAGCAGCATTTATAGCTTTGCCCCTTCTTGACCTGGAAGTAATTGGTTAATTGAGTTAGACAACAAACCTCAAGACACTCAGATGGTTTCCTTCCACCTTCTCGCAGGGAGCTGGAGAGTCAAACTCCTTCCATCCCAAGCTGGTTAAAAACATCAAACACCTCAGAGAGAACAATGTTTACTTCCCCACCAGGAAATTGGTCCCTGTTGAACCTTCTTCAGGGCCGACAGCTCCTATAAAGCTCCTGCACCTGGAGGGGTTGCTGCCTTGCTGGAGCTGGAGCTGGAGCTGGAGCTAGAGCTTGAGCTTGAGCTTGCTCTGGGGTAGGTGGGGGCTCTTTGTGGAGGGTCTCCTGAGCTGCGCTGGGGCTGGGGAGCTGTGGAAAGCTTTACTGCTCACTGGTGGGGGCTGTGCTCTGAGCAGAGGCATCTGAGCTCACCAGGAGACTGAGCTTTTGGTCTTTTGTGCAGGTTTAGTAACGCGATGATTTTGTGGTTGTAGAGGTTATCTGGGTTTGTGGGCTTGAGGGTAGGGGGGTGAGGATGAGCTATCCTCTTGCTTGCACTGTGTTAAGCGTGTGCTTTATTCCCAACCTGAGATCCCTGGGGCCGTGCTGGTCTCTGGTGTGGGGCCCTGCACGTTCCTTGTTATCTGAAGGTGGCACTGCAGTGGCAACGCTTCTCCTCTGCACGCTGCTGAAGTGGTTGCGCTCTCAAAAGCGCTTAAGCTGAGCTGTGAAGCCCCCATGTTTGTGCTTGGGGGTGTGCGGGAGCCTGCGCAGGGCAGGGAGCTACGGGTGCTCCACCTAATGCTGGTGGAGGTTGTAAAACATGCACAAAACCCACCTGGCTGCCCCAGACCGAGCAGTCAGGCTGCCTTCCTGTATTCAAGGAGGGCTTTTCCTGGAGGTAGACTGCAACTTGGCTGTTTTTCTTGCCTGTTATCAGTGTCTGTATGTGGTGGTAATGGCCTTGGAGGACAATGTCAGCGTAGGACATACCTTGGTTTTCTGGATGCAAAGATGATGTTGACACCTGTTTACGTGCCTCTGCCTCCCAGCCTCCCTCTTCCCTCGCATCTCTATACGTGACTTTGATATTTATTAGTCTCTATTGAGGTGTGACGCTCTTAGGTGAAGAAGTGCATCCTCTTGCCGTGTAAAGCAGAGGGGTTTAGGCACGTGAAGGAAACCCACCTTGGCGGGCTCCTTTTCTCTCTGGGGTGGTGGGAGACCCCCACTACAGGTGTGAGCAAGGTTCCGAGGCAACTCTGTGGTCTCTGTGTCTGAGCTCTGTAAACCTAAAATAAAACCACAGTAAATCCGTTTAGCATATAAAACGTGACTAGAGCTCCTAGAACAATTCCTCTACACTACTGGTAATCTTAGTCCAAGCAGAATTAACGTAGGCTGGAGAAACTCCTGGTGCTGTTGGCTTAAATCCATGGTCTGTGTGGAGTCCCAGTTGGAAAACCTTCTGCGAGGGCTGGAGGAGCCGAGTGGGAGATGCAGCTGAGTGAGATGGGTGAGCTGGAGTTCTCCACAGGAGACAGGGATGCTGCTGCAGCCAGCGGCCCCATGCCGATGGAGGGGGAGCCGGCCAGTTTTGTCCGAGCACAGCCGTGCCAAGAGTTTCCCCCTGCAAGCGCAGGGGTTGCATGAGGAGCAGAGAGGACTTTTTCCAAGCAATTCTCCTTGGCAGCTTTTGAACGTGCTCTGGCTTCACTGGAGCGACGAAGAAATCCCAACTGGATCCTGCCTGCTCAGTGAAGGAGCACCGAGAGCTGAGCGCAGCTCCGGGACCTGGGAGCTCCTGGCCTCCACCCCTCGCTGACATACCCCTGCGGCTTCATCGCAAGGAGCCAAACACCTACTCCTCCTTCCAAGAAATCAACAGGGAGGAATGAACAATGGTGTAAAAGCCGAGGTTTATAGGCAGCCGGGTGGGAATGCAGGCAGCACACTGAAATCACAGCATTTTCCTCCGCAGCAATCGGAGTCAAACTGCAGAAGCAGTTAAGAGGATTAGATATTTCTGATCATATTTGCAGCTGCGCTAGCTGTAACCAAGAGGAGAAATCCAAATGCTTCGTCTTGGGAAGTGACTCTGAGCCTGGAAGGGAGCGCTCCCTCGGGACCCCGCATCTGGGTATGTGTTCAGACTCGGCTGTTTTACAGAGCTACGAGGAGCTGTCGTTCCTACAGCTGAAGTAGCGGTGCTTGACTCCCTTGAAGACCCAGGCTCCCGTGGAAAACTCGCTGCGAGCCAGCCCGGATGCAGGGCTCTGAGCTGCAATAATGTCTCCAAAATGTCAGCTCCCACGCAGAAGGCCTGCATCTCCCAAGTGCCACAGCCTAAATGAAGAACACTTTAGAAGCCCTGCCAGGTTTAGACCCAGATGTGAGAGGGGAGATCCCTCCCTGGACATCACTAAGAGGATTTCTTTAACTGTTGTCTTAGCACTGTGGTGTTTTAGCAAGGAAAACTAATTTCACTGTATAGTTAAGTTTCAGCATCTAGTTCTCATGCATTTAGCGCTGTTACGGTCCAGATAAAAATACCTGACCGTTCCCTCTGAAGCTCAAGCCTGCAGAGATGCTGGTGATGTGCTGCCAGCACTGTAGTAGGAAGCTCCCCTGCTTTTCCTGAGGGACACCTCCGACGAGCCCTTGGCCCCCACCACAGGCAGGATGGGCTGAGGGGAAGTATGGAATCCATTAAGCTCTTTTTCCAGTCTTAAATAAAAACGTGGCCTTGTAACCAAGGAAGAAGACATCACTACTTGACACATGTGCATTTGCTGGAAGCGCTTGGCCCTGCTCGCAGAGGCTGCCTGGGGTTCACGCGTGGAGGGGTGGGAGTCCTTTCTCCACGGATGGAGCCTCAGATAATGCTCCTGGCTGGGGCAGACAGAGTTCTTCCTGAAGCCAAAATCCCAGATCTGAGGCCCAGGTGTAACATGGAGGAGGAGGGGAAAAGTTCCGCATCTCACTCCCAATTTGCCTGATGATTTTAGTACAGAGTCTTAGCGAACAAGGGAAAGAGTACCAGAGGTAACAAATTCAACCCTTTCCAAATGCGGTCATGTGGTAGTCATCTGCCAAAAACATAAAACAAGATCATAATCCTAAATTTGTCCTTTGAATGTACCTGTTCTGTAGTAGTTTCCTTCTAATCCCCAGGGATTAATACTGAAGTGCATCGAAACATCTGAGGTGAAGGGGCACAGTGGAAATTCCGTGTGGGCTGGTAATAATAACTGAAAGCTGCTCTGTGAAGCAAACCTGAGGCTGACTTGGTTTTTAATGGACATCTGTCTGTAGGGGGAAAAAATGCCATGGCAACTGGCTTTCTTGTTGGCATGCCTGTCTCGGCGAAGGGATGGGGAGAGGATGGGTATTGGCGGGTCTGTGTAGCTGCGCTTGGGAAACGTGGAGGTACAGCTCGACGAGGCTGTGAGGCAAAGGTTGTTTATGCTCTGTGAGCACCGGGTCTTGAGGGATTTAAGAGCTAAATCTTGGCATAACGATTGCTTTGTGTGCTGCTGCTTAGCAGGAGCTAGGCTGCGTTCCTCCCTCCCTTTTGTAAAAGTGTGAAATCTAAAAGCGTAAAGTGCTTGGTTGAAGATTGCCTGGCAGTTTGCTGGGCAGAGTTGGTGTCTCCCAGTTTGCAGCTCTGTCCTGAAACAGCTGCTACGGAGCTGGAGCATCGCTGTACAGGTCCTGGAGCTTTGCCTCCCAAGGAAGGAAATGCCCTTGTTTAGTGTCCGAGGCCAATGGAAACTGAGAGCAAGGTTCATTAAAATGTTGGTTATAGGTAAAATGAGCTCTGGCACTTCTGTACATCTTTCCTGAGCCCCATGGACGTTAGCATTTGCCTTCATCTCCTGTTGGTTGCAGGAGAAGCAGCTGGCATGCATGGCTCAGCAGGCACGTCCGTCATCTGCACCCTGTCTGAACTGAGCCGGAGGGGGATACTGGTGGGCTGAGAGAAATTGGGAAGAAATAGCTATAAAAGTGCAAGTGCAGATCAAAAACTGTATCTGATGGGAGCTGGTCTCTGCTTGGAACTGAGCCGTGTATTCAAAGGGCTGCAGGCAATGAGGAGACACTACGCAGAGACTAGGGTGGGGAGGAAAGGCAGAGGTAGGCAGCAGTTGTCCTGCCTGGTCGGTTTGGAGCTTGGGCTTTGGTTTTGCTCATTGCTGTGTACATACCTCTTTCTGGTTTGGCCAGTAGTGCGTTCATCAGTTAAAACTGATGGCAGCTTCGCTGACGAGCTAATACTGTATCTCTCTGGGAAGTGCTTTTCGTGTCTTAGAGTACCTGATTTGTCTTCCTAATGTCTTTCCAAGTGTTTGGAGATCCCTGTGCCCATAGCGCCGGCCACAAAGCTTTAGTCTCCAAGAAGAGGGTTAGGGATAATGGGACTAAATAACAGGTCTTCAGGGAAGAGAAAACACATGTAGAAATGCTCAGTTCTGTGAGCTTCTCTAGCAGCTGATTTGGCTTAAAATAAATGCCGAGTGCCTGTGTCGGTTGTCCCTCTGTAGGCATGCATGTTTCATCTTGTTGAATGCTGTTGAGGATGACCCTGGGTAGCTCAAGGAAGAGAGCCCAACACCTAACAGCAGGTTAGATCAAGGAAATGTTACATCACGTAGCACTTCCTGGTAAGTAATGATACTATCAGACTCATTCATCTTTGTATGCAAATACAGCCCGCACACGTAGTCACAAATCTGAATGAAAATAGTAGTCTTGAACAAGAGCAGCTCTAACCTGGAACGTGGACAGAAAGGGCAAACCAGCATGTGATTCTCCATTAGAAATTGTTGCTTTTCTTTCTTGACCACGGAGCAGGTGACTCTGAATCCTGAACACTTCTACAGCTAGACCGCTGCATCTGCTGTTGGCTGTCCTTTGTCACAACCTCATTTGCAACCAAACTAGTAGCTATAATGGTAGGGAATAGCAAACAAGTGAGAAATTGATAGAGCCAAGCCATAAAGTAATAAATACAGAATATTGGGAATGGTGGGCTATCAAAGAAGAGCGTATGCAGGTAGAAGTAAAGGGAATGATGTGCCGTAACGGCAGTATAATCCCATAACGCTGGAAATTTGGGTAGTCCGCTGTAGACGTGCGCTCACAACAGAAAGGTGAGGAGCAGTGTCTGTGCCGGCGGTCACCGAAGAAGCCGGCTGCCAGTGGAAACCAACCTGCAGGTTCTTTGGTGGTCACTACTGCTGGAGCTATTTTAATTTGGTCACTTCTATATTTACTTTTAGTGTGGTGTTTTCTTTTTTACAAAGATGCTCGACAAACAAAAAAGGGAGGGCACAATGAAAGCCAAACAGAGCTTAACAAAACAAAGAATACACTGAAGGAGAAAACAAGTCAAACTGCAACTGCACTTGAGTCATTACTGCAGACGTGAACATGAGTCTTATTCATACGCTGCTTTCCAAGCATGTAACATCACCCCAAAATGTAGTTTAGTGTGTTCATATCTTGTCTTAGAAACCATCTCTGCCCATGGAACTCATTTCTGTGTTTTTGACATGCTTGAATATCAAGAGCTCCATCTTCGCCAGCAGGACCCCACAGCATGGCTGCCACTTCAGAACGCTGCAGGCTCTTTAATAGTTCTTAACCTTTAGCCACATAAATAGTGACTAATTGCTGTGCACTGTAAACATTCTTAGCTGAAAAAGCATTGAAGTAATGGCCTTTAAAAAAACCCAACTATTAAGTGATCCGGATATGTTATACTCAGTCTCTTAGCAGACTTCCTTGTGCTTTTTCTTGGTAACTTTCTTTTTAAAATGCAAAGCACACTGATGAAACACACTGAGTGAGTAATCTTTGCTAGCTGTAGCTTACTTGAGTTAGTTTCAAGGCGTATTTTGGCTCTTCAAGTTCCTTTCGTGCCGCATTTCTCCTAGTGTGGTAGCTCTTGGAGGCCCTCCGCTTGAGGTCCAGTAGGACCAACTGAAAGATACAGAAGACCTTATAAACAGTATCCTGAAGAGTCTGGTTAAATGTAGGGGTTTGTATGCTAGTGGATTTTACACATATATGTGTGTGTGTGTATATATATATATAAAAAGGTCTTTTCTTAGCTTCTCTTAAGTAATGTTAGTTATCCCATTGCATGCAGTGAAACAGACTTCTGCTTTTACAGTAAATGGTCCTAAAATTTGTGCCAGAGGTAGCACAAGCTGTCTTCAGCTCTGCAGGTGCCAGTGTCTCCTACAGAAACTCTTGGTCTGCAGAAGTCCTTGATATCCTTCTCTCTCGGTTCCGTAGCTGTGAAATAGGAAAGTGTCTTGTGAGTTCACTAAAGTGATTGAAAAACGTAGTTTCCTTAGAACTGCTGGCTCTGTTTAGGCCAAGTATTTTCAATGGAAAAATTTGGTGTGCTGAGCCCATTTTGGCTAGTGTCAGCCGTCTAGCTAATAAATGTGTTAACCACAGGGTTATTTGGGCCTGTAAGGTAAAACAAAACAAGCAGTTTAACAGTCAAAAGTGTAGGGAAAAATGCTAATTTAAGAAAGCTGTTAAATATTTGTTATCTTTTTACCATTGTGTGTTGCCACCCACAACTCTTCCAACCGCATGGGAAAGCTGTTGCTTTACAAGCAAGGTGTATAAATAATGCCTGCCTAAGAGCACCGCTCCTTTTATTACATTTGAATCCTGTGGGATTTCTAGAGCATTTCTATGAATAGATTAAACTCTGAGCATTTTGAGTAACCATGGCTATAAATCAATTTAGCTCTTGGTTTTCAAGTTACATCTGCTCTTACTAATCCTGTATGTACATAGATTTTTTAACAGGACAGACCAGGCTTTATTTTTATGTGTTGGCTTTATTTTTATGTGTTGGTATGAGTTGGTGAAACCACCGCTCTGCGTAAAGCAGGTACCACGAGCACGGCAGAGCTGAATAATTGCTGCACCTTGGATTTCTGCAGGAAGCCTGGTGATGGCAGATAGGTAACAACATGGAGCGATGGGAGAACTGGCATCTCGGGCTCAAATATTCTGTCAGTGCAATGCAGATTTTAATTTCTTTGGACTGCAGCGATTTTTTTTTGGGGGGGGGGGGGGGGAAGAGGGGAACCAACCCAGAAATCTGTAATACTGAGGGGTTGTCAGCAAGGAATGTGGCAATCCCTTCGGCCCCGTTTTGCTTTCCTGTAGCTGGCTCCCCGAGTAGGAGGGCAATGGGATGTCAGCGTTTATGGCGATGGTTCGGTATCTCTGTGGTTAAAGGCAGGAGCCGGTCCGCAGAGCGCAGGGAGGGCCGGGGGTTCTCCATTTCGTCTTTCACAGCTAGTCAGCGGCTCGGCCATTTTTTTTTTTTTCTGAATTTTGGTGTCTCTCGACGTCTGGTTTCTTTTGAACGATGCGCTGCCGGGCCGAGCCCGCCGCCCTCCCACTCCTGCTCGCTGGCGGCCCCGGGCGGGGCCTAACCCGCCAGCCTCTGCCCCGGCCAGGCCTCGGCCTGCGGGCCGGCCCGGACAGCAGGCCGCAACCCAGGGTCCTGCGCCGCCGGGCGAGGGGGAACGCTCCCCTCAGGGGCCAGGGGCCTGTGGCAGCCGCGCCGGGGGCGTCCGCCCGGCTGGCACCGGCTCGGGTTTGCCCTTGCGGCTACCGGGGGTGAAGGCGCGGGCGGGCTGTGAGGGCGGGGGGGGGGGGGCTGCGCCCGCAGGGGCCTCACGGCACCGCCGGGCCCGTCCCGTCCCCTCAGCGGGGCCGGGGCTGCGGCGGGAGCTGCCGCCGTCCCGCGCCGCCGCCTCACGTGTCCCCCTCCCCTCCCCGCCTCCCGCCTCCGCCCCTTCACCCGCCGCAGCACTGCCGCGGCGCCCTCCGACTTCCCGTAAAGAGTCCGCGCCCGCCGCCCGCTCCGGCGCCGCCGCCTCGCCGCCCCACCGTTCCCCCGCTGCCGCCGCGGAGGTGCCCGAGAGGCGGCAGGCAGCGACCGCGGCGCCCCTCCGCCCCGCCGGTCCCCTCACCCGCCGGCCCGGTCCGGCCTTCCCCCCCTCCCAACCCCCCCCCTCCCGTGGATCCCTCCGCGCCGCGCTCCGCTCCCTCCGCCCCGCTCGCACTGTTTGGGAGCAACCGGCCGAGCCAGCGGCGCCCCGGCCCCGCCAGCGCAGCGAGGCCCCGCGGACCGGCCTTCGCCCAGCACCCCCGGCCCTCTCCCCTCTCGTCATGTCCCTCAAGCAAGCGGCGGCGGCGGCGCAGGCCGCCGGCAACAACCGCAAGCCCCCCGGCGGCGGCGGCGGCCCCGGCCTCCCGTCAGCCGCGGGCGGCGGGAGGCAGAACATGGGCAGGTGGGTGCGCGGCGGGCCCGGCCTTGGTCCCGGCCCCGCCGCGGAGAGCCCGGCGCGGGCGCCGCTCCCCCTCCCCCGCCACTCCCCCCCCCCCCCCCGCACCGGCCTCCATGGGCGGCGGCGGCGGCGGCGCGGCCGGGAGGGGGAGCGGGGCCTGCTGCATGGCGGGGGACGCGGCCCGGCGCGGGGGGCTCCGCCCGGCGGGGCGGGAGCCGGCATGGCGGCGGGCGGGGCGCACGCAGGCCCGCCGAGGGGCCCGCCGGTTCCGCAGTGCCGCCGGGGCGAGGCCGCGAGGCCAGGCCGCGGCCGGTGCCCTTCAGGCGGCCGGGGACGGCGGAGGGCACGGCGGGACCTCCATTTTTCCGCGACGGGGTGGCGGGCGAAGCCCCCGCGGCCTGGCGGGGCCTGCGGCGGGGGCGAGGGGCGCCGCTTTCCCCGGGCCAACGTGACCCGCCTGCTGAGGAGGAGGCGGCGGCGGCGGGGGGCGGCGGGGGCGAGGCGCCGTAGCCGGCGGCCGCACGTGCGCGGGGGGACGGCGGCGGGAAGGTGCCGGCCGCGATGGCGGCGGCCTCGGGGCTGGGGGGCGGCGGGGTTGTCCCAGGCGGGGGAGGGGGCAGCGTTCCTGCCTTGTGGAAGTCGGCGGAGGCCCGCCTGCGGTGGAGCACCTTCACCTTACTGGGGTTTATTTTTATTTATTTTAACACACATATATATATATATATAATTTTTTTATTTAAATCGCAATAAAATTCTCGCGGGAAGGGAGGCCGCAGGAGCGCTCACTGGCCTCGCCGGTGGATGGTGGTTCCAAGCACGGCTTCACTTTTTCACAGATTCGGGGGGCGAGGAATCAGGGTTCTGCAGCAGGCTCAGATTCCCCTCCTCGTATCTCCCCCTCCCCACGCACGCTGCGGAGGCCCTGCTGTCTCATACTGCCTCTGGAAGATTGATCCCGCTCGTGCTCGGAGAGCATTAGCTATTCAAATTCACACATATTTGAGGGAGAGGAAGGAAAAAAAAAACAAACCAAAAACTTTCTAGTGTTGTGAATTTTTCCAGTGCTGTGGGGGTCATAACAAACAATCAAAGCAGGACGGTAACAGTCTTGAAGGTCATAGTCACTCAGAGCAGTTTCATTTCAAGTTTTATTCATCTTACTCTTTAACTTGACTTTTATTCTTACTCAGTTTTGTGCATTGGCAATAAAACAGAACTTACAGTGGTCCCATTGTTGGACATCACTGGAAATAGGGTTTTACTTTGTTACCAGTCTGTGGAACTGGAAGCGGAAAAGCTTTGGTAGGGTTGAAAAGGACAAAATAAACTTAAATAATAACAATAATACCTCAGCACTTCATTGCAGTGATTTAATAGTTTTTACATATGGCTGTTTAGGTTGAACATGGTGTTTACTGTGCTTTGCTAAACAGTTATCCCTGCCAACACACAGTGGCACTGTAGAGGTTAACGTGAAGGGCAACAAACCCTACAGCCTTTTTTTTTTTTAAATTCAGTATGATGGTGAGCACTTGTCTCTGTAGATTAGGGGATGCGAGCTTCAATGTCTCTCTCAAGTTTTAAGATTAAAGCCACTGGATTTCTCCTACCAGTGTTGCCTTTCTACTTCTGTTGGATAAATTCCACTTCAGAACTCCTTAGGGAGTTCTAGTGGGGCTGCTGAACAACTGACATGTTCCCTGAGAGGTGTTTACACTCTCTTTTTTGTTACTCAATTTTTCAAGTTACTTCTGAATGAAGGGTCTGTAAAATCACAGTCCCTGGGCTGATGGAGCCCTGTGGAACACCTTCAGAGAACTTCTCCTATTGCTGTCGTAAAGAAAAGTCTTGTCTCTTTGGGAGTACAGATTCAAAGGTGGTTCATGCTGCAAATCTGTTCAGGTAAATGAAAAGCTAAGTGGCTTTTCTTTGCAAAAAATCAAATTGTTTTTTAGCTGGCCTGCATCTTGGTTTCAATTTGAAGCATTATATTATTTAACAGAAACTTAAACATCCCCAGGTTATGCCAAGCTTTCTTCCTAGCAGGTCATTTCCCTGCAGCGCTAGCATTCTCTTTCTTATCTTCTTGAGATGCAAAAGAATGTTACTTTTCATGGCTAAGTTGCTTTTAAAGGCTTAGGTTTGGGTAGAAAGCTCATTGGTAGTTAACTGTCCTGGACCTAATTTTCTTCTCTGTGTTTATTACTGTAAGACTTAATTGGGCTAGGCACCTCATCCTTCTACATCTGATAGTGAGTGGAGGGTCAGCTTTGCTCACTACAATTGTTTCCATGGTTTCATAATGATAGATATATGTATTTCATATTAGAAAAGGTAAAATCTTGCGTGAACAAATAAGACATTCCAGTATTTGTTTTCATGGTATTATTAATTTCTCTTACACAGGGGGAGAAATCACAAATTAAGGTATCTTTAAAGGTGTTAAAGAAAAACAAACAAGAAGGATTAATACCTTTTTTTATAAAGAGGCACTAAGTGAAATGCTATGTTTGTTTAATAGCAACTGCATGTGCAATATGGCAGATGGGAAATCGGGCTGTAGGGGGGATGCCAATAGCATGTTGAACTCTAATGGGAGAAAACGTAGACCTCATACACAAACCTGCTCCACTGTGCTAGTCAAAACATTATCTAATATGTGCTTTTTGGGTTTTAGTTCAGTTTTGCCCTTATACAAGCACAGGAAGGTTAGCTGTCCTGTGATTGAAAGTTGCATCTCTCCCAGCATTCCTTCAAGCACTGCATCCTTTTTTGTTATCAATTTTTCCCCATTGTTATTTTGTCTGAAGGCAAAACACCTCAGACTCGGGTTTTGGATGGTTACGTGTCTAGTTACAATTGTGGCAGAAAGTCTTTTTCCTTTTTATTTGGTAACTTTCTTGCCTAACTGGACTTGGGAGTCCTTTAGGAACACTCTTAGTTACCGTCTTTTATAAATGGCTTTGCTCATTAGAAAGTTAAAACTGACATGATCCCATGTTGCGTAGCTTGCTTTTGAGACTTAACGCTTCTTGCCTACTCTTATTTTCCTTTTTCCTCGACATCCTTTTTTATTAGCCTAACTAAAAGCTTAAGTAAAGGGCAGAAGAGAGGTGTCCATTCTGTTCAGACAGAAGTAATCGGGACTATTGAGTGCTGAGGTGCTCTGATACAATGGAAGTGACTGTTCTGGAGGTTTGATCACACGTGCCATTCAGAGGTTTTCTAGTTTGTTCTAACATCTTTGTGTGTGTGTGTCTGTTTTAATGCAACTGTGCTAAACTGCTGAGCAAAATGAATGGATAACCCGCAGGTCTCTTTCCTTATTGCTGTTAATGCACTTTAGTATGATATTATATACCTGCTTTTGAGTAAGTTTTAATTTAACAACTGATTCATGGCAATGTATATGAAGAAGGTTCTTCAGTGACTAAGTCCATCAACAGGTTACAGATGTGCACTGGGTCAGACTTGAGTCAGATTACTTATGTATTCAGACGCTACAGAAGTTGTCATCTTGTAAGAAGACAGGAGTTGACATTATTAATGTCAGTATTGGGGAAAAACTACAGAAACAATGCTGCAGGACTTCTTGTATGATCTTAATTTGACAGCTTCAATTCATTTGACTTATATAGACAAATACTGTACTTAAATAAAACTTTGTACTCTGCTTTCTCCCTTAGAAGAAAGCTTTACCAGCTCTCTGCACTTGTAATGAAAGTTCTGTAGAGTATCCTGTAAATTTGTTTTCAAAGCTGTAGTAATGTCAGCCAGTGCTCCAGAAACATCTATTCACTCTGTTAAATTCAGCAGTCTTTGTAGTTGCACTTCTGCTCTAGACATTAATTACAGTATGGTTGCATTTGGTTCTTAGTCTCAAAGTGAAGATGCTGCTGGAGAGAAAACCTGAGACTTTCTTTCACATCCTGGAAAGACTTATGTGCCTTGCATTAGTTTTCACTTAACTGGAAAAATATAAATGCGTGACCTTGTTTTGCTTATACAAATGCTCTACTTGGCATGTAAACATTAAGATGGGAGGTGAGGGATGCTGAGAAATAGCATAGTAAATGCTCATAAAAATAGAAAAAAGATTCAAGTTGCTGCTGGGTAAAAATGTTTATTGTGCAGCATTGATTAAGCCCTTATGGAGACTTTCACTCTTAAGGTGTAACTGCTGGCCTGCAATGAGTTGGCTACTGAGTTTAATTGCTTGGTCATTACTTTGTCTGGTGCAGCATTTTCCTGACTTTGTGACTTTGCTACCCCAAAGCAAAGGGTTTACAAGTTGGATTTGGCAAGCTGCTGTGCCTTCTCCCAGGCTTACCTTTAACCACATTTCTGCAATACCAAATGTATTTTTTTTTTTTTTTTTTATTTACCATACTTGGTGTAATCAAGATGTGGTTTTAGGTAGCAATGCCAAATTGCTACTGACCCTTCTGGTTTCCCCCACCCCCATTTCTTAGCGTTACTCTCCTGTTTTAAGTTGCGGTAAACTTCTGGCAAAGACCATCTGCTTTCTGCTTTTGTAAAGGTCCTAGGTTTTTTCATATGATGGATCAAAGATGTGTCACAGGGTAGTTTGAACTTGAGTCTTCACCTGTTTGAATATAAACCTCAAGTTGATGGCCTTGGTGTTAGCAGAAGATACACACAGTTTTGATTGAATTGTAGCATTGGCAGAATTGGTGAATGTCTTTTTTCATCTTGATGAATGTCTTTCCTTTTTTCCGATGGTTTGTGTTTAACAGTTGTAAGCTGGAAAACAAGAGGTCAGGTCTGTAAAGAGATCTGTTAGATCAGAATAGCATATAGAATTTCTGCAGTTAGCTTAACTCTCGGTCTGATGTAGAAGGTAGGACCTCTTGCAAATGCGGATGCGCACAATCAGATTGTTTCTTAAAGAAATGTGGGTAGGAACAGTAATGTTGGAAATGTGGTAAGAGATGGAAAATCTAGAACGCTTAGGTGGATGCTTAAAGGGAATACTCCAAACTTTCTGACCAGTCTAGCAACCCAGTTATTTAAGTTCTAAGAATACTTGTCACTAAAAATGGGAGTGCTTTCTATTTCAAAGACACCAAACTCTTTCACTTTTGACCATTTCTATAGCTGATGTAGGAAGGAGTATCTTCTAAAATCTTTGAGACCAACAGAGGGAACTGGTGAAATTGCTTGACTTCGGCCATGTTCTTTGAAAGACCATGGTGTTGACACTTGATTGTAAGAAAAGGAAAAATTGGAACTGGACTGTACCTCTCTTTTATTTGGGTGTTTCACATCTGGTGAAATGACTTTCAGAAAGAGGAGGATCATTCGTCTGAATATTATGCAAAAATTACGTTCCAGGTTCACAAAGGGCTCGCTTCAGCACTGTGCTATAGGTAGCCATTTCACAAATGGCAGACTTACTAAATGGTGAGACTTGCTTGTCTCCAGAGCAGGCCTGAAGTTGTGAAGCTGCCTTATGGAAAGTTAAGGCTGATAGGTAATTAAATAAAGGCTATTTGCATTAGGGTTTTTTTTGGTGAGATTAGTACTCTGCAAGTATTTGGAAAGTGTCAGCCAGACATCCGAAATCTGCAGTTATTGCCAATCAGCAAATGTCATCAGTGTGCGTGATGCTGTATGAGACTACATTTCTGTTTCAGAAGCTTGTTTTCTTAAACAAGTCAGGTGATAGTTTAGTGGTTTTTCATTTTTTCCTCATTAAAGCCTTTCATGGTTCTCTGATGGACTTGCTTATTTCTGCAGAATTTATTGGAGGGGTATTTATGTTCATTGGGAGAAGTTCCTTTGATTTCTTGACTAACTCATGAGCCCTATTAATAAGGGCATGTTGTTTTGAGAGCAAGGTTGAATTCAACCACAGCATAGTGTTTTCAAAAGCAATTGAATGCAGTTGACATTCAGTTGGATTTAGATTTCAACGTTGTTTGGATATTTTTAAATGTAGACATGATTCTTTGGGTGTCTCTAATTAAATGGTTGTCCCTCTGTAAGGTGGGTCTATTTAAAGAATTGATTTTTTTTTTTTTTTTTAATAGAACAGAAGACTTCATTTTGCCTCACATTACAGCGTGCATTCCTGAAGTCATTGTAATACAAATCTAAATCACTATGAGAAATATTTGAAACTAGGACTTCTTGGTACAAGGAAGTAACTTTGAAATAAGGCACACCAGTGAAGTTGTAGCTGTTGCAGACTTGCTAGCTGCAGGGATGCTGTTGGGACTCAGATATCTGAGGTGGAGGGCACAGACTGTTACATCTCAGTTTGCAAGGTATTGAGAGCATACAGGTTAATTTAAAAGCTTTTTGAAGTGTCCCGAGTGTTACGCGTTGACAGATTTGCATTAAAAGTGGTTAGTGGTTTTGAGGGGATGGATAGACTGAATTAGTTTCACTTGCTGGGTTGTGATAGTGGTTATAAGCAAGCTCTGTAGGTAGGGCCTTGCCATCAGGGCTCCTCTGTAGCTTGCAGCATGGATCAGTTACTTGGGTGGCCCTTAATCAGACGGACAGTGACGATGTACTGAGCCTCTGGTCTTAAAGAAGGGACTCTGTGCTAAGTACGGATTGGGCCTGAAAGTAGTTTTTGGTTTTGTGTGCCAGTAAGTTTTGGAATTTGCTTTAGTTACAGGATTCTGCTTAAGAGAGAATATTTTTGGATTTTTATAATGACATAGGCTTAGTATTTTCTTCATTTTGTCCTCTAATTTATTGTAGGTAACCCTCTTGCCTACTACCCAATGTTACTTGTAGGTCAGTAGTTTGGAGGATAAATGCTGTGGGCCCTGTAGTTGTCAAGTTCTGCTCTAGGGGAGTGCTGTTTTTCTCCAATCCCATTCTCAACACTAAATTAAGATGGGTTTTTGAATTCTTACTTGTTAAGAAATTAACCAGTTTCAGCAGTTCTTTTAATTGTATCCCATGTATGTATTTAATTTCAGAGGTCGCAGCAGTGGCAAAGGACCGCCTCAGCCTACAGTAAGTATATGTTATTTCCTCATTGTACCACTTCTAGATATGAGGAAGCAACTTATGTACAGTGAACTCAAGTATCAGTGTAAGAATAGCAGATACTGGAATATTCTCTCAATTTTTTCCTTTGGATACCTTGATGAATATTTTAGACTGAGATATGCTTTTCTAAAGATGTAGTATCTTGCATTCATTTAAGTCTCCTGGGAGGGTGAAGGAGGGAAGGGTCACTTAAACTTTTGGCTACACTAATATTAATCATCTGCATTTTCTTGCCATTATAGTTGTAGGTAAGGATAACATTTAACTTAAGGCAATGCTTTTGAATTAGTTGCTCTCTGAAGACTCTGACACTGTCTTCTCCCTTAAACAGATAACAGTAAGACAGCATTTAGTTAAATAAAAATAATAATTTTGTTTAGCTTTACTATAAAATAGCTAACCCAGTATTATCAGTCACCTGAATGTGTAGCTTTAGTTATTGTTGAGGCTATATATTGTTGAAGTATAGGTGTGGCTTGACTTGTAGAACATAATTTTACCAAAGCTAAAGATGTGGATCTCGATTTAAGGAGTGGATCTCTGAACTGCACTAATCAAATATTTGCTAATTTGTTATTGGCCTGGTTTTCAAGGATGACTAATTTTGGGGAGTGGGACAGAAGTAGGAAGGTTTAAGAGGACTACAGTTTACTTGCATAAATGTTTATTGAAGATACCAAGACTCATCAGTAAAAGTAAAGAAGCTTTGAGGAAGAGTGGTGAAAAAGGTCACGTGCAGACACTAAACATCGTAGAAGTGTTAGTCTTTACATCCTCTGTACTGAGTGTTGAGCATGGGAGCATCCTTAAACATGTCTTTTCAGACCAGGAAGGTAGCTAACATGCAGGAGAAAATGGATGAAGTAGCTGACAGCTTAAAAGATATGTTGTCAGTTAAAAAGCTCAAAATATGGTGAGGTCCTTGCATGTTTCAGCATCTCTTGTTTCACAAGCATGAAGTTGACAGGGAGAGATACCAGATGTTGCAACAAAACACAGACATCCTCCCCACTTCATGTATGCTTATGCAAGCATGTCATCTAGCAACCTGGGTGATACTTGGTCAGCTCTCCTAGTGTAGATCTCAGATGCTGATACTGCAGTGAATTTCTTCTGACTAATATTATGGTGGGTTTTGTAGCTCTTCTACGCTCCACGATTTGGTGACTAGCTTCTGTTAATGCATGCGATCAGGTCTGTTAGATGAAAAGATGTAGTTCAGCAGGCCCTGAAAGCACCTTTTTACTTCTACAGCAGTTGAAGTACCTTATCATGTTGATGGCTCTTAAACCAGAGAGGGATGTTAGCAGGTCTTTTTCAGTTAGGAGTCTGTGCATACAAGCTTCACCCAACCAGCAAGAGAATTTCCTTATTGAGTGACATTAGGGGCACTCTGTAATGTTTATCTTGTTTGGAAGGGTGTTCAGATCTTTAATGATCAGAGAAGGGGGTAAGGGTCCTCTGGAAATCTCATGTGACCTAAGTTCTGTGTATATTGACTGAGTAAGGTTTTGGCCCAATGTTTCTGGGAACTAGTATGTAATGATGAAAGCCTGCGTTATTTTTGGCGCACTGGATTTTTGAATTGTTACAAGTGTTTCTGCTATATTCATGACGTCTTTTTTATTTTTCAGATTTCTTTCGATGGCATCTATGCAAACATGAGAATGGTTCACATACTTACATCAGTTGTTGTAAGTCTTCATATTTGGAAGGGGGGTAAACAGTTTCTATAGTGACATAGAATTGTTAACTAGTCCACTAATTGTAATATAATGGAGTGAATATTAAACTTTAACGGTAGGCATCTTTTGCCAAGATTGAACTTTAAAGAATCACAGTAATAGCTATTCTGTATTTTTGGCTTGGAAAGGTTCAAATACAATTTGCAGAGGTATAGCAAATTTCTTAGGTGCACTGGTTATATTTTGAATTCTCTGTCTTTAGAGAGGTTATGGATAAGTGAAATGAGTCTGTGTGCAGGGAATGGAAGCCTTTCTCCCCAGATTTTAAGGGAAGTCCTGAAGTGCCAAAATTCAGTAAGGCGGACTGTCCCACATCTGCTTGAGTCCAGGATAAGCCTTCATCCTTATTGGTACCCGCACATATGCACAGATTTTGGTTTTGCGCAAAAACTTGTTTGTATGCATTGACTGGTCAAGAGTCTTGTGAGTACCAAATATGCCTCTGTGAGTGTCTTTAAATCCCTTCAGAAAAAATGTTGGTACACACCCAGCTGTTTGCATCTGCAGAACACAGTGGCATATTTATAAATGGGCAAATGTTGAACGAGTAGATTTGACTAAAAACTGAGCTGTGTTTTTACACATTGTACTTATGTAAAAAATACATCTTTGAGAAGATCACTCAAATGTCATTTGTCAGGCTGGTAGAAAGCTGTATTTTCATTTTTCTTGCATTCTAGGGATCCAAATGTGAAGTACAGGTGAAAAATGGTGGTATATATGAAGGAGTTTTTAAAACCTACAGTCCTAAGGTAATTTTTTTCATTTTGACTCTTCCCTATTTTAAAAGATCCTAATAATAATCAATGTTTGATTAAAATGTGAATATTTATTATGAATTATTTTGACTATTCATGTCTGGGTTTACACAAGCAGATTAATTTTTGCAAACTATTGTAAATGTCTGGTTTTTACAAGTCTGTGAAGTTACCGAGTAGCTTATTGTGCATTAAGTTAGTGTATTCTTTTTATGTCTCTAATAGTGTGATTTAGTGCTTGATGCTGCTCATCGGAAAACTGCAGAATCCAGTTTGGGGCCAAAACGTGAAGACATACTAGAGAGTATCTTGTTCAAGTCTTCAGATTTTGTTATGGTGCATTTTAAGGATATGGATACCAATTATGCGAGAAGAGGTATACTTGTTTTTAAAGTTGTCTGTATCTTAAGATCATAAGTCAAGATTTTTCAAAGTAGATGCTTTAGGATCCAAAGACTAAAGTTCACATCTAGACTCTTAATGAGTGCGGAACATCCAAATATCCCATTAAAGTCAGTGGAAAGAGCGGATGCTCAGCACCTCCTGAAATCAGAAATGTATCAAAATTTTTAAAACAGGTTGCAGAACCTTTGTGAGGGCACTCTGCTTTGAGCGGCTGTTTCTGGTGTGTGGAAAGCAAATCCTTAGTGGTGTTTCAAAACATTTTACAGATTTCATGGGAGGTAGTGGTTTTTTTTGTAAATGTCTTTCTGAATTGGTCTGTTAAATGCTATATGAGAATCCATGAATACACAAATTCTTTATAAAAAGATTATTGTTCAGAGTTTATGTATATGTAAAGTCTATATTTAGTTAAGTAACTTCTGTCTCTAAACATGCATTCATATAAATATTCTTAAAATACTACTGCAAACGGAGCTAAAAATTCTTTAGGAAAATCCACTATTTGCATATTTAATTTCTGCTTTACTACTTGTAGATCTGTAGTTAAGGTTCTCCAAAATACAGAAGAACCTAGTGAGGTGGCAGGCAAGTGGTCTTAAAATCTTGAAGACATGGCTTGAAACTGTCAGAATTAAATGATTTTACAGGCAGTCAGGCAGTCTTCATACTTTTAATGTCTGACCTCCAAGACCCTAATTATTTTTCTGGAACCTAAGAGGCTCGTAAGTCAGACAGCTCTAGTTCCTTTGCAGATTTTTTTGGGCAGCAAATCTCAAGAGTTTTTATGCTTATGTTCCCGATTTGCTGGGCTAAGGAATAAAAGCAAATACATAGCTTTGCGTGCGGTGGAGTGAAATTGCAGATGTGTACGTTTTCAGGTTGATCAACAATTGTCACTGGGAGCTAAGTGGTTATTGTAACACACGTGCTTTATTCCCAGGCAGTGA
Source organism: Gymnogyps californianus (assembly GCF_018139145.2). Taxonomy (NCBI): domain Eukaryota; kingdom Metazoa; phylum Chordata; class Aves; order Accipitriformes; family Cathartidae; genus Gymnogyps; species Gymnogyps californianus. The sequence continues at coordinate 14,480,568 of NC_059486.1, read as the reverse complement.
CTTAGAGATGCGTAGGGACTGGTGGACATTTAAGGAGATCTTTCTATTGTCACCTTGTGTTTGTACGTGCGTATGTTCTTGCTTGATTAAAGCTGAAGAATGAGAGGCTTGTGGTTTCAAGGAATTTGCTTTTCCCAGAAGAAGATGCATAATGTCAGAGCAAATGTAGCATTGAAATGCAGATAAGTTCCAGGTTCTGGATGGGACTTTGAATTTAAATTACACGAGAGCTGTTTTATAATGGGTCTGCTATGAACATCACTTTAATGTAAACGCAAACTGGGCTCTCCATTACCAAATCTTTATATATTTTGAGCACACGGAATGAAGAATGTACTACTACTTCTAGGAATAATTACTCAATGGAAGTTTTCTAGAAGGAAATGACTGCTTCAGGTTGAACAGTCGCTCAGTTCACTTTATTAGGAGGAATGTCTTTAAATCCGAATCTCTTAAGTAGCTGGAGAGGAGAGCTGAAATAAAGCTGTAGAGACTTGGAGCAAGATAAACTGGAAGGCTGCAAAACTCAATAACTCGTAGTGGGTAAATTAATCTGCTTTCCACTTTGTCTTAAAAATGTATTATCTTGAAATGACACTTGGAAGTATAAGTCAGTCTCTGATCACACCTGTAAATTACAGCAATGAAGGACTTTCTGCTTCTTGGGGAAATTAAATAAGCAAGGATTCAAAAGAATGGAAGTGTATGAACATGCATGGAGGAACTGCTGGGCTTTTGTTCTTATAAAGAAACCCAAATCTTCATGGTACCGAGTCAGATAAGCCTGTGTGATTCACAGTAAAAACTGAGTCTGAACTCCTAGGTGAGGAGGTGGTGCTCCTTGCCGCGTTTGTATTGGGAATGGTTACTGTCTGGTGCCCAGAGAAGTTTGACAGTGTTATGTTTATCCAGGAACAAATATTTTTAAATTGCCTAGCCCTCAGTGTTTTTTGGCTTTCACAGACAAGTTAGTAGACAATTTGGACATACTTGGTTGGAAAGGCGGCTTGCTCTCACTTCTTTAAAAATGTAGTCAAACAGAAGGGCACTTCACAAGCACTCTGTTGCCGTAGGAGAGGCTTACCTAGAGTAGGGTTTGTTTGGGTCTGTGTATGTAGTTTCTCCTACCCCTTAGGAGACTACTAGACTTTTGAGGAGGCCTTGAAGTAACCTTAATTTCTGCAAAAGATACTGTTTTGGAAATTTTAGTGCATCCTGGTTTCCTGGTTCAGCATAAGTATCTAGCGTTCTAAGGATTTTTATTCTGGCATTTGCTTCTCTGCTGAACTGGAGGAGTGCGGACAAATGATGCTTCTGACTGTGGGTCTTGATCTTCTGACTTACCCTCAGACTTGAATAGCAGAGATGTTAGCTGCATTGTCTGCCTGTCTGACCAAGTCAGACAGAAGAGACTGGAAGAGTACTGGAAAAGAGCAGCAGGTAGGGAGAAAGGGAATGGGATGGATTCTCCTTTCAGAAGAGTGGAAAATACAGTTTTCTCTGAAAGAACCATCTGAAATAGTCTGCCAGGCACCTTTCATTGCTATCGTACTTGTGCAGCTTTGGAGCAGTGAGCTGATAATTCATCCTGCAGTTACATCAGTAGTGCGAGTGCAGGGGAGGTAACGACAGTATAGGCTTGGGGTGGGTGAAACCACCCCATTTGGAAGCAGCAGTCTTAGATTTGCTTGTGCCAAGCATGACATTGCACCTTTAGACGCACCAGAGGGGAAAGTGTGGTGCCTGCCCAGATTGTAGAAGTTGGAAGGGTTGGGAGAAATAATAGTAGCCCTGCATAGATAGGGATGTTCTAACAGTTCATGTTTAAAAAATAAATCTGTCCCTACTTCCTGGGCCCTTATTTGCAACTCTGTCAGTCTGCATAGACCTTCGTGCTTGTGTAGATTCCTGTTAGGCTTCAGACGGAAGGGGAAGGGAGTCACCTGAGGGTCTCTCACTGTGGAATTAGGCCTTTCTGCAGTATGGGCAGGCTGATGAATGAAACGTGCATTGGAAAACTCAGGTGAAGTTGTATTATATCCATCATCCCCCTTTCAAACTATTCTGTCTGCATTTAAAGAGGGACAGGCACTGACTTCTGCATGTGGCAGTGGAAATCGACTGCTAAAAATCTGCTGTAACGTGCAAGTTGAAATCCTTGGCTGTACGTTAGCACGTAACGTCTTTCTGCTTCACCTTCCGAGGCAAAGGTGAAGTGCCTAGATCTCGTAGTTGCTAGGTTACTTGGGCTGCATGATTGAAATAGGAGGGTATATTTCTCCCCTGTTCTACAGAACAAGCTTCTAGCAGTGTTTCCTGTAGTCCTGAACACTGATCAGTCAACGGTGCTGGGTTGCATATGATTCAAATTTGAGTAAGGCTTCAGAGTTGCCTTCTTGGCTTCTCTTTAAAGACAAGACAATTCAACGTCGTAACTACTGTTAAAGTAAAAGGCTTCTACAATGTTTTTATTGTTTTTTTGGCGTCGTTACTGCACTCTGAGAAAAATATTACAAATCCAGTGAAAAAAGGCAGAAGAGAATTGGCTATTTAAGTTTTTCCTTGAATTAGCACTGAAAGTGGCATCCTTCCAGAGAAAGTGTTGCAAGGGGAATAGCAGTAGGCATATTATGAACAAAGGAAGGAAATGTTGGCTCTGCAAAGCTGGTGGTAACTGGTTTTAATGTTTTAAATCAGTAGTAAGTAGTTACAAAACAAATGAGAGTTTACTGTTGAAACCTTTAAGATGAAACCTCAGTTTACTTTGGGCCATGCTGAACTTGATCAAAGCTTGCAGCGTGCAGCATGAACACCTTTGGCACATAATGCCGATTGGTTTAATAGCATTTGAACTGCAGAATTGTACTTAATTGCATATTTGTGCTCTTCACCATTAGTAGCTCAAAACATGTTTGCAAAAACAAGCATGTTAAACACTGAAATTAATTAAACCCAGACTCTTAATTGCTCTATTCTGGCAATTTTTTCTTTAACTCCTTTAATGGCACATACTTGAAGAATTTGCCCAAGCTGAGTTTTTCTCAGAATGTGTATATTTAATTTGCCTTTAGTTAATGTGAATTTCTGTTGCATAGAATTGTCCTTGGGATTTTTTTTTTCTGGTTAGCAGGCTTTAAAACAAGAAGCGAGGTCTTTGATATCAAGCTCCTTTGCTTAGGAGATGCCACATTAGGCAGGTACAGAGGCAGTGGGGGCTAATTGAGTGTTACAGCTCCAGCTCTTTGTTTGACTAGTTTTCATTTGATCTTTAACTTGGGTTTTACCGTGTAGAAAAGGAAGTGATTAAAAATTTGGCCATGTCAAGGTGTCATGTGAATTGCTCATTCAACAGCTCAGAGATATGAGGCACCAGATAAGGGGGAGGCTGAGCCTGTGCAGTCAGTATCTTGTCTGTTATTACTCTGCCAGTAGGCACTTGTAGCAGCAGTTCGTGTTTTAGCTTCTACTTTACTAATAATCTTAAGAGCAGTATTTTAGTTTTGGAAAAAATTACTTGTAGAATTCATTTGTAGAATTTATTTGTTACTTATGTTCTCAATTTTGTTGCTCATTAATTTTGGTAAAGTCTTGTTTGACTTGCCACATTTTTAATCGTGGTGTCCCGTGTGCCTGCCTAGCTGTTTATTCCAGGAAAATAGTGATCTGTGCCTTGAGGTACCATTCTGCTACATTTAAACTTTGCCTGGATGCTCCTGAGACCATGTTGTCTGACTAGAAGTCTGCCTTTGTAGCTTGAATTTCTCCTAACTCTGGATTTTCTTTGAGTTGTAGAGGTTAAACTGATGTTGCAGTCTCACTTGTGACTTTCATTCTAAAGAGAGAGAGAAATGAAGAGCAGTGAAGCTTCCTGTGCCCATGATATACTGGATTCTACTGGGAAACTTAGCATTGACTGTATACATCTTACTCAGATCTGTAGCATTCGTCAGATAGTAGAGTTTTTGTTTTGACTTGATTCCCCCCCCCCGCCCCCCCCAGTTCCCCAGAGTTTTGTGTATCATTATAATTTTTAATAGCACTCTGCTGCATGTTTATGTGGCTTTTTAAATACGAAAATTAGTGGGTTGAGTAGATGAGTCTTGTTAAGCTAGTATTTTATTCACAGTATCCAAAATGGCACAGTTGTGTATGGAGTTTGTCTGAAGTAATTTAATAGAAATTAAGGAAACACCCTTCTGAAATACAGAAGATTACCTCCATCAGGTGCTGTCATCAGTCCTCCTAACTCATATTTATCTAATCTCATTGGAGAAGAGTTCCCTCTACTCCCAGTGAAGTGATATAGAAGCAAATTCCGCAGTTTCCTAAGTGTCATAAGCAGCCTCCAACTTGCATTTGGTGTAAAATGTCCTATCTGAGAGGATCAAAATGAAACATTGAATTAATGATATTCGGCACAGAAGCAGCACTGATCTGTCTGGGTTATGGCAGTGTTAGCTACGGGGTATTGATAAGGTAAACATAGAGTTTCCAAATACAAGTGCCTTCCTTTTGCCTCTGTGTTAAATGTGCTCTTTAGTTACTACTTAACTGTGGATTGAGGTAGCACTGTGTTACTATGTAGTTTTAGATGACATTTAAACATATCTTCTGTTATAGTATATTTTAAAAGCTGTTTGTGTGAAGGGAAACTGAGAGACGTTTTCTTTCAAGTTGGTATACCTTAGAAGTCTGTAGGCTATTTGGAGGGGGGTTTTTTGTGAAGCAAAATGGGGAAATACATGGGGCTGTTAATAGGTGGGAACATTGCTGAGGTTTTACTACAGAAATGACCTTTGTAAGGTGGGAGATGTATAATCAGTTTGAATATGTCTGTGAGAGGGACTGAAAGCGTTTAGCTTTGCCTGAATTGAGCCATATAATGTGAAAAAATCCACCTGTATTTATATCTGATGTCTTCCAATTTTTTCTCTCTCCATATCTGTTGTAGTTCCTTCAGAAACAGGTAACTTTTTTGGCAGTCACTCTATGTCTCTGCATCTTGCCTTTCATAATGCTTTTGTTACCATAAAATATAACGGAAACGTAATATCTTTGCTCGCACATTTATGGCACTATAAAACATGCATGCGTAACTTCACAGAATCATTTAGAATATCTTGCAGTTAGTTGGTGACTTCTATTCCCACCCTTAATTTTTACCTATTCTGAACAGTTGAAAATGCAACGATTGAAATTTTGCATCAGCACATAGGTAGTACAATGATACAATGAGACTGTTTCAGAACAGTTTACAAGTAATCCCAGAACGTGCCTGCTGAAGGCATCGCATTTAGTGACGAGCTAAAATATAATCTCACTTGAAAGTGTTAACCTCCAGCTGCGTAGGTATTGTCACAGCTTTGGTTGGCAGACTGTGACATCTCACAAGGTGATTGATGCAGGTTTTTGCAATTTCACATGAGCCCTAACAGTGGTGTGCCTCGTGAGGTGTCTTTCTTTCTTTCGGCTTTCTTTTCTTATTTTACTGATTCTTTTGTATTTGAAATGAATGTTCAGCTAATAAACTTCTCTTATTTTTCATACATCTTCTATAACATTTTGTTTCATATAAGCTTCTTAACAATGCTTAATTGCTTACCCATAGTTCCTTTGGTTTTTGTGTATGAGTTGAGCGAGCATTTCATGAGATAGTGCCGAATATTATTAGACAGACTAAGCACAGTTAACTTTTATGACAGATCATACCAATATATGTGCAGAACTTCACTGTGAAATTGGGTAAAACAGGAATAATAAGCTATGTCAACAGTCTCTCTTTAAAAAATCTTCAGTGATTGTTTAAAAACTGTAACATCAGTGGCCAACTTCATATGTTGTGAAATCTTTTCATGATGGCTTTAAAGTTCATTTTTCTTAGTAAGATTTCAGATCTTGCCAAAAGTTAGTTTAAGCTGCATTCTTCCATATCTGGCACTGCCTGGTGGTTTGATCTCATCTTTTCTAAAGGTCTGAAATGTTTGCTCCTTATTTTATCAGTAGAATGATAATATGAAATTCTAGATTGTAGGCGTATTTATTTTAGGCTTATTTATTTATTTATAAGCTTATAACAAGCTTATTTTATTTTTTAAAGTTCCTTCTGTTTAAGTATGGCAGCTCTGAGATCTAGTTGCTTAAAAATATAAAAGCTTGGCTGCCTTGATGAATGGCTTTGTACATTTTTTTTTCAGCACTTTAATATTCTAGTATTACTCCTTCTTAAGTCTGGCTTGAATGAAACATGAACAAGTGAAAATAAAAGCTCATGATCTTTAATTTTTTTTTATATATATGTTTTTATAATTTTTTTTAAACAATAGCAGACCCTTACTGCTTATTTATTTTCATATGTTGTTGAGAACAAGAGGTAGAGAGTTTCTGAATTTTGCTGTGTGATTTGGGTAAGCTGCTGCTTGAAAAAGCTCTTGCAGGAAAGAAGACATCTCTGTTCATGTCACAGTGAACGAGTGCACCAAGCTACTGGATAATTGAGTTACACTGCAAAGGGCGTAAAAGTGTGTGCGTGCATGCTGGTGTGTTGAGGAGTTGTGGAAATAGAAGAAACTCGGATATTTGAAGGGAAACTTGTATTTTGCCCATTTAGGGAATGGGATTGGGTTGCATTCATGCTTTTTTTTTTTTTTTTGTATTTGCATAATATGTTAGTGTGCAGTTGTGTTGGCTGTTCGGAAAAGCATATTATACAAGTCTTGGGTTTTCTAGAGGAATAGAGGTCCTCGGGTAGTCTCTCTCTTCCCCCCCCCCCCCCCCCCCCCCCCCCCCCAAAAAAAAAAACCCATACATGTAGTTTGTGTAAAATACTTTGAAATAACTGAAAGTAATTACTGCTATTCTTTGATATATTAGAAGTTAGTCTGTACTTTCATAGTTAATCTAAGTATGAAGTGGGCACCTTTCTAATGTAGTCCTATTGAATACAGCAACTACAAGAGAAGGTGAATGATGTTTAATGTGCCTGCGATTCAGCTGTATTTGGTTGTTCCTCAGATAAACTAGTGTGTACGTCTTCCTGTACTTAACCAAATTGATCTCACCCCGTCCCTCCCCACTCCATTGTAGATGCTTTTACTGATTCAGCCATCAGTGCTAAAGTAAATGGTGAACACAAGGAAAAGGATCTTGAACCATGGGATGGAGGAGAGACCACCGCTACTGAGGAGCTTGAGGCGTTAGAGACAGATGTTGTAAGTAATGCTTTTTTATCATCTATGACAGTCTGTAGAAAATAAGCTATTTCTCTGGACATGCCTTGCAACAATTCCTTAATTTTAATCTAGTAATGAACTTTTGACTAAAATTACTGGCCTACATTGTATCGGTGTATGTTCAGTCTTTGCTAGCAGCTGCCACAGTACTTTTTTACAATTTGAATAAGAATAGCTGGATTTCAAATGCCACTTTTGGCAAATATTGACAAATGGCAGCTGCTGTGGTAAGGGACGCATTTGACTCATGGACTGACTGAAAGAGGAACTTTTATTAAGGACTCCAAATTCAGCAATACACTGAAGTGATTTATGTTTAATCAGAGCATTCCTGTCTGACTATCATTGCATTTGGAAATTATGACGAAATTGTGCTTAGCTAACTGTCTCTGAGCTAAGATGAAGGAAATTGATGGAAGTCTGACCCATGACTTAATAAGCACAGATACAATCTCAGTAGACTATGAATCGTTAGATGAAGAGTATGGTCTCAAATGACGTTTCTTTATATATCATAGCAGTCAGCTTTTACTCAACCATGAATTCTTTTTAGTAAGGTATTCAGACTGTAATATGTTAAAGAAAGAAGATAATATTACTGATTAGAGGAGAATCTAGTCATGCTACTGTGGAGCATATTAACTTCGTCTGGGTAGAACAGTTATCCTGTCAATTTTAGTGTACATATTGTACAGCTGAGATTTATTAGAATACTTAATACTGTCAGTGCTTTTATAAAACATTCAAAACATTTATCGTTGTGCTTGAGTGCTGTAATAGCAATTTTACTGAAGTGGGGAAGTTGTGCAGATCAACAGCGTCTTCTGCCTGTGGTGTGTGTGTCTCAGGTAATTGCATTAGTAGTGCATTTGAAAAGTTTCAGCACTTGCCCCACAGCAAAGGACACTTCTGATGTTCAAAAGTGTCAATTTGCACTTTTTGGAGAAGGCATTCATGTATGTATTTCTTGCTAGCCAGTAATCTTCTAGTACAGAGTGGGCATGGGACTTAAAAAAAAAAAACAAAACAAACCAACCTCATAAAAACAACACAAATACACAAAACAAACAAAAAACTGGCTTTTGAAGGTAAAATCTGTGTATCTGATGGACAGAGTTTCCTGAAATAAATTGTGGCTTTAGTAACTTTTTTATCTGGACAGTGAATTCATAGGCCCAGGAGAAAGGGTGAAAGGTTTAACTTCTGCCATCAGGCCTTAATTTTAAGGAAATGTGTTTCCAGTGTCATTTTGAAAAACGAGCATCATTTTCTTCTAGTCTAATGGATGGGATCCCAATGACATGTTTCGTTACAATGAAGAAAATTATGGTGTAGTATCAACTTATGACAGCAGTTTATCTTCTTATACGTAAGTTCCAAAATATTTTGTTATTAGATTTGTATTTAATGTTCTCCCTGGTTTGACAAACTTTATATTCTGAAGATAATTTTACATACTTTCTAAAGTTGTGGAATCGAATAACTGAAAAAGCAATGAATGAATAGTGCTTAAGAAACCTTGCCAGTGTTCTGTGAATAGTTAGAGGTAGTAATCATTATATATTCCCTTAAATGGGCACAGTTCATTCCCATTGCAACATTTTCTGAATTTCGGCATGCAATAATGCTTATTTCTTACAAAAACTTTTATGAATAGGATGGAAGATAACCAAATTGTGGAACTCTTTACATAGCTGCTACACCTATAGTTTGTGTTTAACTTAGCAGAACAGTTTCACTAAATCCTAATTTTATTGAGACAATTGATCTGGTAGATAGTGGAATGTTGAAATGTTGCTGATAACTAAAGGGGGGTTGTGTGCTGTGGATGACTTGTTTAGCAGACTTGTCCAGATCTAAACTGAAGCTTTAGTTGCAATATAATAACAACTTGAATATAGAAGTAGCATAAAGCCTCCTCTGGCTCCTTTGGCAGTGTGGACCTGTTCCCAATAGTCTGCAGCTATAATGTTAACTGCAACTGCAAAACAAATCAATTGCAGATGTTCAACAGCCATTGTGAAACGTCTTTAATGTTTTCCCACTCTTTTAACCCCCGAAGCATAAACTTATTTTTGAATGTCAAGGAATTGCAGTGAATGTTTTGGTTTTTGTGTGTAGAATTGGAGCACTTGTCTACAGGTCTCTGGTTCTACAATTTTATTTTTACTGTTTTGTTAAAATAGACCGGTAACATGGTGACAATCAAAGTGTCTTAATCGGCTTACATTTGAATGCTGGGGAAGCTGTTCTTTCGTATACTTCACTGCTCTAAGTACTTCTTGTACTTTTGAACTTTCGTCTTCCATCTTTCTGCTTTATGGATATTAATGGAAACAGATTAAAAACACGAAGGTGGCTTTAAATTGCCAGAGACAAATCCCATTGTTTCCTAGTCAAGCAACTTGCTTTGCATATCAGTCTGCTAAACTGGGAAACTCTTTTCCTGATTCTCCAAGTATGTGATGAGCAGCAGTGTAGCTAAATGCTTATATGTGCAACTGAAGGATTGTAAAGGATTTATTGTTTGATTGTTTTCTCTTCCTAGAGCTAAGCGTTAGCAGGTATAGTTTGTCAAACTGCATAAAGGTACAAGTTTGTGTTCTAGCAAGTGTACTGCATTAATATGTTGATCAGCTGCTGTACATGCTTCTCTCATCACCTGGATTCTGAACAATGTCATCTTGCCCATCCCCTTTGTTCCATCTTTAATGGCCTTTTCCCTGTTAGAAAATGTAAAATCATTCTTTTGCTTGTTTAGGTTGCCATCAGTGCTACTGCATACATCCCTTCATTTTTTTCAGTCACTTTAAATAAATGAGGATGTATGGGGTGTTCTTCTTTCTTGTGTGTATACTTAATACAGGGTAAGCGAGGCCCATGACTTCAGGTTTGTATGCATTGTGTTCATGCATATCTTATTTGAGCCAAAGCTTTACACTGAAGGCTAAGGTTTTTATTTAATATTCTTGCAGTTACCATTGATAAGGCCAGTAGATGTCTCGACTGGCCAAAAATGTGTGTGTGGCGAAAAACTTGTGATGCAGTAGCTGAGTGCTGGCTTGGAATTTGGCAAAGCTGCTTGTTTTCCTAGTTCTGCCACCAACACTTGAGTAATCTTGCATATATTATTTCATACTTGGCTTGTATCTCCACCTACTTTCTTTGTTCTTCCTTTTTTATATTATTCAAAATATGCACAGTAGTGATTATATAATGCCCAGCATAGCATGGTCCAAGCCTCAACTGTGTTCTGTATTTTTATGTAGTTTATTTTAAAGTGAGGTGGGATGAAACAGCTTTTGGAACTCAAAATTAGAATCAGAGTCAAAGCGCAAAGTTGTTTTATAAAACCTGATACTTTAACAAAAATTAGAACAGGTAAAAAGCAAAACCATGGATGGACAGAAGGAAGTGCCAGGTATGATGTCCATCTCTAGTTATCTCTTTCAGTATTTCATTGCTCGTGTATTGAATTCTTACTTGGTGGCTTTCCTAAGGGAGCTATGTATGCTTTTTGCAATATGCTGTTACCTAGTATAGATACACGGAATGAATGGTTTTGAGGTCCTAGGATATGGCAAATGAGTCATGGGTTTCTGGTCCCGTGCTCTAATGTATTGCATTCATCTTTTCTGCAGTTATTCATAACAGGAAGAGCTGAAATTCTGTGGCTGGAATTATCAAAGGATTAAGCATGTAGCTCTTTAATTTCAGTAGGATTGGGGGCTCTTGTGTCTGTTGGGAATGTGTAAATAGCTAAAGAAATTCAAATTTGGTCTCTTAAGGTAGGTTCCTATCTAAACAACAGACTACGGCTTTTTATTACTAATGTACTCAACCGTGTTAAAAGTTGGAGCCTTTGCATAGCTTTAGGAACTGGGGATTTTGCAAGTCATATGGAAAAGCTCTGCACCCTGACCTCAGCTCTCTAGGCAGGTAAATGACACTGAATTTGCACATAATATCAAACCAGTCCAGGAATATTGACGTACTTATACTAAAAAAGACAGCAAGTCTACTGGCTGAAAAGCAAGTTTTTTTACTCTGACTGGGTTAGAATTAACGCTATGTAATTTTTGTAGCTCCTTTGTGCTTTTGAATGCATTTCAGAGATTCTTTTCCTTTCCATTGTCTTTTAGGGTGCCATTAGAAAGAGATAATTCAGAAGAGTTTTTAAAACGGGAAGCCAGAGCAACTCAATTAGCAGAGGAAATTGAATCAAGTGCCCAATACAAAGCTCGGGTTGCCTTGGAAAATGATGAAAGAACAGAAGAAGAAAAATATACTGCTGTTCAGAGAAATGCTAATGAACGAGAAGGACATGGTGTGAACACTAGGTACTTGCATACGCTGTGAATAGTATTTTTATTTAAATGATGTCCATATTTTGGTACAGTAGCAATTTACTCATTGAAAGTGTGCTTTTTCAGCGGGGCCGATTAGGTTAGGAACCTTGTGTAAACAATCATGTGCTGTTTTTGGCACTCATGCTAGCTTGTGCACCTCTGCCTGGCCCTGTATTATCTCTGGAGTGAAACAGACTTCCCCATTCTGATACGTCACTGTGGTGAATTCATGCCAAATGACAGGAAAGGGCAGTGGTTTCAGTATGTCATGGAGAATTTCAGGCATTAGTACTAAATCATTCGGTGTCTGTGGGCTCATAGTAAGTGGACTGTGTGGTCAGTATCAAAAGCCAATTCATGAGGTGAATGTTAGGTCAACATCTGACAGTATTTAGAATTTTCCTTTAGCTTGATTTGAGAAGGATAGAAAATAACAACAGAGCACTTGATCAGGTACTTTTCATTGTCTTTCAGTTCTGTCTTAACACTGATAGAAATTTGCTGTGTTTCAGAGAAAATAAGTACATTCCACCTGGACAGAGGAATAGAGATGTCCTGTCCTGGGGAAGTGGAAGACAAAACTCACCAAGGATGGGCCAGTCTGGATCAGGCCCACCAATTTCAAGGTCTGGATCCCATACTTCAGAATTCAGTCCTAACTCTGGAGCAGATCAGAGAGTAGTTAACGGAGGCAAGTATCTGAAGTCTAAACGAATGTGCCTGATAGAATTGCAGTCAATTATCTAATTATGTTGAAACTGCATATGGTATGGTCTTAGGATATGTGTTTCATAAGCTAGGTTAGCATTCATCGTTTAACACAGAGGTTGTGATTTTGATTTGGGTTTAACTTACTCATAATGGAGCACGCATTTGACCGCACTGTATGTAGCTTTGCGGAGCAGAAATGTCACTTGTTTTCCTTCTCAAACACCTTTGTCTTAGATGATGGTGCAGTATGCGGTTTTAAAGATTAAAAATTGCTTTATGTATTACTACTGTTAAGCTAAGCTCTGTGTGGAGTAGCAATGCTGACACCTAGTGAAAGGGAGATGGCAGCCGAGGAAGCATCACTCTTCCTTTCTGGTGCATGGATCAATTCTGTTTCCCATGAAAAAGAATAAAGCAACTTGCTGACTTTACGGTGATGTGGAGGGGAAAAATCATTGTTGGGAAAGTAAGAGAAGTGTTAGGGGAAAAGGAATCCAAAGCCTTCTCTCCAAATAGCTATTTGAGTATTTTCTGCTATACACATGGGTAGTATTTATAAAGAGACATCACTAGGCACTGTACAGCAGGAATTGGCGTTTCATAAACCAAACACCATTTTTTGAGATGGATTTCAGCAGTAGCCTGTCCTTGAGGCATTATTTTTATAAGTTAAAATGCTATTATATGAGATTGCTGTGAATAAATGAAAAGTGTATAATACTCAAGTGCCTCTATCTGGAGAGGAAGTCTGAGAAACATCTAAAGGTAAGTGAGACTTCCTTTTTGAATACAGAATCAGCTGTATAAAGGATATACAACTGAGTCTTGCCCAAACAATGCTAACCGTGAAATTTGTTGGTAGTATTTGTGGTTTCTGTCATCCTGTTACTCTGCTGAATGAACATCATATACCTAAAATATTCAGAAAGGCTTGTGAATTCAGTTTCTTTGTTTTGGAAACAATGAACCCTATATCCTAGATTAAAATACTACATTAATACTTCATATAACTGATAAAGGCATAAATGTCAGTATTCAGACACTGAACACCGCTGTTTTTTGTAAAGATACAGTTCCTAGAATTGATATTGCTCATCATTTGGTTTGAAAGTAGCAGTTTGTATAGTCAATACTATATGTGAACCACTGTTTGAGAACCTCTGGTAGCTATTTAAGGACCTTGTCAAGAGTGATGCATACTGTAGAACATATATATGATAGGCTAACAGATCAAACTTTACTGTCTATTCCTTAGTAGTATTTGTAGATCCTAATTAACCCTTTGGGGAGTTTGTGGCATTCAGATGTTAAATTTGACCTGAAGTGGAGGAAATAACCTTGCAGAGACTATTTTATTGCTTACAGAAATAAACTAATCTATCCCCAAAGGGTTAAACATGAAAAATCATTTTGTCATATTTTACTTTTTTTTTTTTCTGTTGACCTTTTTCCCCATAATTTTTCTTTAGTTTTTATACTTTCCTTCATATCATTTGTTCTGTCAGGTGTTCCCTGGCCATCGCCTTGCCCATCTCCTTCCTCTCGCCCACCTTCTCGCTACCAGTCAGGTCCCAACTCTCTTCCACCTCGGGCAGCCACCCCTACACGGCCGCCCTCCAGGCCCCCCTCGCGGCCCTCCAGGCCCCCGTCTCACCCCTCTGCTCATGGTTCTCCAGCTCCTGTCTCTACTATGCCTAAACGCATGTCTTCAGAAGGTACAATACCACGATTTGTTCATGTTTTTGTTTGTCTTTGTTTAACTCCTTTGTGAGTTTAATTACAAAATTGTTTTTCCTCTTCATTACTTAACCTATAATTTGTGTTTAACTTTAGTTTATCAGACTATTTCTATTAACCTTTTTATTTGAAGAACTTTACAAAAACAAAATAAAGCTGTGAAATTTCCCAAGTTGGTATGAAATAAACTCAGCTTTGTAAACGCTGCTCAGTGTCTTAACCAACAGCAACATGCAGGACCTGATAACTTTAGAAGGCATTTTTAGGAATACAAATTTATATAAAATATCAAATATTTTAATACAGTTGTTCCACAAAAAGCAGTTTCAAATTTAACTAAATCATTGGATTACCTTTTGTAAAAAAACCAACAATAATAATAATAATAATAATAATAAAAATGCTGTATTCAGAGAAGTGCACTGTGGAATGGGATAGGATAGGCTGCTTCAAAGGCAAATCTGTAGAAAACTTTAAATCTGTTTGCATCGAGGCAGAACAGTAAGTCAGCTCCCTAGCAGTCAATAATATGCAGAGGAAGTCTAACCCATGAGTCTTCGGTAACTGTATGCAGATGTATCTGAACTAAATGTTTGTCCACTGAGGGTACAGTAAGGAACACATTTTAAAATTTTTATTTTATTTAAGTGCACTTAAAAACTAGCCTGCACAACACCGTCTAGCAAGTGTGGAAAAATGCAAACCGGTTATACTAAACTCACTGGAAACTTGCAGTCTCTGCTGTAGCTGGCTCCACTGGAGCCACGGGAGAGGCAACAGTCATCCCACTAATTGAATCAGTAACGCTGTTCTGCAGCTTGCCTGATAAATGCTCAGGATGGTCCGTAACCAGAAAGTGGATGGTAGTAGGCATGTCTGTATGGCATGCTACTGTCAATTTATCAATGTGAGCTTTTTTTATGTAGTAAGATACTGAGAATCCACATGCAAATTCAGTTATTTTTTAGCACTTGCAATTGATTTGTCAGGCATGCAGTGAACGGCTGCTTACTGCAACATTTAATTTCTACTACCAGAAGAGCATTGCTGGAAAGTGTGTATTCTTTAAAATACTTGCCTGTATTTAATTTGGATTGAAGTGTACTTCAGATTCATGGTTAAAATAGAGGCTGACATTTAAAGATTTATGTAACCAGAAGAGGTACTTGGTATTTTAGAACTTTATTTGAAGCCAGAAAGCCATTATCTGAACTTTTCTCTATTATTCACCTACATTAAAAATGAACTGTAATCAGCCAGATTGTCTTCTGTTCATACGCAGTTTTTTCTTTTGAAGTATCAACATTTGAGTCTGATCTCGTAAAGAAAATGTTTGTTAGGATGTAGAAACTGTATTGCTGCTTAAACTTGAGCATAACTATTCTGTGGCAGCTGTATAAGCTGTTCAGAATTACTGTATTCACTTATGACTTTAGCTTCTGGCGTTAAACATGCATGACTTGAACCTTGGGATAACAATAACTTGTTTAGTTGCAATTTTGCTGACTTGTAAATGAATTGTGACCTGCTGCCGGCAATTTAGCCTCGGTGCAGAATGCTCTGCTGAAATTCCCCAAGAGCATTGGTCAGCCAGTGGCGACTACTCTGTAAATAAATGTTTGGTATCACTGACCATCTGACAAAAGCAATGGAAATTTTTTCTTTTCCGGAAAATGTTTGATAGCCTGGAACTGTGCTTATCCAGAGGGAGCTGGGCCACTAACCTTTTTGGCTTGTCTTGCAGTAAGCAATATTGGATACTTGGATTCAAATATTTTAAATCCAGGACTTGCATACCTGTTTCAATTCTGATAAAGCTTCTAAATATCAATGAACGTGAGCTGTCATAGCAAGGTGATGAGTGTGTTGGTAGTCTGGCTGGACCAATGGCTTGGCCTTTTTAGTCTCGTGGATCCCCGGTTCTAGTCGATGTCAGTGTAAATCGCTTGACTGTATTACTGCATTATTGAGAGTTATTAGATTAAATCCAGTTTTAAAAACGGATAGTATGTTTGGGTACTCTTAGTGATGGACGTTAAGTACTTATTGTGTGGGGTTGTCTTCTTTTTCTCAGGGCCTCCACGGATGTCTCCTAAGGCACAACGGCACCCTCGAGGTCACAGAGTCTCTACTGGTAGGGGTACAATTTCAAGTGGCTTAGAATTTGTATCTCATAATGCACCAGGGGAAGCATCTACTACTGCAGTGGCACGAGGCAGCCCTTCAGGTGGGACGTGGTCATCAGTTGTCAGTGGGGGTAGGTAAAGCTTGGCTTATTGCAGATGGCTTGCCAGGGGCACTTTAGAGTGTGAATGCTCAGCAGAATACTGCGTTTCTAGACAACTCAGGCTCTGAATAAACACTGGTCTGCTAACTTGGCTTGCTTAGATGAAGTGGGAGAAGGCTGTTCCCAGACAGCTTAGTAAAATAGTTGGTGAGTCGGTCCTTCAAGTGCAATATTGTCCTAACTGCAGAGAGGTTGTCAGATGCTGTATGAACAGAAATGAAGGAAAAATGTGGGAATTAGTTGTTGAAAGAAGTAATTTTCAGGAAGGTTATTGAAGGAGGGAAGGAAAGTTATATACGTTCCATTGCATCACTGAATTTGGTTAATGGCAGTGTAACTGGGTTGTGGTTTACAAATGAAGGAGGTGTTTGGCTAGAGGAAGGTTGGTGTTAAAAGAGAAGATGAAATGATATTCAAGTTAAGTTGGATATATTTTTCCTTTAAAAATTATGCAGGTTTTAAGTGGTCATTTTGTGTTTGTCTAAGTACTGTAGTAGCAGATATAGTCAGTGTGTCTTCTTTTTTGAATCAGTTAACATCTTTTTTTAATATTTGACTTCAAATTTAAAGTTCAGTCTTGTGACACAGGCCCTAGTCTCGAGCTTTTGTAGTTGAGGCTGTGTTCTAGTGAGTTGTCAGCAGCTGGGCACTTCCTTGAATCGGAGGGCAAGTGAGCGACAGTTTGAAGTCTGATATTTTTTAGCAGTGCTAGAATTCTAGAGGAGTGTAGTGGGAATGCATTTTTCAGAAAGATGGTATGAATTAGGCCCCCATAGACCTGTTGCCTTGTGGAAAAGATTTAAACTCTTCTGTTCTGGCATTATCTCTGATTCATCTTCCCTCCCCACCCCCCACTTTATATATTATTAACATGCAAGTAGGACTGTTAAACGACTTATCTCTCTTTCTCCTCACTCACTTGAAGTTAATATGTGACGTAAAGCAACTAACTAGCCACAGTGGGATGAGCAGGAAGCAGGAGGTACAACCTACCGTTTAAAGAATATACAACTTTCCTTGCTGCTTTAATACAGGGGCAAAAATATACATCAAATAATCTTCTTTCAATAGGATATGTTGTTTTTTTTCCAGCTGGCAAACCTCCAAAAGAGGACGCTGTAAAATGGATGTGTTTTTTCAGCCCTTTTAAAAATGTTTTACATCTGTTTGTATGGAGACCTGACCACCTTTTCTGTTCTGCCTGAAACTGTATTGATGTGAGCTGTTGTAGTTGTACTACTGGGGGGCTGGGGAGCATATTGCAGTTTCATGGTGGGACTACAGGGCAGTGATATATATTAGGGGACAATCTGCACAAAAATCACACCACTTATCTGAAATGCTACGTTGTAAAGAACTAGGAGATGTACCTGAAAGGTAAACAGGTTTTCAATTACTATATAATGTTCCACTAAGTATTTTAAAGCATGTTTTTAGTAATTTTAAAAATAAGCAAACTGCTGAGCAGATGAAGAAACTTATCCTATAACTGTTTTTTCCTGTTTGTTTCTAGTTCCGAGGTTATCCCCTAAAACACACAGGCCTAGGTCTCCAAGGCAGAGCAGCACTCCCACGGGACCAGCTCTGCCTTCTCCTCAGCCTGGTACTATTCCCACTGAATCTGTTGCCATGCCTGTTCCAGCTGCCTCTCCTACACCTGCCAGCCCTGCGTCCAACAGAGCAGTTACCCCTTCCAGCGAAGGTGAGTTACCCTCACTAGCTTGCAAATGCTCCCTTTCCCTAATCCCTGACGATGAATTTGCCTATATAAGAGCAAAGCTGCTTTCTAAATGGTGGGAAAACTTCTGATGCGTTTCATTTTACTGTGTAGTGAGTTCCCCTTTTCTCATGATGGCAGCTTTAAACTAAGATTGGGGAGAGGTTTTTTGATAAGTCTGTATGCTTAATTTCTTCTGCCCTTTATGGAGTATGGGCTTATAGGTGTTTGACCTAATTGAGGATTTTTTTTTTTTTTTTTCCCCAAACTGAGTTCCTGGCTGTTTTCTAATTTAAAGAAACGTAGGCCACGGGTTTCAAAGAATATTTTGAGCATAGTGGAAGGAAGGGGAAAAAAAAAACCATTCAAGAGCACAGTCAAATGTCTAAGAACTCTCAAATCTTTGTAGCATTCTGTATGAAGAGCTTGGACTACTGGAAATAATTTGCTCTCAGTTTATTGTTTTTTCAGCCTAGTTAAGGTTCTGTGTATGATGAGAGGGATGTGTTTGACTGGGACTTTTTCATTTGGCTTAAAGACAGTAGGGTAGGGAAGGGGGGAGGATGATAACCCTCCAGGCCCTAACTAGGTAGCAGAAAACGTGTAAGTTAGGGTTTTTGTTTTGTAAGCTAAACATGGTTAAACTTCTCTTCTGTTTCTATCTTGCCGTCTCTCTTTGGTCAGTTTGAGTTGTGTATAAGAGAATAACTTCGGCAATTTCTTTTCTAGCTAAAGATACTAGGCTTCAGGACCAGAGGCAAAATTCTGCAGCTGGAAACAAGGAGAATATAAAGCCAAGTGAGACTTCTCCTAGTTTTCCTAAACCTGAAAACAAAGGTTTGTATCAAAAGCTTTCATATGTACTTGAGTAATGTAGGAATTCCAGGCAGTAAACCTGCTACATTGACTGCTTTAGTTAGCATTTTAAGGAAGACTTGGAGGCAATCTGGCTTGCGTGTTCTACAGTGAAAATTTGGTCATGCAGTTGTGAAGTGGCAGGCCTACAATTTTAAATGTTGTTCTTGACTCATTTCATCAGCACAAAGTGTAGAGATTCTCATGTGGATGGTGTGATTTCTTTTTACTTGGGGTTTTTTTTTCCTTTTTCCTTTTTTTCCGCTCCTCACAAAGCTGTTTTTTTGGTCTCTTTGGACTGAATGAGTGTTTCTACTTGGAGCTATGCTCAAAATACTTCTGAGCATAGTGGTCAGCATAGTTTTTTATAACTGTACTTCTTCCTATTATGCCTTAAACTTGGCTTTCTCTGCAGCATTGCTTGTTCATTCAATTCTCAAAAAAATTTTTTCATGTTGTTGAACTTGATCAGCGTTTCACCTTTAATTGCTATGTCTTGAAATGCTGACATGTTATGTTTTGAGAGTTTTATTGGATGCTTCTTTGTGTTCAGCTGAGTTCTGCAGTCCCTGCACCTCAGGGCTTCTGTCTTGGTGTGATGTGTTAGAACTATAGCTATGTCAGTTATGTAATGCCATGGTTTCACAGAGTATTTTTGTGTGCTCATACACGTAGTTCATGGAATTATACCAAATTACAGATAAAATGAAACCACTGTATTTCATTTTTAGATATGTAAACATTGCCTTTTTGCAAATTTAGAAAGGTAAGGGTTGTATATAAAACTTGTATTAGAAATGCTTGGACAATGTTGGTCTTCTGTTTGGCAGGTGTATCTCCAATTGTTTCAGAACATAGAAAACAGATTGATGATTTAAAGAAATTTAAGAATGACTTTAGGGTAAGTTTCTCTGTGTGTTAACTTAATGGTATCATAGTTCTCATGTGCATCCAGATTATTTTAATGAATTGAATACATTGCATGTGTTAGCAGGAAAACAGGTCCTTACTACTTGTGCTTAATTCATGAAAATACCTATAAGAATTCATGCTGGATATTATAAAATCAATGCTGACTCTTGCTAGTACAATTGCCTAATATATGTAAATGTGCATATTGACTGTACACTGAAAATAGTACTTGAAACCTGTTTGACCATTAGGTACAAATAATTATCACATTTATGCTCCATATGGAAGAGCTGTTTCAAAGTTAAATAAAGGGTTTTGCTGAGGAATATTGAAGATTAATTCATATCACTTATTTGTTGGTTACAATGGTTTATTAGGTTAGCTTTTAAAGTGTTACTGTTAAATCACGCAGGGGGAGGAGTCCAGAGGGTTGTCTTAAGGTTTCCTGTCACTTCCTAATCAACATATAGGTCAGTTGAGTCACTGAATAGCTTCTTTCACAGTGTAGGCTTAAAATGTTGTCAACGTTCATAGATTTCGTTTCTAGTAGAAATGGAAATGTATGTTTGAAAGGTCATTTCCAGATGACTGAGGCCTGTGGGACTGTATTTGACTTTGTGTATGTGATAGCATTAGATTGTCTCTCCCTAGTTGTGTGTATCAATTTACTGAATATATTCCTTGGGTTTTTTTTCAGTTACAGTCGAGTTCCTCTTCAGATGCAGTGGATCAGCTGCTAAACAAAACCCGAGAAGGTGAAAAATCAAGAGATGTAGTTAAAGAAAAGACAGAACCAACCCCTAAAGAATCTATCATAGAAACTGGCAGTAATACTAACTCTAACGGTGGCAGTAGCAAACCTAATAGTCCAAGTATTTCTCCTTCAATAAGTAATAGTTCTGAGCAAAAGCGAGGGCCTGAGGTAACTTCACAAGGTGTACAGACATCTGGGCCTGGAAGTAAACAAGATAAAGAGGATAAAGAGGAGAAGAAAGATACTTCTGAGTGAGTAATTATGCCTTTTAGAATAAGCACATCTGTTATTAGCATTTAGCCGTTTGTAGAAAAAGCTATTATGAATGTGTAATATCTTACTGTTTATATGGCCGATGTAAGTACTCTCTTACACAGAGAAAACAACAGGTGAAGTGGCTGTACTGACAGTCATCTCATGAGTCAGTGGCAGAGCTACATATAGAACCCTGGTCCTGTTGATGCCTAATTCATATCTAAATGCTTATTTAAATGTTTTCCTGGCTCATGTGAGCTATAGTATCAACAGCAAGAAAACATTTTATGGATAAGTATAGTAAGAGTACTGTCAGTAAGAGTGGCTTTTTGCATGCCATGTGTTGTTTGAGTTCTCAAAAAGCTGACTCACAGATGGAAATGAGTTATTTCATCTCTTTAAATTTTTAATTGTTAGCGAGTTCTGCAGATACGCTTGTGTAAGAATAATGCTGAACACAAATTTTCTGTTCTTTATGTTTAGGCAAGTTAGAAAATCAACACTTAATCCTAATGCAAAAGAGTTCAACCCTCGATCTTTTGCTCAAGTAAGTTATTTGATACTGTTTAACGTTGCCTTGAGTAGATCTTTATAAGCAGACTTTTTACTTGGAGGATCATCAACCTAATCTTGCATATGCATTGCTGAACTCTGTTTGTAGCCGAAACCTTCTACCACACCAACCTCCCCGCGTCCGCAAGCTCAACCTAGCCCCTCCATGGTGGGTCATCAGCAGCCAACCCCAGTGTACACTCAGCCTGTTTGTTTTGCACCAAATATGATGTACCCGGTTCCAGTGAGTCCAGGCGTGCAGGTAAAGTGCAGCACGTGCTGCAAACTTGTTAACACTTTTCAGATGATTGTCAGCAAGTTGAGGAGACTTAGGAGATCTAAGTTAAAACAGTGAAACGATACAGCTTGTATTACTGTTGTAAATATGGGCACAATTACGTTGTTGTTAAGTTTTAGCTATGTAAATGCTGACTTTTCCCAGTGGTCCCTCAACCTAGATGTTCTAATAGTCTCAAACACTTGTAAATTCCAGCAGCTCTTACTCACATTTATTGTTAATCTGTGCAGACTTCCTCCCTAGTCCTCCAAGCATAGTCTTACTCTTAAGTTTTAAGCAACTGTTTCTTCGTCCTTAGCTTCCAGCGGCGTCCCACTAGTTTCTGGTCGTTTTAGGGATTACTAGGATTTCAAATCTAACTGTTATAAAGCTGTCTGATTCAGTTCATTGCTTGAAGTAGCAGTAGTATCATTACTTGACTGGTTGTTGCAAACCGTGTGGTCTTAGTTGTTTGTACACGCAGACTTAATCACAGTGATCCAAGAAAATACCATAGGTTAGGCAGAGTTCACTAAACCATGGAACATAACAGAGTAAAACACATCAAAGCTGAGTGGGGCCCCCACCCTGACACACACTCACTTTTTAAAGGAATATCATAGCTTCAACTCTTCCTTCTGTTTCAGCCTTTGTATCCTATTCCCATGACGCCCATGCCAGTGAACCAAGCCAAGACATATAGAGCAGGTAAAGGTGAGAATAATACTGCCTGTTTGGTTCTTAGTCTGCATGCAGCATGAATAAATTACAAATGTTTATGTATTTTCTAATCCATGTTAATTTGTTTTCAGTTGATATTTTAAATGCTATTTTTAATAAAGGGACGTAAGTGGAAATACTAATGCATTTCTAGATAAACTAATTCAGCCAAAACATGATAAGTTTGAGTAAAGGGGAGTTGCTTGGTTTGGAATCTGATTTGACAAACGGGAAAACATCTCTGTTACTTGGGACATTAGGGTAAGCTGATCGTCTCCTATATTTCGTAAGTGTTATGGGTTTGTTTAAAGGGAACTTTCTGTACTGGTTTACTGTACTGATTTACAGCAGAGCCCTGAATGGTGCTTTAATAGAGGGGGTTTTTTGTCAACAAGCAAAATCGCCTATTCTTCAGAAAGAGTATGCTATGCTGCTCTTCTGGAAAGAACTTACTGCTGGTTCCAGTTTGTTCTTTTGCATTCCTTCTGCACCAGTAACTGAACAGCTGGACTAACAATACCGTGTTTTTAACAAGTGACACCTGTGGCTATGGAGACGGAACATGTGTGGCGAGATGCACTCTGTTCTGTGCAGTGCAGTGAAGGAGCAGAAAAATGATGGTCTTGTTTTTATAGTCATGTTTCAGATAATGCTCTAATTCTACACAGTGCATGCTTTCTTGCAATTTTATACAGTGGTTCGTGATGATAGGTTCCAGTGCTGCAGCTCCAGTCACTAGAGGAGGAAATTGTTTAGAAGAGCAGTTCTGCTGTTTAGAAATAAACAAGTAGCCTTTATGAATGTAGGGAAGACAAAAACCTGCAATGTATTTCTATTTTAAAACACACTAACTTTACTGTGGCCTGACCCATGAAATCTTTTGGTTGGTAACGCGGATTGTTTTAATCAGAAATATATTGCTGTGTACTCACTTGCTGTGTGAGGCTGCTCTCCTATTCTGAATTCCTTTTTTAAGTTTCATTATTTTCTGCATATCCATTCCGTGTGCAGCATAGTCCTGAAGGAGCTGCATGGGTTAAAGTTCAGTGCCTTTACACTGTTCAAGTTGCGTCCTGTATTTACTTTTTTCTATTGTTGATTTGCAGTGTAAATACAATCATCATTGAGTGAATTTACTGACATCTTCAACATTTCCCTCCTTTCCTCTCTCTAAGGGGTCTGTCTACATTGCACACTGCAGTGGAGTTTACAGGTGCTTGAGTTAGCATAGTTATTAGTTGCAGTCTCACTGCAGCAAGCTGGAGCTCACCTTGAACTCTCATGCCCTGTTGCTTAGTAGGCTGAATTAGTTTGTTCTGAGTGCCTTGCTGCTGTGGTTCAGTTGGTCGTCTTACCAGGATAGCTCAGGTAGTCCCACACTACAGTGCTCTGCTCTCTTAATCTTTTTTCCCCTCTAATTATTCCTCCTACTCCTCTTCTTATAGGCTGACTTGTCCCCTTCAGCGTTGACTGTGACCTAAAAGTTGCTTTCTGCTATCCTGAGGGGTAGCACAGAGCTTAAAATATGTGAATACCTCAAATTGTGGCTGTGTGGAGACCTTTATTCTGCTCTCCTCAGCCATAAGCACAAGTAATTTTAACAGACTTGGCTTTCCAGTAGATGGAACAGTTGCTGGGTAGTTCCCGTAGAGGGTGAATTAAGCCTTTTGAAGGGGACAGGATCAAATTTGATTAACGTAGGTATCCTGATATAACCTTTCTCTTCCGTTACTGTTTCTTGTCAGTCTTTCTCTCCCTCCACCTTTCTTCCTTCCTTCACAAAAAAAGCAGGCCTGGGTTTGTGGCCATATACATGGCTCAAAGGCAGTGATGAAAATCAAATGTTTCTTGGAGGAACTCCTTTTCACGCTGTTCCTTTTTGATAGAGCTCTAATACGTGGTTAAAGGTGAGGGGTGAGGATATTCCACTTGGTTACAGTGACAGTGTAATGTAAAACCTTTCAGGAAGATCGTCATTCTTCGTCCTCTCTTTCTAATGTGAGGCACTCTTTGCTTTGTAGTACCAAATATGCCACAGCAACGGCAAGACCAACATCATCAGAGCACCATGATGCATCCTGCCTCAGCAGCAGGCCCTCCAATTGTAGCTACGCCACCTGCTTATTCAACACAATATGTTGCGTATAGTCCCCAACAGTTTCCTAATCAGCCTCTTGTGCAGCATGTGCCACACTACCAATCTCAGGTAAGAGACCTTTTAGTGTACGTGATAAGCCAAAACAGAAGTAATTAAGTGGCTCAGTCCTAAATGCCCTATTGTCTTCAGTCATAAGACGTCACTCTGAACAGTTTCTGTGTTCTGGAGCATACTTGGTGGTGGTGTAATGTGCTTCAAAGCCTGTAACAGATTTTAAGGTCAGTTTAGAAGTCGGCATTTATTATTGATACTATCTTTTTAGCTCTTTGAAGAATTCCTTTCAGGTCATGGCGAGGACATCTCCTAGTTATATGTTGTAAAAATAAAACTATTTGGTGTATTCCTCTTACTTCAAAGGCTTTTAAATATACATATGTAATTGGATAAATATATAATTACATATATAAGCTTACCACATTATTAGAGTGGCAAAAATTAGATATGCCAATGGTTTTTGTCAGTTTCTAGCCCACTGCAGAAAATGTGCTTAAATTTTTAGAAAGAATTGGGATAATTGTGATAGTATGAAATCTTTAGTTTGCTCTGCATTTTAGTAAGGCCAAGCTATTACTGTTTCTAAGTACGTAATTATTGTTTAGATGGCACTAGTTTCTTTGTAATAGTCCTCCAATTAACTGTCTGTTTTCTTATTTCTGTTGAATGCAGCATCCTCATGTTTATAGCCCTGTAATACAGGGCAACGCTAGAATGATGGCACCACCAACACACGCACAGCCTGGTTTAGTATCTTCTTCTGCAACACAGTATGGTGCGCATGAACAGACGCATGCTATGTATGGTAGGAAACGTTTTGTGTTATATGTAACTTTTTAAGTTCTTATGTTGTGCAGGGATGTATTTAATCTCAAGCTTCAAACATGGGTATCATTCAGATTACACCAGTAGATGTGGTTTATATTTCATAAGATGATGAGCAGAGCATTGAAAACTGAGCCACCTGGTTAAAATGAAAACTCAAGTATGCTGATTTCAGTAGGATGCCAGTGACCAAGATGAAATTTCAACCTGGGAGCTGCTAAAGAATATCTGCTGAAAGAAGTTTGTTCAAGTTCTCTTGATGCTCTTGACACAACATCCCTTGATTGTTTCTTGATTATAATTAGGACTTGTTTTATTGCAAGGCTATGACCTCAGTTTCAAAACTTGACTTTAGTTCTGACAACTAGTGAAATGCTGTCTTTATGATACTGCTAGCATTATTAACAGTATGAACACTGCTGTTTAAGCAAAATAAAACATGTGTTGCTTACCTTTCTTTTTTGGTAAGTCAAGAATAAGTATATGAAACAGCTCATGTATTGCTCTGACTTTGACAATTAGTCTCCAGCATTATCAGATGGGCATATTTCACTTACAGTGAAGTGCTGAAAATGTGGGTTACCTTGTTACAAAGTAAAATGTGAAAGAAATTCTAAAGCGTTATAAATGTATGATAAATCAATGCCCAATTCAGAGGAAAAAACTTGCTGCAAAACATGCTATTGAAAGAGGTAGAATCAAGGTTGCTAGAAGGCTTGGAAATTGTCATAAAATGTCAAAACAGCAGATGGTCTCTTGAAAACGTGGCATTTCAATACTTGTTATAGCATCTGAGGAAGACTTTTATTGGGTCACGTATATTATTGACTTAGATTCTAATAAAAGATTTTCTGTACCTTTAGACATCTTTGTATGTTTTCCGGTGCTTAGTTTTACACTGCTACTTAATGGAAGTCCCTGATGTGTCATGAAAACTTACAAGGCTAAGAATCTGAAGTTTAGTGTGAAATTAATTCTGATTTTAAAAAGTCTGTGTCTTCCCATCTGAAAACATCCTGTCAGATCTCTGCAGTGATATGGTAACATAGCTAAGAAACAAAAATAATAGAGAGAAACCTTTTTTGACACTTGGAGGAAGAACATTTCAGCTCATTTGTGCTGAAGCTGAAATGGAAGTTACTTGTAGAGATTAAGTCTTTCTCTCACAGGTCCTTGCTAAATGTATTACTTTGATCTTTTCAACTCTTGTGCTTGAGGTGTCCATGTAAACAGATCTTCTGTCTGCTTTTTCATTAGATTAAATAGAATTCCGATAAAGTGAATGATCAAAGGCTTTCAGACCTTTATTGGTGAAAACTCTCCTCTCAAATCCTAATTAAAATAAAACCAAACATGAGATAATCTGAGATTTGATTCAAAATGGTTGCATGTGACTTCCTAGCAATTTCCCATTGTGCACCATCCTTATCTTCTGTAACCAGTGGGTTCTACAGCATTGCAGTATAAGCCCGTTCCCTTGGTTGGCTTTGATCAGATGTCCGTATAGTTTTTTCACTGATGTTCTAACTTGCAACTGTTAGATCTCATTTTGTGTTGGTTTTGCAGCTTGTCTGTTGTAGGTATGTGACTACCTACCAGTGCAAACAACTAAGTTGGGTCAAACTTGAGAATTCTTTGGTATTTCCTGCCATGTAATTAAATATTACTTTTCCAAAAGCACCTAATTTAACAGAAATGGCATGTCCTCCTGTGTTCTTTCAAGGAGCTACTTGGTGACTCTTCTAAACATTCTCCCGCCTTCCCAGTAAATGATCAAGTGCTTGAAATTCTTGTTATTGAAACCATTCAACCCAGCTGGATCATGAACTCCATATGAGAGACTTTTTTAAAGAGTATGTTTTTGCCATGTGCAGACGTGTTTATTGCCTAGTGAACATGAATTGGCTCAAATGTACCCTTAACCTGCAAAGTTTACAGTTAGCTACACATGAAATGACTTCTGATGTAGTGCAGCACTGTCTCAGTTCAGATTTTTGCAAGTCTTCCATGTGCTGAGTACTTGAAGACCTTGCCTAGACGGATTGTGGTTCCTCAGAATGTGTCCATCTGTAATGTATTCACTTCAGCTTCCATTTATTGATATGGGAACGCTTGGGAAAAATGTAGAAATGCCTAAGGTGATAAATATAAGCTGCTTATGGAGACGTTGCTAAAGAACAACATGATGGAATCATTCACATCTGATTGAGTGACTATAAGAAAGTATCCGTAACTTATGTTCTGTGTTTTGAGAATCTTAAGTTTACCCACAGTACCTTTGAACTAAATATACCAATGTACTTTGATTCTGGTCCTCTCTTAAAACTAATTTGAAAGCACAGAATAACAGCTTCCTGAGAAACAACAACCACTGCTGCTTTTGATTTCTGGAGCACTTGCTCAGACAAGTTCTCAGATTTCCTTTTGGGTCTTTAAAATTGCTATCTGATTTGTTTTTTTAAAATATTTATTTTTAAATGTCCGTGTCCCCCCGCCCCATCCCCATCCCGTCCTCCCCCCCCCTTGATATCAGGATTCAGTGGGCTATACTGCCCTTTTATCCTTCAAGGTACTAGTGCTTTCTTTGAGATGATTCTTGCAAAATTCACGCAATTTTTTTCCTGTGTATGTGGTAGAGAGAAGATGTCTGCAAGGACAACCGCACTGAGACGTGGGGGTTGGGGGGCACTGCTTATGAAGTATTCTTAAGGTGTGAAATGTTTTCTGGTGAGATCTGAAACTCCATCTTCACCAATGATTTGGGAGAAGTTGAAAGTCTGTGGCAAGTAGTAACTGCCTGCCAGTGAAGAGAAATGCCTGTTGATCCATTAAGTGAACTACCCTTACTGCCAAAAGCTTGGTTTTTGTTTTCCTTCCCGTCTCGTGAAGAGATAGCTGAATCCAAAATACATACAGTGACCTACACTTGTTGATAAGCACTCTTCCATTTTAAAGAAAAATATTTTTGTCTAATGCTGTTTAATGGGATATTTCTGCACTTCTGGGATTTCTTTGCCAGTCGTTACAGTGTCCTGCTTCTGTTTCACAACCCGCTGTTGACAAGAGCTCAAGAGAAGCAGAGCAGCTGAGCTGCGTGGTTGCCAGTAGACCCAGCTAAACGTATGACGGAGGAGTGTTTAAATCATTGGGTTTTTCCCCTCAAAACACAATTGGGAAGGACAATGTTCAAGCAACTATCTTTCTTCCTGTCTACCAGCCAGACGATAAAAACGTCTATTACACACTTCAGCTCGTAACTTCTGGAGATGTGAGCCACTTAGATGTCCTTGTCAAGGAAAGTTTGAAATGCAGGCACTGCTGAAGCAGAGCAGTACGCACACCTTTAACTGCCACACGCACATACCTGAATGCGGAGTTGTCGTTCTTACCCTGCTAAACTGCACGTTGGTTTCAGAACGTACTGTCTTGTCTTGGAAGTGTTGGCTCTGTGTGATCTCCCTGATAACCAGTATCATTGGGCTGGTAGAGATTGCTGGCCATGGTTTGCAGTTTGACTGCTTGGTCTCTGTCGCACAAAGACCCAACCTTGTCTTGTGCTGTTAGTAGAAAATTTGGTTATCGAAGTAGAGGGCGGATATATTCATTCCTGTGACAATGAACTTGTGTTAGTTTTACAATGTAGCTGAATTGCCTGTGTTTTCTGGAGTCCTCTGAAAAACTTAACTTCTGTGTTTAAAACAAACTTGTGTAAAACCGGACCTTGGTTTTATACAGATGCATTTCCTGTTTTTTGTGCTCTCATTCCTGTCCCCATTCTCCCTTCCCCTTTCCCCTTCTGCATATGTTTTGCTGGTCTGGTGTTGTCTCTAACTTTTTATCTGGTTTCTGTCTCAGCAGTAGAGTAAATTCTATTACCCTGATAGTACAATGGTGGATATAATATAAACTTCAGAGGATTCTCCAGGGACTAAGAGTGAACCAGTCACCAAAGGTGTCTTGGAACTGTTAAGAATGACAGTGATATAGCTGAAAAAGCAAGGGGCCAATTTCTGTTTTAGTGTAATTACATTTTAACCTTCTTATTACAGTGGACTGTAATAGACCATTAATTGACATAAAGTTTATATTTGTGTTAATTAAGAACTGAAGACCTCAGTGTCACAGTTAAGAAGGAAGGCTTACTTGAGACTTGTGTTGTTTCATCTCCACTCATTTGCAAAACTAAATATCCAGCTCTAATAGCACCTAAGTAAATAAAAATATCTGCATGGTTCTACAATCTTAAAAAAAAAAAATAAAATTAAAAAAAAAAATGACGCTGACCTTTCCAGAAGACGGGAAGTATGCACGTGGCAAGAGGCTAATTTACCTTTCTATTTCCCAAATTCAGCATGTCCCAAAATACCATACAGCAAGGAGACAGGCCCTTCTTTCTACTTTGCCAGTGAGTTGGGTTTTTTGTACTAATTTTGATTGTACAGAAAAGCACTTTCTAAAGAACAGATGTTAAAGGAATGGGACGTGTTGAGGGAACAAGTTTCCTTGCACCAAACCAGTATGTGGAAAACGCAGGAAGGTTCCTTTCAATGGACGGGGGGGTGAAGCTGTTGAACAGATTTATATGACCACAGGAAGCTGATTTGTCGTTTTTTTTAAATGTATTTTGCATGTCAAATAATCTCTGACTTTACTACCCAGTCTTTTCGTCTGCAACCAGAAGTGAGCGCTGCATGTGGATAACCTCTGCTTAAAACCTGGGTGAACTGCCACGCTCCCTTTCTTTCATGGCCTAAACGGGATTTTTAAAACTTGGCAAGTTAATCTGCTTCCTAAAAGGAGAAGTATCTTGTGCCTCATCTCTTTAGAAAGCTGTGGCTCAAGTTCTGAGCCCCTTGGAGGAAATAACTTGAGTTGCAGTTAGGTGAAGGAAGTTTTCTGCAGAGTTACTTTGGTGCCACTGAAGGAGTGCTGTGAACAATGTACTTTGTGATTATTATAACAAGAGTGACTAGATGAGGGCTCCTTGCTGGTGCATAGCATCACATGCTTCCTCCTTGGCAGATGAACATTATCAGGTACGTTACCTGGCTCCGGTGCTCCTATGTGGTGTTGCTGGTGACCTACATCAGTGTAAGCAGTGGGAGAGGGGCCGATGTTCTCCATGCTCTCAGTATACAACAGCTAATACAGACTTCAGTTGTGTACGTGTACTGGGAGAGGCAGACAACTAAAAAAAATACTGCCTTGTGTGTTGGTGTTCATCATAGCACTTGGAGGAAGCTGGTTTTTGGGGGATGTGGTTGCAGGATGAGCTGTAGCTGTCACCCAAGACACGGGAAAGGAGGACTTGCAGTTTCAGGGTATTTTCGTACTTGCTCCTGTCCTGCAGCGAGACTTGTTGCTGTGTCTGTCTGCAAGTCCGTGCAGCCTATACCAGGCACTCTTCTGGGGTTTTTTGAGTTAGCTCATGCAAGAGGGATGTGAGAAATACCACTCGTTCTCCAAAAATCTCTTCTGGAACAGACTTCCTGTGTTTCTTGTACAGAAACGGTTCTGCATGAACTAGTGGTGTAGGATGCTGACCTGTCCTGTTTTCATGCGTCTTGGTTTGGTGCACTGAAATAACTTTAATAAGCTCGTTCCTTTCGTGGATGATCTTTTAAGTGAAGTCCACTCTACCTGTGTAAAATGACTTCTTTAAATGTTTGTATTATGAAAGAAACATTTGCTATTTCTTTGCTTCCTACCATTCAGGTCTTTTAAATGTAGTTATCCTCACCATCTTACTGGGTCTGGCAATAGTTTTGAAGTTTGTTCACTGGTCAGTTCTTGAAAATAGGCTCTTCAGTGCATCTTTGGATGATGACCAACGATGACCACCATTGGCAGCGTTGAAATTCCAACCAGGGAAAATATGAAATTAATTATATGGTTTTTGCATATACCCTTGTAGCTGGGAGTTCTGCTTGGTTTCTGCTGCTCTGACCTCTTTTGATTTCAGCTCCTTCTGTGGGTTTGATGGCTGACTACTACTTGTTTGCCTCTCAGAAAAATGGGTTGCACTTTTGTAGAGTTGAATTCAGTAATTCAATCCATCTGATATTTTTGCTCCCTTCATGACTGAATCACTTATCTTCACTGTGTATCCCTGCAAGGTTAGTGCAGTTAAATATTTCATGTTAGGAACCGACTTGATCAAAAAGATGCTGAAGTGAAGCAGGTTAGCCCAGGGAGTATTTCTGAGGGAGAGGAACTTAAGGCATAAAGGGTGAGCAAAACAGTGTATTTGTGCTGGAATGAGCTGAGGTTACTTGCAGCAAGGAGATATGCAGAGCTGTTTTGTCCTTTCCTAGAGCTTTCTCAGCACTTTCTTGGATACTAGGTGGTCATTTGGAAAATCTCCAAAGTACTGACAGTTGGGGGAAAATGTTGGATAATTGGTGAATTTTTTTTTTTTTTTTCCCCTTCACCTCCTGTCTTATCTTGTTTGCTCTTTGGTATGTGTAGTGAGCTGTTTTGATGAACAGGCAAAAATTCTTGAAAAAAGTCACAGTGAAAGTGCTTTAGTTATGGCTAAGCAGGTGAATTTCTCATGACTATTTTGCAAGACTTCTTTCACAGGCTTGCTAGTCTCATTGGCTTGTCATGAACTATTAATTGCACTAGCTAAACGTGGAAAACCTTTTACATTTCTAGAGTTGAAGTTTGAACGCTGATTTTGAACTAACAAAGATCTGTGCACGTATTTCAGACTTGCTGCAACTCATCCTGAACTGTTCTTGATTTGTATGCAGTATCTGTACAGGATTTAGATAAGTGTCCAAATAACAGTTTTTGAAAGGCACTTTTAATATTACTATTAAAACATAATTTGCAGCAGCATCTGAAGTAGTTTTAACCAAACTTGTAGAGCTTATTAGAATAATCTGTTAAAGACAAAATGGGGGAGAGGAGAAGCTAGGCAAATAGCAATTCTTCAATATAAAAAATCTGGTACTTTAAATGCAAAGCTATGGATAAAAGGTATTAGAAGGTTATGGAAGAGCTGCTACTATGACAAAAACTTGATCCTCCCCTCACTTCTGTATCTGTTCTTTAGGGTACTGTTCCTCAGTTTAACTGGTTTCTTAAGAGAGAAATTCTTCATTGTGAAGTTTCATTGTATCTGCTTCAGAATAACTTAGTTTATTATTCTCTCGGCTATAAAGAAATGAAAGATGAATTGCACAAATGGTTTAAGGGAGTACCACATTATTTCGGGGGCTCTTAACAAGTAATGTGGCAGGATGTGGGAAGCCTTGAATATCTTACAACTTGGAATTAATTTTCATGTACATGTTAAAACCTCTTGAATGGAGTTGAAGTTAATTTGTAGTCAGGCGTGCCAGCTCTGTGGCTGGGGCAGTGGGATGAGAGCTGAGGAAGATTTCTGGTAGCGTGCCCTTTGGCAAGCAAGTCAATCGGGCTATGCATTTATTTCTATTACTTTGACAGAGATAATAACTTTTGGCCTTCTTCAGAGTGTGTATAATAATGAGGTTGAGAACTTTTCCTACTGTAGAAAGCCATAAACTTTATACTGTAAAAAAGATCAGTGTTTTCAGTGATAATTTTCACATAGCTGTTGTAAGAAGGAGCGATGTTTGAAAGTCAAATAGAAGTGTGGTGGGGATGCTGCTGCAAAATAAATTTTAGTAGTGATATGAAAAAAAAAAAGACTTTGCTTGCATTTGAAAGCGTAACAAAGTGCTATGGCAGAAGATACTGGTAGTTTTGACAGTGTGCATAGAAAATATCGAGGTGTTTTCAAAACCCCTCTCAATCAGGAATGCTCATAGTGTATGAGTATACTTGTACACTCGTGCTTAAGTACACTTACATGCTCATGCATAAGTATGTTAGGGTCAACTCAGACTGCAAGAATTTAGGGTTACAAATGTATATGAAGTTCATCTGCATTAATAGCCTGAAACTGTAGTGCACATCACTGTTAGACCATTTGCTCAGCGAAGATTTAATAGAGCTTTCAAGACAGCAGGGCAGGATTAAGTTCAATGTGGTAGGCAGTTATTTTCTAAAGGAGAGACCTTCATAGTGGCCTGTACAGGGGAGAAAAATCTCAATTAGGCAAAAAGATACTGTCTATATGTATGCTAGTGAGTTTGAATATGTTAGAACTAGTATTTGTAAGCTTTATAGCAAGCCAAACTGGAAGAAAACAAGTATTTGCACAGGGTAGTAGTGTATCAGGGCTGGTTCATAGAGCACAGTAGGTTTGCTGTCTTTTTGAGACCTGCTTTTGCTGAATAGTATTGGGCTTTCAGATGCAGCTACATTTTTGTCCATTTTCTCCACCCATCTTGTCTTTCATCCTTTACGTACACTCAGGCAGTTCTGTGTATTCATGAACTTAGAGCCCAGCACAGTGAAACTCTTCAGAAGCTGCAGCAAACAGTTACTTGCAGAAGTGAGATAACACACCTCACTAGCCCTGAATACATGGGGCAGGTGGTTGCAGCGTAACGGTTGCACTCGAAGTTTCTCTCTGTGCCCTGCTTTTCAGGTGCGTTTACTAGGGCAAGAAAACACCACTAGAAAACCCATCACTTCTAAAGGTACGCTGCAGACAGGCACTTCATTGGCCATCAAGTTCTCATATAATACAAACCCCATTAAAAAAGCTGTAACCCAATAGATAGTAAGCAGTAATTAACTTCAGTCAGAACAACAAAAAGGTACCTAAACAAATAAGGAACAGTTGCAGGGAAGATTCAGGAGCAGGTTGATAGTTTGCTTTGGCTGTTTTGTCTTTCAGCACTACTGTCAGCAAAACTAGCCTCGGTCTTGACAAGCTGTAATATTGGAGAGAGTAGTGCGCATTGTCATGTGCAGAAGCGTAGTTGCAAACTGAGGACTGGTTGTTGCACAAGATCTAACAGCAATGGAGGGGAATAGGCACAGCATCTTCATTTTCTTAGGGTCTTGCTTTCCAGTTGCATGCTTTGTGTTTAAAGGAAGACTTGCTATCATTATGGCTTTTCATACTTTCTTAGATTCCCTCAGAAGTAAAAAAAAATATTTAGTGTGGCCCATTTTGAAGCAGAACAGAGCAGGACTCCTCAACGAAGGACTTAGTGATATTAGTTTGTTGTTGGAGACTCGTATGGCTGTAGCAACAGATGTGGTTTCACTGGTGTGAAAGTCTTATGTTGTTAAGTTTTTTCCTTTTTTTGGAATTTTGTGCCTTATTTGCTACTGTTTCAAGGAATTAAGAATTTCATGACAATGTTGAGAAGCTCACAGAATGGTGGTGATCCAGAACAGACTCTGTAATTGGCCTTGAGAGGAGAGGCAAGATACAAATTTTTTGTTTTTTAGTACAAGATACTGGCTTCAGCAAAAATTTCATGCTCAAGCAGCCTCAGTTTTCTCAGCTGTTACATATATACTGTGTGTCCCTATAGCTCTTAAGCATACATGCAGTGTATATACTTTACGCTGACTGTACTGTGAGCAATTTCCAGAAGAGTAGCATGGTGAGGTTAGCCAGGTATAAGGCCAAAGAATTTTTTGGATGGTGGAAATAAAAATGGCTTGTAACACCTTTGAAAAGTATATTTCAGGAAAAACTAAATTGTATGAAAATGATAAATTTGATATTTTAAACTGGTCTGTTTGACAAAACAAAAGATGAAATACTGCTTTTTTCTATGTAGTATCTGTTACATTGTCAAACTAGGGAAGATGAACTGTCTAATTATGGTTATTTATAGACTTTCCTGCAAAACCAAACTACACAAAAGCAAGGTAAGATACTCAGCTATTTGCAAGATAAATATTTTTTTTAGAAGGGGGAGGGAATATATTTACAGTATGTTTGAGAGATAGTGAAATCTTCAAGTGCAGATGGTGACTTGATGAGATGCATGTTCTGTATCTGTTGTTAAATATTCTTCTCTTTCATCCTAGTTTCCACTGGCTCACTTGCTCAGCAGTATGCCCACCCTAATGCTACCCTGCATCCGCATCCTCCGCATCCTCAGCCTTCTGCCACACCAACTGGCCAGCAGCAAAGCCAACATGCTGGAAGCCACCCTGCTCCTAGCCCCGTGCAGGTAACAGAACTCAAGGGAGTGAATGTCTTTAAATTGTATTTAACATGCTCTACTGGAAAGTATTGCATCTGTCTGATGCTTGACATTGATATATTGATTTCTTTGAGAGGAAAAATGGTAGGATGGAGCAGTTGCCCAAACGAACTGCATGTGACAGATCTCATGCAGGACTTGTCTAGATTCCCCTCTGTTTTCTGGAAGGAAGGAAGGAAGTAGAGCTATATAATTTAATTTTTCTCTGCTTGCAGTGGCTAGGACTCAAAGGTGGTAGGCTCATGACATAGTTTGTTAGACAGGGAAACTTGTAGCAGTCCCTTTTCCTTCGTAAGGACCAGTATCAGAGTCCAACCATTCGTTTCTCCCCCTTCACAGGGGATGAGGTGTAGCTTGTTTCCGTGTTACGATTAAGGAAGGATCATAATTTTGTCAGAGCTTTAATATGAGTGGAGTTACAACTGGAAATAGCAGATAAATGCTGAGAAGCGTTTGATTGTATTTTGTCAAAGACAAGCAGCTGAAAAGAAAATAGGCCTCATGATAGTGCTGCGTGCCTTAGTTACCTACTGGTAATAACTTTGGGCTGCTAAGTGCAACCGTGAAATATATCCAGCTCCATGGTTGCAGATTCTCCTTTTTTTTACCTGGCAGTCTAGGTTCTGTTTTCCAGAATTCTGCTCACGTGACTTTCTAGTGCAAGGAGAAAATGAGCCGGGTGGAATTGAAACGAGTTTCCTCATGACCATAGGTGTGCTGGTCCTTAGATTTGCCACTTAAAAGATTCACTATCGAGAACAGTTTTGCAAACCTTTCTTACGCTAGTTTACAGAATAAACATGTCTCGCTTCTAGACCATAACCTAAATGATCTTCTGTCTTTTTTTGCAGCATCATCAGCACCAGGCTGCTCAGGCACTCCACCTGGCAAACCCACAACAGCAGTCGGCAATTTACCACGCAGGTCTAGCTCCAACCCCACCTTCCATGACGCCAGGCTCCAATACGCAGTCTCCACAAAATAGTTTTCCTACAGCACAACAAACAGTCTTCACCATTCATCCCTCCCATGTTCAACCTGCATATACCAATCCGCCACACATGGCCCATGTCCCCCAGGTAAACACAGTTTAACAACCTTCAAGACTAAATGTCTTAATGCCACAAAGTTAGGACAGTCGGGCCTGCTGAAGTGATTTCCATTCTGTCACCTCTCAGCACAGACTACCTGTTGTGTTATTTAGGTTTCTGTCTGTACATTGCCTTTTATTTAGAATTTTACAAGATATTTGGACCTCAGCTTCCAACACCCAGTGCATCTACAACTGTAGTTTAATGAAGACATCTTAAGCTGGCACTGCTACTGAAAGAAATTGAGCTCTCTTCCCAGTTCCCGGCTCCCATCCTTGTCCTGCCCCACCGTTCTGCTCACAGAACTGTTTGGCCATGCAGCAAACCAGACTGGGGACATGATTCAGCTGAAGTGTGCCTCCCCTACCCCCATTTTAGGCTATTTCTCTGTCAAATCAGTTCACTACTCGGGTTCACTGCATGATCACAGGAAGAGCTGGCATGCAGAAAGGTTGGAGGTGAGAGCTGAGTGGAGGAAGGCTGAATTGCTGCTTTTGGTGGCAGTTTTAGGCTCTGCATTGTAGTCAAATTTATACAAGTACATCCAGTAAAGGATATTACACAGGATTACTAGGGAGTAGCAAGGCACTGCAATGGGAGATAGGTGAGATTCAGTTCAGATGACTGCAAGACAATCTTTGCTGAAAGAGAAAACTCTGTGTGTGTGTGTGTGTGCACGTGCACGTGCATGCGTGTGTGTGTGAGATTCTAAATGAACTGCTTATGTGGAAGATCCCCGATGATTGTTGACAACAACAGTCCTTGCTTCAGGATCAGAAACCCACTTCTCTTAACTGCTTTCTGGTGGTCAACTCACTGAAAAAAGGATTTTGGGAAGGGAAGCACATGACTGATTAATCAAGAGCTCTGCGTAAAGCAGTGTTAAAAAGATTTTCTGATGTTTACTAAATCTCATGGATTTAGTGTGCTTTGTCAAGGAACAGACAGTTAATCAGTAATTTGCCTGCACAATTTCTTCTTCAGACCAAGTACTTGGTGTCTGGCTTATGCCTTCTCATACAGGTTAACAATAGTTTGGGATATCATGACTAACAGTAATTAGGGAGGTTAGTCTAATAGGTGTCCAGTCCCTTGCAGAATTCTGATAAAATCTTTGCTTTGGTCCCTGGGACAGTCAGTTGAGCCAATGAATTAATAGTTATTTAGGAACTGTTTTACTGACGTTGAGTTTTTAGCTTTTTAATTCCATTAGGCTTTTAATTTCTCTGCTTTTGTACTGTGGGAGGATAAGGAGAGGATGTCCAAACTTGACTTACTGCTGTGGCATCTTGCCGTGTCCTCCCAGGCTCTCGTTTCTGCCAGAAACAAGGTACTTTCTCCGCTCTGGTGGGACGGCACTGGTGTGAATGCCTAGGTTGTAGAGCTTCTCGGGGTGCCTTGCACGCAACCCTTCGGAAGGGTCTTGCTGCAAGCTCCTGGGTTAGTGGCATGTTCAGTGCCGTGCCTTGAAACGTGAAACATGTTTGTTTCCAGGTCAGCTTAAAGGTAAAACTATACGTGAATTGTGCTGTACACGTCACGGCCAGGCCCATGCCTGCGCTGTAGGATGCGACCATTGCCTTCTTTTCTGTGTGCCAAGCACTTAATAAGCAAACCTCGCTAAAGCACATCAGATGCAACTTTTAGTCAGAACTAACTGCTCAGTCAGGGTTTTTTAGCAATCACAGGCAAAGCCTGCCTTACCCTTGATTTTTGACTTACGCAGTCTCTTCTGCTGTAATTTTTTTTAGGATGAAAACTACAATCTGTAATCCATGATATTTTTACCAAACTAACTAACTTTTCAAAATGAAGTAGTTCCCTCAGAAATCTCTAGTGAAGGAATAACTACAGTTCTGTAAGAAATTTGAAATGCATGTAATTATTCCATTGTGGGGAAGCTAATCACTGGATTTAATAGTTTCTTAGCAGCCTCATTTCCAACTTCTGAACACAATTCTGAAATACCATGTAGTAGGAGTTTCAGTTAGGCTAACACAGGGGATCAACTGAATTTCCCTTTAGGTTATCAGATGAATCTTGAGCTGTTAGATATCTCACTTGAGAAACAGTACTTTAAAATTCATTACAGAGTACTGTCAGCTGCCAATTTGCAAAGCGTTTGAGCCACAGCAGAAAATTTTTATCCAATGTGTGTATTGAAGGCAGCTGCTATATGAATAGCTGCTTTATAATGATGACTGCTATAATAGCATGTTTGTCAAAGTAAAAATGGTGCTGATCCTGAAAGGTATTTCTGTTTCACAGCCTTATCTTCTAAGCCTTTTTTAGAGCAAGAGTGAGATTTGAATTGCAGTTCCTGCCTTTAAAGGCTTCTTGAGTGCTACTAATACAGTGCAAGTCTGATAAAAAGTTTGAGGAATGTCTCTGAGTCAAGTAACCCTTTTGTCTGTAAGAAATAAAATTGTAGCCACTACCTGCTATCTGTCTTTACTGGCGTGTGAAACTTGTGAGACTGCAGTTATTGCACCGTAGTGCTCTGTTAATGAGATAAGGTAGAAAGACAAAGCAAACCTTAGATACAAATGCCTTCCCCCCCCCCCCCAAGAGAAACCACTGAGAGCTCTAGAGTTCCTTAATGTTTTGTGCTTTTAAGAAACTAGTGTTTACTAGCTTTTTAAACCAAAAAATCGATGACCTCTGGAGTCACGAACAGCTCTGAGCTAAAGAAGCCAACTGACAAGTTGCTGAACTTGTTTGCGAGAAGGTGATCAGCCATTGTAAAGATTAATCTCCTTTTTCCACTGAGACTTAACTATGATTGCTTAGATTACACAAGGACCTTAACTGTGATGAGCTTAACTAGAAACAGAACAAAGCTGACCTAACAGTATAAAGGGATGAAAACACTCATCTTAGAATGACTGCTTGGGTGAACGATAATATGGGCACAGGTCACTGGAGAGAGTGGTTTCTAGGGCAGGGAGCCATGAAAGAACGTGGCGTTGTGTAATGAGCAGCTGAGGAAGGGATGCCAGACTCCCAGTGCGTGTGAAGTTCGTATCTGTACCCGGTGCATTCTCTGCATAGGAAGTGCTTTGATCCAGGTTACTAACAGTAATGTTTTGAAGATTTGTTGCTGAGGTTATTTTTTTTTTAAATATCCCACTGTTTAATGCTGGCAGTTTCTCCCAGCGCTCACTGTCCAAATGGCTAAAATTGAGAATGTGACTCAGAGCCAGCAGTAAGGATTTGAGCCTTTTTTTTTTTTTTATTTTTTAATTTTTTTTTTTAGTTATTATTTTTGTGTTAAGATCTCTGACTTAATCCCTATAGCTAATCTAGTTAAAATGGAGTAAATCTCTGGATTTACTGGTACAGCTGGAGAAAACTTGCCAGTCATGTGGCCAGGAGTGATGCCTCCTTGTGACCATTATACTAAAGAGCTCTTTGTTTCAGGCTCATGTACAGTCAGGAATGGTTCCTTCTCACCCAACTGCCCATGCTCCAATGATGCTAATGACGACACAGCCACCTGGTGGTCCCCAAGCCGCCATCGCTCAAAGTGCACTACAACCCATTCCAGTCTCGACAACAACACATTTCCCCTATATGACGCACCCTTCAGGTGAGGAGTGTGTGCCCGGGAGACCTGCACCTTAACTGAGCCAGGTCGTAGTAGTGAGGAGAACTGTTACGAACCAGATTTGGGGAAAAGAACGAATAAAACCTTGAGATGTCCTTGTAGAGTGGCAGGCTGCTGAAGGCAGGCTGTTTCTGCATTTTGCGTTTACGCTTTGCCAGCCCGAATGCGAGCCTAGATAAGCGTACGAGATTTAGCTAATTTAGCGAAGACTTTGCTTCTCTCTAGCTGAAGTAGAGAAACGGATAACTATGCAGACATTGGCACTGTGGGACCGTGTTCTTCCAGGTTTTGCCGTGGTTTTGCTGTGGGGGATGGACTGTCTGTGTAGCCTGTTTATAATGATCTGGGGTTTTATTAAATTTAAAGTGATTGGTCTTGAGGATAGGAGTGAAAATGTTGCTCGGGGGTAGGGCTGTTAGATTTCTAATGACTGAAGTAAAGTGACAACTGAAGTCTAATCTTTAATTCAGAGTAACATTCTGCAGCTTTACTTTTTGGGAAAAGTAGGTGCTGTATGACTTCTTTCCACTTTAAATTTAACCTTGCTTAGGTTTCTTTATTATTCATTTCCAAACAGCCTCTAAACTTTTGTAGTGAACTAGTTACCTGATCTTGTTTCTTGGGGAATGTGTGAGCAGAACAAGGCTGCTTTCTGAGGGTGTAGGTAGGGAAAAAAGCATCCAAAGGACATCTGGATATGCAGGGTTTTGTTTTGTTCTCTTAAAAAGAAAAAAAAAAAAAAAAAAGGAAAAAAAAAGAAAAAAGAAAAAAAAGAAAAAGTTCAACTCAGTAGTTGTCCTGTGACCACTTTACTAGCAAACTGTTGTGTGGCTTGCCAATTTATTATTTACATTTGAACTTTTTTTTTACAGTACAAGCCCACCACCAACAGCAGTTGTAAGGCTCATCTGGAATAACTGAAAGGCTGGATACCTTTTGTAGGCCAAATACCCTCCTTCTACTGCTTCTGCCAACTGGAAGCACAGAAAACTAGAATTTCATTTTATTTTGTTTAAAAAAAAAAAAAAAATTGATTTCTTGTAACATCCACTAGGAATGCTAACAGTTCATCTTGCAGTGGGAGAGATTCGGACTGAGTAGAGGCATTTAGGAACTTGTGGGCTATTCCATAATTCCATGCACTGTATCTGAGTCCTGCAAGTGCCCCAACTCTGCTTGCTGAAAACTGGAAGTTATTTATTTTTTAATGACCCTTCAAAGTTACGAACTCATCAGCTAGCAAAAGAAGTAACAAGAGTGATTCTTGCTGCTATTATCACTAAAAATCAAGACTTGGAGATCCCTTTTACTTCTAACTAAACTTGAAACAGGTTCAGTAAAAAAAAAAAAAATTCTAATCGTCAAACTGATGAATTATTATTTATAAATCACGTTTGATGAGATGATCACTATCGTGAGACAGTGATGTAACTTTTAAGTTAAGAAAACTTTTACTTTGTAGATAATATAAAATAAAAACTTAAAAAAAAATTAAAAAATAAAAAAAGTTTTAAAAACTGACCTACTTAGTGTTTGTGTCTTGTTTTACCGGTATCTTACTTCCATGTGTTCTCCAGCTTTCGCTCCAATTTGGAGCGAATGTTTTATTTAGCGTCAGGTAAGCTTTGCCGTGTGTGTCTGTCGTGTGCTGCTGCCGTTGCCGTGTGTGTGCCCCACACCGTGAAACCAAATCCGTCGTATGTGACTTGCAGGGCCGTTGCAAAAATAAGTGAAAGGTTTCAAGACGGGAAGTTGGGTACAGGTTTTAAACAATTTCTTGTGTTCAGGTCTATTCCCTAATGCCTCATGTTCTGGCTGGTGTCACAGAAGATGTCACAACTGAGCCTTGAGGTTTAAGATGACAAAACTGTACAAGTCGGTGGTGCTGCTGGAGAAGGGAAGGAAGAAATCGGGGTAAGCATAGCAAAATGACCGGTAGAAAGATGGGGAAAAGGATGGGAGAAGGCAGTTGACTACTACTTCAGTAATGCGTAGACTAGTTATCACTGCTTCTGAAGTGCTGTGGTCTTCCTGACCGTTCTGTACGGTGCAGGCGTCCTACGGTGGCTCACCAAAAGGTGATGCTGGTTAAACTGGATTATATTGCACTTCAGAGGTAGGGCAAGTAAACTGTACCAGCTTTCACGGACAGCAGTTAACGTCACATTGTGGCTTGGTGAAAAACACGCAGGGGAGTACAAATACTGCTGCAGCTTCTGTCTTAATCCTTCCAGGTCAGCTAGTGCAGTAAAACGTAATGAATTCATGTTCGGGTGGGCAGCAGGGGGCATGAGACCGTCGCAGGCAGTGATGGTGACTTGGGGCAGGACTCCTTGAATGAGTCTTCCGAGAAGGAACAGCTTGCTTACACAGGCTGTTGGCTTCCTTTTCATTTCTAAGGGAAGGTTTCTGTCTCTTAGCATCCAGTACTTGTTAAAATAGTATCCAAGCACTTAGAGAGAATCAGACTAAAGACTAAAACTGAGAAACAAGTTCTAAAAACGGTTTATTAAAAGCAGATTTTTTTATATTATGGTCAAATTGCATTATTCAAGAATAAGTTACTTGTACAGTACATACAGAAACAATATATAGAAAAGCCTACTATACAAGAAGAACTCTTCTGTGCAGGTGAAAAGCAGAATTTTCAGATCAGTATGCTTTTCATCCAACGAACTGTTGGCTTTAATCATCCTGCTAAAGGCTGAGTTAGAGAATGCACAGTCGCCTCCCCACCTCTGCTAGTTGCTGGCGAAGGTTAGGGTCTGTTCAGATCGAACAAGCTTAAATTAAAATTTGGAATACTGTACTCAAACCTGTTAGTCAAGATTTCAAGACTTTATATGCTTGTTAGAGTAAAACTGCATTGGTTGGATGACAGCAGTGTTCCATGGTCCAGAAACTCTAAGAAACGAGAAGCTTTGGCCTCACCCTGGACCTGGACCTCGTCCTCGAAGTTTTGCCCCAAAATAGTTTCAGTGCAAAAACGATGGGTGAGGCAATGGTGGTGTCAGTGTTTGGTAACCTGCTCTGGATTGCTGGTGCCGGTCCTCGGGGCTGGGCTGCAGGAGGGAGGGATGGATGAAGAGATTAGATAATGCTTGATGTCGTGAATGTCTTCAGAACCCGTCACCCGTAAGGACACGCAAAAGCCACCGCTGGGGAGGGTCTGTCAGCAAACAGCAAGCGGTTTCCGAAGCGCAAGATGGAGATGAGGGGGAGAAGTTCTGGCTGGACCCGAGTCTGAGGTTACGCACTAAGCCAGGTCCCTGCTGTCACAGAGCGCGAAGGCACTGCCTGTTTTGCATCTTTATTGCCAAAAACAACTGTCCTGAGTAGCTGGCTGAAATGGGGCTTCCCTCCCTAACAGCCCTCTCCCCAGCGGGGCTGCCTGAGTGCTCGTCGGGCAAGGGCTCCAGCCGAAGGCACCGAGAGTCGCTGCCGGTTGGGTCATGGCTTTGTTACGTTGGATCCAAACTCACGTTGCACGTCCCCGTCTCCAGGGCCAAGGCATAAGCCGGTGGTCGCATCCGACTTTATTTCAGCTCTAGGAAACGCTCTTTCTCCTCCATGGGAGCCCGGGAGGTGGCTATACCTGCAGCACGCAGCCGTGCCGGGGCTCTTCCCTTGGCTTCCCCTCCTCCCGAAACTCAACACCGATACTTTGTAAATGCCAATAAAAGCCCACGTGGACTGAGGAACTAAACCTGCAAAGTCCTAGGCTCTTTTCCCAAGTTACTAGAATATATAAATGCCTTCAAGTTGCTTATATTCCATAGAATGGAATGGCTTAATGTACTATAATAAAGAGGAGTACCTTACGGGCTGGATTAAGGTAGCC
Source organism: Gymnogyps californianus (assembly GCF_018139145.2). Taxonomy (NCBI): domain Eukaryota; kingdom Metazoa; phylum Chordata; class Aves; order Accipitriformes; family Cathartidae; genus Gymnogyps; species Gymnogyps californianus. The sequence continues at coordinate 14,436,588 of NC_059486.1, read as the reverse complement.
AAGTGTGCTGGCAGGAGCAGAGGCAGGCCGGCGTGTCAGGCTCTGACCTGTGTCGCAAGCCAGATGCTTTCTAGGAGAAACAGGATTTCAAACTCAGTCTTCCAGGAGCTGGGGAAATAGCCCAAAAAACCCCTCCGGTCCCGGTGCAGCTGGCGTTGGGACCACAGCGGGTCCGAGCTGCGGCAGAGCAGAGGACTAAGGTGGGGAGATGGTGGAGCTGGGTGGCTGGACAGCCCTTGGCTACCTCGTTGGTGAGGTCTGAGATGGAAATAACTCTATTAAATAATCAGAGCGACTTTCCCACTGCTCACTAGTGGGGAGAACGGAAGTTCGCATCCACCGGAGTTTATTTGCACAGGGGAAGCGGCTGATGGGGTGGTAATGAACTCAACATATATTTTGCTAATCAAGCACAGCAATTCCCATTTAAACTATGGAGAAACCCCTTGCAATTAAACTGCAGGTTAAAAATACCACATGCATGTGCATGTTTAGTTGTTGGTGCTCGAACAATAAGCCCCGGCGTGCCAAAACAACCCATCCCAGCAGCAGCAGCATCTGATTTATCTGGCAAGGGCTGCGCCGGCTGTGAATAGCAATCCCTTTTCCCAGCCCGTTCTTTCTTGCAGATGCTCGGAGTGTAGGGTGATTTAGGTGAGACCACCTCATCTTTTGGGGCTGCGTGGAGCTCAGCAGGACTAAAATCAGCTCTTTGAACCTTAGCAAGATTTAGCACGTGCAAGTGTTTGCCGAGGTGTGTGTGCTCCGGGAACCATGCACCAAGCAGGCAAAGGAGCCAACAACTTGTGCTCTGCTTCTTCCCTTTCACCTCTAAATGCAAGACCATGGGGAATTATTTATTAGCAATGGAGGGAGCTGACTTGCCTGGCACAAACCAGCCCTGGCTATATGCTCCTGCCATTCGGTGCAGCCTTTGTGCTGGGCCGGGGAGGAAAACGGGATGCGGATACGGCCGAGAAGCTCCAGTCGAGGACAGGGCTGGCTTTGTTTCTCCTGCAGCCTCGCCGGGTTTGGCAGCGCTGGAGGTGCGACCGGCCAGTGCAATTTGCTCTTAATGCTCCGGTTTCAAGAGTGAGTGTGCGACGGTGTGTGCTGAGCGCCGGGAAATGCTGATCCCTGCCGAAATACAGGATTGCTCCCTGTGCGCCCATTTTCAAGTCATTTTAAACAGAGGAAGGGGGGAAAAAAAGACCTTGCCTGCGCTGAATGTACAAAGACAGCCCAGGAGAGGGCTGGGGCAAGAGATGGGGAGGACAAAATGCAAATCCTAAGTGGTTTCTCAAGTCGATGGTATCCAGTTTCTCCCACCCCTCATCCTTTGACTACTACTTATAAAACCAGATTTGCTGTCACGGCCAGTCCCTGGCGTGCATTTGGCCCTGGCTATTTTGGCCCTGCCTGGTCCTGGCCCCTGCCTGTGCTATATCTGCCCTTTCTGGCCCAGCCCAGCACAACAGCGCCAGGATCTTGCCCTTCAATTCCTGACCTTGAGCAAAGCTTGGTGCCTCGGGCTTTGACTACCAACCGGGCTCACCGCGCGCTGGCTTAAGGGCAAAGCCCTGCCTAGAGGCTGGATTTTTGGAAAACTCCGTAACTCGGCCCCACGAGGCTTTTTGTTTGCTTGCTTTCAAATTAATTCCTAAATGTTAATGCTCCTGAGGGCTCCCACCTCTACTGCAATTTCAAGGAAAAAAAAAAAGGCTTTCCTGTAAGGCAATTTCAAGGCGAGTTTTGCATCCAAAATTCCGGGGAGCACCGCACGGGCTGCGCCGAGAAATCTGGAAGTTGAATGCTGCCAACATCCCCTCCTGTGTGTCACAACGGCTCCAGCCCCTTCCTTATTCTTAAAATAACGGCAGCTTCTAAGAAGTGGTTCCTCTCTCGGCGCGGCCGCGCCGGCTGCTCCAGGCGCCGGCAGGTAAAGCAGCACCAGGGCTCGGCGGCACCGACGCCTGCAGAGCCTGAACACAGCAGCAGAGATTGGGGCACGGCCGCGCTCCCGGCTCCAGAGCTGCTCTCCTTGTGCGGGTGCCTTCTCCGGGGATGGGGAAGATGTTGAGCCCTGGGGATTTGCTGGATGCACGGTTGTTCCCGCGGGAGTTACGGCAGCACCTATGTCTTGCTTGGCGTGCAACTCGCTGTGCAAGCAACCAGTGCTCCTAGGGCGAGATGCACGCAGACGAACAGGTTGAAGTGCCTGCTGTGTGTGTAATTACAGCCCTCGAGATGCCGACCCACCGGCCTCCTCCACCTAAGGCATGTCGGGGGTTGCAGCACCTCTGCGGGCTCAGGGGGGGCTGGCTGGGAGAGGCTTCTCCTCCAGGCGGGGAGGGATGCCAAAGGGACCCCCCCCTCGCCTACAAGAGGCCATTGCATAGCTTTAAATACCACCAAACTCTTGGTTACACAGTGTTTTGGGGGGGTGGGGGGGGGGGAAGCAAGCGAGAGCGGGGTGGGCAGCTGCCTGCGCTGGCAAGGTAAAAAAAATGTTTGGGGGAAAACTCACTTTAGATTTGTGCCTAAAATGCTTCCATCACCGGGATAAAACACCTCCATCACCGGGATAAAACACCTCCATCACCGGGAGGAGTGGTTTGCTGTCAGTCTCCACGTTAGTTCTCAGCTAGTGACATTATTAATGATGGAGCAGTTAGTGTTCACATCTTAATTAGCAAGGCTAATGATGTAAGTACTTTGGCTGGTGCAGGGAGTGACTGCAACTGTGCTAGGTTAAAAAAGAAGAGCAAGAAAAGCCAGTTTTTGCCTTATCTAAAAATAAAGCCCAAACTCTGATCGCGATCGTCATCTTTGCCCGACGCGGGAGCTCAGCTCTGGCAGGTCGGGCTTTGCTGGTGGGTTGGGCAGCGGCAGCACGTGCTGGGGCGGGAGGACAGGGCTCGTCTTTGCCTGCGCGGCCTTGGAGCAGCAACTGGTCAATGAATTTATAATCCACTTTATTTTTTCTTTTTTTTCCCTTTTTTTTTTTTCCTTTCTCCAATTATATGGGTGTAACGCAAGACCCCGGTTCCTTCGCTGGGCACTGTCGTGTCCAGGACGGGCGGGAGACTGAGCCCGACGGCGCGATGCTCAGCACGCAGAGACGCAGGCACCAGTGGTGTGTGTAAACAGTAACGAGAAAGCTTTGATAATAACAACAAAAAATAAAAATAAAAGGCCCTTTAACAGGCCGAAGAGAGGGAGCACACCCGTACTGGAGTGAAAAATTACCCCCTTCCTTGCAAAAATATAATAATCATCCCTAACCAGAAGGAAGAAACTAGGTACATTCTTTCTCTGATGGGATACCCGGAAGGTCTCTAGGATTTCTCCACCTGAAAGTGCATCCCGGTGCCGGCGTGGTGCCCGTCAGAGTGGTGTGTACTGGTTGTCGATGGCACGGACGTGGCCCCGGCCCGGCGCCTCTGCCTCGTAGTCCGAATTGCGGTGCCGGGTGCCAGGGGCCGTGGCTGCCCTGCTCGGACGCAGGCTCTGCGCCAGCTCGGCCGGCGGCGGCACCAGGTGGAAGATCTGCTCCGGTGGGGGACCCGGGGGAGTCTCGTCGGGGCCGCGGGGGCACGAGGAGCCGGCGGGGGCGAGGCTGAATTCAGGGCTCCAGCCAGGGACGGGCAGGGGGAGAGGGACTGTGCTGCCGGAGCCAGGAGCTGCGGGCAGAGGGGAGAGACGGCCGGTCGGTGGGATGCTCCTGCCCCGTCGCCCCCGCTGAGGGTATCGGGGTGGGGGGTGCAGGCCGCATCCCGTGCTCCCCCCCCCCAGCCACAGCGGGGAGCGGCCAGTGGTTTGGGGCAGCTTCTCCTTTCTCGAAAGAGGAAGCCGGGAGCTCGGGAGTCACCTTTTGTGCCGCTGCCCGGAGGCTTCCGCTTCCCCCCCCCACCGCGTGCGGCCAAAGGGCCCAGCTCTGCCCAGCCCCAGGGAATCCGCATCCACCCCGGGGACCCTCCCGCCGGGACAGGACCCCTCATCCCTACACCCCATGGGAACGTCCCCGTCCCTCCGTGCCCGCATACCTTGCGGCTGGGGCAGGACGACGACGTAGCTGGAGAGACGGACGTCGCAGGCTGTCCCGCACTCCAGCGGGATGGGGTAGCGATGGAAGTGGTGCAGCATCTCCACGATGGAGGAGAAGCGGAGGTGTTGGACGCGGCACTGGCCCCGCTCCGTCAGCGCCAGCCGCAGGTGCTGCGGGGAGGAGCACGGACCTGTTACCCTTCCACCGGCTCCCTTGCTGGAGGAGATGATGGGGGACACGGGGATATTTGGGGTGGGGTGGGGGGACAAACGGCCTTAGCATGATGTGCTGCATCCCCAGCCCGCAGTGCCCTGCTCGCTGCAGGGGGTTTTGCCCCCCAGGAGCGGGGATGGGGCCGCCAGCCCACTGTGAGCATCGGGGCAGGGACCAGGCATGGAGAGCATCTCCCGGGGTGGGATGCGATGGGACAGGGACCGTGCCACGGTGGGGGGGCTGCCCAAGGGACTCCTGCGAGATTCCCCCCCCCCGCCCCAGCCCCTCTCCCACCCGTACCTTTGCTCTGCCCTGGAAGTTGAAGGTGAGCACGTACTCGCCGCGGCGCGTCTCACTCTGCCGCACCAGGAAGACGCCGTGGCCCTCCAGCCCCCCCAGCTGCACCAGCTGAGCTGCCTTCACGCGGGAGATGGGCCCGTGGAACCAGGGGCAGGAGGAGAGGAACTGCTCCATCTTCGGCCCCGCCGCCTCCCCCGGGCCCCCCGGCGTCACCCCTGCCAGGGCACAGGGATGAGTGCCCCAGGTAAGCGGGGACCCCTGCCCATCGCCCCCGTCCCCCTCCCCTCTGGCTCTGTCCCCCTGCCATGCCATTTGGGGACGCCTCATCAGCCCAGCCGGCCACGGCAGCGACCCCCCCGGAGAGGGATGTCCTGTCCCCAGGGTCCCCCGGGCGTCCCGGCTGCTCACCTTGGCCGAGGGTGTCAGTGCTGGTGGTGGGGCTGGCAGCTGCGGGGTCGGGGTGCCGGCATGCCAGGAGCTCGGGGTCACCCGCGTCGGACCTGCCGGGGACAGGAGAAGCCAGGCTGAGCGCTGGCAGTGAGGGGCTGGCACGGTGCTGGGGGACACGGAGCGACCATCCCTGTCCCCAGGCTCGGGGACATCCACCGGGCGCTTACCCCCTGCGTGCGCACTCCCGGATCTCGGCCGTCCAGGAGCTGAGCTGCTGCTCGTCCCCTGCCTCGAAGAGGACATCGGTGGCGTTGGTGACCTGGGGGACATCGGAGATGAACACGGGGGCTTCAGAGAGAGAGAGGTGTGCATCCCCCTCCCACCCACCCACGCTTGGGCACCAACCCTGACCCCAGCCGGGGCAGAGAATCCCCCACCCCGTGCGCCGCATCCCCCCATGCACACCCTCTCCGGCTGGGAACAGGAACCGAAATTTGGCACAGGAGCTTTCGGCAGCCACGTGCATCCCGGAGGGTGGGAAAGGCCTCGGGGCTGGCTGCGGACCCCCCTCGGCCGGGCCCTACCTTGAGGACGAAGGTGTGGAGGTTATCGGGCATCTCGAGGCGCGTGCACCTCCGCACCTCTTGGACGGCAGAGCAGGCGGCGTGCAGCTTCGGCTTGGAGCCCTGCGGAGGGAAGCGTGGCAGCTGAGCTGAGCCCCAACACTCCTGCACCCCGAAATGCCACCCCACATCCCGATGCTCTGCCAGGAGAGGGTCGAGCCTGCTGGGAGCCAACCAAGGCATGGCAGCTGGCAAGGAAATACCCCGCTCCGCAGGGAAATACCCCACCGGCAAGGAAATACCCCATGTGGCAAGGAAATACCCCGCACGGCACTGCCTGGCTGCTGTCGGGGCACCCCGGGGGGGGCAAGGGGCACCCCGAGTGAGGACCCATCTCAATGGCCCCCCAAGGACCCAGCAGCAGAGGGATGGAGGGAGAAGGGGGTTCCCAGCAAGGCAGTGTGTGCCGGGGAGACTGTGTGCACCGATGGGGAAATTGGGGTGCAGGCAAGGAGCACCCCGGTTATGGGTGCAGGGGTCGGCAGCGCGCTCGGTGGTGGCGTGCCGAGAGCTCTCCGCGGGCGCTCGGCTGGTTTGGCGCTGACACAGGCACATGACAAAACGCTGAGCAAACACTTCCAGAAAGGCTAATAATACCCCTCCCAGCAGCTTTCGGTTCCTCTGCCGCCCAGCGCGCCCCGTGCACCGGCAAGCGAGCCGCTGACTGCCGCAAGGCTGCGGCACGTGGCGCCCGCCCAGCCGCCGCCAGGACCGGGCTGTATCTGGGGTGCCAGGGACCCTCCCGGGTGCAAAATGCCCCTGGGGGACCCCTGCACCAGTGCTGGGCGATGGAGCCGACCCCTCCACGCTCATCCCTGCGGCCGGAGCCAAGCGCACGGCTCTGCGAGCGAGCCACCCCATGCAGCCCGGCAAAGCCCAGCCGGTGCCGGTATGTGCCGGGCACGCTTGTCCCCCTGCACCGGGCTTGCTGTCAGCCTGGCACGACAAAATTTTGGCTGGTCGTGATTCACACGGCGGCTTCAGCATCCAAGGGGCTGAGTCCCTATGCCGGCTCCGGCGGTCCTCTCCGAGCCACAGCCACTGTCCCCGCAAGGATGCCGGGGCTGCAGGCGCTTCACCGCGCGACGGCGTTTGCCAACCAAAGTGCCTGAATTTTGCTCCAAGCTTGTGATGCTGGTGGCAAAGCCACCCCTGCCATGTCCCCGACCACCTGCACGACCCCAAGGGGGTCCCCACCGGCTGCTCGGCAACTCGGCACTCTCCACGGTCACCCAACCAAACTATGTTTGGTTGCTTTTTTGTTGGTTGGTTTTTTTTTTTTTTTTCCCCATCCCCCCCCTCCTTCCTCCCTTCCTCGACACTCTCGACCGAGGACTCGGTGTACTTTGGGGCCGGAAACGCAGCGCGAGAGGGATCAGCCCTTATCAGCGCCGAGCTGCGCCGAAAAGAAAGTTCTTAGAAGTCGCTCGCCGAACGGCATCGTGCAACGGGGTTGGCGCTACCGCGGCGGCTCGCGGCACCCCCGGCCCCGTCGGCGACAGTGATTGCAGCTGCAATCACTGTCGCCGACGGGGCCGGGGGTGCCGCGAGCCGCCGCGGTAGCGCCGGTGCTTTATCCCAAAGGAGTTTTATTTTTTTTGCCATCTTTGGAAGATAACCGCGTCCTGTGCAAAAAAAATCCTGCAGGAAGAAAGCGAAGGGGTTGCCCATCCTGGCTGCTTTCCCACACGTGGGTTGTGACGCCCGGCACGGGTTTTATTGGCACGCGTCCCAGCCGCAGCGTCGGGGTCGGCCTCCCGCTTTCCTAGGAAGCGGGAAATTCCAGGAAAAGGGAGTTCGGCGAAGCTCCCTGCGTCCCTCCCCGGGGGAGAACGCAGAGGGGGAGCACGAAAAGGAGAAGGAAATGATGCAGCAGAGAGATACAGTGCCCGAAAAACCAGTCTGGCTTCGGAGAAGTGCCTACCGCAGGCACGGTACCCCCGCCCCCCGAACTGCCGCACCTGACCACAAGATGCCCTGCTCGATGGCGGCCGGTACCGAGAAAGGGATTTCTCGGTAACCAAAACTGCACACTCAACACACTGCCTGTTCGCCCAGCACCCACGGGCTCCTTCTCGGCAAGAGAGGTGCCACGGCAGCATCGTGGGGCTGGCTACCCCCCGGCTGCCGCCTGGGCTTGGGATGCTCAGGAAGTTCAGGATGCTCAGGATGGGATGGGATGCTCAGGATGTTACCCCGGCTCAGCTCCCACCCCGGAGACCACCACTGCTCCCCAAAGGATCCTGTGCACATGGGGGAAACCCCAGCACAAGGTTGAGCACCCCCCCAACATCACCCGGGGACACGATGCCCCGTAAAGCTGCACTCCCAAGCCCCCAGAACACAGCCGCCACCGTGCCACCGCTGTGGCGTCCCTGCTCCCGATACCCAACACGCAAAACCAGCCATCCTGGGGTGTGACACGGGTGATCTCCGGCTCACAGGGCTGATGGCAGCAGGATCCAGCCTGGCTCCCCCAAACCCCTTCTCCCTGCAGGGGCTGACAGCGGCTGGGCACTGCTGGGGACATCGGGCCACTGACGGGGACAACGGTCCCATCGGCTGAGGACGGAGGAACCATGCCGGCTCTTGGTGCCTACTTAAATTTAGTGCTTGGGAGCGGCGTCCTCCCACCTGCGGACTGCTGACCCCGAGTACTGGTATTTTTGTTCTTTGCAGGGAATTTTTCTAGAGTTTAAAAATAGGAAGCTTCAGCCAGGCCAGAGCTGTCCCCAGTGTCAGGGGACATGGGACAAACTGGAAGATGGAGGAAAATGCCCCCAGGACGAAACTCCCTCCTGCTCCGTGCCCAGAGCATCCTGCCGGAGCCCAAGGCTCAACCCAGGGGGGACACTCCACTGCACCCCCCGTCCCATATCCCCGACCCCCAGGGACTCCCCGCCGGTTGTCACGGGGAGCGGTGGCGCGGCACGGGGAGAACCAGCACGGTACGGGGAGTGCCGGCACGGCATCCGCGGCCACCGTGCACCTGGGGAGGGCAAGGCAGCCGGGAGAAAGTGGGGTTTGCCAGCATCTGCCAAATATAGGAAGGAGACCGACGCCAGCTCGGCACTGTGGTCGTGCCGGGAGCACGAGCTGAAGGTCAGGCCAAGGTCACAGCTGCGCTCGGGCGTTGCAGGCGCGGAGAGGAGCTGCTGCGTTTCCGCCTTGCAAACCCCCGGTAACAGCTCTCACCGCAGCTCCTTCGCCCGCCACTTTCTTTACTACCTGTGTTTACGTGAGGGCAGGGCGCAGGCGGCCGTGGTGCCGGCGGGCTGCCTGTGCCTATGAGCGCCGCCGGCTTCTTTCGCGGTGATCCTCCCTCCGGCAGCCTTCACAGCACACCTTTCCGCTTGCCTTTCATGCTTTCACACGCGAGCGGCAGTGGGGAAACCATCACCTGGGAGGGCTGGTTCAGCACGGCGGGTCCCCCCCGCACCTCTCCAACAGGGATATTTTGGATTTTTTTTTTTTTTTTTGGAAGTAAAACTCCTCCCAGCCTGCCCACACGTGCCGGGAAAGCTCTCGCCGGGATGCTCTGAGTCGCTGCTGTAAGGAGCACGACCTGCATGGACGCACGGGGGACACTGCGGACGCTGGGAGAGCTTTTTCGGCTGGGGGAAAGAGGAAGGCAGCCAGCTTTCCAAGAACGAGAGCGAAATCACGCTGCCACGCTGCCCGCACCTGGGAGAGCCATGGGTGCCTCTAGCTTTGACCGGCACCGGCACTGCCTGGGCACCGGCAGTGTGCTGGCACTCACTGCCCACCCAGACCTGCCATGGGCTCAGCCAATTTCTGCCGGGTCCCCAAAACGCTGCCACCACCTGCAATGCTGGTTCGCACGGGAGGGAGCCGGAGCTACCCGCCCTTCCCAGCGGATTTGGCCAGTGCCCAGTCCCCTGCTGGCAAAGGCAGCGGTGGCACAAGGATGACAGTGGTTGCACAGCAATGACGGCAGTGGCATCATGATGATGGTGGTGGCACAGCAATGACGGTGGCAGGGGGATGACAGCGGTGGCACAGCAACGACGGTGGTGGCACGGTGATGATGGCAGTGGCATGGCAGTGACAGCGATGGCACGCAATGACAGCAGCGGCACAGTCATGAGGGTGGTGGCACAGCGATGACGGCGGTGGCACGGCAATGACGGCAGCGGCACAGCAATGACGGCAGCGGCACGGCGCTGACGGCAGAGGCACGGCCATGGTGGTGGGGCCGGCACGCCGAGACTGCGTGGAGCAGAGAACAAATCCTTCGAGAGCAGCGGGCGCTGCCGCCGGCCCCTCCACACGCCGGGGATTTCCCCGCGCCGGCTCTTTTGCTTCCACTCTGAGTCAGGCCGTGGGAGGCAGGGAAGCACCGCAAGCCCTTGTGCAAGGTCCCCGACAGATATGGGTGAGATTTGTCGCTTCTTGTAAATCATGGAGCTCGCCGTGTGCCCCTTACGCAAGGCACAAACCTCAGCCGGAGCTGCAGCATGCCCGGGCACCGCTCAGCCCTGCTGGTGGACAGACAGACGGACGGACAGACGGACAGCCACCGAGATCTGCAGCGGTGCGAGCGCCGGGTTATGCTGGTGTAAAACCACATCCCGGGCCCACGGCCCCGGGGAGTTTTGTGAAGTTTCCCAGGAGCACGCAGCCCTGTCCTGGGAGATGCCGGGCAAACTGGAGGGGAAACACGTTCCCATTGCCCCGGCGCCGGGCAGCGGGGTGGCAATGGGGGTCCCGCGGGGCTGCGGGCGGCACCGAGGGTCATGCTGGAGGGTGCAAGGTGTCTGCTCCACCAGCGATCATCCTCGGGGGTTTGCACCACGGGTAATCCCGGCGTTCGTTCTCAGGGACTCTGCACCACAGATAATCCCGGTGTTTGTCCTTGGGAGTTTTCACCATGGTTAAACCCAAAGCTCGTCCTCAAGGACTTTGCACCGTAGATAATCCCAGCACGTGTCCTTGGGTGTTTGCACCACGGCTAATCCCGGTGTTCATCCTCAAGGATTTGCACCACGGCTAATCCCAGAGCTCAGCCTCGCAGGTTTGCAGCACAGCTAATCCCAGCGTCTGTCCTCCAGCGGCTAATCCCAGCGCTCCGAGGGGTTGGCAGCACAGCTAATCCCGATGCTCCTCCTCGGGCATTTGCACCGTGGCTGATCCCAAGGGGACAGGTCCACCCCGGGCAGCCCCGTGCCAATGCCGGTGTTGGGGACGGGGTCTGGGATCCCACTGATTCGGGCCATTTCCCTGCACACCCCCGGCCTCTCATGTGCCTCCTGCACCCCGCGTCCATTGCAGGGCTTCCCCAGCTCAGCTCACCCCCTCAAAGCTCGCTGGGGAGGACCCCAGGGTGGCACACTCCCACCTCTCTGCCTGCATGCGGAGGCTGTTCACTCTGAAACCTACTGACAGCAGCAGTGAGCACCATCATGGGGTTCTCTGTTCTGGGCTTGGGGCACTGGGCATAGGAGGTTTCCTGCCTCTGTTAAGCAGAGAAACACAAGAGGTGATCCCCGCTGCGGGCTGCTGTGTGAGCTCAAGGCCCCCCAGACCCCGGCCATTACCTCCCCAAAAACCCCTCTCTGCCCACCCCAAACCCCAGCCAGCATCCTCAACCCACCAACACCGGAGGGACAAAAGAGTTTCTAAGACACCCCGTCTCTGAGCACCCCCAAAGCCCACGGCAGGGGACAGAGCCGTCCCCGAGGGGACCGGGCTCGGCAGTGACAAGAGGCACCGTTGTGCCGGCCTGAAGCGCTGGCTCGGGGGCGGCCGGGGCACAAAGCACCTTCTGTTCCCATCCCGAGCGGCTGCCGAGCGCCGGCGAACGGCGATGCGAGAAAACACAGCCCGGATCCCTACCGACCCACTGAGCCCCTATTCCTTATTAAATTAAACCCGGGGCGCTGCGAAACGCCACCCCAAGAGTCACCGGGTAAATCCATACCCGTGGGGAAGGATTTGGGGGGGTCCGGCTAGAAACCCCCCCGGCCCCGTCCTCGGGGCTGATCGCTCCTCTTTGTGCATTGATAAACCTCCACCAAGCGAGGCAGCGGCCGCCGGCTCCGTGTGAATGAGTGAGTCAATGATGTTCCCTCCCCAAAACCCTGCAAACCACCCCAAAACCAGAGAGCCCAGCGGCTCATGTTCACAGTGGGGTTCAGGAAGACGGGGGCTATAAACAGGATCTGTAAACAGGCGGCGCTCACCAGCCTCTTTCTTTATTTTTTTTTTTTTATTTTAAGCCAAACTCGCTTCCAGCGTGGGCTGCTTTAATAATTTCCTGGAATAAATAACGAGCGCGGAAAGTAAACAAGGTGTCTGCGTGCAAGCGGGAGCCGGCTGCAGCCGGGGACTGAGTCACCCCAAAGCCTGGTCCCAGAGGGCTGGGGGATGTGGGGTGTCTGGCATGGACCCCGTAAGGTCCCGGCCGTCCCCAGGATGTCCCGGGATTTTGCATCGCCCCGAGGTTTTGCATCACCCAAGGGTTTTGCATCACGCAGGACGATGCAAGAGCTTCAAGAGCCCAAGTAGGAGCATTCGATCCCCCCGGGTGGGTATTTCGGTCCCAAAGCAGGACCTGCCCCTTGCCCGGCGCTGTGCCCTGCCTGGCTGAAGGCAGCAGATTTTGGCCAAAATGCTTCGTTTTTAACATAAGCTCAAGACGATGTTGAACATTACGATGCCCATCACGGGCATCGGTCAGAGCTGGGACCGGCTGCCCGGCGGGGAGGAGCGGGGTCCGCCCCGGCAGAGCCTCCATCGCCGGGATGAATCCTTCCAGACCCCGCGCTGCCTGCGCAGACTCTCATAAATATTTACCTTTGAACGAAGCAGCACTCAGCCTCGAAACAACCACATCCTGGGCCGTAAAAAAAAAGAAAAAGAAAAAAAAAAAAAAAGAGACAACCACCCAAAAAACACCACCGGACATCTCACACCGGCTGCCAGGGCTGAGCGGGACCCAGCACCCTCCCACACCCACCGGCACCCTGCGGCCCCTCACACCTCCAGCTGCGGGAGGCTCAGGGTGAAGCGGCGCAGTCCTTGAGTGCTTTCCCAGTCCCTTTTCCTGTGATTCACTTAATATCTCCATTTTTCACTCACTTCTCGGCTTGCACATGGTGCTTTCCTACCCCAGCAGCTCTGCAGCATCCGTGCGAGGGAGACGGCCCCGGCCGTGAGCAGCCACGTACTGGCAGGCAGCGAAGCATCACCGCCGTGAGCAGAGGAGTCACAGCGATGGGGCAACCTGCCCCCACCCCCCAAGCAACAGCAGGGTGGATTTTAAAGGATGGGGTTAAAAAGAAAGGAAACCCTCCGAGCCTCTCATCTGCAAACCCCAAGAACCCCAGCGCCTGGGGAAGCAGCAGGTTGGGGATCCGTCCCGCACCCTTTCCCTCGCAACCCAATCAAGCCCCGACGAGCTCCATCCCAGCAACACAGTTTCCAAAATAAGAAACTCTGCTCTTCAGCAATTAACGCCGGGGCTGTGGTTACGCTGCTAAAAGTGTTTTTTCCGTGCATGACCAAGGATGGAAAAAGTTGTGGTTAATAAATGACAAATAACCTTTTGTCTCATTGCCTTCCCCCCGCGCGCCCTCACCCTGCGATACCAAAAAAAAAGAGGGGGGGCAGGGGGGAAATATAGAAAAAGTCACCACCAAAATCTCAAAAAGCCAAAAGGACGCCCAGCCCCATGCACCTTCGAAGAACAGTGAGCGGCGCAGCGCCGAAAGCGAAGCGGCGAGGAGATGCGCCGCCTGCCCTGCTCGGTGGTGAAAGTCTGCGGGCCGGTTTCGGTGTAGCTCTGGGCACCTTTGGGTGCGGTTTCGCCTCTCCCGAGGGAATCGCAGTACACCCAAACCCTTCCGGCTCTTACCTAGGGCGGGTTTCCCAGCTTCTGCCCTGGGGATGCCAGGAGAAGGATGCAGTCCCTGGGGAGGCTGGGAGAAGGATGCCAGGAGAGGGATGCAGTCCCTGGAGATGCTGAGAGAGGGATGCAGCCCCTGGAGATGCCATGAGAGGGATGTGGTCCCTGGGGTTGCCGGGAGAGGGATGCCAGGAGACGGATACAGCCCCTGGAGATGCCGGGAGAGGGATGCCAGGAGAGGGATGCAGCCCCTGGAGATGCCAGGAGAGGGATGCCAGGAGAGGGATGCAGTCCCTGGGGATACAGGGAGAGGGATACAACCCCAGGTGATGCCAGGAGAGGGATGCAGCTGTCTAAGGGACGATGCAACAGAGTCGCTCTTGGCTGGAGGATCAAGGCAGCAACCCCCGCCAGCCTGGGATTGTTTAACATTTTTATTACAACAAAGAGAGAAAATAACACGCGGCGCGAGCCAGCTCGCCCCTGGGCGAACCACGGCGACGAGGGCAGGAGCACACGTGGTCCAGCCCGCTCTGGCTCACAGGATGGAAGACACCAAATGGGATCCAGATTGACACAAACGTGCTCTTCCCGGGCCAAGGCGATGACGGGACGCTGAGATGCTTCCCCATCACCAGCAAATCCCTTCTCATGGGGCACCCACTGCCCGCGGGCTCCGGCAAACCCCAGAGGGGTTTGCCGGAGCCCGCGGGCAGTGGGTGCCCCACTCATGATGGCCCTGGGAGGAGAAGACCATTTTGCATCATTTTTTTTTGCAGGAATAGAGGAACGAAGGAGCTCACGGGGCTGCAGCGGCGACAAGGGCATCTGTGCATCCGACTCAGCGCATCCAGTTTTTAAGCACAATTATAGGTCACTAATAAGAGCAAACGTGCTTTGGAGTTGAAGCAAAGCGTTGTGCTGCAAAAGAGGGTGTTTGCTCACGTCCCTGCCCGGGATAGGGATGCAAATACAGCTGCTGCTGGGGTCAAGGCTTCCCAAAATGTGGCCTCTCCATCCCTGCGGGCAGGAATCGGCAGCAGGCTCCCCCTCCGCCACTGCCTCTTCATATATCCTCGGTTGAATCACTTAAGGCCACGTTTGAGCAGCCCCAATTGCTCCTGGAGGTACAAAGCAGTTCCAGGAAGAGCCGGGATGGGGATGGGGACCACAACACTGGGATGTCCCCCACCCTATGCCTGGCTGGCTGCCACGCAGAGCCCCAGGCGCTGAAAATCAGAGCCCAGCGGCACAGGACCTGCTTGCTCAGGAGGTGGCAGTTCTCAGAAACCAGCTTCAGGTGAAAGGAAGGGGAAAAAGAAAGAAAAAAAGAAAAAAAAGAAAAAAAGAAAAAAAGGAAGTCAAAGCAGTCTCACGCTGAGCAGAGATAAAAATACCGCTCCTCCTGCGGCCACGGCTGAAGACGTACAAGCCATGACACAGGCACCACGGGTTTTCACCGGAAGGAGTCTTCCTGGCTCGTCTCGGTGTGCCATCAATTTACGGGATGCACTGGATTTCATTAAAACGCTATAAAGAAACCAGCGCAAATGCAAATCCCATTTCCCTTCCCCTTCCTGTAAAAACATCTGGTCAACAGAAACGGCTCGGGACATTTCCGTTGCAAATCACAGTTTTCATGGAGTTTAGGACTTGGCTATATAAAAGGCACTTGGGGCTGGGGCTCAGCTGATGAACAGGGCAGCCCCGAACCCCCGCAGGGCTGCCCTAAAACCTGCAAACCCCTTTTGCCAGCTTTGGCTTAAATTTATGAAGGTGGAGAGGCCTCAGAGCTACCCAAACCTACAAGTTATAGGAGAACAAATGGTGTGGTAGAGGAGAAAGCCCTTAGTGTCTCCACAGAAAGCAGAGAGGACTGGTGAGCATTGCCCTCATACTAGACATCAGAGAATCCACCTGGGCTGCACGCCTAGGACCATACCCAGGGTTTCACTGGTTTTCCTGCACACATGTATATATACATCTATACGTACAAGCATTATGGATACCCAGATATCCCCCTGGCTCCAGGTGCTCCGCACATCAGGATGGCCCCGCTGGTGCTGGGTCCGGCCCCAGCAGCCTCGTACCACAGAGCATCATCAACTCACCCTGGCACCGGTCGGTGGCACAGCATCCTTGCACCCCTCCTCTCCCCACCACACCGGCACCCTCCGGCGTGACCCCAGGGTGGAGGTTTGGGTGCCCCCCCGCCCTGCGCCGGGTGCCCTGAGCCCACCAGTGCCCTGCAGCCAGGCTGTGACCCGCTCCCAGGAAAGCTCCGGATCCAATCGTCTCCAAATCTCTCCTTTGCAACATCATTTTTCCAGCGCTCGAGGGAGGAAGGAGCGATGCCAAAACCAACCCAGCAGCGGCTGCAAGCATGGGAAGCCCCATCTCATCCGGCTGAAGCTCCCATGAGACCGGCACATCCCTGCGGGATGGGATGCCCGTGCCAGGCAGCACCGCAGGGACCGCCGGCAGCTCCGGCACGGCTCGCTGACACTCACCCCTTCGCCCAGTGCAGCGCCGGCCGCAGCCACCCAAGCAATAAATGGGATTAGGGCTCTTCAAAGCGCCCTGCTCCCTTTGATGCCGGGCATGTTACGGGATTAGGCCGAGAGGCCCCGTTGGAGCGCACCGGGGGGAAAGTAGGGGGGAAAATAAGATAAAAGCCGCCAAAAGCAGAGCGATGGAGCAGCAGCCAAGCCGCGGTGGGACGCACGTGGGGCCACCCCCTTTTCCCCACACACCCTGCCTTTCCAAAGTCATCGCAAGGTAATGAATATCTGGGGGCTTGGCTTGATGCTGTAAAGCCGTGAGGCTGAGACGAATTTCCATTTACATCTTGTTATTTAAAGAGTAGAAAGGGAGAAGAGGAGGGCGCTTCTGGGGAGACCTCGAGGGTGACCAAGCCTAATGGTCCAGAGACCAGCCAGGAATGAAAGTCCCCAAGGACTGTTTTTACAGTCACTTATTTAAAACCATTAATCTTTCATGACGGTCAACAGCATCTTCAAATCGGGAACAGATCCACGACACGGGCGAAAGGCAACAGCAAAGCCCTGTGAGCATCCCAGGGCTGGAGGATGGAGGGGAGGGGGCTCCCTGCAGCCTTCCCCGGGGAGTTATTGGTTATTATTTAGTTATTTTAAAGGAAAAAAAAAAAAACCCACCAACAAGCTGTTCTGTTCCCACCGCTCCAGGGTTTGCCCCCTTGCTGGGTTTGGGGTATGGGACCCACCAGCGGAGCGCAGGGCTTTCCACCGCCCCCAGAATTCAACTGCAGTTACTGGGAAAGGGGCTGGATTGATTCTGCTGTAAACGAGACAGGATCTGGCCCCAGCCCAGTTAATTAGAAAGGAAGGACCCGCCCTGAGAATATTTGCACAGGAAGCAATTTACTCCGGAGACTCGCGAAATCCAGCGAGGAACATCCTCCCTTCCGCGGACCTGGCTGAGAAACCCCTCTGCTCGGGGCCCTGGGGGACCGCAGGGTCCCCGGCCTCGCGGTGACAGGGACTCACCGGGAAATCTCCGTGGGACTGAGATTTGTTGCAAAGTGCAAGGAATAATGCTGCAGAGCGCTGGGTGAACTTGGTAAATGTCTTGTTTTAAATGCCTCCCGCCCGTGGGTGTAAGCCGGTCAGGGGCTGCGGGGAGAGGAAGAATGTGCTGTGTGCTGGGCTTGCTTCCCAAGGGGAGGGAGGGGACAAAAAAAAAAAAAATAAAGGAAAAAAGAAAAAAGGGAAAAAGCAGTGTTTGCAAGCACCAGGTCCTGGGGGCAGGCGGGATGCAGTGGGGGCCCAACTGGGCGCTCGTCCTGTGGGACAAGGGTGCTGCTCCAGCATGCAAGCGCCAGTGGTGCGATGGCTCTGCTCCCTGCGTTGCACCCAAAAGCCTTTGGGGGAAAAGGCTCGGCAGAAAGGACGGCTCGGCTCTCCCCCACGGCTGTGCCAGGTCACCGGGGATTTTACCTGGTGTGGAGGCAGCCAAATCCATTGCAGCCATAATGTGCATAGGGAAAAAAAAAAAAAAAAAATGCACAGAGGCTTGGTGCCCGGGTGGTGGGGGGCACGGGTGGGTGCCCGTGGAAGGGTGTGCTCGGCCCCGACCACCAAAGACCCGCCGTACCGAGGAGCAGAGCTCCCCCCCGGGAGGGCATCCCCTCGCTTCGCTTTTATTTTTGGCTCTTGCAAAGGGCCGAGGGCAGGTCTGGGCAACAGCCACCGAGGCTGAGGAGGAGCAAAGCCAGCAGCAAATTCGGCAGCAGCGCCTGAAATAGCACCAGCCCAACGCCTCCTCCTCATCGGCTGGGCTGTTCCCTGCGGCAAGGTCCAACATGCCCAGGGCCGTCCGGGTGAGCTGGGGTCCAGACCATGCCAGCACCCAGCGGTGCCGCCCAGCTGCTGGGAGCACCCTCCAAGAGCCCCAAATCGATGCTGGTTGGAGCCAGACCTCCCCATGCCCCAGGATGGGGACACACGCTCCCACAGGGACAAATAACTGCAACCCCTGACCCAATGGAGCAAAACTGGCTTTTACTTTCAGATTTCACGATTTTGGTGTTGTTTTTTTTTTTTTTTTAAATATTTAATATCGGAGTAATTTCACAGATATAGCAGGAATTCAGCCGGCTGCTCCCTGGCCCCGCTGCCACAGTGAGCAGCAAACACAGCCCAAAGGCAGGGACAAGGCTCTGGCTCTACCCAAGGCTTCCTCCTTCCGAAGCACAAGTTAGTCAAAGTTAAACGAGCACAAATAAAAAAAAAAGGGAAAAAGAAAGAGAAAACCCAGCCCATCACGCCTGCGTAAGACCTGCCATGTGGAGGAACTGTCTTTTTAAAGATTAAACACCACGGCTCCCCCCGCATCGCTCCCTGTTCACTCACATCCTGCATCATCTCCGCTCCAGCCGGCGTCTAAGCACCACGGGAGCTCCCCAGGGTAGCCGAGATCTGAATTTCTAGCCACAAAAGTACTTACAAAAATAAAATTAAACTCCCTTACAGGTCCCACAGGGAGCAGAGGAAGGCACAGAGCCCAATTTCTATTTTCCCCTTCCTTTCCCAACTTGCCCAGGCAAGCAGATGCCCTGGCTGCTGAAGCCACGGCACAGCAGGAACAGGGTGAATTTGGGGTTCACCAGACCCGGTGACCCCCTGCCTTGCTGGGATGGGTCCACGGGGCTGGGAACGAGCGGTGCGGAGGCCACCAGCCCCTATCCTCAGCTCTGCATCCGAGGGCAAAGCAGGCCCTCTGCTTCTAGCCAGTAAAGCCAGGTTTGGGGTCACAGCAAGGAGAAACACAATCGCATCTCAACCGATTGCCATAATTAGTGCTCACACCGCCCTTGGCACATGGTCGTGGCATCTTTTGCCCCCTGAATGCAGCCCTGAGCGCGAGCCTGCGGCAGCGGCTCTCCTTCTCCGAGGTCTCAAATACAGGGCGCAGCCTCTGCTCCTCGCCGCAGGACATACCAGCACCCTAGCATCGTCCCCAGCCCGCTGCCGAGGGACCCGCAGCATCGCCCAGCCGAAACAGGCAAGACCCGGCAGGTCCTTACCTTGGGCGGGTCGAAGAGCTCCAGCACGTACTCCTCGCCGTCCGGCGTCCCCGCTCGCCGCAGCACCAGGCGGCAGCGCTGCCAGCGCGTCCCGCTGTCCAGGGACGTCTCGTCCAGCAGCCCGTACTTGAGGAGCCCCTCCTTGCGCACCTCGGGGGGCTGCTCCCTCGACAGCCCCCACGGCAGGATGCGCTTACCCAGTCCCGGCTTGAGAGCCGCCTCCGCCACCGCTTCCCCATCCCCATCCCCGGGGAGGGTATCCGAAGAACGGCGTCGGAAGAGGCTGCGCCAGCTCCTGCGCAGCTGGCTGAGCGAGAAGGGCCGGCGTGCTGGCCCCGCCAGCTCCTCCGAGCTCCAGGACTTGCGCAGCCCCGTCGGGGCAGCCTCGGGGGCTCGGCTGGGCTGCTCGGGGCGGGCACCCGGCTCCACCTCGGCTTTGGCAGCCACCGTGCCCAGGGAGGCATCCGTGTGCCGCCGGTGCGTCTCCCGGTAATCCCGCGCTGGGCCGGCAGGCAGGATGCGGAGCTGGTTCATGGCGAAGCCCTCCTTCACCTCGTGGCAGAAGTACTGCTGGAAGAGGTCGGTGAACTGCACCGAGAAGTTCTCGGCGGCCAGGAGGTCATGGTGCGGGTGCTCGGTGGCAAAGCGCAGGTAGTGCCGCGCCAGCTCCTTGGCGGTGCTGATGGCGTGCAGCTCGCAGAACTCATGCCAGCCCCGGGGATGTGCTGGCGTGCCGGCCGGCAGAGCGTGTCCATTCATTGCCGTGGCTCCAGCGAGGCGGCCGCGCTGCAAGACAGAGCACACCGGTGGCGTCAGGGCAGCCCCAACACCCCGACGTCTCCCCCACCCCAGCCCCAGGCCGGCACGACCGCACACCGCTCCAGATGTGTACCCGCAGGGCAAGCAGTCCGGCTTGGCCCCTGGTCAAAGCCGCTTCATTCACCGGAGCAGAGCGCAGGGACAGGCGCTGCAGCCGGCCCGGCGGTGGCCCGCTCCCCGGTGAGCGGCATGGCCATGCGAACAACCGCTACGGCTCGCCACCCGGCACAGCTGGTGGCCACGCAAGACGCCGAGGACCCAGCCCCACCGCAGCACCTTGCATCCCCATCCCCACCTGGCAGGGCCGTGCCTCAGTTTCCCCACCTGCGAGGTGGGGTGCAGGCAGGTCCCGGAGCGGGGCATCTGCGTGGCTTCCTGCCAGCACAGCTGCCTGCAGCTGCCCGCCGCCCCGCGGGGACGCCCGGCCAGGCCACATCCGCTCTCCTCCTGCCAAGGCTTCGCAGCGCCGATGGGTTTCCCTCCAGGGACCGATTTCAATGGAGCTGATAAAACCGGAGTGGGGGCGGGAGGGGAGGAAACAACATGAAAAGCTGCAGAAATCCAGGGACGGAGCTGCCTCGCCTGCCAGATCCACCCGGCCCCACCAGCCTGGGGAGAAGCGGCTGCGTCGCTGGCACAGCCAGGGATGAGCACGTGTCCCCGGGGGGATGCTCTGCTGCCTGCAGGACCGAGGGGCCGTCAGGCTCCGGCAAACCACGCCGTATCTCTGCCCCGAGCAGATTTTGCTGTGAGGCCAATCTGACGGCACCCATGGCCGGCGTGCAGCCGCCCTGGCATGCCCGGCTGAGCCTGGCAGCGGCGTTCCCCACAGCCGGCCCGGCTGCGCCACACTGCTTACCGCCGAACCTCGTGCTCGCCCGCGGCACTTATCGGGACCGTGCACTCCGCTCAGGCAGGAAACATCGGCCAACCCACCCGGATCCTGCCACGCCGGCATGGGCACCGCCACCTCCCCGAAACTCCAGCCACCCAGCAGCAGCACCCTGGCTGCTGGGAGGGGAGGAAAAGTGATTGCATTTGTTGAGGGGGAGGAAAAATTAAAAAAAAAAACCCAAAAACAAAAACCTGAGGGGCCAGGAGGAAGCGAGCGGGGCAATGCGGAGCACGCCGGCACAGCGGATCTTCTTTGCAGCCGGGGAGGCGATAATGCTGGGAAGCGGACCTCTATCTCTGCCCACCCGCCGCCCTTCCTAGTACGTCCTGCGAAGTTTCTGGGTGAGGGGAGATGTTATCTGCCCCCCGCCAGCCTCGCCGGGGCCCGGCTTCTCAGAAGAGCTGCCCGAGGCTCGGGGCCGGCCGGCGTTGCGGTGGTGCCGGGCGTGCGCCCGCCCGCGGCCCGGCTGAACCCCCCCCCGGCGGGGCCCCCCGTGTGCGGCCGTCTATCAGCGCCGCCAGCCTGCCAATGACTCAGCATCCTCCGGCTGCGCTCCCGCTTCCTCCCGGCGCCCGGGAATCGCCGCCACGGCCGCCGGCACCGCCAGCACGCTCGGCGGGATGCTCCCCCAAAATGCAGAGGGAAGCGGGGCACCCGTGCAGATGGCTTCTCAGGCGGGTGGGAGATTCCCAGAACAGGGAATTCGCCTTCCAAGTTTTCGGGCTCGCTCCGCGCCAGCTTCGGGAGAGGTTTGCGGCGCGGGAAAAGCCGGGCTTCGCCTGCACCACGCGGTGGGAAGCAGCCGAAGGCCATCTCTGGTAGCAACGTGCTTTTTCCAACCAGCGCGACAACGGGAAATACACCCCCAGTGCTTCCTCCTGCCGGCACAAACCGCAATGCCGTCCTCCCTGCTCCTGCCCGGCGCACTTCCCACGTGGAAACGGCTATCCCCGGCTGAATCCATGCTTGAGCTACCACAGCAGCATCCCACTCCTCTTGCCTGGCCCCAGGTTTTGGCAGGGACATGCCGCAGGGATGTGACTGCTTGCTGCCGGATGGGCTTCTCCCTGCTCCAGCCCGTCGCGCTCCACGATGACGGAATTCAGCAGCCGGTGGCTTTAAGGCAGACTTTACATCCACATCTCTTATAGCCCATACGTTCCTACGAGGGGCTCCCGGCCATCCTGCACTGAGGGGTGCAGCACCGAGCCGAAGGACTTGTCGCAACGGCTAATTGCTTTAATTTGCACTGAATGGAGAATCCAGCCCACCCTCGGACACACCACGGGCTGGTTGGGATGCCGGGGCTAACATCCCCCCCAGCCGCTGGAAGAACTGTACGTCACCCAGCCCGCCCCGTCTTGGGGCTGTTTTCAGGTGCTGGGGTTGTTTTGGGGTGCTGGGGTTGTTTTGGGGTGCTGGGCCAGGAGCTTGAGGAAGAGCAGGATGGGATGGACCAGCCGCAGGCTGGCTTTGATGCGGGCTGGGGCAGCGAGCCCCGGCTTGCGCAGGATCCAGCCCTGCAGCCGAGCCGCCCCCGGGAGATCTCATTAAACTCTTGCCCAACCCGGCGAGTGTCGCTGCGGCAGCGGGTGCCAGCACCGGCCGGGACGGTAACCCAGGGGTTGAATCCAGCAATGGGTTATTTGTGCCTTCGTGGTAGCAAAAAATCCCAGTAAATGCATTTGTTGTTTAATTGCAGCCAGAGGAGCCGGCAGCACCGAGCAGCGCCAGGGCAATGCCGGCAGCCAGCGCCGCAGCTCTGCCACCCGCTCCTGGAGGATGAGCGGTTTGGAGCAAGCTGGCCGGCCTTGCCACAGAGGAGCTGCAGGATCCGGCCCGCTGCCTTCCCACCACAGAACAGCCGTGCAGGAGGCTGCAGCTGCACAGGAAGGGCACCCTCCAGCACCCAGAGCTGCAAATCCGACCTCGAAGGGAAATGTTACGGAGCAGAGACCGTGTCGCCGTGCCCTGCGCCGAGTGAGCCCCGCTCACACACGCGCGCGTGCACAGGCAGCCCCGGAGCATGTGCAGCGCAGCCAGCGTGCCGCGATCCGAAAATGAAACCGGCCCCGACTCCTCGCCGCGACTCTCCACGCCAGGAAAATGCATGCCAGCAACGTAAATAGGAAATTTGATTTATGTGCCGGCTCTCCCAGAAACAACTGTTCCCCAACCGGAGGAAAAGCAGCCGGCGGCATTTTCAGCTCCCTTTTATAAGCACAAGGCTATTCAAAATTCATCCCGAGAACTATTTTCAGGAGGGAGCAAAGCGAGGGGCTGGGAGACGCCCTCACCGGCCCCGCAGCTCCCAGCTTCCCGAGTGGCAGAAATACAAAGTTCCCACAATCCCAAGAGCGGGAACATTGTTCCTTCCCAGGATGTCCTCCATGAAAAGAGCTATTCTGAGCCGGCAGCAGCCTTTCTTGGCACGGCCCCGCAGCCCGCTCGCGAGGCAGCTATAAAAGGCCGGGTTACAATGAACAGCACTTTTCAATGGGAGAGCATCCGGTGCGGGGGGTTCGGGGGGATGCGGGTCCCGGGGCGGGGGGGGCTCGAGGGGATGCAGGTCCCTGGGGGATCCAGCCTGCCAGGAGTGGGCTCGCAAGGGCTGGGTGGTGCCGAGCATCCCCCCAGGATGATGGTGGTGCAAAGCCCCTCTCTGCATCCTGATCTGCTGGGGACCAGGGTGGTGGATGCTGGAGGACCGGCTGGATGCGACCCTGGGTTGAGAGCGCAGAGGGGGACAAGCAGGGTGGTGAAGCCATTTTCGGGTGGGCATGGAGATGCAGTCGCTCAGCAAGGCAGGAGGGGCTGGTGCAGGGGGAGAGGTGGGAAAAGGTCCGGCTGCAGCCTCCCAATGTGGGATAAGGGGGGGGCACGGAGGGGAGCACCCCAATTTTGCCCTCCTCCAAGCTGGTTCACAACGCGACTTGTTCATGGCACATCCCGTGCCCCGGGGATGCTCGCTGCAGAGCAAGCACGGCCACGGAAAGCAGTCCCGACTCCACAGTCGGGGAAAGCCCCATGAAGTTTTATTGCTGCCCTTCAGCCGAGCCTCTTTGCCCTTCCAGCAGCCCACTTTCACCAGTGGGGTAAATATTGCTGATCTACCCCTGAGCAGAACAGAAAGCCCCAGCCCATGCACCCCAGGCAGCATGGGGACTCCATGGGAGGCAAGGAGGGTGACAGGGCCCCTATCACCCCCCCAAAACAGCACCCGCATATTTACAGCATCACTATAAACCAGCCAAGGTCATTTGTGCGTCAGGCCAGCACAATCCACAGCAGAAACTGCCCGGCACTGTCCTGCTCTTCTCCCCAGGAACAGTCCCCTGCGGCGGTGTGGATTCTCTGGGGTCTCGTAGAGGGTGATGGCACAGCACCATCGCTCCCTGCGACCCGCCGGCTGTTTCCACGCAAGCCAGAGGACCCCGGCGTGTGTCGGGACCCTCTCTCTCTCTCTCCTTTGGCTGAACTGAACCGACAAATTAAAAAGCAACAGAGGAGCAGGTTGGAGAGCTCCCCCACACCGCACGCCCACGCAGGCTGTTTTCTTAGGAAATCGGGTTAAAAGCCGGGAGGTTTGGGGAGGCTGATTTTGCTCTCCTATCGCCACCTTCTCGCAGGACATACACACCCCTCTCATTTGACCGCCTGGCACTACACAACTTGCTATATTAAAGGCCAAAGCTGGCTTTAATCAACGGTCTGCGTGGGCTGAGCAGCGCTGGAGACCTCTGGGGACGTGGCCAATGTTACGGCACTTTAAATCCAGGGGAAATCCACCCATTTGGCTTCCCCTGACCGCTCCACTGGGAGAGGTGGGATGGAGACAGCCCA